>NC_136062.1:143148631-143749892 GCF_964261635.1 Lissotriton helveticus | reverse complement strand
GTCCATGTGGCGATCGCGAAGCAGTGCTTTGCGCGGGCCCTCAAACTTACCAGAGGTACAGTGCCCTACGCCCCGAACCTACCTCTACTGGGAACTCCCTTGGGCACTAGCATACTGTCCTCGACTGCGCTACGCTGCTGGACGGCGGCAGACCTGGACGACCTGAGCGGCCTGTATAGCGACGGAGTGCTGCTGCCCTTCGAGACCCTGTCCACAGACACCGGGCTGCCGGTGGGTCAGTTCCTGGCACACGCCGGACTCCTACGTGAACTGACGAGGGCATGGGGTGACATGGGCCAGGAGCCACCCACTCATCTTCTCATCCAGTACCTGCACGTAATGGGCGATGGGTCTCATATAGTGCACTGGCTAGCGCAGGCACTACACACCCACACTCAATTCTCCTCCCTAAGGCTGAGGGGGAAGTGGACGACCGACCGGGGCTCCGACTGGACGGACAAACAATGGACCGCAATATTAGCGGGCGCTAGAAATGTTCCCCGCAACGCGCGATTTAAAACCATCCAATATTATATCATTCATCGAGCGTATTTGTCTCCTGACAAATTGAATCGCTATTTCGGACTCACTTCATCGGCATGTCCCAGATGCGGCCTCCAAGACTCGGATTTCCTGCACGCACTCTGGAACTGCGCCCACCTCGCCTTGTATTGGTCAGCGGTCACTGACACGCCGACGGCGGCCTCGGGCGAAACTCTCCCCAAGACGTGGGAAGTATGCCTACTGGGGCTCTACAGGAGAACCAAGCAAACCAAGCTGCGGGCACGCTTCTGGGACTTAGGCCTCATTACAGCTAAACGCCTCATTACGAAACGGTGGAAAAACGCCAACCCACCGCGCCCTGCAGACTGGCGCCGCTCTTTTAGCAACTGGGCCAGTGCGGAGAGTGTGTCCCTACACAGAGAGGAGACCGCTGGCCTGCGGAAATACCCGATCGCCCAAGACTGGGACGCTGCCCTGATCGCGTACCACGGGGCATGCGCCCGGGCCGGTATAGAATGCCAACCTGACGCGGAATAGAAGGGGCCCTGCCACTTGCTGTCCCTATGGGACACAGGATCTGCCCCACCCCCCCCTCTCCGCTGCCGCGTCCTCCCCCCCCCACTGCCACACCCCCCCTCCCCCCCCTCCCCCCCCCTGCCGCCAGCCCCGCCTACCGAGATCTTCCACAATGAATGATGTCCCCTGCCGCTCCCCGCCGCTCCCCGCCGCTCCCCTCCCCCCCCCCGCTGCCCCCTCCCTCCCCTCCCTGCCCCCGCCCGGCGGCCGTGGCGACACCACACCCTCGATCGCCCCCGCCCCTGCGCAGCCCACACAGGGTGCACCACACGCAGCTAGGATTCAAGACACATTGCCACATGCACATACACTAGTCCAGCAGTTGTTGAAATGTTTTTCCCTCCCCCTCCTCTTTTAATTCCCAGTTATACCTTTTGGTTGACGCAGAGACTGTTGATTTTGTACACGCGCTAATGCTCGACCCCCCCCTCCCTGTTTCCGTATCATACAATGGCAACTGGGTGTTTTCATGTACAGGCAGCGGAAGCCCAGCACTCCATGTGACGGCAGGGGATACGATCCTGCTCCAGCTCGCTACTGTACTGAACAGGGAACATCACTTAATGCAATGACTGTCGGATTTCTTACAGCACCCTGGTCCTAGCGCAGTGCCATGAGCCTCAGGCGCTGCGGCACGAGACATTTCCTAGCACCGCTACTTGTGAACTAATGCATTGCCACTGGCTACTGTTTATTTTCACGCATATTTCACTGGCATGTCATTATCTACTGATAGCCGAGTACCGCTTGTAGTAGTGGTTTATTGTTATGACACTGTGTGACTACTGTTTACCTTATCTGTGAAACTAAATAAAGTTTGGGACCGTTGGTCTTAAAAAAAAAAAAAAAAAAAAAAAAAAAAATGGGGGATGATTGCTTGTATAGTGTAACATTGTATTTCTATCCGTTGTTTTGGTAAACAACTCCACTTGTAGTTCTTGTTCCACATTTTTTATTATTATGTCTAAAAATTCACATTGTCTTGTGTCATATTTGGATGTAAATCTTAGGTTCTGGTCTCCCAAATTTAACCATTCAATGAATGCGTTTAAGGTTTCTTCTGAGCCAGTCCATATAAAAAAGATATCATCTATATATCTTGAGCACCCCGTTATGTTTTCTTAAAAGGGGGCAGATTCGTTAAAAATATGGATTTCTTCAAATTGAGCTACATATAGGCTCCCATGTGGGAGCACAGCATGGGAGCCACCTGAATCAGAAATCATGGATTAGCCATAACCTCACATTAGAAGAAAAGCAGGCACTTACGAATCTAGAAGCCAGTCACAATCTGACAATTAAGCCGGCCGACAAAGGCGGGAGTATAGTCATTATGAATACCAAGCAATACAACGATAAAATAATGTCAATGTTAAACGTTACTGAACATTACCAAAAGATAACCCGTAGTCATTGGACAGATCTCAATTCCAAAATAAAAACCATGTTACAATTGGCCAAAGAGGATGAGGTCATCTGTGATGACGAATACAAATTCCTAATGAACACCAATCCAATAATCCCAGCACTGTATGGCCTACCGAAGGTACATAAGAACATAAATGACCCACCAATGAGACCAATTGTCTCTTGTATTGGGTCAATCACTGAGCCCTTGAGCAAATATGCAGATATTTTTCTGCAACCACTAGTTGTTGCTCAGAAAGCATACATCAAGAACACAGCAGTAATTATTCAGAAAGTAGAGGGCCTACCATTCAATCCAGATACCCAGTTTCTAGTGACATTGGATATCGAGGCCCTCTACACAAATATCCCTCAAGATAGTACCATAAAGATGATTGAATCCCTGCTACTAAAAGACGACATGGATCTGAGCCCCCATGATGTATTTATCGTAGACTGTGTAACTATGGTTTTGAAAAATAATATATTTATTTTTCAAAAAAGTTTCTTTTTACAAACAAAGGGCACCAGCATGGGAGCCACCTGTGCTCCGAGCCTAGCGGGCCTATATGTAGCTCAATTTGAAGAAATCCATATTTTTAACGAATCTGCCCCCTTTTATGAAAACATAACGAGGTGGTCAAGATATATAGATGATATCTTTTTTATATGGACTGGCTCAGAAGAAACCTTAAACGCATTCATTGAATGGTTAAATTTGGGAGACCAGAACCTAAGATTTACATCCAAATATGACACAAGACAATGTGAATTTTTAGACATAATAATTAAAAATGTGGAACAAGAACTACTAGTGGAGTTGGTTACCAAAACAACGGATAGAAATACAATGTTACACTATACAAGCAATCATCCCCATGCCAAAGAAATAATATACCTTTTGGCCAGTTTTTACGTTTAAAAAGAAACTGCACACAAACACATGACTATGATAAACATGCGATGACCCTTATGGACAAGTTTATAGATAGGGGATACCCGAGACACATGATCAGACATGCATGGAAAAGAGCTAAATACTATGACAGAGAGTCGCTTTTAGTGAAAAAACAAAGACAGCAGGAAGGGAACCAGCCGTTGATTCTTGTAATGAATTACAGCTCAATAAGCTACAAAGTAAAAAATATAATAAATAAGAACTGGCACATGATTAAAAATAAAAAGGAGAAACTGCCTAAACCCATGTTCTCCTACCGTCGAAACCAAACCATTAGGAACAAATTAGTTCATACATACAGAGAAGAAACTTCAACAACCCAACCAAGAATTGACAATGCTCCCCTCCCAACGGGAACTTTTCCCTGCGGCAACTGTACAAATTGTGAGGCAATTATAAGGGGGACAAATGTAAAACACAATGACGTTACCCACAAATTGCAATCTTTCCTTAATTGCAGAACAAAAGGGATAATCTATATGATTAAGTGTCCCTGTGATTTAGCCTACATAGGAGAGACCTCAAGAGAGATTCGCCTTAGGCTTAATGAACACAGATCAGCAATAAGGACAGGGAAGAAAGGTGCACCCCTGACTGAGCATTGGACATCAGCCAACCACAAAATTACCGATCTTAGGTGGTGTGGCCTTGAAACAGTCACCATCAACATCAGAGGTGGCGACTTAGACAACAAGAGGAAAAAAAGAGAACAGTTCTATATGTCGCGCTTCAACACAGTCAGGAAGGGTTTAAACAGCAGAGAAGATTGGGAGCGCATTTTATAAGACACCCTATATATATAAAAACATCACCAGCGTTGTTACCACATTCCAACTCAAAGTCCAAATCTGTTTCCTAAAAAACTATTGAGAATATATGACGAGGCTTCCAAAATTGAAATTATCGAAGTTAATGGAGCTTAGAGAGGTAATATCAGATGTCTCAAACCTCACTAAGATATAAGAAACTATATTAGAAATAGAGAGACACTGTTTAATTTTCTGCATTTAATTTTCCGTCTCTATAAACGTTATCCGCTTTAAACACTAGTTAACACCGTCGGCGAAGCAAACGCGATGTTTATATTAATAAAGTTTTCTATAGCAAAACAAACATGATAGAACAGGCATCGCGTGGTTTCCATAGTAAAGAACGTAGCAAAAGGTCACGCATTATCGTGAGATCACTGCCGGAAACAACAGCATATAAAAAAAAAAAACGACTCCGAATATGTAAACGAAATTGGCGTAAAGTGGGAGACGTACGCGAGGAGCAGGGAGGCCGACCACATTTTTACATGTGAGGAGCAATAAACTCCGCGGTAGCCAGGACGTTATTAAACTCCGCGGTAGTCAGGATGTTATTATCGATAATGGACGGAATAATCATTAGCAGGGTGTACAAGTTAGAGGCGGTAATTTTCGCTCTACAAGTAAATAAATTTGCTTTATATAAAATAAAGAATATCATATAAGTTGCAAGAACGTCGTATATACGACAAACGCTGTGTGCACGCAATATAGGACTGTTATCCAAACAACGAGAGATACAACAAACACAGCCATCCAGTATATGGATAATATAGTGCCGCTATCAGTACAAGCAATGCGAGTACTGTAAAGACAAAGTGTAAGCTTAAAGATTCGGGTCGTGCAAACTTTTCTTAAAATTAGAAGTAATACCTAGACATAAAGTGTTACCGTGCAAATAAGAAAATATATTCCCCCTGACCTCAACAAAACTAGGGGGGCAGGGTAGAAGACTTACATACTGAAAATGATAAGGCGACTTTGTATTACAGATGGTGAATTAGAAAACCACCGGCCAAAGCAAGTATCCAATGCATCAAAAAGTGGAAATTACAACCACGGTTGGATCTTCAATGTGAACCTAAATGGTTAGGTAAGACGGTACCAAAAGAACCTTGGGTATACTGTGCTGATTAAATTCCTAAAAAATAGGACATGGTATATTAAATCAATCCCCATTGTTTTTGTTTACAGCTATGCGATTTTAATGTCAAAATAATCGGTGGCTCCTCGGTACACAAAGAACTGGAAAAATTGCAATATAAAGGTAATTTCTAATCCCGATAGATGAAGACAAATAGCATAAGGACCAGAAAGCCCGTAGTATAACAAAGGTTGCTCTTTTCCCTGCCTTTGTCTGTCATTACAGCTACACACCATCACATCAAATGAAGATATAGATATTCGTTAACTATAAGACCAAAAGAGGAAAAGGGAGTATACCACTCTGCTCCTTTAAGGTAAATATCCAGCAGTAAACTGCAACACAGATAAGGGATACCCTAGAATTTAAACTAATGGGGAATGTCTTTCACACTATCTCTAAAGGTGGAACTGTTATGAAGCAGTAGGACTAAGACAAGTGCAAGGTCCTTTTCAGCCTCAAAAAAATATTCCAGGCTTGCCAGAGATGAAAACTTTAGGTGAAAGTACATACTTGCACTGAGGTAATTGCCCACAATTATGAATAAATTTATGTTGGGAGTGATAACGCAGTATGGAGATTAATTAATCCAACTAGAAGCAAGATTCACTAACCGTCAATCGTGTAAAATAATACCTTTGTTACTGGCTATAGCTAAAACTGATAAGACCCACTAGCATACCTTGTATAGTGCCTAGAATCTACTGTTAAAATTGCTGGACACAGTACATAATGCATGCAATGTAGTAAACTTATAAGGGTCCTTGTATATGTAAATAAAACCAGTGAAAAAAGTAGCAAAACTTTCTGTTAATGAGATCAATAATTGTATGTTTTCTTTGACTAGAGAATTGTCCTGAAGAAGGCGGTATTGCAACATACCGAAACGCTGCGTCGACTTTTTTGTTTCTTTCAAGTGTTCCCTTATTTTTTTTTTAAATTGTTGCTGTGAATTACCACAGTTTTTAATGTTTTATTGTAATGGCACTCATATGCATTGAATGTGTTTTTTATGAAATATTAAATGGAAATATTTTAATATAAAAAACTTTTTGTCGAAAAACTCTTTATTAACATTGTATAACTTGAAACTTGTTGGTACTAGTGGGTCCTGTTATTAGCTGCCAATTCTTTTCCCAATTTTGGGCTCTAGGGACTTTTGTTTATTTTTTTTAAACTGTTTCTCCTTGTCCCTTGATGGATTTTTAAGGAGACCTCCTTTTGTTTGTATACATATCCCACCTTTCACATACACTGCACCCTGCCAACAGGCGTTCATTGGGCCTATCTTAAGGGTGACTCACATGTAATAAGAGGCAAGATTGGAAAAGATTGGGGCCCGACAAGTGGGTACACTTGCCAGGTCGACATGGCAGTTACAAACTGCGCTCAGACTCTGCAGTGGCAGGTCTGAGTTACCTTTTCTGGGCTACTCATGTGGGTGGCACAATCAGTGCTGCAGGTCCACTAGTATTATTTGATTTACAGGCCCTGCCTGGAACTCTAAGTGCACTTTACTAGGGGTTTACCAGTAAATCAACTATGCCAATCATGGAATCACCAATCCATAATACCACTTTATAACAAGGGCACTTGCACTTTAACACTGCACTGCATTGAAAAATTGCGCAGAGACACTAAACTAGCAAAAAACAGTCTCAAAACTGGGAGTTCAGAAAGCAAAAAGACAGGGGAAACATGCAAAAAGATGCCAAGTCTAACAGGAATTTACAACGGCATTAGCAGACAATGGGAGATAATAAAGACGGAATGCACATCAGAAGTGTTCTGTTATCACAACAGCCTCTAAACACAAAGGCCACAATAGAGTAATTATAAAGTAAAAATGAAAACATTGGCACTGACGGGAACTAGCTTGTGTGCAGACATTCTCTTATTGACAGAGCAAAATGCAGTCACTCAAAGTGAAGTGAGCCAGTGGCTCACACATTCTGACCCACTGTCCTATGGTATATGCTGTAGTGAGCAGAAGCAATATGTGAATAACAAAGCAAAAGACCAATAGATGAAGAGAGGTGACTGGCATTCCCCATACTTAAGCATATTATACATATTTTAGTAAACAAGCATTTGCAATGCAATTGGTCTCACCTTTGGGACCTTATATGTATTTAGCTATGCAGCAGATTAGCCTGGGTGATGAAGCATCTACTGTTCTTTAACATGGGGGGAAAGTAAGCACCAAACTGCGTGACACACCTGGTATGGGAACACATGGAGAGAAATATTGCCTTTCAGCAGGAAATTGTATAGTCCAAAGCTCTGTTTTTAATATAAACTCAGGGCCTTCGGTGGTCATATCACTGAAAAAACAAGATTTGAAAAAATATATTATTGTCTACGGGTGCTTGTGGAAGACAATTTTTATGGACTGGAACCTAGAGAATGCTGACATGATTCTGGTATTTTACTGACCTCTACTTGTCGTTTTCTATCAAGAAAGTTAAATAGAGGCAGTTGTCATAAAAAAAGTCCCTCAGCAGAAAGCAATTCTAGTATTTTACGGACCTCTACTGGTCGTTTTCTATCAAACCAGTTAAATTGAGGCAGAGGAACAAGCAGAAAGCATTTCTGGTATCTTACGGACCTCTACTGGTCGTTTTCTATCAAGACAGTTAAATAGAGGCAGTTGAACAGAAAAAAAAAGTCCATAAGCGGAAGCAGACAAGTCATGGGGCTGATCTCCAGAGCCCACAATTTACATACACATACAAGTATATACTAAAGTATGTGCAAGGGGTCTCGAATGCTCGACGTAAACAGCATCCAATTATAGATTGCTGGTTATGCTACAACCGTCAAGAACCCTTTTAGCCAAAGTAATCTGGGAATTTCAACTGGACTAGGTTTAGGAATCTAAGCCTTTGTTACCTGAACAGCCCAGGTTTTGCAAAGGATGTCTGTAATACGTCCTCGTTACAACTAATAGCATTGGCCAATAGAGCTATACAAATCTCTCTTGTAGGTTTAACAATGTCTTTTGATACATTTGACAAAAACAACTTATTGAGCATTGAGTCTGCAAAGCCTGGTGCTAACAGCACACGCAAATCACAATTAAAGCGAGAAAGGGTGACAAGTGCAGTGCAGAAGAAAATGTGCACAGTGGAGGGAAACATGGCTCACGTTGGCTTGATCATTATTAAACATCTTGCTTACTTAATAAGGCTAGTAAGAGAGAGAGTGCCTGGGAGTTGGGAATGAGCATGCTTTGCCTTGAGGATGAAGGGACGTCGCAGTCCTGTTGGTTCATATGTAGTAAAGCCAATATGTCTGGTTTTATTATGGTAGTGCATCTGACACATGCATGGGCAAGCGTCCACTTGTTGAGTCCTATGTTTCTATGGACTAGCAGCACATAAAACCGGAACTATCAGATTTGCTAATGCTTGTTTTTAAGCAGCCATTCTTGTTCTATTCTTGTTCTGTCTGATGTATCCAGCGGACGTGTACTGGTTTCTGAGTTCCCTTGGAAACAACAGCTATAACTTCACGTCCCCGTTTCTGGCACTACCTTCAATTCAGAATACTATATAACTGCATGTTTCTATGGTAACCTGTGGCAATGAGGAACGGTTTCCAGAGGTGAAGGGGTCCAGTCATTTTCTACTCTGTCATAGCATCAAGACAGCTTTTTTCAGGTGTAAGGATCGTAAACAGTTTTCGTCATTGAAAGTGTATTTAATTTGCAAGGCTAGACTATTGAGGTTTATGTTGCATATTTATATAAAGATTTTTTCACAAACCTCAGGAAAGTATACAAAATTCCAGGAGGCGCATATTTTAAAGCCTTTGTGATACACATTACTCGCATGGTCATTTAATGTTTTACCCCATCTTGAAAATGGTGTCCCAGCCATCCAATCAATGCTTAGAAGAGAAAACAAGCAATGGAAAAGCCATTAGGTCTTGGCATTCCGAGAGTTATTGGCGGTTACCCATGTGTTATGTAGTGACCTAACCTATTGACTTTGCTTGAAAAGACGACTATAAAAACTTTAACAGCAAGGTTTAAAGCAGGCAGATCGCAAGACAAGTGGGGCCCCAGGCAAACTGTAAACAAAGTTCACATGTGCTCTTATGTCAGTCCAGATAGAGGAAGCAAGATGATGGCTTCTATTGCTCTATTGTGTGTGCTCAGCTGCAATGCTCCCTGAAACAATTCACTCTATAGTAACTGCATTTATATAGAGCTTACTACCCCTGATGAGGTGGTAAAGCACTTTACTGCAAGTAGTAGACTACTCAAGAGCCCCAAGGTTAGTGTTTGATCCAGTGGTTATGTGTTAATATTGGTTACTGAGATTACTAGTATGCTTACAAAGAAAACACTCCATGCATTTATTACAATTTATTTGTGCCAAGTACAGGATTAAGAAATGGTTCCTGTGACAATTAAGAGTAGCAGCAAAGACTTTCGGTAGACCCATATATATATCACGTGCACACAATGGAACAAAGCACAGTGAATTATTACAGCAATCCTTCCATATGTATTGGACCATGCAGGATTCTTTGGTGGGAGGTTGTGAGGGTCCCAGTAGGGTTCTAAGTCATAGGGTAATTTCGTTGACTGATCCTTGATGTGGGCAGTTGCATGTAGTGGGGATTACTGAAATAGGTGAAGCAGTTGTGCGTACTGAGTGTACATACATGTGGTTTAATATTTGTTTCGAAGAGGGCTGCAACTGTGTCATCAGCCCTCAGAGGAAGCGATCCACAACCAGTTTAGTGAGAGTCAGCAATGGAGCTGACTTGTACAGACCACATATTCTGAAGATGTGGCCCTGTGGAGCAAACAAACAGAGTGCAAAAATCAGAAATAAAATAAAGCATTGTCTCAGACGTTGTGGACAATGAGACCACAGCCCACATCAAATGATAAATAGGCATTGGGAAAATGTAACTGAAGATCACTACGGGATAGATCTACAAGAGGAAAAAATTGGCTAGCTGGAATGAATGAATCAATCAATCAATCACTATATTTGTAAAGAGCGCTATATACCCGCGAGGGTCTCAAGGCGCTGAGTGTGGGGGGTGGGGGCTGCTACTGCTCGAAGAGCCAGGTCTTGAGGAGTCTTCTGAAGGTGAGGAGGTCCTGGGTCTGCCGTAGGTGGGTGGGGAGGGTTGTATGACAGTACAACGCGGGCTATTACCACGCGTGCCATTACAACGCTGTTTTAACAAGGCAAGTCGTTACAACGACTTGCGCTGTAAGCGCTGTATAGTGAAATAGTTTAATTTTCTTTTCCAACTCCAGCCCACGTTACAATAGGGAAGGTGTTGGAATAGAAAATTAAACGTGTCCTTGTCCAACAGCGCCCTCCAGCACAAGTTGTTGAAACGACTTGCGTTGTAAAAGCAGCGTAGTAATGGTAGCGCGTGGTAATGCCCGCGTTGTAAAGGCTGTTCCCCGTGGGGAGGGTGTTCCAGGTCTTGGCAGCGAGGAAGGAGAATGATCTGCCTCTGGAGGTCACCCGGTGGATGCGGGGGACTGCGGCGAGGGCGAGGTTGGCTGAGCGGAGTTGGCGGGGAGGGGTGTAGAAGCTGAGTCGGTCGTTGAGGTAGGCTGGTCCGATGTTGTGGAGGGCTTTGTGTCCGTGGGTGAGTAGTTTGAAGGTGATCCTCTTTTCGACGGGGAGCCAGTGAAGATCTCTCAGGTGGGGGTGATGTGGGTGTGGCGAGGGATGTTGAGGATCAGTCGGGCGGAGGGGTTCTGGATGCGTTGCAGTCGTCGCAGGTGTTATGCCGGGATGCCTGCGTAGAGTGCATTGCCATAGTCTAGTTTGCTGCTGTCGAGGGCCTGGGTCACAGTCCTTCTTGTTCCGGTGGGGATCCACTTGTAGAATCTGAGGAGCATGCGGAGTGTGTTGAAGCAGGAGGAGGAGACGGCGTTGACCTGCTTTGACATGGTGAGGGAGGAGTCGAGGATGATTCCCAGGTTGCGTGGTCAGTGGGAGTAGGTGCTGTTCCTAGCGTGGTTGGCCACCAGGTGTAGTCCCAGGCTGAGGGTGTGGGGCCGAGGATGAGGACCCCCGTCTTGTCCGAGTTCAGCTTCAGTCGGGTATTCATAATTCATTCGGCGACTGCTTTCAATCCCTCGTGGAGGTTGGTTTTGGCAGTGGTCGAGTCCTTGGTGAGGGAAAGTATCAGTTGGGTGTCATCTGCGTAGGAGATAATGTTGAGGTTGTGTTGGCAGATGACTTGTGCGAGGGGGGTTATGTAGATGTTGAACAGCAGTGATTTATAAATATCTTCTTCTTTATTCAAAGGTTATTCATGTAGCAAAGGCACAGCCAACGCGTTTCGTTCCCATTTGCCTTGAGGAACTTCATCAGGGCGAGATAGGTTTCCTAAGGGGCAGAATTCTGGGTCAGCCAAATTAGATGACCAGGAAGTAATCTCTTACTCGCTAAGTCGAGGCTCGTGACCTGTGATAGGGTCCGGTTCCACGTACCGTCAGCAAGAAAGGCGTCCCGTCACGGCTGAGGGAAGATCCCTGGGGTACGCCGCAGATGATGGCGATGTGGAAGCTGGCGTGGATGTCAGCAATTTTCCGGTAGAAGAAGTTGGCCAGTGAGTCACACAGTTCTAGAGAGGGCAGGATGTCGTTTGCATTAGTGCTGGGGTTGGAGAGTTCCTTCACTGCGCTGGGGTTGGAGATTTCCTTCACAATGCTGAAGATCTCTTTACTGTTGTGTGCGTTGTTTTTTAGGCGGATTTTGAAGATCGCTCTCTTGGCTAGTCTGATGAAGTGGTGATGTCTGTGAGAGGCGTCCTTGTGGGCTGCGCGGTTGTCTGGTGTTCGTTCGTGTAGCCATTTCTTTTCCAGTTTACGACACGTCCGTTTGGAGGTCTGGAGTTCTTCGGTGAACCAGGTGGCTTTCTTGCTGGTGCGGCTGTTGGGTGGTTTCTTGAGTGGGGCGAGGGTGTTGGCGCAGTTGTTGATCCATTGGCGGGGGTTGCGTGCGGCGGCGTCTGGGTCCGTGGTGTCGATGGGAGGGTTCTGGGCGACGGAGGCGGACAGCTGGTCCTTGGTGACTTTGCTCCAGCACCAGCGGGGCAGCTGTTGGGTGCAGTGGTGCGTGGTGGGTTTCTTATAGGTGAAATGGACGTATCGGTGGTCGGTCCAGTGGAGTTCGGTGGTGTTGTTGAAGGTGACGTGTGGGCTTATGGAGAAGATAGGGTCAAGCGTGTGGCCAGCGGCGTGCGTTGGAGCCGTGACGAGTTGTCTGAGGCCGAGGTTGGCGAGGTTGTCGATCAGGGTGGTGGAATTGGTGTTGTTGTTGTTCTCGAGGTGGAAGTTCAAGTCCCCGATGAAGATGTAGTCCGTGGAGGCAAGTGCGTGGGTGCTGGCAAGGTCAGCGAGGGGGCCGCAGGGTAGCAGCGGCGGGGACCAGCGAAGGGGGACAGGAGGTAGCGGGCGACAAGAGGTAGCGAAAGCGGCAAGAGGGCAACAGGAGGAAGCAAAAGGGGCAAAATGCGGCACAGAAAACCAAATAGTGGGCACAGTGAAAAACAGAAACCAGTGCAAGCGCGCAGAACGGGCAGCTCAGGGGGCGCGAACTCTCTGCAGTATCGTTCGAGAGGAGGGAGGGGCACAAGTACTCCGGGGGAGCTGTGCGGCGAGAGGAGCGATGAGACCTCTGGCGAGGTCAGGAATCATGAGTGCATGGCTTTTTTTCTGTGTGTTTCTTCTATTTTCTGTAGCTTTAGAAAGTAAAAGAAACACAACAGACTCCCATGCACAGTGCTTTGAGAGCTGCTCTTGACCAACAGCTTGCACGTTTGTTATGCTCAAAACAATTAAGACCCTGTCACTTTCACAATGTTGCTTAATGTTAGATATACTATCTCACACGAAGTGACGACATTTCCAAAGGAAAAGAAGCAATGGCATAACATCTGACCCACTCAGAAATCACTCTCAGCTGGCAAAGTCTCACTAACACAGAAGTAATGACAGAGCAGCCCGAGGCAGAGGCCCGTTACTGAACCCCCACTGCCTGCAGTCACGGAGAGAAGAGTTACTCAGCAGTGAGATCACGAGCGCAGACTGTAGTTTTAGAAACCCGAGCTGACGGTAGTGTGGAAGGCCCTGTCCTGGCTGCGCAAACCCTCGAGTATGTGGGGTGCTAGCGTATACATACAACACGGTTCCGGATGGATGGTCTATCGTGCAGTCCCCTAAAGCGGTCACCTCACCCTTATTAGGTCGAGCCTAGGGGCAGGTGTGTGCGCTGCTCGCTCTGCGAGGCATACTGTATTGGAGTATGCACTTGAAGCTCCTCCCACTCTCTGCCCCCATTTGTCATTGGCTTATGTCATTGCCCTTCGAAAATGCTGGCTTCTGATTCGTACATAGGCTTGTTAGTCCCTCCTTAGTACTATCTTGTCTTTGTTTGTAACCTCCCACGAAGACTGGCCCTTTTATTTCGGTTGTTACAGGGTCTGCTTTATAAGTTGATGAGCACTATTTTTTTAATGCTCTTCCCCTATTCCACCCAAGACATCAGAGCAGCTGCCAGCTTTTTTTTTAACAGTAATGTATTTTTATTCAAATTACAACACCATCCACTTTATAGCGGCCACGCTTATTTAATTCTTTATTATACAGTGCGGTTTGCCGGCCACGCTTATTTAATTATTTATTATACAGTGCGGTTTGCTTTCACTTTAGAAGCGGCGCTTATTTAATTACCAGCGCGGGCCACTTTCACTTTAGCAACCGCGCAACAGAACCTTTTGGAATTACTCATATTTATTTTTTACTCTGGGTGAAAGCGCCACACGCTCTTTCACTTTAATGTTGGCAGTGCCCCTTTATTTAGACGGTGCTCACGGTAACCTGAATATGCGAGCAGGGTCTAAAAAAGGGGCTTGGTCACCATTATAGCGGTCTCACGTTTGCGAGAGTTTGAGCTCTTGGCATTAAAAACAACAATGCCTTTTATAAATGTGTTACTTTTAAAAACATATAATTTAAAGGCATTGTCATTTCAATGCCCGGCTGTCAGACTGCGTGCGTATTTGTAGCTTGCAAAGTAAGCAGGTGGCTCACTACATGCCATCAAAGCTTTGGACAATTAGACAAAAAGTTTACCCAATGGGGAGGGGGTGCGTCTATGATTTTTAGGGATTGCTCTCAATATACATCAATACCTATTGACCTGAAAGGAGTGGAGGCCTTGGGATTCTGCCTCACCCTTTCCCCTAGTCAATCGGTGGTGGGAGCTATACACCCACATGCATCATTGTAGGAATTTGCGATTCCTAAGTTGCGAAAATTAAGGAATCGCAATTTAGGAATTGCAAAATCCTATGCATCAAGAAATTGCAAAAGTTTTTGCGATTCCTTAATTTTCTTTATTTGCGATTCCTTAATTGCGAATCGCAATTAAGGAATCGCATTACATTGATTCCTATGGGCCTAGAGGCCCATAGGAATCAATGGAAAGGCATTCTTATTTTGCGAATTCGCAATTAAGGAATCGCAAAATGAGAATGCAATTTCAAGTGTGCAGGGGGGACCAAAGGACCCCCCCCTGCACCCCTGAAATGTCACGTAAGTACATTTTACTCACACACATGTCCCAAGGGCAAGTGTGTGTGTAAAATATAAGTTTCAAAAATGCAATTTTGTGCATTTTTAAAACTTTTCACAAATTACCATGAAGGTTTACTTCATGGTAATTTTCCCCTTCTTAATTGCGAATTCGCAATTTAAAAAAAAAATCATGCATAGCATTTAAGCGATTTCTTAAATGCTATAGCAATTTAAGAAATCGCAAAAAATTGCGATTTCTTAAATTGCGAAAAATGAAAAAAAAATGATGCATCCCCAAAAATTTTTTGCATTCGCAAACGGCCGAATTTTGCGATTCGCACCGTTTGCGAATGCAAAAAAGCTTGATGCCCGTGGGCAATAGTGTACAGAACTGGTCCGACAGCCTCTTTCATTAACTCTCTGTGTTGTGCTTGATCCCCTCTGGCATTGAGTTACTCCCACTTTATTCTCCTAGGTAACTTTACTCTTTATATGGAGATGACGGAGGAGATGGAGGTAATATCCCTGTGGGAGAGAACCTCTTCACTGGCTAAGACCCATTAGGTATTCATGGCTTCCTCAACAGAGTGACCCCTGAGATGTTGGCTCAGGCTGCCTCGGATCACCCCTGTCTTCTCTCCGGCGAGCTGGAGAGAGATTTGGAGGCCCTGCAAGCATGGCTTTCTGATAGGCTTAATGACCTGGCCCCGATGCTGCCCCCCCGCCTGACATCAAAGCGGGTTTCGGCCCCTTGGTTTACCACTGCACTGTGAGCTACGCGGCAGCAGTGTAAGGTAGCCGAAAGGGCCTGGCGGGCACATTACGATAGCACGGACAGGTCGGCCTACAAGGCTGTGGTTAAGGCCTACCACCGGGATATCCGCCTTGAAAAAAAAGCCTATCTCGCGGGGAGAATTGAAGCGGCCTCAAACTCCAGCAAGGAGATTTTTACCATTGTCAGAGAATTCATTTCCCCTCGGACCATCACATCGGAAGAGGCGCCCTCAGAATCCTGGGCGGCGGACCTTGCTTGTTTTTTTACAAGCAAGATAAAACGCATACAGGATTCTTTTCCATCGGGAGCACCCGTTAGGCCGTTTACATCCGAGGTTGGCATGTTCCCTTCCGCCTCGCAGGGTGCCATATTGGCTGTGTTTCCATCTCTGCCAGCCCCAGCCTCCTTAGCGCTTATGGGCAATTTGAAATCTGGGTCTCCACTTGACCCCTGCCCAGCTAAGCTCTTGGGTAAGTTGGCGGAAGTGATCAATCCACTGGCGAACCCTCTTCTCAATCTTTCGTTGAGTCAGGGAGTGGTCCCGCCAGTGTGGAAGCAGGCAATGGTTATCCCGCTGCTTAAAAAAACGGGTCTTGACCCGAAGGTCCCAGCCAATTATAGGCCGATTTCGTTGTTGCCGGCTCTCGTAAAAATCTTGGAGAAGCACGTTCAGTCGGTGCTCTCCAATTTTTTGGAGACCCATGAGATCTTACATGACTCCCAGTCTGGCTTCCGTTCAAATCGTAGCACCGAGACCGCGCTCCTTGAGGTTTCTGAAACCATCAAAGGGGTGCTGGATACCGGGGGCAAAGTCATGTTGGTGTTGTTGGACTTGTCGGCGGCTTTCGACACTGTCCCCCATGATGGCCTTCTCGCAAGACTCTATGAGATTGGTCTTCGGGGGACGGTGCTCAGCTGGTTTTCGTCCTTTCTAGCTGGCCGCCGGCAAACGGTCTGGACATCGCCTGACACCGCCGTGATGCCGCCTTTGGGAGTCGGGGTCCCTCAGGGCTCTATTTTGAGCCCGACCCTCTTCAACATCTTTCTGACCCCTTTGGCGGCGGTGGCGGAGTCATTCGGTGCCCGGATCGTGTCGTATGCCGACGACACCCAGCTCCTCTTTTCTTGCGAGAGAGGGGCAGACTTTGACGGGGAGAGTATCCGAAATTGCCTTGGGGCGGTGTTCACATGGTTCCAACTGAACAGCCTCAAGTGCAATTCCGATAAGTCCGAGGTACTCTTCTTCGGGTGCGATACGGAGCCTAGCGGCAGGCCTGGTGGCCCATCGATATGTTCCCTCCGTCCTGTTCTTCCCCTATGGCTAAGAAGTTGGGGGTTAAGATGGACAAGGGGCTGACGATGAAAGCCCAGATCCTTGGGGTGACCGGCACCTGTTTCGGTCTATTAAAAATGCTGCGGAGGTTTTTGCCTCTTTTGTCGGAGGAGCACAGGAGGCTGACGGTGCAGGCCCTGATAGGCTCCAGGTTGGATTATGCCAACATTCTTTACCTGGGCCTACCAGAGTACCTGCTGCAGCGGCTTCAAGTTGCACAGAATGCGGCGGCCAGGGCCATTTATGGTCTAAGCAGACGTGCCAGCGTCTCGGGGCTTTTGCTGACGCTGCACTGGCTACCCATTCGCAAACGGATTGCCTTTAAGGCTATGACTTTGGCCTACAAGGCACTCCACACTGTGGGAGCAAAGCATCTCCAAAAGAGAGTGGCCTTTTACCATCCGGCTCACTCTCTGAGGTCAGAATCTCTACTCCTGGCGGCTGTCCCTCGAGTTAAGAGAGCCCGTCTGGGCGGTCGCTCCTTCAGCCTGCTGGCCCCTCAGATGTGGAACTCGCTTCCACTCCCACTTCGGGGGGCTACTACTCTTCTTGACTTTAGGAGAGGTCTTAAAACTTGGTTGTTTACCCAGTAGTCCTCCCAGCTGTCCCTTTTTATCTGTTTGGTGTGTGTGGTACTCTTTTTACTGTGTTATGTTATTCTGAATTAGTTCTCCTTACCCAAAGCGCCGGGACACTCTTTTTGAGTAACCGTTGCGCTATACAAAAGAATAAATAACATAACATAACAACAACATAACATAACATAACATAACAAGCCGGTCATGTTCTGGATAAGATATTTTCGAATACACCACTGGAAGTGGACACTTCCACCCTATTAGTTTGGTCGGACACTACATGATTCAGTTTCAGTGGGCCATTATGGGGAGAAATCTACCTCAAGCAGGGTCAATATCTCGAGTGCCCAGAGGTTGTCATAAAATGTATTCAGAGGCCTTTGTAGGGCATTGGAGGAGAAAAGGCATATTCTCTCATGTAATGTGGACACGGATGTTGACCTCCTGCACAAATGGATTGGCTCCACTACTGTGATTTAGATCCCGAACTGTCACGGCAGTATCACCGAATTAAACCTTCCTGTCAATGGTACAGATGTTAAGACTGAGTGTAAGCACCTAGAAAGACAATGGAGGGTGTCAAAAAACCCAACCACTAAAACAGGTATAAAGCGTCTCTAAAAAAGCATCAGAAAGAGGTTATAATGGTTAAAAAAACTACTTTGAGGACCGAATTTTAAATGCTGGTAATACATCGAGAGAAGTTTAAAAACAGCGGAATCCTTTATGTCCCAAGTGACTTGTGTATGATGTCTGGTGCTCTCCATGGAATGATGTGAACAACTTGCTCACTACAGGATAAGATTGCCAAGTTCCCAGCCAGTCTGCCCCCCGTCATTGCCAGTGGAGTAAAGAATAGTTGACAGTCAGCAGCCTAGCCAAACTCATGATTCGACCCTTTCACTTGATACATTTGATCCGATCTCTTTGGAAGGATGGCTAACTGAAATTTGCAATCTTAAATTGGGCTCTCCTTAGAACCCATGCCCCACAATCCTCCTTTCTCTGGGATCAGAGATTATTAATCCATTTGCCAATAACCTCCTAAATGCCTCACTCCCTACAGCCACTGTACTCAAGGCCTGGCAGCAGGGTAAAATTGTGTCTCGTCTCGAGATACACCAGCCATTTTTCACAAATCCATCTAATTACAGGACTATTTCGTTACTTCAGCCCTTTTGGAAATACATGACATTCACAGCCATCCTACTACCTGTAAAGCAATGATCTGCTGCAGGATGGAGATGGCGCTTGTGGAGTTTGTTTACATCAGGGATACTCTAAATGTCGGAGGCAGGGCTGTGCTGATTATGTTGGATCTGTCAGCAGCATTCGACATGATGCCCCACTCCACACTCCTGGCATGTCTCCAGACTTTCGGGATCAGGGGGTAGGCATGGAAAAGGCTGGCTGCCTTTCTTGAAGGTAGAGATCAAGAGGTGTGCTGTCCACCGTTTGTGCCGGGGCCTTGTGATCTTCAGGTGGGAGTGCCACTGGGCTACTCCTTGAGCTCCACGTTATTCAATATATACCTCACTCCTCTGACATGCTTGGCTTAGACCCTGGGTGCTAAAATAATCTCATATGCTGACAACAGCTACTTTTCTCCAGGGGCAAGGATGAAACATTCCCTGACAAAACAAGCATTTGCAATGAAATAGGTCTCGCATTAGGAAAGTTTGATCTATTGGTATTGTAAATGACCAATTTTTTATTCATGTGTTGGTTTTGAAAATAGCTAAATTAATATCTTTGTCATTTCCAATGCTAATAGTTTTAACTTTCGCAAATGTGACACCTACAGCATTTATAATGCAATATGTGTTGTATTTACGTGACTTAGATGTATTGATATTACAAATAACAATGGCTTTTAATTTTTTTAAATAATTAATACTTAAATAAAAGTTATTGTAATTTATAATGGCAATAGCTTAAACTTTTGTAAATAACTTTTGTGAAGATTATGTTCAGTGTATTTTATTGTGACGAAAATCCAAGTACAGAAGTGACATCTTAACATCTTTTTGTGACATTTGTAATAAAGCTTGAAACATTGAGAGAACATATTTGAACCAGTGATGCTGTGGCAGCAACCAGTGATGCTGTGGCGATCAGTGATGCTGTGGTAGCGCATAGTGATGCTGTGGTGCCCCTGAGTGATGCTGTGGTGTGCTGAGTGATGCTGTGGTGATGCGATAGATAGATAGAATGAGGGCGATAGATAGATAGTGGGCGACAGATAGAGGGCGATAGATAGAGGGAGGGCGATAGATAGAAGAAGGGCGATAGATAGAGGGAGGGCGATAGATAGATAGAGGGAGGGCGATAGATAACTAGAGTGAGGGCGATAGATAGATAGAGTAAAGGCGACAAATAGATAGACAGATAGATAGAGTGAGGGCGATCAATAGATAGATAGGGTGAGGGCGATTGATAGATAGAGTGAGTGAGATAGATAGACAGAGTGAGGGCGATAGATAGATAGATAGATAGATAGATATATAGATAGATAGATAGATAGTTAGATAGATAGATAGATAGATAGATAGATAGATAGATAGATAGATAGATAGATAGATAGATAGATAGATAGATAGATAGATAGATAGATAGATAGATAGATAGATAGATAGATAGATAGATAGATAGATAGATAGATAGATAGATAGATAGATAGATAGATAGATAGATAGATAGATAGATAGAGTGAGGGCAATAGGGTGAGGGCGATAGATAGAGTGAGGGCGATAGATAGAGTGAAGGCAATAGATATAGTGAGGGCGATAGCTGGAGTGAGGGCGATAGATAGAGTGAGGGCAATAGATAGATAGATAAATAGATAGAGTGAGGGGCGACAGGGTGAGGGCGATAGATAGAGTGAGGGCGATAGACAGATAGACAGATAGATAGATAGATAGATAGATAGACAGATAGACAGATAGATAGATAGACAAATAGATAGATAGATAGATAGATAGATAGATAGATAGATAGATAGATAGATAGATAGATAGATAGATAGATAGATAGATAGATAGATAGATAGATAGATAGATAGATAGATAGATAGATAGATAGATAGATAGATAGATAGATAGATAGATAGATAGATAGATAGATAGATAGATAGATAGATAGAGTGAGGGCGATAGATAGAGTGAGGGCAATAGATAGAGTGAGGGCGATAGAGTGAGGGTGATAGCTGGAGTGATGGCGATAGATAGAGTGAGGGCAATAGATAGAGTGAGGGACAATAGAGTGAGGGTGATAGGTAGAGTGAGGGCGATAGATAGAGTGAGGTCGATAGATAGATAGATAGATAGATAGATAGATAGATAGATAGATAGATAGATAGATAGATAGATAGATAGATAGATAGATAGATAGATAGATAGATAGATAGATAGATAGATAGATAGATAGATAGATAGATAGATAGATAGATAGATAGATAGATAGATAGATAGATAGATAGATAGATAGATAGATAGATAGATAGATAGATAGATAGATAGATAGATAGATAGATAGATAGATAGATAGATAAATAGATAGATAAATAGATAGATAGATAGAGTCAGGGCGATAGAGTGAGGGTGATAGATAGAATGAGGGCGATAGATAGAGTGAGGGTGATAGATAGATAGAGTGAGGGCGATAGATAGATAGATAGAGTGAGGGCGATAGATAGATAGAGTGAGGGCGATAGATAGAGGGAGGGCGATAGATAGATAGAGTGAGGGCAATAGATAGAAAGAGTGAGGGCATGTGTTGTATACAATGTGATACACATAAGACCTGCTCAACTTCTAGGTTTCACTTACGCGCACAGTGGTGCTGTCCAGGGGAGCTGGGCTGCCAACATTGAAATGTCTTTCTCCAAAGACGGAACGCAGTGCAGAAAGGTTCACAAACCCCTCCTACAGTACCAACAAAATAATCCAAATTATTAATTGTATACATCGGGAGTGCTGCACTCTGCCATTTCTTGAAGGGCTATTGCAAAGGAAAATAAAAACAGATGCATGCAAGCTATTGGTGAAAACCCAAATCCCTGTGTGCATGAAGTGAACATCGTCTAGACAAAACTATAAACACGCACATGCAGGGAGTGCATAGCCAGGTCCCCAAGCATCTTGACATCAACATCATCCACCTTTTTTAGAAACACATCTATTGAATCCTTCCTTGCTAGGCCATTAATTGATTAGAATATTATTTCACTCGGGCACAATATATATATGCACATAACTAGCCATCTCTGGCAGAAATACAATCTCATAATAGATTAAAAGATCATATTTAAAACAAAGCGAGGGGAAGGCAGACATTTACAAGGTACGTTCTGGAGTTAATTAAATTCCTGGAAAACATTATTCCAAGATGGAAGTCTCTCAGAGAGTGGCCTGCAACTCTTGGAAACGGGACAATTGTATTTGTTTAACTGCAATTACAGAAAATACTTCTGGTAACTAGGACCAGAGCACAGAGGACATCCACGTACGTGCGGCTGCTGTTACATATGAACATTTCGAAGGAAGCACTGTAAAAGCTACCCCTTTGTGGAAGGTCGTCTTTACATAATTATTGATCCCGTTGTTCATTATACTTATAGGAACTTGTAATAAGAATACCCTGTTGTATGAAAATAGATGTTCATGATTTCTTACTAATTGAAATTATCACGATAGGAAACAGCAATGCTTTCAAAATATGCGCGCAAGAATGAATAAGAGGCGATACCCGGTGGGAAGGCTGAAACTCGGCGCATCGGGGGAGCCTCCGCTCTGTGCTAATGAATAACAAGCATTGGCCGATTAAAATAATTTAAAAAATAAACAACGAGTTGTGCGCACGCGCGACGAAAAAGGTGATGTGCAAGTCACACGCGTACTTGTGCGCGTGCAGGTAAGCTGGTCGCCGCTTTGGAAGCACTTCCAAAAACAGCTTACAATATATCTCGGCCGAGATCAGCGCATGCGCTGAATCAGGCTGAGACCTAAAAATCAGACCTTGTCTGTCAGAAGTTTTCCAGTGGCTATCTCACTATCAGCTTTAGCGTTATGTGGGTAAAACGGTGCAACTTTTTATCGGTTTGAGATCGAAAGAACCTTGGCAGTACTTCTGACTGGAGGATGCTTTCCCATCTCAAAGCCACACGAGCTCCGTTAAAAATCTTGGTATCAAGTTTGATATTGGGCTTTCCTTTCTAGCACAAGTTAATGCAGTAGGTAGAACTTGCTTTGGTCTGCTGCAAGTGCTCTGAAAGGCCCTCCATTTTCTTTCCCTTTCGGCTAGGAAACTGGTATTTCAAGCACTGATAACACCTGGAGTTGACTATGGCAATGCACTGTACCTTGTCCTACCTGAGTACTTGATCAATAAGCTGTAGTTGGTCCAAAATGCAGCAGCCCGATTTCTACTCAGCTTGCCTTTGAGAAATAAGGTTTCCCAGATCTTAGAGAGCGGTATTGGCTTCCTGTTAGGAAGAGGATTATCTTTAAAACCTTAGTATTGATCCACAGAGCCTTGCATCAGTCAAGTGCAGAGTACCTGAGAGTGAGAATCCATGTGTATGCTCTCTCCAGATGTCTGCTCTCAGCCAACCTCTTTGTGACCAAAATCCAGCGTATTTTTAATGACAGAATGGGGGGGCACATCCTTCTCTTTTTGGGACCCTTTCTTTGGTACAAACTATCTTTGTAATTAAGATGCATCTTGTCCAGCCCCCAGTTTCGGAAGAAGCTAAAAACATGGCTTTTTCTGATTGATTAATCTGGGTTCTTTCTGATCTCTCAATTCCCCCACTGATAGTGCAGAGAACTAGGATTCACTTCGGATTAGCAGTGGCCTTTAGAAATGCATTTTAAATTACATTTTAATATTTTCTAGTACACAATACAGTAACTTTAACCGCATTCTGATCACATGTGTCACCATAATTATCACTTGTACCATGAGATAACTAGAGGAAGAGAGAGCGAGAGAGAGAGATGTGGAGACAGAGAGAGAAAATATATGAACCATATTTATTACAAGGATAGTACATCACCATGTCCAGTAAGAGCCACCTCTGGCGGAACATTGCATATTCGCTTGTCCTTCTTAGCTACCCTGGTGCTCCCAGCAAACAAATTCTTTGATTCTCTGACTGGGCCAAAGGTAGTCCCTCATTGATATGGATGTTGTCAGATGTCTGTTTCCCCAAATGACATTCGACTGGATGTTCGTCTCTCTGTCAACAGGATTCACTCCTGCACCTTTACTCTGGTGCTGGAGAACCAACGTCACCAAGTTCTTGATTCACGCCACAGGTGTCTAGTTGACACTAGGAACTGTTCTCGTAGGCCCCCCCTTTCCACTTCCTGGTGGACTCTCTGGAACTAGGACATGTTCCTGGTTACTACGGTGTCTCCTCTTTTTGCAGTCACCAGAATCCCTTTCATATTTACCACTACTCAAGGCTCTCTTTCAAATGGGGTCCTGAATTTCCACCCTGGGTGCTGACCTTAGATTAGCATATGATTCCCTGCTCTTAATGTTGGTTCTACCGCTCGTCTGTCTCGACTAGCTCTGTCGTTTGTAACCTTTATTTTCTCTTGGGCAGCATATTTGTCAATATTTGCTAACTGCCGGGAGTCACTTGCAGACAGTATATCCCAAGTGTGCCTTTTCATCATCAAGTCTCTTGCTGCATATCCCGTTGTACTATGGGGTGTTTAGCGGTACGCTCTTATAAACTAGTGCAAACAGCATTCAAGTTTCTCTTTCTGATCTACTCTGATCTTAAGTGATTTGTTGAGTTTCCTCATAAGCATTTCCACCTCCCTATTTGCTTGCAGCCATTACGAGGTCACACAGTGATGCCGAACAATGAGCTGTTGTAAATACTCACCAGAACTTGAAAAGGTGGCCCATTGTCCGCTTTGATCTCTTCAGGTATTGCCAATAGGGCGATTCCTCTCTCGAGTGCTGGCTGGCTGACTGGACCACCCCAACAGCTTTGGATCCTCACCCCTCATTTACATGAGTCACCTAAGGGGCCTGCGGTCAGTCTGAATCAGGAAGTGAGTGCCAAATAGGTATGGCCTCAACTTCTTAAGTTGCCAGACCACATCAAAAGCTTCCCTCGCAATATCTTTCCACCTCAGTTCTTTGGCGACTAACCTCCTGGAGATGAAGGCTACAGGTTGGTCTAGGCCCTCTTTATTGAGTTGGGATAATACTGCCACTGTGCCATACTCTGAGGCATCTGTTTAAAAGATAAACTCCTGGGAGAAATCAGGAGTCTTGAGCACAGGAGCTGTGCACATCGCTTGCTTCTGGGAGTCAAATGCAGTTTGGCATGCCTCAGTCCAAATCACATTTCTCGGCTGCTTCTTAGTAAATCAGATCAGTCAAGGGGACAACAATGGTGACATATCCCTTTACAAACCACCTATAGAACCCAGTAAGATCCAAGAGGTTTCTGACCTCAGTCTGGGTTTTTCAGAGCAGCCAGACCATGATGATTTTTTTCTTGGCATAAAGGGGTTGCACCTTCTTCCTGCCCACCAGGTGTTACGAGTACACAACAGACACCTGCCCTATCTGGCACGTACTTGCTCTGATAGTCAGTTCTGCCTGTTGGGGAGCCTAAAGCTCTTCCTGGAGGTGAAAAGGGTGATCCTTCCAGCTGCTACTGATCACAGCTTTTTCCACCAGATAAGCAGCAGACAAGGCCTCCATACAAGAATGGACCTGGTTCACCAGCCTCTGGAAGGTAGCAGGGGCCTTCTTTAATCCAAAAGGCATCACTCTATACTGATAGTGGCCCTCTGAAGTGGAGAGGTTGACCTCTCCAATGCAGCCTCTGTTAGGGTGATCTGCTAGTACCCTGATGTCAGATCAAAGGTACTAGATACTGGGCAGCCCCTAACTGATCAATCAGCTCATCTGCACCGGGGATGGGATGAGCATCAGTCTTGATCACACAATGTAAACCTCTGTAATCCACATAGAACCTTAGTTCATGTGCTGTGTCCGGTGGGACAACTTTTGGTACCAAAACCATAAGGCTGGAAGAGTGGCTACTGGAGGGTTCTATCACCCCAAACTCCATCATTTTGGACACTTCAGCCTTAATGCTGGACCTCATCATATCTCCCAACCTGTATGATTTTTTCTTAACCGGAATGTTTTTCCCTGTGTCCACATCATGGGTACACAGGTGTGTAGTCCCAGGGATAAGAAAGAACAGAGAAGAGTATTGTCCCAACACTTGGTGGCAATCTCTCAGTTGTTCAGGAGTTAGCGTGGGGGAAATGATTACTCCTTTCACAGACCCATCCTTCTCATTGGAGTCCAAGAAATCAGGAAGAGGTTCACTCTCCTCTTCCCCTTCTCCAGTAGTCACCTAAGGAAAAATGAGCTCAGATCTCTCAAAGTGTGGTTTGAGGTGATTTATACGCAGCATTCTGTGGGGTAGCCTAGGGCTCTTGATGTCCACTAGGTATGTGGCCTCTCTCTTTCTTGCAATAACCTCATAGGGCCTATTACAGCAGTTTTGGATAGCCCTGGGCTCCACCGGCTCCATCACCCACATTTTCTGACCAGGTATACATTTCACAGTGGTAGAATTTTTGTCATACCACTTCTTTATGACTTCCTGGCTGGCTTCAAGGTTATTGGAAGCTTACTTCCATTACTTAGTCATGTGGCTTCTGGATGGCCAGCTTGTAGCTCACTCCACCATGGAGTATCTTTCTGGGAGCTTGCTCCCATCCTTTTTTCACCAGACTCATAGGTCCTCTGACGGGTTGCCCATATAACAGTTTAAAGGGGCTGAAACCCACTCCTCTCTGTGGCACCTCTCTTTAAGCAAACAACAGGTGTGGCAAGAGAATAACCCACTTTTTCCCCAGGGCCTTAGGTAGGCCACTGATCATGCATTTCAGGGTCTTATTGAACCTCTCAACAAGATAATGATTTAAGGATGGTAAGGGGTCGAGAACCCGTATGTTACCCCCACACTCCTTCCACATGAACTGCATATAAGCAGACATGAGGTTTTCTTGGAGAAACACATTAGGGTAAAAATCAGGGCCTTTGCCACTGTGGGTGCTGTAGTATTCCTTAGAAGGATTGCCTCTGGGTACCTTGTGGCATGATCCACCAGAACAAGGATGAACATGTTGTCTGATGAAGTCTGGTAATCCATAGGCCCTACAACTAACCCTGGGTGGAGTTCGCAGAGTTGCACTATGCGGAGCTACGCAAAGTGCAAAAAAAAACTCTGTTGCAATACACGTGGTGATTTTACAGTGTGGATGCTTGTCCGCAATGTCCAATCATTGCGAAGGGCACCTTCCACAGCGCATGTGGTCCCTTCTTTCTCTTTTCTGCCACTTAAGTAGATTTTTACTCAAGTGGCAGCTTTCTCAATGCGAACAAGCAGTTTCTCATTGCGAGCGGTCACAAACATAAGCAACCGCTAACAATGAGAAACCTGACCACCCCGCATTGTGAAATCTCACTGGGATGTTTATTTTTCACGCTCGCACTCGCCAACTTGATGTTGGTGAATGCGAGCGTGGAAAAAACTCTGCTCCGCTGCATGGAGCTTTTCGGAACTCGACGAGCTCCGCATAACGCAAAGTGCAGGGAAACTCCGCAGAGGTGCTAATGAAAGGCAAGGGATTAAGGGGGGCTTTGAACCTCTACCCTCTCTTTCTGCTGAACTGGCAAGTTCCACAAGTTTACAGAATGCTTCTGAAGAATTCTTGGTTCTAGGCCAAGAGAAGTGGGCGACAAGCCTAGCAAAGGTCTTGTCTTGGCCTGGTGGCATTGCCAGGGGAATTGTGAGAGTTAATTAACAACAGACATCACACGCGCGGCGAAGCAGCTCAGAGCAGTAGCATCGTTACTAGTCTACCAAGTAAAGGAGAACCGTTGAAAGCGGCACAATAGAGGACTCGGTAAGCGCGTTCGCTTATATATTTCACACACGTAGAGACGATAGATCGCCATGTTAATGAAAGGAAAGCAGTAACAGCAGCTAGCGCGAGCGTTTGGAGAAAGCGCAGGGAACTAGCACACCCATTAGAATAATGGCTATATGTAAAGACTCATGATTTACCATCAGCGCATCCCACACGAGACTTTAAAGCTTTGCGTTGGGGAACTGTTTAACGTGTAGGTTAGGTTCCTTTTATATAAAAAAACATACACCCCAGACTGCATTTGAGACGAGCAACAGAGTTAACTCATTGGCAATAACATGTGTACTAAGGTGGTGGCATATAAATCGACAAGTTTTCTCAGCATTAAAAGGAATGTATCTTTTATTTTTAGGTATCCCCTGATGAAAGCAAATTACGCCGAAATGCATTGGGAAGAGTGTAACATGAACTAAAAAAGGAGAACAATGCGATATGGGACATTGTAGCCAAATGTATAACAGTCATGCAAGAAGTACTAAACCAGTGTGAAGAAAACACTACATGAAACAATTGGAAATAAAAGACATAAATAAGAAGAATACATAGTGCAGATTCATTTATTTAGCACACTAAGTCAGTGCACAATGAGACAGCCCAAGAGTACTTGGAACTGCGACCTCTAGATTATACTTCACACACTGGAGCACGACACACATTAGAAACCACGGTAAAAAAAAACAGCAGTGCACGATCCATTTTCATAAGTTTAAATACAGCATTCCTACTCAGGGATTGGAAGCACACCCAAGCCAAGATGCAATATGAATATATTACACTCCTTACGGAAGCACGTGCAGAAACTTTCGCATTCAGCGAAGAATCCAGCTCAAGAATATATTCGTTAAAACAGGAGGAAACTTCCGAATATGCTGCCACCAAAACTAAGGAAGAGTATATCAAGCAAATGTTATATCTATCACGAAAAGAAATGAATGAACGTCTCCATGCTACAACTATGATTAAGTACCATAAAGCCCAGAGGATTCCGAGAGGTCTTAGAATTTCCCTCAAACCATCGTTATGCAAGAATTCAGTAAAATTCACTGACAGATGGTACGCAATATTAAACAAGTGTAGCCTAGACTTAATCCTCTTAATAATAGAAGAATTATCTTCAATTTTGGATGAACTAAAGAAAGAGATCGATAATGTCAAATCGGAATTGGACAAATTATTAACTACGGAAGAATTACAGAAGATCCTAGAGGACGTAAACAATCAGTTACAGAAACATTCCCAAGAGGTTAACGATAGAAAGATCAGGAAGTATAGACGAGATACAACCGACTATAAATTGGGAGAGGTGTATACCTGGGCTGAAGTGTATGCTAAAAAAAGACAAAATAGACCTTATACTCCACATACCGACACATCGTCTACTTAAAGCGATGGTTCATCAAGGACAACACAGCGTAGTGATCAGGCACAGAAACAACAAGAAGGCGCGAGCTCATCAGGAACAACAGCTGGTCCTTTTTTAGCAGTAGGCCAGCAAGACGGGGGAGACCCAGGAGGGGAAAAGGAGGGAGTAAAAGAGAAAGAAAAAGAGCCACCACAAACGAGGAACGTGACAGCGATGAGGGGCAGGGTTAAGAAATGAAAGAAGAATATAACTTGGTATTGAACATATCAGATTCGCACTTCACCAAGCAACAATTAAACACCTTACAAAAAGGAACATCATACGTCCCAACAGCCCACACGAACCAACTAGAAATGAACGTTAGTTTGTTTAAGTTAACCAGGAAATTACGATTAAGAAATTTTTTCGACAACGTAGTAACAGATCAAAGACCAGAATTAGAAGAGGATCAATTAAGGGGTCTAAGACCAACTAGCACATACATGCCACCAGTCAGTCATAAATCATTAGATTTATTTGAGCAACTGTGTAAACAGGACATATCCAAACTAAGCACCGGTAAAAGGAAACAACATAACAACCTAACCAACAAAGAGTTCCGCATATTAAGATCAATAGCCAACAACAAACAAGTCATATGTCAGAAAGCAGACAAGGGAGGTGCTCTAGTACTAATGAATAGAACATACTATGAAGAACAGATAATAGACCACCTAAGTGATGAGAATATCTATATGAGATTGGATAACAATCCTACCATAGAAATATAACAAACTTTGGAACAAATACTAAAGAAAGCAGTTGAAGCAGGCACAATACAGGAGAAGGTCAAAAAATATTTGACAAAGGAACATTCGAGGAGTCCGAGCTTTTATATGGTGCCTTAAGTGCACAAAGACCTACACAAACCACCTTGCCATCCGATAGTATCGACTAGAAACAGTTTGCATAAACCAGTAGGTAAGCTTCTGGACAAGTACTTACAACCATTTGTGACCAAAATGACCTCCTTCATTAGGGACACCACAGATTTTCTAAAAAAAACTGTAGTTAGTAACCATCAAAGAGGACCAACCTATAGTAATGGGAACTATAGACGTTAAAGCCCTGTACACATCCATTCCGCAGCAACTGGGAATTGAAGCCGTAGAGAAGGCGCTTTTAAAGATGGAATATCGAGAAGAAATGAAAGTACTACTAATGGAACTTTTGGAGTTTACACTAATGCACAGCTATTTCACCTGGAAGGATAATTGTTATCTCCAAAAAGCGGGAAATCTATGGGGAATTGTGCGGCCCCCACATATCCAAATATCTTCATGCATAAGTTCGAGGAGACACACATTTTGACAAACGAGAGATGGAAAGAACATATAATATTATATGTACGATTTATCGACGACATCTTCACCATTTGGCAAGGCACAAAAGAAGAATTGGCTATCCAAATTGAAAAACTCAATCTCATAGATGAGAGAATCCAATTTACCTCAGAAATACAAGATAAAACTATTCATTTTCTGGATGTAGAAATAACCAGACAACCCACAGGATTTTCAACAAACCTTTACAAAAAGAAAACAGACAGAAATAACATTTTAAGGTATGAAAGTTATCATCCCAACCCACTAAAACTTCACCTCCCGTATTCTCAATTTTTGAGGGTAAAAAGGATCGTCTCGGATCCAAAGGAGCTTTCTATACAGAACACAATAATGACAACACGTTTCAAACAACGTGGATACCCTGACACCCTGACAAAGTCATACAAGATGCGATCGAAAGAACCACAAAGAGATCTAGAGAGGATCTATTTGAAGTCAAGGCAGCGCAGGATGACAAGAGAATCACGTGTGTGACTAAATACTCAAACATGAGCCAACAATACGGAAAGATCATCAAACGACATTGGGAGATCTTAAGAGTGGAACCAGATTTTAATAACATTTTTGTACAGGGCCCACTGTTTGTGTATACGAGATCAAGGAACATAGGAGAAATCTTGAAAACACTGACAGAAGAAGACAATACTAAATACATGGGAACCAAACCATGTTGGAATTGTAGCAATTGCCACAACATAATCACAGGAAATGCAATAACATCCAATGAAAGGACATAAAATTCAATTGAAAGTAAACGCGACATGTGATACCATGAATACCATCTATATGTTAAAATGCCCATGTGGAAAGGCATACATTGGACAGACTGAAAACAAGATTATACGAGCATAAAAGTAATATAAGAACAAAAATGATGAAATCAAAATCAGCCACCCATTTTCTGGAGGCAAAACACCAGATAAGCCAACTAAAAGCCTGTATCGTGGAGGTAATAATAAGAACTGAAGGCAAAGACAACAAAAAGACTCTTTTGAAGAGGGAGAATAATTGGATATATCATCTGAACACCCTAACATTGCATGGGTTAAATGAAAGGGTTGAACTTTTGTGCTATCTGTAGCCTTATCCGATTGAGTATCTGTTATAAATTACTGTCGCACATTTTGTTTAGCTATCACTAATGTCTAATTCACATGAACATCGATGTTGATTTTTTAAGTAACATCTGACAATTGCACATTCATATATACGGATGTATCCCTTAGATCCAGAGACACATACATGACTTTCCTATTTTTCTAAAAAAATGTTTCATCTAACTTTATACACACACAGTAGCGTAGACATAAAATGCACGGCCCCTTTAAAAGTGGTCTGTGAGAGTTAATTAACAACAGACATCACATGCGGAATTTCGACCTCTAGATTAAACTTTCTAAAAGTGGCCTTTATAAAACAGCAATTTTAAATCCAACTTCACCTCTCCTCTCTGATCAGAAATTACAGCTTAAAAGTATATTAAGGCATTCCTAATGCTGGATATTAATGGTCTACATAAATTACTAAATTCAAAATGTAGAGATCTGCCTTCAGTAGGTGAGTACCTATTACACGCAGATGATGTAGTGTTAATAGCAAGACCAGCAAATGCCCTTCAAAAATCTTCAGATAGGTTTATACAGTGCATGTATCAATTACACCTTAAAACCAATTTAATTAAATCATATACTATGATTTGTGGACAGGGTGTAGAATCGACAAGTTAACATACCATTAAGGGCATTCAAATTACTAGAGGTTTCAACTTTTCATATCTCAGCATCCAAATAGATTCTTTCGGAAATTGGCTACAGCTAAGAACTACAAAGAAACAACAGTTCACTCAACAATCAACGCCACTTTTAGATGTGCTGCAAATTTGAGTGCTAAACAGTTAAAGGATGACTTATAACAGTATGTGGTCTTTGCTTGATAATATGGTGCTTGATTGTGGGGATAAATAGATTGTCAAGCCCTGTAGAAGGTAGAGAATGCCTTTGTAGGAAGGCTGCAAACAGTTCCTCAGAGCAGGTCTTTCCTCATATATGATCAGGATTTGAGAATGAACTACTTAGAGGATAATATTAAATTGTGGCCGATCTTGTTGTGGCACTCAATTTGGACAAATAGGGAGGCACTCCTTTTAAAAAATATATTTTTATTGGAATTTATAATCGTGTAAGAGAACATTCACATGGAAAATTTCAAGATGCAATAGCTAACAAATCAAATGTCTATCCATTCGAGCATTCAGCCTTTAGAAAGATAAAGTCCATACAGTATAGAGATAGACAAATGATCAATCAATGTAGTTAGCCTGCATACGTGCTACCCCATGTATTCCATTCCGATGTGCGGGCAGGTTAAACCCGTTCCATCTGGTGTTTAATTGTGCCTATGCTGCATCTGTTCATAAGTCCCTGGTGCTTGGCAGTTATCAAGAAGGAAGAGCCGTTATTAGTCTCTCCATCTGGGAATCAGATTCACGTGACCATTAAATGATAAAACCATTAAACTTTTGTAGGAGAGTAGGATCTGCTTACTATGGTTAACCCCACTTTTTGCTGGTGTTTCACTGTTTTTCGACTTTAGTCTGGCTGGTGCCCTGCTATCCAGAACCCCAGCCTAGCTGCTTCCTCTCTAAATTGATTGCATGTACTTCAGGTACACCCCAGTTTGGTTACTGAGGTACCCTTGTGAGTCCCTAGTATATGGTACACTAGGTACTAAGGCCATAGGTAGCCCAGAGGCCTACCAGGGGCTGAAGCATGTATTATGCCACCCATGGGAAGCCTTCCAAAATGGCACCACAGGACTTCTAATGCAGGCTTTGTAAGTGTGGTGCATGCACCCCTTACTAAGATATAGGATACCTATATCTACCTTTAATCACTGACACATATAAACCTATCAGTCACTCCTATGGCAGGCCTTATCAACCCTGAAGACAGAGTGCTTGGTTTTGTGTGAGAGGGTGTTCATGCATAAGCAGGACCCTTCCGCAGCTTTCGGAATCTATTCTCTAAAGCTGTTCTGTGATCAGCCAGACCATATACTCTTAAGTGCATTATAACCTCGCGGTACATGCTGACTTTGGAATGGCTGCCTGGAAACATGTTGCGTTTGGTGTCAAACACTTTAGAATCCTACCCTTTGCCAGTCCTGGTGGCGGAGGTAGAATTACACCCTTCTAGAAGGAGAGACATGTACACACTGGTCTGCCCATTAATAGTTTAAACGAGCCCCAGCTTCACAAAATGGATGCTGCAACCACAGACACGCGTCTGACCTCCTGCTGCTGGACGAAACTCCAGCAGGGGAGCCTGGACAATAGGTTTCCTGTCACAGGGAGGTGTAACTAACTCCCAGACAGGCTTTAGTGTATTGGGGCTGGGTGGGTGCACTCTGAGAGTGCCAGAAAGTCTGCACTGGGGGCACATTTGGTGTCCCTGTGCATAGTCCAGTTCAAACCAGTGGCAGGAACACGCAGCCCCTGCTCTGGCGTGAAACTGGACAAAAGAAATGGGTATAGCCCACCCTCTTTCCAGACCCTCACATAGGCGGGTCCCCAGAGTATGTCCAAACCCTCTTCTTAGTATAAGTAAGGGACCCCTGGCAACAGGACTTTAGATTATAGCTGGACGAAACTCTGAAACTGAATCCTGGAACTTCGACACTCTACTAAAGACTAAAGGATGGAAGAATCTTCCTTGGGGTCAAGGAGTGACTCCCCTGCACAAACAGGCACCAACAAGGCATTTGCCGGTCTGCATCTTAGAAGCTCCCGCCGGACTCCGAAGTACCTGCAGCCAAGGAGGAGGATTTACAGATGTCTCTAAGGCTGACCCAAGTCCCCAGCAGAGCTGAGACCAGCAGCCCTCATGAGTGCCGTGGAACCAGAACCCTGGACACCGTACTTGTTTGCTAAGTGCATTATCTTTCCTAAAGTTGTGCTTTGGGTTACTTGTAGTCCAAGTCCCGAGCGTCATCTGCATTGAAGATTATGGGCCTGCACTCCACGAGTATTCTGTGAGCCGGCTTCTTCCATTTCCATTTGAGGCTCCTTCGCGATCCTTGATCCATCAACTGGTAGGTCCCCTCTAAAGTACCTCTACTATTCCTTGGGCTTCCCTGGTTGCTCCAGACGAGCCCTGACTCACCACTGCGTGGTAAGTCTCTCAGACCTTGCTGGTCTGCACTAAAGTATTTCTTTGATTCCTGCCTGGGTTTCTGTTGCCAAGGTTTGTGGGGTCCAATCTGGAAACCGACCCCGTAGCACTCGACATTCTTTGTAGGACAGCTTGAATCGAGAACCTGGTTGTCATCGACGCCTCCTGGTTCTCCCGGCTGAAGAGTCAAGCTTCAACTTCTTCACCTGAAATCACCCAACATTGGTGGGCATTCGACTATCATACCCCTGGATACTTGCAAGTGACCCAGACTCTGTCCCCTCTGCTTTCAGGTTCCTCTCATCTTCGATCCACACTTGCATCACCCCGGACACTTTCCACTTGGACACCAACAGCACTTTGCAGCAGATCGCCATTGAAAACGACGACAAAACCCGACACGAAAAGACACCTATGCAACCAGCTTCCCTGGTTGAGGTAACTCTAGTACTCCGATGCTCCCGTGGGTGTTGACTCACGAACCTCCTAGTTATAAAGGGGTTTGCTCCAAGTCCTCTTCTAAATGTCATTTAGCTTTAAAATTCCAACCGCGACTTTCCCCATGGAAGTTAATGATGATTCGCAGCTGTGTTCACACACTGCACGCATCCCCCGTGGGTCTCCTGTGTCACTACCTTGGGTGGTTCCTTGTGGCCCCAGCGGTTCCACAGGCTTTAGGCCTTGTGTATATGCAAATTGTGGTTCTGATGCCACTTTCTTAATATATAGTTTGGTACGCCCCTAGGGCTCAACCTATTTTGTGCTAATTTACTGTGTGACATTAAGTTTACTGAATGTATTTTTGCCTTTAGCCTCAGAAAGAGACTAAAGGATGTGTTTAGAATAAATACATATATTTTACATATATACCTGGTGTGGTTCTCCAGTCATTTGGTCATTCACAAGAGTATAGACTGGTAAAACAAGCTGCTTTACATTCCTCCAGGACTTAGCCTGAAGGCTGATCTCCACAGCTACCACTGGGATAGCTTTCTATAAAGGTTGTCTTAACCTATCATCAAAAAGGGGTCATTTGGACTGGTGCAAGGTGCCCACTACAATAGTGGACAGCATATGCCAGGCCAACTTCTCACAACTTTAGCATAAAAAAAGGGAAACGATTAAACTATGAACTCTTATGAACTGCTTTCAGTCCTACTACTCTCTACACAGGGAGGCCGTTCTCCACTGTTGACCAGCCCAAGTGGGGTCACCTGACCACGCTGTGGTCAGCACCAATCTCAGGGTCCATCGGTAATCCACAGGTGTACTGGGGGTGGTGGCGGCGGAAGAGGGGGAAATTGGTGATGCAACAACCAGGAGGGTCCTCTGAGGGATAAAAAAAGATTTGTATAAACAAATGAGAGAGTAAGGAATTCTATTCACAAAGGTGAACTGAGAGTACTCCTAGTCCCCTGGACTAAATATAAAAAAAACATGAGAGGAGTACCACCATGAAGAACTAAATAGGAGTTCCGGGTGGGATATCTATGAATGAAAGAAAATAATTTTTCTTTTATATAAAAACCCCTCACTCAGCAACCTGGTTGGTGACATGCTTCATCATTGGGGTCCACCCTGACAGCCGAGTGCCATCAGGGTGTGCTTCGACACCTGGACAACAGTGGAGCTGGTATTTGTGCAAGTGGTGCGAAAAAGTGGTGTTAAAAATTTTCCTGGTATAACTTATGTGAAAATGAATTTATTCAAAAGCTACTGGACAATATTAAAAAAGGTGTGTAGATACATATAAGGTTATTATGACCGTGTGTATCTATGTGTGATTGGTCTACATGTTTCAACCTGTGGATGGTAATTTCTAGGATTTCGTCAGGACCAGAGGAAAGTGGGTGGTCAGCGCTCACTAACGCGCTGCCAGTCCTAAATTCCTAGAGCCTACTACCAAAAATCTGTAGTAGGCAACACCCTCGAACCTAAATTTGGCGAGGAAAAAGAGCAACAAGACCTCTGGGAGGAAGAGAAGAAGGCAGTCACAAATAAACCAGTTACGTGCCTGTAACGTAGTGTAGTGCTGGCTCTCACGTGTCAGATCGCTCCGTGTGCATCCCATTCAGAACTTGTGCGTACTAGCAATGTGCTGGAAAACCATGCAAAATTTGCTGAATTTTAAGGTGCTGGTATTAGGTGGGCTAACATATACTAAGACAAAGCCCTTTATGGCTCACACGGGCACACAGATCTATCGTGGTGTGCCGGCGAAGAACAATCGTATTTATATCGATCTCACACACTCCATTAATATAGGTGCGTGACTCAATTCAACTCACAGACATTAGCGTGAGTTAAAACGATGTGCAGAGTATTTTAAACATTTTTAACACACAGGACAAACACACATAAAAAGACCACAAAAGACAGGGCTTACTCCTAGTCTGGGTCTTAAGGCTTCACGGGGGCAGAGGGAAGGCTAGCCTCAATGGTAGACATATTCTAATGGAGAAAAGGAAAAGTGATTTCAGACTCGCGGTGTACCGAGCGAGGAAGTGCTCTGATACGATTGGTGGCCGTTATGGAGGGGGCCGCGTGTCTCTAGAAAAGCTCGAGTCTTGGCCTAAGCTGTTTACTTACAGTTAAACTGAGTCAATGTGGCCATTCACCTACACACCTCTCGATGCCGTCCTTGCTAAGAGGCAGTGGTTGCCAGTGAAAAGATAAACTGCGGCCGGCTTCTGGGGTGGGCGGGGCAATGTGCACGCGTGATGACGCGGTGCCAGGTTCAGCCCAAAACATCAGTATGGTGTACTTACCAAGGCAGACAAAAAAGAGGTCCGTATTCGCGTGAGAACGCGTTGCTGGGCAACATACTGGAACACCGAAGGTGTTCAAGTGCGGGCGGAGACCCGGTCTGAGTGGGATGAAAAACAGCCAAAGTGGCTGCTAATCGCATTGGATAATGGGAAAATGAGGGGAAGAGACTGAAAAAGTTAACAAGCTAGGCAGAATGGTGTTCTGCTCTAGCCCGGAGCCATTAATGATAATAGGCATACAAAGGTGTCGGTAGGGATCAGCAGCTAAAATTCTGTGTTACATGATAGAAAGAAGTGACGATATTTGCATTACTCGCTAGGAAAGGGAGGCCAAGTGCATAGTTCGAATTGTGCTATGCTCTGCAAAATGGTGTTCTACTCTACATGGGACAGGGTCATCACTATAACAAGCGTAATCAGGTGTGGCACAGGGTTAGAAGGCCAGCCATTGCACTAAAGGACGCTCGCCCAAGGTATATTGTCATTAAGTCCTGTTAAATGAGTGGACAATCTGTAGATCCATCTCTGTTCCTTCTCATACAGGCGCTTTTGTAGATTTGGTCCTGTGGTGATCTGTTCAATTATTGTCCACATCATATCATTCGGGGTGTGATGTTCTTCAAGAAAATGGTCAGTCATTCTTGTCGCACTTATTTTGCAGCGAATGGTGCTGCGATGTACGCAAATGCGTTGCTTTACCTTTCTGGTTGTCATCCCTACGTATAGTTTTTTACAGGTGCATTCAATCAGGTAGACCACATTGCAACTATTGCAATTTGTATGGGACTGTTGTCTCCAAACCTTGCCTGCCTCAAGGTCAAGTGTTTTTGTGTTCCTTGTTAAATGGCAGACGCTGCAATTGCCACAGTGGTAATGTCCTGTGATTTCTGGTAGGCCCCATGCTTTAGTGATTGATTGACCATCACTTTGGCTTTTTGTTTTTGGCCTGGTTTTAACCAGTGTGCCCTTCAGGCTGTGAGTCTTTTTAAAAGAGAATAAGGGTTTTTCCCAATGGAGGTTACCAGTATTCAGGATTGTCCAATGCGTATTCACACTTCTGGTTACTTGGTTAGAAATGGCATTAAAAGTAGTTACACATGTTAGTGGTATGGTACTTTCAGTGGGTGTTTTGTTTTCAAGAAGGACCTCCCTTGGCTGATTTCTGGCTCTCTTTTGACACTTGTTGACAATTTTTTTTAGATAGCCTCTTGCCACCAATTTCTCTGTTAGGTCAGAAGCTTGTTTCCTGTATTCTGTGACCTTACTACAGTTACGCCGTAGTCTCACAAATTGCCCATATGGGAGGTTTTCCCTGAGGGGGCGCGGGTTGAAGCTTTCAAATCTAAGCAGATTATTTTTTGCAGTTGGCTTATAGTGTGTTTTTGTTTTCAGGTGGGTTTTCTCTTTGGTGATGATAATGTCAAGGAACACTATATTTTCTTTGTCAAAGCAATTAGTGAATTTTAAGTTCTGGTCGCACGTATTGATCCAGGTGATAAAATTGGTTAGTAGGTTGACGGGTCCTTGCCAAATGGCAAGAACGTCATCAATATAGCGTTTCCAGAATTTTATGTTCTCCAGAAATGGGTTTTGATTGCTCAAGATGAATTTCTGTTCAAAATCAAACAAATACAATCCAGCCACGCTTGGAGCAAAAATGCTCCCCATTGATGTACCTCCTGTTTGCAGGTAGAGGGACCCCTCAAACTCGAAATAGTTTAGTTTCAGTGCCAATTTTGCGCGCTCCATTATGAAAGCTCTCGGTGTATTGAAGCTCCAGTTAGTGTTATTCAATGTATGTTTAAGGACTGATATTGTGTCATCTTGCAGTATGCTGGTGTACAGGCTTTCTTTGTCGAAACTGAGTAAAATGGTGTTTTCATCCACCACAACGTCCTGTAAGAGATTCAGCAGACTTTTGGTGTCCTGTAGGTAGGTAGAGGTGGATTGGACAATAGTCTTTAGAAAAAATCGCAAAATCTGGAAAGGGGTTCCAGAAGAGAGCCAATGCCCAAGACAATTGGTCGCCCAGGGGGTGATAGCTACCCTTTGTGCATTTTTGGCAAAATGTAAAAATAAGGGATTTTGCCTTCTGTATTGCAAAGGTAATCCGCTTCCTGTTTTGATATTCTGCCGGACATTTCTGCAGTTTCTACCAGCTTTTTTATTTCTGATTGTAGTTCCAGGGTAGGGTCTGATTCCAGGCTGTGGTAGTTCTTGGTGTCATTTAGTAGTCGTAGACACTCTTCACGATACGCGCTTTTGTCCATTACTACTAACCCGCCGCCTTTATCGGCGGGTTTGATTATAATGGTGTCGCAGGCACGCAGTTCTGACAGTGCCTCATTCTCTGCTCTGCTCATATTTTGGAATTGCGATGTAACGTTGATTTTCTCTACATCGTTGTATAAAGCTTGTTCAAAAGCTATCAGCTCCACTGGGATTGTGTGAGGGGGTAGAACAAAGGTAGATTTCATTCTTAGTCCGGTCTCATTCTGATTCTCCGTTCCGGTGGTAGTCCCTTGTTTTTCGAAAAAAGCTTTGAGTGTCAATTTTCTAAAGAAACCAGCCAGTTCACAGTGTAGTTGGAATTTATCCAAATGTGTGGTGGGGACGAAACCCAGGCCTTTATTCAGGACAAGTTCTTCCGTTTTAGAAAGGGGTCTAGTGGATAGGTTTGTCACTAGGTTCTCGTCTTGCTTGTTCCCGCCTTGCTCCTGGTGTGGCTGCCCACTGGGTCGTCTTCCTCCCAGTGCACTTGATTCATCGGTTTTCGTCTTCTTTTTCCCCGTCTGCCCCTGCCTAAAAAAGGAGGGCGAAATTGATTTTGTTGGAAGGGCGGCGGTTGGAAGTGCAGTTGGAAGGGTGGTTGCCATCCGTACATAGGGAAGTGATGTGGTTGATCAGAGGGCCCTTGAAACATTAGTGGGTTGAATTGTGGCCAGTGATTCTGGGTTCTGTAACCACCTCTTTGTTTTTGCTTAATGCTGCCTGAGTTGGATCCATTACTACTGTTGGAGGAATTACTCGATACATCAGAGTCAGAGGCAGGTTTTGCAGGTGGTGTGAAATCTGGGTCGGAGTATGGATAAACCTTAACAAAAGAAAAACGTTTGAGATCTTTTTGAAACTTTGTGACCTTTTGTTGTGTCAGGTTTTCCCTGTATTCATTGATCTCTTTATTTATTTCATCTAGTTTCTTTTTGTATCCTGAGATGCTGGTTTTTATATGGGTTTCTGTTTTTTGGATTTCAATCAAAATCGCCTCAGATAGTCTTAAGGCTGTCTTTAAAATTAGCATGATCCAGTCATGGGTCCAGTGCCAAGCAATACGTGCCCAATCTTTCCTGAGGACGGGGTCATCAAGGAAAATGCAGGGTGCATTCGTGACCAGAAGGCCTTTGGGGGCCATGTTGTTCGTCACATATTCTTTTAGGATGGTTCCATGTAGTATTGTCCTTATCCTGTTTCTCTTCATTTCAGATAGTTTTTCCCAGTCTGTGGTCTGTGAGATAGTTTGTGCAATGCTTGCGTCTGCAAACCCGGAAAGATCGCCCATAATGGCATCAATTTCCTCTGTTGAGTAAGACAAGCCTTGGTTCTCCCCCATTTTGAGCCTTGAGTGTGATGTGTGTTAAAAAATTGAAAAATTCAAATAACTCTCGCAGCTGTGCGCTGCGAAGATATGTATAAACAAATGAGAGAGTAAGGGATTCTATTCACAAAGGTGAACAGAGAGTACTCCTAGTCCCCTGGACTAAATATCAAAAAAACATGAGAGGAGTACCACCATGAAGAACTAAATAGGAGTTCTGGGTGGGATATCTATGACAGAAAGAAAATCATTTTTCTTTTATATAAAAAACCCTCACTCACCAACCTGGTTGGTGACATGCTTCATCATTGGGGTCCCCCCTGACAGCCGAGTGCCATCAGGGTGTGCATCGACACCTGGACTACAGTGGAGCTGGTATTTGTGCAAGTGGTGCGAAAAAGTGGTGTTAAAAATTGTCCTGGTATAACTTATGTGAAAATGAATTTATTCAAAAGCTACTGGACAATATTAAAAAAGGTGTGTAGATACATATAAGGTTATTATGACCGTGTGTATCTATGTGTGATTGGTCTACATGTTTCAACCTGTGGATGGTAATTTCCAGGATTTCGTCAGGACCAGAGGAAAGTGGGTGGTCAGCGCTCACTAACGCGCTGCCAGTCCTAAATTCCTAGAGCCTACTACCAAAAATCTGTAGTAGGCAACACCCTCGAACCTAAATTTGGCGAGGAAAAAGAGAAACAAGACCTCTGGGAGGAAGAGAAGAAGGCAGTCACAAATAAACCAGTTACGTGCCTGTAACGTAGTGTAGTGCTGGCTCTCACGTGTCAGATCGCTCCGTGTGCATCCCATTCAGAACTTGTGCGTACTAGCAATGTGCTGGAAAACCATGCAAAATTTGCTGAATTTTAAGGTGCTGGTATTAGGTGGGCTAACATATACTAAGACAAAGCCCTTTATGGCTCACACGGGCACACAGATCTATCGTGGTGTGCCGGTGAAGAACAATCGTATTTATATCGATCTCACACACTCCATTAATATAGGTGCGTGACTCAATTCAACTCACAGACATTAGCGTGAGTTAAAACGATGTGCAGAGTATTTTAAACATTTTTAACACACAGGACAAACACACATAAAAAGACCACAAAAGACAGGGCTTACTCCTAGTCTGGGTCTTAAGGCTTCACGGGGGCAGAGGGAAGGCTAGCCTCAATGGTAGACATATTCTAATGGAGAAAAGGAAAAGTGATTTCAGACTCGCGGTGTACAAAGCGAGGAAGTGCTCTGATACGATTGGTGGCCGTTATGGAGGGGGCCGCGTGTCTCTAGAAAAGCTCGAGTCTTGGCCTAAGCTGTTTACTTACAGTTAAACTGAGTCAATGTGGCCATTCACCTACACACCTCTCGATGCCGTCCTTGCTAAGAGGCAGTGGTTGCCGGTGAGAAGATAAACTGCGGCCGGCTTCTGGGGTGGGCGGGGCCATGTGCACGCGTGATGACGCGGTGCCAGGTTCAGCCCAAAACATCAGTATGGTGTTCCAAGGCGGACAAAAAGAGGTCCGTATTCGCGTGAGAACGCGTTGCTGGGCAACATACTGGAACACCGAAGGTGTTCAAGTGCGGGCGGAGACCCGGTCTGAGTGGGATGAAAAACAGCCAAAGTGGCTGCTAATCGCATTGGATAATGGGAAAATGAGGGGAAGAGACTGAAAAAGTTAACAAGCTAGGCAGAATGGTGTTCTGCTCTAGCCCGGAGCCATTAATGATAATAAGCATACAAAGGTGTCGGTAGGGATCAGCAGCTAAAATGCTGTGTTACATGATAGAAAGAAGTGACGTTATTTGCATTACTCGCTAGGAAAGGGAGGCCAAGTGCATAGTTCGAATTGTGCTATGCTCTGCAAAATGGTGTTCTACTCTACATGGGACAGGGTCATCACTATAACAAGCGTAATCAGGTGTGGCACAGGGTTAGAAGGCCAGCCATTGCACTAAAGGACGCTCGCCCAAGGTATATTGTCATTAAGTCCTGTTAAATGAGTGGACAATCTGTAGATCCATCTCTGTTCCTTCTCATACAGGCGCTTTTGTAGATTTGGTCCTGTGGTGATCTGTTCAATTATTGTCCACATCATATCATTCGGGGTGTGATGTTCTTCAAGAAAATGGTCAGTCATTCTTGTCGCACTTATTTTGCAGCGAATGGTGCTGCGATGTACGCAAATGCGTTGCTTTACCTTTCTGGTTGTCATCCCTACGTATAGTTTTTTACAGGTGCATTCAATCAGGTAGACCACATTGCAACTATTGCAATTTGTATGGGACTGTTGTCTCCAAACCTTGCCTGCCTCAAGGTCAAGTGTTTTTGTGTTCCTTGTTAAATGGCAGACGCTGCAATTGCCACAGTGGTAATGTCCTGTGATTTCTGGTAGGCCCCATGCTTTAGTGATTGATTGACCATCACTTTGGCTTTTCGTTTTTGGCCTGGTTTTAACCAGTGTGCCCTTCAGGCTGTGAGTCTTTTTAAAAGAGAATAAGGGTTTTTCCCAATGGAGGTTACCAGTATTCAGGATTGTCCAATGCGTATTCACACTTCTGGTTACTTGGTTAGAAATGGCATTAAAAGTAGTAACACATATTAGTGGTATGGTACTTTCAGTGGGTGTTTTGTTTTCAAGAAGGACCTCCCTTGGCTGATTTCTGGCTCTCTTTTGACACTTGTTGACAATTTTTGTTAGATAGCCTCTTGCCACCAATTTCTCTGTTAGGTCAGAAGCTTGTTTCCTGTATTCTGTGACCTTACTACAGTTACGCCGTAGTCTCAAAAATTGCCCATATGGGAGGTTTTCCCTGAGGGGGCGCGGGTTGAAGCTTTCAAATCTAAGCAGATTATTTTTTGCAGTTGGCTTATAGTGTGTTTTTGTTTCCAGGTGGGTTTTCTCTTTGGTGATGATAATGTCAAGGAACACTATATTTTCTTTGTCAAAGCAATTAGTGAATTTTAAGTTCTGGTCACACGTATTGATCCAGGTGATAAAATTGGTTAGTAGGTTGACGGGTCCTTGCCAAATGGCAAGAACGTCATCAATATAGCGTTTCCAGAATTTTATGTTCTCCAGAAATGGGTTTTGATTGCTCAAGATGAATTTCTGTTCAAAATCAAACAAATACAATCCAGCCACGCTTGGAGCAAAAATGCTCCCCATTGATGTACCTCCTGTTTACAGGTAGAGGGACCCCTCAAACTCGAAATAGTTTAGTTTCAGTGCCAATTTTGCGCGCTCCAGTACGAAAGCTCTCGGTGTATTGAAGCTCCAGTTAGTGTTATCCAATGTATGTTTAAGGACTGATATTGTGTCATCTTGCAGTATGCTGGTGTACAGGCTTTCTTTGTCGAAACTGAGTAAAATGGTGTTTTCATCCACCAGAACGTCCTGTAAGAGATTCAGCAGACTTTTGGTGTCCTGTAGGTAGGTAGAGGTTGATTGGACAATAGTCTTTAGAAAAAATCGCAAAATCTGGAAAGGGGTTCCAGAAGAGAGCCAATGCCCAAGACAATTGGCCGCCCAGGGGGTGATAGCTACCCTTTGTGCATTTTTGGCAAAATGTAAAAATAAGGGATTTTGCCTTCTGTATTGCAAAGGTAATCCGCTTCCTGTTTTGATATTCTGCGGGACATTTCTGCAGTTTTTACCAGCGTTTTTATTTCTGATTGTAGTTCCAGGGTAGGGTCTGATTCCAGGCTGTGGTAGTTCTTGGTGTCATTTAGTAGTCGTAGACACTCTTCACGATACGCGCTTTTGTCCATTACTACTAACCCGCCGCCTTTATCGGCGGGTTTGATTATAATGGTGTCGCAGGCACGCAGTTCTGACAGTGCCTCATTCTCTGCTCTGCTCATATTTTGGAATTGTGATGTAACGTTGATTTTCTCTACATCGTTGTATAAAGCTTGTTCAAAAGCTATCAGCTCCACTGGGATTGTGTGAGGGGGTAGAACAAAGGTAGATTTCATTCTTAGTCCGGTCTCATTCTGATTCTCCGTTCCGGTGGTAGTCCCTTGTTTTTCGAAAAAAGCTTTGAGTGTCAATTTTCTAAAGAAACAAGCCAGTTCACAGTGTAGTTGGAATTTATCCAAATGTGTGGTGGGGACGAAACCCAGGCCTTTATTCAGGACAAGTTCTTCCGTTTTAGAAAGGGGTCTAGTGGATAGGTTTGTCACTAGGTTCTCGTCTTGCTTGTTCCCGCCTTGCTCCTGGTGTGGCTGCCCACTGGGTCGTCTTTCTCCCAGTGCACTTGATTCATCGGTTTTCGTCTTCTTTTTCCCCGTCTGCCCCTGCCTAAAAAAGGAGGGCGAAATTGATTTTGTTGGAAGGGCGGCGGTTGGAAGTGCGGTTGGAAGGGTGGTTGCCATCCGTACATAGGGAAGTGATGTGGTTGATCAGAGGGCCCTTGAAACATTAGTGGGTTGAATTGTGGCCAGTGATTCTGGGTTCTGTAACCACCTCTTTGTTTTTGCTTAATGCTGCCTGAGTTGGATCCATTACTACTGTTGGAGGAATTACTCGATACATCAGAGTCAGAGGCAGGTTTTGCAGGTGGTGTGAAATCTGGGTCGGAGTATGGATAAACCTTAACAAAAGAAAAACGTTTGAGATCTTTTTGAAACTTTGTGACCTTTTGTTGTGTCAGGTTTTCCCTGTATTCATTGATCTCTTTATTTATTTCATCTAGTTTCTTTTTTTATCCTGAGATGCTGGTTTTTATATGGGTTTCTGTTTTTTGGATTTCAATCAAAATCGCCTCAGATAGTCTTAAGGCTGTCTTTAAAATTAGCATGATCCAGTCATGGGTCCAGTGCCAAGCAATACGTGCCCAATCTTTCCTGAAGACGGGGTCATCAAGTAAAATGCGGGGTGCATTTGTGACCAGAAGGCCTTTGGGGGCCATGTTGTTCGTCACATATTCTTTTAGGATGGTTCCATGTAGTATTGTCCTTATCCTGTTTCTCTTCATTTCAGATAGTTTTTCCCAGTCTGTGGTCTGTGAGATAGTTTGTGCAATGCTTGCGTCTGCAAACCCGGAAAGATTGCCCATAATGGCATCAATTTCCTCTGTTGAGTAAGACAAGCCTTGGTTCTCCCCCATTTTGAGCCTTGAGTGTGATGTGTGTTAAAAAATTGAAAAATTCAAATAACTCTCGCAGCTGTGCGCTGCGAAGATATGTATAAACAAATGAGAGAGTAAGGGATTCTATTCACAAAGGTGAACAGAGAGTACTCCTAGTCCCCTGGACTAAATATCAAAAAAACATGAGAGGAGTACCACCATGAAGAACTAAATAGGAGTTCTGGGTGGGATATCTATGACAGAAAGAAAATCATTTTTCTTTTATATAAAAAACCCTCACTCACCAACCTGGTTGGTGACATGCTTCATCATTGGGGTCCCCCCTGACAGCCGAGTGCCATCAGGGTGTGCATCGACACCTGGACTACAGTGGAGCTGGTATTTGTGCAAGTGGTGCGAAAAAGTGGTGTTAAAAATTGTCCTGGTATAACTTATGTGAAAATGAATTTATTCAAAAGCTACTGGACAATATTAAAAAAGGTGTGTAGATACATATAAGGTTATTATGACCGTGTGTATCTATGTGTGATTGGTCTACATGTTTCAACCTGTGGATGGTAATTTCCAGGTTTTCGTCAGGACCAGAGGAAAGTGGGTGGTCAGCGCCAATCCTAAATTCCTAGAGCCTACTACCAAAAATCTGTAGTAGGCAACACTCTCGAACCTAAATTTGGCAGGCACGTAACTGGTTTATTTGTGACTGCCTTTTCTCTTCCTCCCACATATCTTTTTGCTCTTTTTCCTCACCAAATTTAGGTTTTGTAGCTTTTGAATAAATTCATTTTCACATAAGTTATACCAGGACAATTTTTAACACCACTTTTTCGCACCACTTGCACAAATACCAGCAATAGTTACAATGTGGTTCTACCTGATTGAATGCACCTGTAAAAAACTATACGTAGGGATGACAACCAGAAAGGTAAAGCAACGCATTTGCGAACATCGCAGCACCATTCGCTGCAAAAAAAGTGCGACAAGACTGACTGACCATTTTCTTGAAGAACATCACAACCCGAATGATATGATGTGGACAATAATTGAACAGATCACCACAGGACCAAATCTACAAAAGCGTCTGTATGAGAAGGAACAGAGATAGATCTACAGATTGTCCACTCATTTAACAGGACTTAATGACAATATACCTTGGGCGAGCGTCCTTTAGTGCAATGGCTGGCCTTCTAACCCTGTGCCACACCTGATTACGCTCGTTATAGTGATGACCCTGTCCCATGTAGAGTAGAACACCATTTTGCAGAGCATAGCAAAATTCGAACTATGCACTTGGCCTCCCTTTCCTAGCGAGTAATGCCAATATCGTCACTTCTTTCTATCATGTAACACAGCATTTTAGCTGCTGATCCCTACCGACACCTTTGTATGCTTATTACCATTAATGGCTCCGGGCTAGAGCAGAACACCATTCTGCCTAGCTTGTTAACTTTTTCAGTCTCTTCCCCTCATTTTCCCAGTATCCAATGCGATTAGCAGCCACTTTGGCTGTTTTTCATCCCACTCAGACCGGGTCTCCGACCGCACTTGAACACCTTCGGTGTTCCAGTGTGTTGCCTAGCAACGCGTTCTCACGCGAATACGGACCCCTTTTTTGTCCGCCTTGATACACCGTACTGATGTTTTGGGCGGAACTTGGCACCACGTCATCACGCGTGCACGTGGCCCCGCCCACCCCGGAAGCCGGCCGCAGTTTATCTTTTCACCGGCAACCACTGCCTCTTAGCGGGGACGGCATCGAGAGGCGTGTAGGTGAAAGGCCACATTGACTCAGTTTAACTGTAAGTAAACAGCTTAAGCCCAGACTCGAGCTTTTCTAGAGACACTCGGCCCCCTCCATAACGGCCACCAATCGTATCAGAGCACTTCCTCGCTCGGTACACCGCGAGCCTGAAATCACTTTTCCTTTTATCCATTAGAATATGTCTACCATTGAGGCTAGCCTTCCCTCTGCCCCCGTGAAGCCTTAAGGCCCAGCCTAGGAGTAAGCCCTGTACTTTGTGGTCTTTTTATGTGTGTTTGTCCTGTGTTTTAAAAATGTTTAAAATACTCTGCATATTGTTTTAACTCACGCTAATGTCTGTGAATTGAATTGAGTCACGCACCTATATTAATGGAGTGTGTGAGATCGATATAAATACGATTGTTCTTCACCAACCACACCACGATAGATCTGTGTGCCCGTGTGAGCCATAAAGGGCTTTGTCTTAGTATATGTTAGCCCACATAATACCAGCACCTTAAAATCCGGCAAATTTTGCATGGTTTTCTAGCACATTGCTAGTACGCACAAGTTCTGAATGGGATGCACACGGAGCGATCTGACACGTGAAAGCCAGCACTACACTACGTTACAGGCACATAACTGGTTTATTTATGACTGCCTTCTTCTCTTCCTCCCACAGGTCTTTTTGCTCTTTTTCCTCGCCAAATTTAGGATCAAGGGTGTTGCCTACTACAGATTTTTGGTAGTAGACTTTAGGAATTTAGGACTGGCAGCACGTTAGTGAGCGCTGACCACCCACTTTCCTCTGGTCCTGACGAAAACCTGGAAAATACCATCCACAGGTTGAAACATGTAGACCAATCACACATAGATGCACACGGTCATAATAACCTTATATGTATCTACACACCTTTTTTAATATTGTCCAGTAGCTTTAGAATAAATTCCTTTTCACATAAGTTATACCAGGACAATTTTTAACACCACTTTTTCGCACAAATACCAGCTCCACTGTAGTCCAGGTGTCGAAGCACACCCTGATGGCACTCGGCTGTCAGGGTGGACCCCAATGATGAAGCATGTCACCAACCAGGTTGGTGAGTGAGGGGTTTTTATATATAAGAAAAATTATTTTCTTTCTGTCATAGATATCCCACCCAGAACTCCTATTTAGTTCTTTATGGTGGTACTCCTCTCATGTTTTAAAAAAAAAAATAGATTTCCCATACATAAGGAGCATCAGACCTTTATTATGTTAGCTTGATGCATCTATACTACCCTCTTTTGCTAAAACTATATGTATGTATTTTATATGCACTTGCAGGGGGAAAACGTTTATTCGCTCTTTGCGTATCTATTGCAAACAGAGTAGGCCGAGAACTATACAGATGCCATTTTCAACACCTATGCTCGAACAGGGGCTGTGATCACGTGTTAGTTTCTGGCAGTTGTCAAGCCTCAGTTCATCTGAATTACTGGGAGCAGCTGAACGTAGGCAGTCTACTCAACTGTCCTGAGACTCAAGGTCGCATCTGGCTTTGGGTGCGATAAGCGCATTCCTGGAGACGCTTATCTTATCTTATCTTATCTTAGGGGGAACTTGTATAGCGCACTGACACCGAAAGGTTTCCTCTACATGTAGCTGTGCCTACACTCCTGGGCACCAAGACGAAATGGAGTCACCCCTCCTGACCATCCCAGTAATAAATAGTTAAGCTTTGAACTAATCATGTGTGCCATATATGGTCCTTTCCTGGAGCTCGAGGGCCAACTGGTGTTTTTCCTTTTACAGTGATAATATGTGTTGAACTGAAAAGTATATAACCTCCTGTTTGAATGCGAGCCAACAGTCTACACCACGCACCTGATGGTGTATTTTTTGCTTAATAAATGATTGAACTTCTTGACTGCTTATTTGGTAATGGGATTGGGGCTATTGGTAGGTATAGCCATTTATGTTATTTTTATGGTACTTCAGTTTGGCGACCCTGGTGGGACTCCGTGATAGGGTCGTCCTCCCCTAACCGGGTAGAAAGGACAAAGAAGGGGAGCTCTGGTCAAGCGGCTGGACAGACCGAATTTTTTTTTTACTTACTCCGCTCTCGCGATCAGAGTGCCCCAGCTGCTAGTGACCCTTCGCCGGAGTCCTACGGGCGTAACACAGGAACTGACCGTGTTGGTCTTTAGGAGTTGGCAGTGGAGAATACGCAATTGTACCTGCGTGCACCAGGTGAGTGGATTGTTGTTGATGTCTTTTGGAACGCCCTGTTTCGCAGTGCTTTTGAAGCAATTAAATGTGTAGGATTTGGTGGTCGGTGTACCACGGAGAATCTTGGGGGTCTGACGTGGCACCATTGTGGCTGCACGGGTAGATGCTCCACAGACTTGTTTTGTGAACAATAGAGACGCCGTTCGGACGCCCTGGTGTGGCTCGTGTGGTGCGCACCCGGCCGGACTGGTCTCAGAAAGGCCTGTGGTTGTACCTGGGTAGGTTTGGGAACATATCTGAAGCGATGCTAAGGAAGCGGGCTTAGTCGGAATAGTCCCAAGGCGGCACTAGGAAGACTGCAGGATGGCCTGTAGGACAGTCTGTGGTTATACCTGTCCCACGGTCTCTTGGTCATCTTTGGACTGCTTGATTTTGGTATCTGTTGGTCTGGAATCTGAATTGATTGATTCTCCATGAACAGGAGTCGACGGGCTCTGTTCTTCATTTGGAAAGACAGAAAAGAGACATGTCGTTTTGAATATCTTTCTATGTACATATATTATTGTTCTGTGTATGTTTGAATGAGTGAGGTCGAATAGGTTGTGAATGTTTGAACATGGCCATGTTTGGAAGTATGTTTTTCATGAATGAATGAGAAATACGTGACAACAATCACTATGCCGTGTGTTAGCAAATTGAGTTGATTTAGATGTTGTTGCCGCCCTAATGATACGCGCTTGGCTGAAAGTCAACCTGCCCTGCCTGAGGGCAGCCCGAGTTATGATATGTATGTAAAGCATGGTATTACACCTCTCATGTTTAACACAGTATGGCATAAATATACTAAGGATAATGTAGAGTTGCAATGGCCTTTAACCGGGTCTTTTGATGAGAAAAAAGATATATTTTCTGCAGGATCTATTGTTTTCTAAATGTAATCGACAGTCATGTTTGATTCCCTAAACCTATGGTAGAAGGAGGCAAAGCGTAGATGTATACGGGAGGAAAAAGCCTGCAGAATGAAGGGAGGTCAGACGATTACGCAGAAAGCCATTGCTTATGGTAAAGCTCAAACCGAACAGGGAATTGATTGTGCAGATAGGTCTTATCCACTTGCAACCTAAATTGCCTATGTGGCTAGGACTGAAGCGGAGGATGAGATGGAGGATTTATTAGATACTCGTCCCCCTCCACCTTATGCTCCACAACGTATATACCCATTTGTTCCCCCAGCTCCAGTAGAGGTCCCTTCAGCCTCTGCCCCTGTTGTTTCCTCTTCCCCTGTCCCTCAGGGAACGTCCTCTGTTTTATCTCCCTCTATGTCTGAGACGGCTACCTTATGGTCTGTTACATTGCCATCTTCGGTTATGTCCACAGCTGTTTTGTCTCCCCCTACCCTTGCGTGGGCTTCCCATTCCGCAAGCACAACCCCATCCTTAGCTGTTTCAACTCCAGCTCGTGCTCTGGAGGATTTCGACACACAAAAGTTGTTTACTCGTTCGACTGTAGGATCAAACGAGAAACAGATGATTGAAAATCAGTCATCCCAGTGGATGCGACAGCCTGTTTATACTATAACTGATATATGTAGCACGCTTCGAGACTTTGAGCCTGTTATGCAGCAACATGCCCTGAAACACATGGCCACATGTCTTCTTACTTTATGGGAACAGTGTTTTGCACTAGGGATGGCCCCCCAAGTGATGTATGATATTCGGGACAGGGCTCATAAGTCTGATACGTCTGTACTTAAGTTATCGAGGGTGGATGCACCACAAAATGTTCCTCATGGGACTCTCAGCACCCTATGCGAGAAGTCCATCCTATCTTTCTTCCTGAAATACCGGAATTAAAGAATGAGCAGGATGAGGTGACTAGACCTCGTGTAGAGGCACTAGTGCAGGAACAATGGGTTTACACCCCCTGGAAGAGGAGTGAAGTCCTCTCTCTAAAATCACAACTACCTGACCCCCGTAAGAATCCCAAGGCTTATTATAAAGAACTCACAGAAGCGGCTTCCTCAGCCGTTATGACCCTGGCTGATATAGAGCTATTTTTTGCGTTGTCAGTCCCTGTTGATGTATGGCGTCAGGTGCATGATCAGGATGACGTTCAGGAGTTAGGCGGAACATGGCAACAGATAAAAGATTGGGATAAGGACCGTAAGCCTGGTGATAAACCAAAACCCGAACTATTGGCGTTACCTGGACGTATTATTACTTACATGCATTCCTTAATTCCGCCTTGTAAGGTGGATTGGATAAATTGACAGCATGTAAGCAGAAGAAAGAAGAAAGTGTTTCCAATTTCTTCACTAGATTTGAAGGCGTGTTCATTGATTTTAGTGGACAGGATTTATCATTGGAAGGCGGTATATGAATATTTGTTAATCGTTTTGTGACCAATTTGTTACCGGAAGTTTCTGCGCGGCTACAAGCCGCTGAATGTACCTAGACCACGTCTACGCCCTCGGTTATATTGAGTATGGCCCAACATTACAAACATAGAGAAAATGAGAGTAAGGATAATACGGAAAGAAAATGAAAGATCTTAAAACACGGGTGTTGTTACAACAAGTTGTTCGAGGATGAGGCAGAGAGAGGTGGTAGAGGGTACGTCCTGAGGGGGGCTGGAACGGGACGAGGTAGAGTGCCTGCTGTTGTTTTGGGGATAAACCAGTTCGCCTATTGTAAGGAGGAAGGGCATTGGCTATTTCAGTGTCCATTGTTGCTGGTTCAGAATGCGGCTATGAGAGGAGGAGGAAAAGGTTGAGGTGGTGTGGATCGCAGTGATATGCGACGAGAGGAGGCGGCGCACGTCAGATCAGAAAAGAATGACTTCAATAATACGAGAGGTAGGCAGTATTATAATGAGGACTGTGCAATGGATGCAACCGAAGTGTATGCCTATACATAGGACAGCCAAAGACAGAGTGGGGGCCAGGTGTCAGTATGCGTTGATTAGCAAGGTCCTTATGTAAAGGCGCATTTGATGGGGACATCTGAAAATTCTTTAGTTGATACGGGTGAGATGAATAGTTCTATTTCTCGTTCTCTGGTCCCAGGGGCTGCTTTGTCCGGGCAAAATAATGTTTCGGTGGGATTCTCGGGAATTCCGGTGGTGAGTCCCATTTCCAAACCTATTCCGTTTACAATTGGTCCAGTAACTGTAGACTGCCCATTTCCTTTGACTTCCCATTGTGGGGGAAATTTATTGAGCTTAGATTTGTTGAAGAGATTACATGCAAAAATTCATTGTTCACCTGATGGTGTTTATTTGACTATCAATCCCCTTGGCAAGCATACTTTGCAGTGTTTCACCAAAAATAAACCCCTCCCTCCGGAGTTTGCTGCTATCCCAGCGACGCTGTGGGCCACTGGAGACACAGATGTAGGATTATTAAGGATTCCACCCGTTTTACTTTGAAGCAAAATGCTTGGCTTCCACTTATACCTCAGAACAAAATTTCTCCGGCGGGCGAGAAAGCTTTGCTCTCCATTATACAAGATTTGATCAAAAAGGGTGTGGTGGAAGAGACAGCTGCTTATATATGCAAAGCCCCATTTTACCGATCTTAAAAAAGGCTCCTGTTGGAAGTGATCCTGACTATGTTGATACTTATCGTTTTGTGATTGATTTGCATGAAATTAATAAAATAGTGGTGCCCCAATAACCTGTGGTTTCTGATATCACTACTATTCTCACTATGATCCCTTCCACTGCTAAATATTTCTCTGTAATCGATCTAAAGAATGCTTTCTGTAGCATTCCGATACATCCAGATAGCCGGCATATTTTTGGCATCTCATTATCTGGTCGCAGCTTCCGGTTTTGTCGCGCTCCCCAGGGGTACACGGAGAGTCCTAGTATTTATAGTCAAGCTTTGAAGACATTGTTGGATGATTTGGTCCTGTCCCCATGTAATGTGCTTTTGCAATATGTTGATGATCTGTTAGTGGCCTCTGATACTGAGGAGGGTTGTAAGGAAGCCACTGTAAAATTATTGTCTCATTTGGCAGCTAATGGCAGTAAAGTATCTCTTTCTAAATTCCAATATTGTCGAGAGGCGATTACCTACCTAGGTCATCTACTGTTGAAAGACGGAAGGAGACTAACCCCTGAGGGTGTGACTACCATTTTTAATATTCTGTACCTCGTACTCAGCGTGATGTTCGTGCATTTCTCGCAAGGAGAACAGGAGTGTGACCCATAAACCAATCGGGATTAGGGTACTAGGTATAAAGATAAAGCAATATCCCAAAAGGTATAAATGTAAGGACAAATTATATTGTATGCACCAAGCATTACATAAATCAGAAAAAGGAGCCACCTATTCAAATAATTTTGGAAAAGTAAATTTTTAAGTAGATTTGATATTCAAGTAAAGAATGCAGTTTTCAATTACACATAGTTATACACAGCACATAATCAAATGCTTAGGGTGCCAACCCGAAGAGAACTTGGTGCACAGTATATACAAGTGAGGTGTGGCAAATCAAGTGAAGGCTTGAGCAGCGACGAACGGCGCAAAGTGAGCAAGGTGAAATATTTACAGTGAGTAGCTCAGAAAGTGACATAAAATCAGTGACTTTCTATAGTACAATTTTTAGTTTAAATTGGAGTCACAACAGAATGTGCCTGTGGTTTGCGCTGAGAGGACGCCCTCTTCCACCGGAGTATTGATTCAGCCTTTGGGCAGTCACACACAGACCGCCGGATCCCGTCGATCCAGGCTGAGACACTCTCCCTTCCAGCACTTGTAACGAGATAACCCCGTCCTGAAGATGGTCCGCATTGGTTAAGGACCGAAACGTCGTCGACCTCTCAGCGCAAACCACAGGCGCATTCTGTTGTGACTCCAATTGAAACTAAAAATTGTACTGTAGAATGTCACTGATTTTATGTCACTTTCTGAGCTATTCACTGTAAATATTTCACCTTGCTCACTTTGCGCCGTTCGTCGCTGCTCACGCCTTCACTTGAGTTGCCACACCTCACTTGTATATACTGTGCACCAAGCTTTCTTCGGGTTGTCACCCTAAGCATTTGATTATGTGCTGTGTATAACTATGTGTAATTGAAAACTGCATTCTTTACTTGAATGTCAAATCTACTTAAAAATTTACTTTTCCAAAATTATTTGAATAGGTGGCTCCTTTTTCTGATTTATGTAATGCTTGGTGCGTGCATTTCTCGGCATAACTTCTTACTGTTGCCAATGGATCCCTAATTTTTCCCTTCTCACTAAACCGCTCCTGTATTTAACCACTAAAGATGTGCATGAACCTTTACCCTGGACTAATGCTTACCAAAATTCTTTTGACTCTTTGAGATCTGCGCTTTGCTCTACATCCGTTCTTGGTACCCATGACTACCAAAAACCTTTTGTGATTTATGTACATGAGCTGGATGGTTGCTCGCTTTCTGTGTTAACACAAGGATTTGGTGGTAAGCAGAGACCTTGTGCCTATTTCTCGGCGTTGTTGGATAACGTCGCCAGAGCACTCCCTAGCTGTTTAAGGGCTACTGCTGCGGTCGCAGTGGCTATTCGACAATCGGAAGGGCTCGTTCTGAACACTGATCTCACAGTGATGGTACTGCACGCTGTGGATACATTATTGAACAAAACGAAGACCCAGCACCTTACGAGTGCACATCTTACAGGGTACGAATTGACTTTGTTTGCTTGCCACATTATGATTAAACAATGTGCCACTCTGAAGCCTGCTACGTTACTACCCCTCCCTTTGAACGAAAGGAACAATGATGTTCATGATTGTATATTTCGGACGGAGGAAGAGACAAAGTGACGGGTAGACCTGACAGACAATCCTCTATCTGACCCTCAAGGGGAGTTGTATATCGATGGCTCTTGTTTCAAATTACCAGGTGGCACAACAACTGCTGCATATGCGATAACTACTCTTCACACTGTAGTTGATGCTTCTCGAGTACCCTATCAATCAGCACAGGAAGCTGAGTTAGTGGCATTGCTTCGGGCCTGTGAGCTAAGTGAAGGATTGAGAGTAAATATTTACACCGATAGCCAGAACTCCTTCGACGTGGCTCATAGTTTTGGCCGGCTTTGGGCCGTAAGAGGTCTTCTCACTTACCATTGTCAGCGAATACAGCATGGTCCCTTGATTTTGCGATTACTGACAGCATTAACGTTACCAGAGATGGTGGCTGTAGTTAAATGCAGTGCACATAAGGCAGTGGTTGATGTAATAGGTGAAGGCAATTCCTTTGCTGATCAAGTAGCTAAGGATACTGCAAAATCCAAATTGACCTCAATGTTTGTGACTAGCTCTGCTAGGTGGGTGGCTGAAACAGAGATGTTTAATAACACCATGGAGAGTGTCCGAGAAATACAGAAAGAAGCTACCCCTATTGAGCTGGCTCACTGGAAAGAGAAAGTGGGGAAATTAGATGCAGAGGATTGTTGGATTGATTTCAGCGCCAGGATGCCTGCAATGGTGACAGTTGCGCTTTATAAATTCTTAAAATAAAATAAATAAATTTGACAGAAAAACAGCGATGGTTGTTGCCTAATGCATTATTGAATGTGGTAGTGACAATAGCACATGGTTCACCTCATATTGGGGCAAAGGGTATTTGTGCATTATTAGATCCTGTATGGTAGTACAATTCCAATATTCCAAGGACCGCTGCTCATTTGGTGCAATATTGCATGGTTTGGTTACGACAAATTCCTGGGGGCAAGGAGCCTGTTCTGAGTGGAAACTTTGCACCACCATCTTTGCCTTTTGAGGTGCGCCAAATAGATTATATCCAGCTGGAGCGCGTAAATAATTTGAAGTATGTCCTGGTCATGGTGTGCCCTTTCAGTAAATGGGTGGAAGCCTACCCGACCAAAGAAAATACTGCTTTGGCCAAGGCAAAGGCGTTCGTAAAGGAATACTTCCCACGCTATGGATTGCCTCGGGTGATCTGGAGTGATAACGGGGGACACTTTTATGCAGAATTCATCAGTCACATTTGTAATAGACTACAGATTAAACATAAATTCCATGTGGCTCGACACCCCCACTTCGCTGGGTTGGTCAAAAAGTATAATGGGATACTGAAGCTCAAATTGGCAACAATTCAAGAAAGTACCGGATTGAAGTGACCAGATGCTCTACCACTGGCATTAATGTCAATACGGGTTACCCCACATTCTCGTTCTAGCTTATCTCCATATGAGGTCATTTTTGGGCACCCTGCTAATGTTTGGGGCGTCCCGAGACTCAGAACATTTTGTAATATAGAGTATCCTAAGGTGACAGACTATCTGTATGCTTTGACTAAAGACCTCCGTTCTATTCATCAACAGGTCTCAGCAGTTTTGCGGCCCCTGCCGGAGAGTCCCGGACATTGCTTGGAGCCAGGACAGTGGGTTCTGGTCCGTAATTATAAGCGAAAATCCTGCTTGGATCCCCGTTGGTCTGAACCGTTTCAAGTCTTGTTGGCCACGTGGACGGTGGTAAAGGTGAGCGGCAAGCGACACTGGATCCATGTGTCACATCTGAAAAAACTACCCCTCCCGCTTCCCTATGATCAGCGAATGCAGGAAGGGGTTCTGACCCAGGAAAGTGAGCGAGTTCCTCGTTTTGTCCCTTTTTCTGATGCCCAGGTAATTGGAGAAGGGCAAGGAGAAGGTGTTCGAGGCCTGGAAGGGGCTCTGTCATCAGCACAAGTGAGTGCCCCAGATTTTGTTGTCCCTACAGTCAAACGAGAGGCTCGCAGTACCCCTGGATCATCGGATTCATCATCCTCTGTTTTGTTCTCTGATCAAGAAGTGCCTGGCCATGCTCGATACAACCTGCGGCCCAGAAAACAACGCGGTACACCAGGTGAATATGGTAGGAGGTAGGGAGAGACTTGAGTGATAGGGTACAGACCCGTTTCACGAATGTCTGTTAGATGCACTTCTGGTGTACTGAGTGAGACACTGGACTGAACGCGCTGAGAGCCTTGAACATTTGTTTGCTCTGTTCAGAAAGAAAGACTGAATTTCTTGGTTAAAGAGGCCCAGGTTGTGTTATCTTCAAGGGTTATGTGAGAACATAACTCCAACGTGAGAAGCTTGCTTTGATATTATTTGTGATGAACAATAGGAGCCTGCCTGTGAGGCTCTAAACGGACACAGGAAAGAAGCACCCTCTGGCAGGTTGGACTGCATTACCCGAGTTTATTTTTGGACTTTTAGTTACTATGTATCCCTTTGCTCGTTTCGTTCCTGAAGAGGAATGTCCTTTTGTACCCCGTTATTTCCCTGCATATATGCCTGTCTTTTCTAGTTGGACCCAACAAGTTAAAATTGCATTTTTTAGTTATTATAGCAATATTACTAATCACATTGATGGGAGTATTCATCTATTTAGAATTTCGCCACCCTATGCATACTATTTTAGGAACAACTGCCCCACCTCCGGAACATGTGTTTCATACTTTAGCCCCACATAAGGAAAGGCATCGTCAGACTTATTTGAAAAATGTTATTTGTTGAAATGCTTCATCAACCACACCGTGCCACCAATACTACAAATTGTTGGGTTTGTGCTCTTTTACCATCAGTTATGCACAAGCACAACTTATTCATATCCCTATCCTTGTCTCATCTGGGGAGTTGTGAGGCTTGGTTTAAATGACTTTCAATGATGTATATGCATTATACTGTGGACACTCAAAGGTTTTCGGAAGAGAATTATGAAATGATTTTAGCATATATCGAGATTCATCAGGGATTCGACCCCGAAAGGAATAATGGAGAGGGTACCTTAGATCAAAATGCATGTATGAATATGTATACAACTCATGAAAATACCACTTGGTTGAAAAATGAGATTTTGGACTTTGTTGAGTTTAAATTTCACTCAGTATTTTTGACATTTTCAAGACCGTAATGTTTCTGAAGATAGGGCGATTCCAGTGCCTATAGTAAATAGTACCTCTGCTTTCTGTGTTCAGGGAGTAGGATACATATCAGTAAGAGAAAGCCGATGTAATTACACTTATCAGTTGCGTACTTTTAGCAGCCCTCCATTGTTAACCCCTCCTAATGTATATTTTGTTTGTGGAGAAAATGCCTCTACTTGGCTTCCACGAGGTTGGGCTGGACGTTGCTACCTGCCCTTCCTGTATCTACCAGTCTATATTGCCCCTTCTAATTATCACAATGATCAACGCTTAGATAAACGAAGTGTGCTTATAAGGAGGAATAAGAGAGAGATAGATACTACCGATATAGATCAGACAGATACTCCACTGCAGCATTTTACCGACACTATAAAAGGAGTGTTTCCCATTTGGGGGCCTATAATAAGCAGCAAAGAAGTACGGCGTTTGTCCAGGGTAGTTGAAGGGGTAATTAACACTACTGCAGGAATATTGACTATTGACTAACGTACTGCGGAAAGGGACATACCTGTTCTGGTCAAGGTGAATCATATGTGTCATGTGGGGGAGCAGTCTGAGTGCTAATACTTTACTAAGTATCTTAAAGTCCGTGTTAAGCATAGACAATGGTCTATAATCCCGTGCATCAGCCTCCAAGCGTTCAGTTTTGGGAAGTGATATCACAGTGGTGGATTGTGTAGAAGGGGCAACCAACCCAACCGAAGGGCTTCATTATACTTGGTTACCAGGTGAGGGGCCAGCGCCGTCCTGTTTTTCATATAAAACTCAGCAGTTAGGCTGTCTGAGCCAGGTGTTTTACCACCAGCCAGTAGGGTTATGGCTCCCCTGACTTCCTGATGGGTGACCGGGCCCCCCAAATCATCCACAGCATCCTCCTCTACCTCCGTCAGTGCCAAAGGGGCCAGAAAGGCGGCAACCTCATCCTGCGACTGGCCCGGTGGCGCCAAGTAGAGCATTTCGTAGTACGTATGAAAGGCACCATTAATCTTATCCAGGTTATATTCAACCCTATCCTCTGCCACATTAATCTGAGTAATCGGGGATCCCCTAAGACTTGGGCCTAATAATCCACACCAATAGTCCCCCCGCTTTCCCTTCCTCGCTCTGTCAATATATGCTCTATAATTGTGTGATCAGAGCCTTTCCAAAGCCTCATCATGCTGTTTGCGCTTAGCCAAGAGTTGCTCATGGGTTCTCAGAACCGGCCCCTTCACTTTATCTAGGTTTCGCAGGTCTCCCTCAGTCTTTGCAAGCTCTCGGTGGAGTTCCCTCTGTATCTATACAGTCTGCCCCATACAGTGTCCCCACACCACCGCCTTAAAAGCTTCCCATTTAACCAGGGCCGTAGAGGCAGTGTCCGAATTCTCAGTAAAGTATGCGTCCATTGCCGCACGTAGTGATTCCGCAAATAGCGTATCCTCCAAGGCCACAGGGCTAAGGTGCCACACAGGTATCTGTGGCCTACAACTCAGAGGACGGAGAGTCAACAACAATGTACTGTGGTCTGAAAATGTATGGCCCAGGTATTCAGTGGGATGGATGAGGGAGCCAATTGTATGTGAGCACCAAAATGCATCGATATCAGTGTGGAGTTGATGTAAGTGTGAATAGTAAGAATACTCCCTGTCCCAGCTGTGCTGCAAGTGCCATTTGTTGCATAACTTTCAAGGTTCCATCAACTCCTGTAAGCCCTCTGTTGTACTATGCATCTGTGCCCCTGCCAGGGGGGATGGGAACGGTCCAGATGTACATCCCCCACACAATTAAATTCACCCCCACTACCAACTGCCCCACCGCTATGTCCACTATGTGTGCTGAGAGGGATGTCAAATATGCCAATTGGTCATGATTGGGAGCGTAACAGCAGCAAACTATAACTTCCTGACCGAAGAGTCGTCACGTCACCAGTACATACTGGCCATCAGTGTCCGTCTGGACATGAGCCATCTCAAAGGGAACCCCCAGGAGCACCCACACCAACACCCCTGGGCAAATTCAGAATATCACATGGCATAAATCTGTCTATAATCATCTCCTCTTCCTGCGTCAAGTGAGTCTCCTGTAAAAGAGCAATTCACACTCCCTGACGCTTCAAATAGTTATAAATGTTATAACGCTTAGTCGTGGAGCCCATACCTCTGATATTCCTGGTAAGTATTTTCACTTCATATTGCGCCATTGCTGCTCAATGAGTCCCAACACCCCCACGCAAGCCCAACCCCACTCCAGACAGCAGGATCAATTACCAAGGCACCTCCACCAGCATGAGAGACATGATGACTGGACTGTAACAACCCCAAACAAAAAAAAAATCCCCAACCCCAGGGCATTCTTGCAACAACCATCTGCCCAAACTTCATCCTTACAAAAATCAAGCAATGAAGGCACAAACAAAATGTGGTGAGGACCTCCAGGGGGATCGCGGCACTGCTAACTTAGGAAGGCTGTCGTCAGCTGTAGCAAACCAGTTCATATGAACAGTGGTGCATGACATCCAGTACCGGCCCAACCTTAAATTTGCTCAGTCCGGCCTTTCCTACTAAATGAGATCATCCACCGTGTGTGGGGTCTCCATCGGAAGTTCCAGGCTGCCTTTACCTGATGAGTCGAACTCGGAGCCTGCCGACCCCTTTGTAGACCTCGAGCCTTGGTCCGACAGAGTGTCCCCGTTCCAGACTATCTCCACCACAGCCTGCAGCGATGTTCGCTTGCTTCACTTTCATCTACGAGGAGGTGGGTTTCTTTGCCCCAATACGTTGTGACCACCTGCGGGATCTTTTCCCTTATGCGCGGTCTTTCGGCATCTGTTGTGGTTTTGGCGCCTGTACTGGTTGCTCCATGTGAGAGGCCTCAAACCTGTCCCAGGATGCTTGGGGATGTGTCACAGAAGTCACTATTACCGTCCTCCACAATGCGGAGTTTAGCCGGAAACATGAGCGAGATCCCTTCTTCACGGAGTGCCTTTTTCACCTCAATGTAGTTGGCCCGTTTCTGTTGGACCTCCAGGGTTTTGTCCGGGAGCATGGAAACTTTGGCATTGTTGGCCACAAAGGGGCCGTCCACACGGGCCCTCTGTAGGATGATGTCCTTGTCTCTATAATGCAACAGACTGGCCACCACAGGTCTCGGGGGACAGCCCGGTGCAACCAGTCAAGCAGGTACACGATGTGCTCTTTCCATCATGAAGAACTGCGTCAGCACTCTCGGGGCCACCACCTCTCGGAGCCACGGCTCCAAATACGCCACCATGTCTCCTTCTCGCTCCCCTCAGGTAGGCCAAGAATGCTAAAATTATTGCAGTGGTTACGACCCTTTCCATCCTCTGCCTGCCATTCCAGGATCCGGACCCTATCTGTCAATTCCGTCACCTGCAGGAAAAGGGCTCCGTGGCCAAGCTCTAGCTTCTCAAATCCGGATTCCACCACCTTCACCCTTTCATTGAGCTCTTGGTGTTCGGCACGAAGGGGGCCAAGGCCCACCGACACCATGCTTATGTCCTGATTCGTATCCGCAATGGCTTCCAGTATCTTGGAAAGCTGCAGCTGGATGGGGTCTGGCCTCATCTGGGGCTCAGGTTTACCCAGCGCCTGATCAACTAGGTCCTCCTCATGGTCAGGGGTGGTTCCAGCGTGTTTCCCCCATGATTTCCCCTTTGTCCCGGGCGTGAATAGGGAGGAAGCCCACCAGTCACCAGCAGTGGACAGCTCACCAAGTTTTGGGGCAGCTCCTGAGCCATGTGTAATTGCTCCTGAGGGCTCAGTCCCAACAGGATGGAAGACCCACTTATTTGTGGTGGCCGCTCTCTGCACAGTCCAAAAAAAGGGGGGATCTACTGGCTCCCCAAGGTCACTCCACCCCACACAGCAAAATGTTGATCTCCAACCCTTCCCCGGCCTCTAGGTCCCACAGCCCTGTCTTCACGGGCACTCACCCCCCTTCAGTCTCGCTGCTTCGGAAGGGTGGCGCATTGTTCTACCATCTGGCCCCACCTCAATGTGTCTCCCTTCTCACTGTCGGTCCTCGGTACCTCTCACTGGGGTTTGCAGTCCATACCAATGCCGCTGCTCTCTCACCAGTATTCAAGCACCCCCGCAGGTCCTGCTCACTTCACTTTACTTTGGGGGGACCGCCCTACCGGCCGTGGCGCCAGTCGAGCTCAGGCGAACAGGCCTTCACAGCACTCCGATGGACACCAATGGCAGCAGGGACCGTATTCAACCTCCCAGGAGGGGAGGCCCACTGTCACCAGGGAACCCTACGTGTTCTTCATGTGTCTCCGGGGGTCACCACAGCTCAGGGGCAGTATCGCCTCTCACCGCCACATTACTGCGTCACAGCTCCAAGGAAGTCTCCAGGGAAGGTCACCATGCTGCCACCTTGCCAGGGCCAGCCAGCATTTATCTCTGCTTCGCTCCCCGGAGCTCCCCGTCACAGCACCTCCGTCCTGTTCCTCTCCACAATCTCTGCAGGCAGCCCTGGCAGACTCCACTGCTTTGCGGATTCCGCGGTCTGCGGTCAGCACTCCGGGCACCGCCACTTCTCTTTGACAGCCCAGTTCTCTTTCTGGGCGTGCTGATCATTTCTTGCCTCGAGGCGGATCCCAGGTGTGCCCTTCTACTGTGGGCTCGGCAATTCCACACTGTTCCCATGGATGGAAGGCCTCATCCTGGCACTCGAGGTCAGGGCTTCAGGCCTTGTCACTGTGCTCGACTGCCACTTGCTGGCAGTGGAGTCTGGGCGCCCGATTCTGCCGCAGTTGTTGCACCCCAGTTTCCCACTTCAGGTCAACCACGTATGGCGTAGCAGGCCAGCCTGTATCCTCCATTTGTGCAGGAAAATTACTGGGCCGATGCAGACCTCAGTGCTCACGGGTCCGCCATCTTGGGCAGTTCGCCGCCCCCCCTAGGGAGGCACACCTTAATCAAACAACTATACAGAATTGGTTATAACGAGATCACTGTTCAATGTACCCTGGTTCAGTTATATTAGTAAAATATATAGGCTTCTCGGGGAGAGTGTGACTCTAGTAGATCCAGAATCCATTAGTACTATTTCTAAAGTAGAAATCATGTCTACTAAGTCAAGTAAAGAAGAACGAGAGGACCTGGATTGAGTGTAGAAAGGCATCAGTAAAAGCACATTGGTTTCAGTGGTGGCTGGTGACATTTGAAAGTGGTAGGGCGTCAAATGCTATGCACCCCTGAACAACCTACGGAGGGTTTGGGGGGGTTTTCCCCGGAGAAAATTTTGAAAAAAAGAGTGGGCAAATGGTGCATTTTTAAGCAAATTTGGGGGATTAAGGGTAAGACACTTCATCTACTGCTGCCTAGAAAAAAACAAGAGCACTCCTGAAAAACTTCAAAGCACACAATAAAACGAATACAAGCAGAATCTCTGCCTACAAAATCAAATATTTATGCACGTTATATTTCCCATTTATTTACCCTTGCAAAGAGGAAAATACCTTTTCAAGTGGAAAATACTCCGCTCCCTCAGGCCACCGTTTAACAAGTGTGTGTTTCCATCCAATTCAATTAAGAACACTACTTACTATCCTAGTCAAAGTTTGCTTTACAAAACTGCCAGGTGACACTCCACGCAATTATATTCAACGTGCACAGTGCTTTGAAGACAACCATGAGACGTCAAAATGTGCAATAAAAATATAAAAATAAAACGTATAAACGAGACCCACCCTACTAGTTTAAGTGAACCATTTTCCTTGAACTAGAAGTACCCTGCACTGATGTCACAAGTCTGAAATCTTTCCTTTCTTTGGTGAGGGAAAGACACGCTGGGATAGGCTGGGCAGGTCTTCTGGGCCCCTGGCCTGAAAGGGGGTTCTACCCAGCCTTCACTTCCTAGCCCTGGGGGTCCATGAATGCCACCTCTAACAACACCAGAGACCCAGCACCTGGGTATACCTCCTACACTGTATGGGAGGGTCACCAAGTGCAGCAATAAACAAGAAAATACACAATGCACACCCCTGGCTCGCAGACACGATATAATGCTCCCCAGAGCAAGCACCAGTCTTGCTGCAACTATCTTACTTTTTGCAGAGTTACAGCATTTTTGCGTTCTTCCATATCTGCGCCCTTTGTCTAAGTGCATCCAGGCGCTACAAAGGACACGTATCAATTAAATGCATATGCACTTGGGCAGGCTGCACAGCAAAGACGCTCTCCACAACGCTCCCCCAGAATAAAATATCTTATATGCAGTGCTTAGAAGCGGCAGAGGTGCGGATATGACGCACTATACGACCACACGGTATTATGCTTCCCTCCAAAAGTCAGAGCCAAGCTATGTTAATTACAACACTGTAGGGCCTTCCTGTCGGATTAAATGACTTCCTGAGCGCTCATGAAATTCAGCATTTTGCAGTTCTTTCTAATTCACCCTAACAGCGTATCTTGGTCTTTCAATCTATCATGTTCACCTAAAAGCTTAAACTTTGGAAAATAAGGAAAGAATAGTTTAGCTATTAAGTTCGGGTCCCCCACCAATCACACTCTTTTACACTCTCTAGTTTTACCGTGCGGTTCCACAGCTCTTGCTGCCCCCTGTGAGCGGTAGGCGTGTTTAACTTCTCTCTTTGCTGAGCACCACAAGTTAAAGAGACGTTAATACTTTTCGGTTTATATCAGATGACAACAATCTTATCTCCAGAAAAGGTTTTTCACTGACAGATGTGTTCCCAGTTTCATTTACAGTTGTTTACCATGAAAGGAGGCCTCAGCTTTTAACATCACGGTTACAATCATACAATAAAAAAATAAAATAAAATAGGAAACAAACATGCTAATGAGTAGGCGACAATGCAAGATCTTTTGCGCCATCCTGGAGTTCAAGCCACAGGTTTCAGAAAGTGGACTGTGGAGACAGTGAGACTTACTTGCGTTTGTTACTGTAGCCTGGTGTAAGCAGCATGCCCTTCCCTCGCAGTCACCCCAGAACCATAGACAGGCCGACGGCATGGAAGGCCGAGTCAAACTCTTCAGGGAGATGGTGTCTGCGGCAACAATTTCAAGATCAACGGAGAGTGGGTGAAGACCTGGGACTGAGCCGCTTGCACTCCTCATAATTTTGACCTTTGAACTTTGACTGCAGCCGTTGACCGGTGCCAGTGTCTGTCCCGAGCAGCAAACAGTGAAACACATGGAATACAGCACACCTATGTTAATTAGCAACTATCTTTCTATTGTTACTCATCTGTTTAAAAGGTTGATAATTTGCTTAATAGTGTTACATGTTTTTCAAGTGGTTAGGCTGATTTAAGAGTTAGGTGGATAGAGTTCTGGGTATTAGTTATATATTATTAAATGTTGAATAATTTGTTTGATGATACAGATGTATTTTTCTCAATTATTTTATTTTTGTTTTACATTTTAAGTTTAGGTTGTGTGTTGCACCAGATAACTAGTTTCATATGTTCATTGTTTAAAATGTTTAAATTCTTTATTTGTTTGAATGTTCAATAGTTTGTTGAGTTACGCATTATAATTTCATTTCAGGTTGTGGAGTTTATTGGGGAGTTGAGAGGCTAGTTTTGTAAAGTAAAATATTTAAAACTAAGGGGCATATACACAAGGAGCTATCGCTGAATTAACTGCACGTTATCGCAGCCAAAGTCGTGATAAATGTATCTCCCCATTCAAAAGCTGGTGTTAACAGCTCACAGCACCAGTTAACCCGCCATAGCAGCCGCAAAAAACATTGCCACAGAGGACCTCCATAACTATCGCTAATGAGATGCAGAGTAGGCGTTCCCGTGCAAAAAGCTGCAAAAACACCACACCTCAACATTCACAACGACCAGTCAGATCTGCGACAAGAACACAAAACACGCGATAAGGCACATTAGCAGCAGGAAATTAACACCTGCTCTGACCTGGTGTAAAGGAGGATGACAGCCTACACCACAAAAGGGAGCCCAGCCCAGGGCATCATCGTAAGGGCAACAGATGCAATGGAGCCACAGAGGCAGCGTAGACAAAGACAGCGCCCCCCAGGACACGCACCTGACTCACAGGCCCAACATCTGACAATGTCACTTTTCACTACAGGCTGAAAGGGACAACCATCCTACGCATCCTGGCCATCATTGACTAACAGGCCAATGGGACCAACGCAGCGGACAACCAACATCCCACCCCACACCAAGCTGCTGGCTCTGCTGCACCTGTTGGCCCCTGGCACACCCTAACAAACACCCGCCAGAGTCGGCGGAGTCTCACAGCCAGCCACATCCAAGTCCCCCACACCTGTCCAGGACATCACCATCACCCTGGCACCCCAGTCCCCATAAAACCAACACAATGCGCAGGAACCTCTGGAGACCAAGCAAGGACCATACGCCATAGCTGGATGCACGCACGTGTTGGGGGCAATCCACTGCACACTTGTCCCACCTGTGCCCTCTGGTGACACAGCACACAATCAGTGCAACAGGAAGCACATGAAACACATCAATGTGCAGGCAACATCAGAACACCGTGGGACCTTCACCAATGTTGCCTCCAAATAAACAGCCAGGGTACATGGTCCCTTCACCCTCCGACAGTCCATCAGCAATCAGCATTCCCAGGATGGTACCAAGGGAAATGCACAGCCCCTTGGAAAGTTCCAAATTAACACCCCACTCACCTCAACTCCACAACCATGCAATCCACAACTCTAGCAATGCACACGTCACAAAATCACAACCAACATGCACAACAACATGCCCACCTACCAGACACGATAGAACAACTTACAATGTTAACCTGGGCAAGCCCTGAACATGACCAGTCAACAGCATGGCACCTCAGCCACACAATAGTTGAATGGAGAGTGGTGGCAACCAGGCATGTGTGAAGGATGCAGTAGAACCATGATTGGGAAAGTGCACAATGCAAAGAGTGGCGGCGATGTGCTGGACAGACCGCAGTATGCAGAACACACCCATATCCAAGGCTACATACACCTCAGGTGTATGGAGTGTAGTAGACAGTGGACGCAACCATGTCATCCCAGCCAGTGGGGGTCCTCGCGGAAATGTTACGTCCCCCGCCGTAAGCGTGAGCAGAGTGGGATGGGCTAGCGTATGCCAGGCCAGCATAGAATGTGAAAAGCACGTAGCCCTGGGCATGGTCCTCTTCCGGAAAGGCCAACATCTCTGCCAGGGCGGCGCATCCCACCCTGCCATAATGCCGACACCGTCCTCGTTAGCAGAGTTGCCTGTGATCCTGTGCGCCTGCCAAACCCCGGCCCGCTGGACCACAAACCCGTCGGGCCTGACTGGTTCGTGGTCCAGCATGCCGGGGCCACACTGATCACCAGCTGACACCGGCGTGTGTCAAGGAGGGCCCACCATGTGCCTGTGCAAGCTCGAAGCCCAAGGCCCGTGACCCTGCCAGCCTCTCAGACCATCGCTGGTCCCCCCCGTCACTGGCCCACATTACTCCTACCTTATTTACATATTCCACAGGCGCCTTTTGCCGGCCCAGTAGGTCCCATGTGTGAAACTGTGTTCTGGCTCCTGAATGTCAGTGACCCCAAATCCGGGCCAGCGGCCACAGCACCAGACCCTCCAACCCGATCCGTGAGGCATAGTTCCATATGGGCATCTTGTGACACATGGTGCCACAAACCTTGTTCAACGCCAGCCAGCGACACGTGCTGTCACAAACCCTGGTCAACGCCAGCCAGCGACACGTACTGCCACACACCCTGTTCAACACCAGCCGGCGACATGTGGATGAGGGACCAGGACTACCCTGCGGACCAGTAGGTCTCACATCCAGCACCTAGTTGCAAATCACGAATGGCAGAGTCCACACCAGTGGTCGCACAGAGAGGAGTAGGAGGAAGTCCGGACGAAAGCCGGGTCACAGTCATGGAAATACCCGAACACGTGGTGCCACTGAACCTGAACTAGGCAGGTCTATAGGGGCCACCAACCTATGACGGCGACACTCGGTGAATGGCCCGTTCTGGCCGCTGCCTCCGGCCTACACTGCTCTCGGCCTAGGCTGCGCTCGAGTAGGACACAGCTTTGGAAATGAACATCGAGTATGCAAAGGCAGATTACACATCATTGCATAAGGAGAGGCGTACGAGGATAACGGGTTTCATCTTAGCGGGAAAAAAGATCATTGTTACAGAGGTGATCGAACACTACAGACAACTGCCCCAGTGTCACCAACTCTGTGCATCGCGAGCCCACGACATGTGGCTGTGGGCCACCTCTGACCACTGCCTACAGCCTGCACTGCAGTCCAGTAAGTCACAGAGTCTTGATTCTGCCATGGCAGAATTCATCTCAGTGTACCGGCATCATCACAGACTGCAACCCCTCTCAGCCCCGGTGTCTGTTCCCCAACATTCATGGACACTCTCTGGATGATCTTTTGTGGCATCTAAGTCTATGGACTAGGGGGCAGTTTTCATCCTCATGTAGTTGATACCAAATTGGTGGTGGCAACGAGGCTGTAGCATTCCACTCCTCCATTTGCTGCTTCCGGATAAAATCAAACTTTCCACATCATGCCCTGGAGAACACGTTCCACTGTCCCCCATCACGCTACGCAACATACACCTCAGACATTGATGAGGATCCGCTCAGGTCGCATGACCCATCTGACTGCACACCAAGTCACCGTCCCGTGGCTGGGTGCCTGTGCCGGCCCCAGTGCATCCGGGGTAACTAACCCTGTGCTTGTCTGGGCAGGGACCCCTTCTCCTGAGATATTGGATGGCCCCTGAAGCGTTGGCCTTGGGGTCATCAATGCCATTTCTCTTTGGCCTTGTGCTGTACGCAGCCTCCGGGCGCAAATGCATCCCACCAGGGCTCACACACCAAAGCGAGTTCAGACCGGCCCGGGCGTCGCACTACCGCAGGTGGCACATGCCACCACCGCAAGGACCACCTCCAACCGCCATCTGCCAGAGTCGAAACGGTGGTCCTGACAGACTTACGGAGTTGCTCAGACCTGTCGCGGATGCCAACATTGGCCTGATACCCTGCTCAGCACTCCAGGTGCCAGTGACTCACTGCACCACAGGCCATTGTCCTTTGCTAATTGTGTTTTGTGCTGTGAAGCAGTTGCGCAGCTATGTCACTTCAAACAGTGTGGGGACCCTGAGACGTCGATGGGGAAGATGATGCAGGTCTGCACCCCGTCTTCCTCTCCCTCTTCTCCTTGGCCTTCCTCGACCCCATTGTTCCTTGATTGTGGTCTGTGGGGGTTGTGGGGTTCGAGTTGGCCTATGAGCTGGGACAGGGTGCATCCATGTTGCTACGTGCTTTGGCTTGTTTCTGGTGTGTTTTTTCTGTGGTTTGTATGGTGCATTGTCCCGCCAGACACGTGGGATTTGCAGGCCTGTGGCACTTTTCGCATCTTTTTGTACCGCGGTTTGCCTCATCGCATGCTTTTTAGCGTTCGCGTATCTCATTTGTGTGGCGTGGTGTTGATTTTCACATGGACATTTGACGCGTTATCTGCCGTGTTGTGAATACCACATTGACAGAGGGTTATTTTCCCGCGATAGGCTGCGATGTTGAAAGTTGCGTTATGCTACTCTTGCGGTAGATATCTAACGTTCTTGTGAATATACCCCTAAGATTGATTGATGTGTGCATTTATTATGTTAACTGTTCATTTGACAAGTGATTAGTTATACTTTGCAGTATGCTCGCTTTAAAGCTTTTTTGAGAGGCTAAAAGAAAGAAGTAACGTGCTATGAACGTCAAATTTTGGAGAGGGCATAAATGAAAAGAACTAAACTACTTGAAGTATGTCAAAATAGTTCAATAAATCATCGATAACTAATTTAAAGCCTTGACAGAGCAGTACAATCGGTGAAACGTACTGGTTGTGGATATATAATAGATGGATCTGTAATGATTCCTGGAATGTTATCTGATTGTGAATTGGAATATGATCCTCTGTAGCTATATTAAATAAGAAGATAATAAAGGCATTGAAAGAAAAAAAGATAGTGGAACTCAAGTCTTTTTTAAGATACGCATTTAAGTGCTGTGTCTCCAGAATGGTAAATTTACTCTTACGAAAATACTACAGGAGGGTAACTGGTGTAGGAAGGCCCAGCAATGGCAAGAAACACTGATACCTAAGTGTCTTTAATATATTAGTTTTAGTAACTAATTTTTAAAATATTCTTTTTTGTTGTTTAATAATTAGTTTGTTTTTATTTTTTTAAGAATAATAAATGATATATGTTTATGTTGTGTTTTACTAAATAAGCAATATGTGTTATATCTTAATCAAGAAATACTTAATGTATGCATTTATTTTGGAATGTCCTTTTTACAATTTATGTATATCAAGTAAAATAAATATTTTGGCCTCGCTATTATTTCTACAATATGTTTGTGCTGCAATATTTTTGATGTCGATATTCTGTCACAAAGTATTGCAAAATAGGCACAGTATGGGTAGCCATGATGTCCTGCATTGCAGAGAAAACAGAGTATCAGAAGCTCCCTACAACTTTGTTGTGCATGTGAGATTGCAAGTGTCATTTCTAATGCAGAGGTATTCAGATTGGAGGGCCTTAATTGATCACAGACACTGGCCAAGAAGAGCATTGTGCGGAAAATTGTGTTGTGTTTGTGAAAAAAGCATGGGCCATCAGTAACATCATTCATTGCTCATGTCCGGATTGCTAGTAGGTTCCAAAAAGGAGATGGTTCTCCAAATCAACGCCCCTACTCCATTTCTGATAACTGATCACGTTGTGGGTTCCTGTAAGCTTTGGGGGCTTCTCACAGCAAAGGGATATCTGAACATAACTGTGGTGTTTGAATTATGTTTAGAACTGATAATTCAATAGTATAATTGTGAACAAATATGTTTGTCATTCGTGTAAAAACAATATTTTATTAACACAAGGGGGTGGACAACACAGAATAAAAAAAGTTTGAAGACCTCTGGTCTGAGGATGACAATTTATAGGTGTGCCTCTACTAATGAGGTATGGTGATATTTTGTATTGGAGAGTGATGTTGGAAATCTGATGAATTACAGATTATTGGATATTGAACATGTGATGGATGCATGCGGTGTGTTCTGTGCTGATTGCAGTGGTGGGTAGTATGTCCTCAGCTACAGTGATCTGTACACCCTAAAAGGTATTCTGTGAGCCACAGTCTGTGCATGAGTAATGTTATTAGGTGCTTCCTGAAGAGTGAGAAGCGCCTCCAGTACCATAACAGTTTTAGAATAATTAGTTCCCTTAGTGGAGGTGAGACGATCGACATAGATAGAGCATGATTTAGAAATACTTTACATAGCTAATAGCTTTGATATTGGGTTTGTTCAATGAAGAATAGATTCAAGTGAAATGTCATCAACCCTAAAAGAAAATGTTCGATCTTTGGTTGCTCTTCTGTATACCTTGGTGCCATCAAGAAAAGAAATGCCAAATAGTGTAATCTACTTGCTGAGCAGAAATGCCGAAACCACTGACTTATATAATTGCCTCTACACAATATTTCACCACTCCATTCATCTATGTAACGGTGCTAGTGGACCTTCAGAAAAGTTGGCGACCAAAAGGCCAATTCGAAAATCTGCATGTGCTGAGTGTTTGTATGAGGGATCTGAGTCTTCCAGGATGCAATAGGACCATGTAGGCGTTGCAGCAGGGTGTCACTTTAGCCGGATGATGGGCAAAGCACCTACCAGGTATCTGGAGTTGTTTTTGTTGTTATGAATTGTTGTAGGCTACGAGTATGTACAGCACATTTCCTCTGACAACAATACGATATAGGAATGGTGGTAGAGAGGATAAAAAGAGCAGGGAGAAGAAAGGAGGACAATTTTAGCGCCAGGCTCTGAATGGAAGTTGGTTACTTTCAAGTCAGGAAATCCCTTAAATCAGAAGTTCCTAATATGCATTTAACTAATTCCACCTGTGGCATGACACTTACAAAGTAAGGACATATCGAGGCCCATTTGGCTGGAATCTCCTTTGCTTCGTACTTTTCCGTCTGCTCTAGAACTAGTGTGCTAGGTGAAGCGTGGTGCTGTATGAAACATCTACAACTTCGAAATCATCAGCAGGAAGATGCACTTGCTTTTAAGGGCTCCTTATTGTGGGTTTCAAGGTAACTACCAAAGTTCCTGTTAAAAATATTAATATGTATTAATTTATCCATAATAATATGAATGAAAAGGTGCTCACGGAAAACTTAGATGATCACAAAAAAAGAAGAAATCGTGATTACCCATGAGGCTTTGGTGTTGCAAACAAAATCGTAAACATTTTCAACGAATACACAACAAAATAATGAAATCAGAAGTTCGAAACCCTTTCATGATGGGACGGTTTAAAACTTGGGGGCATATTATCAAGGGGGTTTATCTCCGTTTTTTTGGCTTTAAAAGCCAAGAAAGCGGAGATAAAATGATCTCCCTATTACCAAGCTGTCGCTAACACCAGTTAGTGACAGCTAATAGGAGATAGCGACCATCTTGGGCCCCGCTTTGCATGTCAGTGATATTTATCACTAATGACATGCAAAGTGGGCGTGCCAAGATGTTAGCGACTGGAAACAGTCGCTAACATCGCTATCTCCTATTACCAACTTTTGGAGATATTCGCGCTAAGCGCGAATATCTCCAAAAGCTAACACCTGCCCTGAGCAGTTCTTCACCATGTTATCCAATGGGAGGTGGATAACATGGCTAAGAGCATTTGCTCGATAATGCATGAATATCGCGGACTTTTCAGCGATATTCATGCATTGCGGACGTTTTTTATCGCATTTGCGATAAACCTTGCTAATAGCAAGGTTTATCTGCGATAAAAATCGCCGATGTGCGGCGATAATTTTTGTCTCTAAACAAGTTAGAGACAAAAATTATCGCTAGTTGTTGGTAATATGCCCCTTGGTGTTCTTAAAAGACAACGGGGCATATTACCAACAACTAGCGATAATTTTTGTCTCTAACTTGTTTAGAGACAAAAATTATCGCCGCACATCGGCGATTTTTATCGCAGATAAACCTTGCTATTAGCAAGGTTTATCGCAATTGCGATAAAAAACGGCCGCAATGCATGAATATCGCTGAAAAGTCAGCGATATTCATGCATTATCGAGCAAATGCTCTTAGCCATGTTATCCACCTCCCATTGGATAACATGGTGAAGAACTGCTCAGGGCAGGTGTTAGCTTTTGGAGATATTCGCGCTTAGCGCGAATATCTCCAAAAGTTGGTAATAGGAGATAGCGATGTTAGCGACTGTTTCCAGTCGCTAACATCTTGGCACGCCCACTTTGCATGTCATTAGTGATAAATATCACTGACATGCAAAGCGGGGCCCAAGATGGTCGCTATCTCCTATTTGCTGTCACTAACTGGTGTTAGCGACAGCTTGGAAATAGGGAGATAATTTTATCTCCGCTTTCTTGGCTTTTAAAGCCAAAAAAGCGGAGATAAACCCCCTTGATAATATGCCCCACCGTGTATAATATTTTTAATAATAAAATATTAATTTATGGAAGTATTATTCTAAAGGATTTGCTCAGAAATGTTCAAACACAAAATGTAATCTAGGAGGAATACTCTCCCAGTGGACATATGGACGTTGCTAACGGGTAGTTATATTTCGATCAGTACTGTCAAAATCCCGCTTGGAAAGAAAATCTAAAAAGTAAATCAGGTGTGAAATTGTGATTTAAGTCAGCAGATGTCAAATAACAAATGTTTCTCAACTGCTTGGGAAAAGCCTTGCATGGAAAAGTAGATGGTCGCTGTCTTTCAGTTTCACACCTGACATTCACAGTTTCTATGGCAACTGGGCCTCGTTGTGCGTGGCAATCACAATCCTGCTTGAATAGTGTAATTCTGTTTTACCAGAAGCACACTGATGCGCACTGCAGTGAGAAAATGTCCGTTTTGCATACGGAATATGGTGCATAATTGAGGGGCATATTATCAAGGGGGTTTATCTCCGCTTTTATGGCTTTAAAAGCCAAGAAAGCGGAGATAAAATGATCTCCCTATTACCTAGCTGTTGCTAACACCAGTTAGCGACAGCTAGTAGGAGATAGCGACCATCTCGGGCCCCACTTTGCATGTCACTGATATTTATCACTAATGACATGCAAAGTGGGCGTGCCAAGATGTTAGCGACTGGAAACAGTCGCTAACATCGCTATCTCCTATTACCAACTTTTGGAGATATTCGTGCTAAGCGCGAATATCTACAAAAGCTAACACCTGCCCTGAGCAGTTCTTAGCCATGTTATCCAATGGGAGGTGGATAACATGGCTAAGAGCATTAGCTCGGTAATGCATGAATATCGCTGACTTTTCAGCGATATTCATGCATTGCGGACGTTTTTTATCGCATTTGCGATAAACCTTGGTAATACCAAGGTTTATCTGCGATAAAAATCGCCGCAGCTCAGCGGTAAATTTTTATCTCTAACCAAGCAATAGCGACGCTATTGCTTGGTAATATGCCCGCGAGTTCGCAGCTTTACAACAATAGATGTTTCCAATTTGTGGCAGAAACGTTCACCTTCAAAGCACAAAACAAAAAGATGCATCATTTGTGAAGAGCTGGAGTTCACAGAGGATCTGCTGATTATGTACCAGAATTACACCCCCCAAAAAAGGACCACATTATTTGATAGTTGGTACAAACCACTACTGTAATATCCCATTGAATACATGTACAACATTTTTTATGACCTATGAAAAAGGTTAATTACCCAATGTGGTATTTGTGGCTGTAAAAATCATCAATGAATCACCTCAGCCAACTTGTTGTCAAGAGGCAGTCACCCTTGTATGGTTGCATTTGTGCTGGCTGCAGCAAAGGCCGTAACACTGAAGAAATAAGTTTGAGCCTGTAAAGGAAGGTCTAAAGTGACTGTCACGTAGAACGTCTAAAAACAACCATATTTTTTACAGGCATGTTTGAACTAAGCTATTGTATCTGAACAGCAATTGTACGTTGTGTACCTCTTTCCTTGACATACCCCCTTTCCTACTGGCACCTCAAACCCCCCCCGTTTTATCACACTTTCGGTAGCTGACCTACCCCGTTCTCCCTCTGGATTCCCTCTTCCTGCTGGTGGACCCTCCCATCTGCTTAACCATTCCAGTTCCCTCTAATAAATTATGCCGTCTCTCCCCCGTTAGGTATCGTTCTGTGTTCATCCTCCTCTCTTCCCCATTACATCGTATTCCATTTTGGTTGGGTGCATGTTTGTGGAATATTGTTAAGTGTCTTTCTTTCTGTTTTTCACTTTTACAGCATATTGCAAGTGTAAAATTGTTGAAACAGGTGTCCATAGGAATTCTACTTTTTTCCGTGACCACCCCTGCTTTTATTTTACATATTGTTGACTTTTGAACTCTGTGCACTTTACCCTTGAGAACCAGGAGTAGCGTGCCTGGGTTCATCCTTTTAAAAATGATTAAATTGGCTTATTCCGAATTGTCACATTCAAGTTGCATCTCCATCCCATGTATACGGTGTAGAAATTGCACCTGAAAATTAAATTCCACTTGCGGACTACAGCACCTATCGTGCCATTGTAAGAAAGTGGGTTACTGGTTGAGGGGGTGAAACCTTCTCAAACAGCAATCACAATTCTGCTCAGGGTGAAGTGACAAACAGTTTCGAAATTAACCTGTGCTCAACCCTCGGGTAGCTTGGAACAGAGCAGGTAGATTTCCATCACTAAAAGAGTGAAAACACACTAGAAAAGGAGCCTGCAGCAAAGTTAGAAAAAAGGCATAGCTTGGAATCGTGGTTGCACTGCAACAAATCCTTTTTTTCAGTTTGAAAAGCTTTATTAGCAATTTGTTAAGACATAAAGACATCAGCAATAGATAGAAATAATTCAAATACAACAATATAACAAAGGAATTGGCTGATATCTGGAAGAAAAGAGTAAAAGCAATTTGTGGGAATTATATACGGTGAAAGCGACTGGAAGAGGGAAGGGAGGGCAGAAGAAGGGAAAGAAGGGGGAGGAGAGGGAATATTAATACAATGATATAAAGAAATAAAACAGAGAAAAACATACTAGATTACGTACTGTAAATGAATAAATATAAATTGTCTAATGAGTAAATATATATATTAGCTTAACGGTAGATAATGAAGAACAGAGAAAAAATCTTTCAAGGGGGTTGACATTTTCAGAAGTTATATGCGAAGTATTTTTTAAAACAATTCGGTTTAAATAGGTGGTAAGGGGCAACCAAAAGAGATCCCTAATCATGATTGGTTTGCAAGAAGAGGCGAAAGCAACATCAAGCCTATGGATATGACAGAGAGTATTCCACTAATGCTGTATGGACAGTTAAAGGAGATATGTTGAAAGACCAAAGCCAGCATTAGGTCAAAAAGACCATGGTCATGCGGAGGAAGATCTAAAGAGTCAGAAAGGCTTCCATCAAAGAGGAGAGGTATAGAATAAGGAATGGAAATTGTAAACAGATGAGAGATGTAAGACCAAACCTTTTCCCAAAATTCGGAAACTGAAGGACAGAGAAAAAAGAGATGAAGGAGGTCAGCATTAGAAGAACCACAAGTCCAACAGTTAGAGTCAGCAGAGGAAGAAAAGCGTGCTAGGGAAGCAGGGGAGAGATAAACTCTGTGATGAAGGAAGAACATAGATTGGATAAGAGAAGCAAAGCGAGAAATTTTTAAAGATCTGGAGAAAAGTTTATCCCAGAAGATGATAGACGAGTCACATCCTAGATCCGATTCCCAAGAAAGTTCCAATTTAGATTTAGCGCAATCTGGATTGGGAGCTGAAAATAATTTGTATATAAGAGAGCCTTTTGGGAGAGTAAGAAGTATTTTGAGAAGAGGATTTTGGATATCAGATGGAGATAAATGGGGAGGGGAATGCTACAAGGCCCTGCTTTTGCCCTATCAGACTTCTGTCTCTGGGTTTGTTGTTGAGAAAGTTCCTGCTTCAAATCGGACCTTAGTGTTAGATGTGGGAGTAGACTGGAGATTTCCCTGTCACACTCCAACAGACACACACACCCAGCCCCATAAGTCTAAATTTAGTGTGATTGAAGAATTTTGCCATCTTGAAAATGCCCTAACACATGTCATTGTGGGTCAGCTTGCAGTAAAGCAAACAGAAATTTCTGCAAAAGTGATTAGAGTTATCCTAGGGACTTTTACCCCATTGGTTAGGGAGGGGCCAGAAGTCCCCCAACCAACTAGCTCGTACCAGGAAAAATGAGGCACCTTCAGGCACCCACTTTAGATCATCTTCTGGCCCTGCAGAAGATGAGAAGAGGACTAGACCTGATCTCTGCAACCTGAGAGGAGTCCTGAAAGACTGGACTTTCTCCATCTTGCACCCAGGACAAAAAGTGGACTCCACTGGCCTTTTGCCTGGCCTCCTAAGTGGTTATGGGAAGCTAAAACGCTGCAAGAGGACTATTCCTAGAAGTACCCAGCCAACCAGGGGAAACTAGATTTGGACTGGACCCTTTTGTTGGCCTCTGCCTGACACCCTGCAAGTCTCTTAATGCCTCCCATGAGGTCCAGGGGAGCTTTAGAAGTGTAATTGTTTGGTTGTTTGGGACTTCAAAGACTAGGCCAGAAGGTAAAATCTTTGACCGGGATGAACCTGGTTGGTGAATCTGAGCTATTCCTCCATCGCAGTCAGCCTAAACTTGAGCCTAGGTCCAGGCCTACCATGACCATACACTATTGCTGGCTCCCAGTGCTTTTTGGGAGTATTCCAACTTAAAACTTTACAAATTCCAATCTTCCGTTTTGATTTTTGTTTATGAAAATTTACTCTATTTCTCTCATTACTAAATTAGTAATTTGGAGTTTTTGTTGTTTGGCATTTCATATTTATTACTGGTTTGGTCATTGCAGAAATGCATTATATATTACCCTAATTTAAGCCTGTCTGCTCTATGCCACAACTAAGAGGGTGTTGAGCTCAGGTGAAATTAGTGACTATAGTTTCACCCTGTTAGAAATGGGATTTCTGGTTGGCTGGAGCAAGCGCCTAAGCCAGGCAGAAACCACCACTGTAGTCAGGGCAAGGGAGTTACACGCTGAAGATAAACCCTGCTCACCCCCTTTGAAGCTTGGTACGAGCAGTCAGGCTCATCCCAACAGAAACTCCACACAAGGTTATATAAAAATAGCCTGTGTTTTACTCATGAAACACATTAGAACGTAGTCTTGTATATACACTGTGCCACCTGGAACTAGGTATCACTCTACAGGGGATTATATACACTTACAGGGCTAATCGGGCCTCTGTCATCACCATCCAACTCGCAGGTAGTGAAAACAACCAGTAACTACTGGCAGACAGTGTACGTAGTGAAAAAACATTATGCATAAATCATGACGCATTAATATCATATAAAAAGGAAAACCAAAGGTGGTGATGGACGGAGCGTTGACAATACAAACACTCACCCCCAGTCAACTGATCTGGGTTTAATCCATCACCGTTCTTTAGCTCACTCCGCCACCCCAGTTCAGACACGGCCATATGCAAATCAGTCTCACCCTGTGCCTCATTGGAACAGTCCAGCCCGAACTGCCAAGCCATGTCTTCCCTGGACCGGAATCAAGCTTCCCAGGACTGGTTTCTGGCATTACAGCCGTCTTCAGCCGGGCTTGCCTGACTCCAGTGGCAAAGTGAGCAAGGGACTCACATCTGAGCATACCCTGCCAACTTAGGGCGAACAAAGAAAAACCAAAGGTGGTGATGGACGGAGCGTTGACAATACAAACACTCACCCCCAGTCAACTGATCTGGGATTAATCCATCACCGTTCTTTAGCTCACTCTGCCACCCCAGTTCAGACACGGCCATATGCAAATCAGTCTCACCCTGGGCCTCATTGGAACAGTCCAGCCCGAACTGCCAAGCCATGTCTTCCCTGGACCAGAATCAAGCTTCCCAGGACTGGTTTCTGGCATTACAGCCGTCTTCAGCCGGGCTTGCCTGACTCCAGTGGCAAAGTGAGCAAGGGACTCACATCTGAGCATACCCTGCCAACTTAGGGCAAACAAAGAAAAACCAAAGGTGGTGATGGACGGAGCGTTGACAATACAAACACTCACCCCCAGTCAACTGATCTGGGTTTAATCCATCACCGTTCTTTAGCTCACTCTGCCACCCCAGTTCAGACACGGCCATATGCAAATCATTCTGACCTTGTGCCTCATGGGAACAGTCCAGCCCGAACTGCCAAGCCATGTCTTCCCTGGACCGGAATCAAGCTTCCAAGGACCGTTTTTTGGCGTTACAGCCGTCTTCAGCCGGGCTTGCCTGACTCCAGTGGGTTTAATCTATCACCGTTCTTTAGCACACTCCGCCACCCCGGTCCTGGGAAGCTTGATTCCGGTCCAGGGAAGACATGGCTTGGCAGTTCGGGCTGGACTGTTCCCATGAGGCACAGGGTCAGACTGATTTGCATATGGCCATGTCTGAACTGGGGTGGCGGAGTGAGCTAAAGAGCGGTGATGGATTAAACCCGGTTCAGTTGACTGGGGGTGAGTGTTTGTATTGTCAACGCTCCGTCCATCACCACCTTTGGTTTTTCTTTGTTCGCCCTAAGTTGGCAGGGTATGCTCAGACGTGAGTCCCTTGCTCCCTTTGCCACTGGAGTCAAGCAAGCCCGGCTGAAGACGGCTGTAATGCCAGAAACCGGTCCTGGGAAGCTTGATTCCGGTCCAGGGAAGACATGGCTTGGCATTTCGGACTGGACTGTTCCCATGAGGCACAGGGTCAGACTGATTTGCATATGGCCATGTCTGAACTGGGGTGGCGGAATGAGCTAAAGAACGGTGATGGATTAAACCCGGATCAGTTGACTGGGGGTGAGTGTTTGTATTGTCAGCGCTCCGTCCATCACCATCTTTGGTTTTTCTTTCTCTTTTCTGCATTATTATCATATCACTTCTTAGTATAGCATGTTATGCAAAACATAATCAGCAGTAGAGCAGTACATCAGGCCCACCTTAGGCCTAAACCTCATCATCAGCAGAAACCTATAGTACACCTGCCACAGGGTTACTCTCCCCAAATCAGTGTTCCCAAGCGGGGACCCGGTCCTGGGCTCACTCCTCAATGCCAACTTAACACAATAGAGTCCTTTGATAGCGCGGAAGCGCGCAGTTTCCAGCGACCGTGCGGTGCAGCTGCACTTAGGGGGATAAATGCTGGAATACCCTCAGTGCTCCTTCCGCACCCAAGAGAGGCATGCCAAAGGCCCTTCAAGACTGAGAACACAACAGTGCGGCCCGTAAGGGCAAGGGGCAGGGGTGCAACTCACCTTTGTCTTCTCCGAAGAATGCCCTGACGTTGCAGCTGCCCGCAATCCGGATGGTACAGCTATGATAGTAATCAGGCCCAAATAGTGTGCCTCGCAGGCCCCACTCACCGGGGGCTCTCCTCTCCTCGGTCTCTTCAGCGGGAGGCAGTCTGTTCCAGGCGAAAGATGGGAAGAGGCCGGGGGCAACCTGCCAGGCTCCGGATCTTCCTTTGGCTGTACCTGGAGCCTGCCTACAAACAGGCTTAGGCAGCATGCGAGGCTCTCACTGGCAACACGGGAGCCCTGCCCACACCCAGGCACAGACTTGCCTGACTTCCTGCCTTTTGATCTGCTTCCTCTGGCCGGCCACGCCAAAAGTCAGGCTCACCTAGCCTGACTTTTGGTTTCCATGGAGGGAAATCTCCATCGGCTTGATTTTCCAGCCACAGGAGTCCAGGGATAAAGAGTGCCCCCTTTGCTCGGGGGAAGGTGTGCCGTCACGTGCTTCCTCAGGGACCGCAGGGCAGTAAGGAAAAATAGGCAGCACTCCACCTGCTTTTGCAACATGAGCGCACGCCAGGGGCTCCACCACACCTAGGCAGAAATCTCACAGGGTTCTAAGCCGCAGTCCAGGGCATAAGAGAAAATGAAGCACTCCGCCTGCCTCCCACTTCAAGGCACAACCAGGGAGCAGGCAGCGCTTTTCTCCAGGAACCTGCCAAGGATAGAGCTGGCACAGGTAGGCCAGCACACTGGGTCTCCTCAGCAGAACAGCAGTCCCATTAGCTGCCAAGCAGGGCAGAAGGTCAGTCCCTCTGCGGCAGTTCCTCTTGGCCTTCCAGCAGCCAGCCGGCCGCAAGTTCCAAGTAAGCAAAACATTTTCATGGGGTCACATCCCCAATATTTATACTAGTCAGTGTCTTTATTCTTCCCCTGGCACATGCCTAAGCCCAGTCCAAACCAGTTCTGGGGGGCACTTAAGAATAAGGGTGGGCGTAGTTCGCGAAGTAGCGCTACGCGAAGCTACGCCAAGTGCACTTCGCACTACGCGAACTTCACGTAGCACTACGCGAGCTGCGTAGTAGCATGTTCGCACTGTGCAAGATGCGTTTTCAATGATTGCACAGTGCGGACAAGCATCTGGCACTGTGCAAGCATTGAAAACGGCATCTTGCACAGTGCGAGCTGTAGTTTTCTGCTGCTCGAGTAGATTATTACTCGAGCGGCAGCTTTCTCAACGCGAACAGGTAGTTTCTCGTTGAGAGCGGTCGCGAGCATGCGCAACCACTCACAATGAGAAACCTGACCTCCTCGCGTTGAGAATCTCGGCGGGATGTCATTTTGCTTTCTCGCGGTCGCGAACATGACGTTCAGGACCGCGAACAAGCAAAATATGACCGCTGCACTACGCTACTCTGCACTACGCATGTTCGCACTGTGCTACGTGCAGCTCGCGTAGTGCGAAGTTGCGAAAACTTCGCAAACTCCGCGAGCGTAGCGTAGTGCCTCGCCCAGGGTTACTTAAGAACATCTTTACAGTGCACAACAACCTCCTTGGTCATTGTAGGCTCTGGCCCAAGACACACCACAGGAGGCAGAGCCAGCATTGTGGAAGGCAGGCACAGTCCTATTCAGGGTCAGGTGCTACTCTTTGCACTACTCCAAATGCAGATCGGCCTATCCAGCCTAGCTCTGACTCATCCAGCCCCTCTGGAGCTACTGCACCACCCCAGCCCCAGTCATTCAGAGTCAGACATGCAATACACAACAGGCAGGCACAGACACATAGCACACAGAAAGGCCCACTTCTAAAAGTGGCATTTCTAAAATAGTGATACTAAATCTGAGAACACCATTATGCAGCATTTATTACCACTATTCCAAACATACCAAACGTGACCATGCTACTCCTCTCGTATCAGGAATTACCAGTGAAACAACTATGAGAGAATCTCCAATGCATTCCTATGAGAGGGCAGCCTCCCAGTAGTGAGAACCAAAATGGCTGTGTGTCACTACCTGGACATGCCACACAGTTAAGGCACATGCCCTACCTTTTACCTACAGTGCACCCTGCCCATATGGCTTGCTAAGGCCTACCTTAGGGGTGACTGATATGTAGTAAAAGGAGAGTCACAGACGTGGCATCCACTTTATGTGCCACGTCACGGCTGCAGTAAACTGCGCGTGCAGGCCCTACAATGGCAGAGGCCTGAGACAGGTTTGAAAGGCTACTTTGGTGAGTGGTGCAAGCAGTGCTGCAAGCCCACCAGTAACATTTAATTTACTGGCCCCTGGTATATGAGATACCACTTTACAAGGGACTGATAGGTAAAATATATACGTCAAACAGGTTTAGATCAATCTTACCACGTTTACCATAGACAGCACATGCATTTTAACACTGGACAGCAGTGATAAAGTGCCCAAAGTCCGAAAACCACCAACACCAAGTCAAAAAAAATATCAGGAGGAAGGCAAAAAGAGCCAAGTCCAATAGTCCCTTGCCAGGGTTGTGATTATTCCTTAAGTTGAGCAGTTGCCTACCCCAAATAATAATTCAATTTCCTACAGCGCCCATTCCTTTGAAGGAAGTATGGCAGAAATAAAAATGATTGGATGCATATTTCTTCACATCGAAAAGGCAAAGGAATGTAATGAAATAATTCCTAATGAATAATTGACCGACAGAACAAATAAACACCTTAAAGATTAGAACACATTACAGATATTAAAACGATTGGGAAGTCACGCCAAATATATTCTCATTTTATCCAGTATGGAAGCTTCTACTTCTAGAGTGTGTGTATGCCGTAGCACAAGATATACAGTCAAGTTAATGAATTGAATGAATGAATTTGAATTGGTAAGGCACACAGCTTCCCCAAGGGGTTTCCCGGTAAGTGATTGGGAAAAAGAATGAAATCACCATTTACGGCCAGGAAATACAAGGCACATCACATTAAACAGTACAAATGGGGAAACCATTAAATAGGAAACTGTGCATAGTTAGTGAACTTTTTGGAAATCATTACTAAGATATAAAAATATCCAACTTGTCTTAACTTCATTTACAGCATCCACAAGTTCACAAAAATAATAAAATTGATGTATTCTGATGTATGGCCAGGCAAAATGGCCGCTTAGAAGTGTCTCTGCGGAACTCCAGGCCCGGTCACAATAATCCTGTGGCATCCTGCCACATCCAATGTATGTAGCAGCCAGCCATACATAATGTGGACTAACCTTGACTGAGGTTGGTGTACATTGGTGACCTCTAGAGTGAGGTACGGACGAGAATAGATGTCAGTGACAGTTCCGGGGGTCGACTATAGCTGCAGCAGCTGTGGTGAGGAGAGACGAGTGCAGCCTGGACAAGTGTCTGTAATTTCCGAGAAAGACCGTCAGCAGCCACAACTGGAGGGGCACTGTTGGCCAGCGGGCAGTCTTCAGAGTCACCAGCTGCGCACATTTGGCGTGGCGATCGATGCTGTGGAGCTGGTCCACTTCACAGAGAGTAAAAGTGTTGCAGTAGAGGCCTGGGAGGGTTGGACGCCGATGAGCAGAGCCTGAAGTGGCGTGCCCGGGGCCTGGAGCAGGGGAAGTGCTGAGAAGCAGCCTTTTCTCAACGTCAGAACAGGTTGACCTATATACTCACTCAAATCCCTCACAAGGATGGCGGCCTGGTTCGGGGGGCATAAGCGACATCAAAGGTATTCATGGGGACATGAAGACACTGTACCCTACATGGCACCTTATCCAGTGAGGTTGGTGGACTGGAATTGAACACCAATTCTGCTAACACTACACCGGGGGTGAGGAGCGCGTACTGAGCCCTGAAAGGGCCATGCCTGCAGCGGTGGTTTCTTATGACTGTCGGCGGCAGACACCAAGAGCTGCGTAATGAGATAGAACACCAGAGCCATGAAGTCAGGATGATCAGTGAAGCCGTAAATTCACTCTCCTACCAGCTGAGGATTTGCACGCCCCCTCAAATACTCAAACAACATAATAGTTAAAGACTAACCCCAGAAGGGGATGCAGTCCAACAAAATAGTGAATTATACAGTCCCATGCCTATGACATTCCGAGGCTGAACATGAAGAGCCACCCCAACCAGAGAACAGAGAACCAGCGCAGGTAATGGTCGAAATACTGGAGGCAATACGGAGGTCCAGAGTGGTGCTAGAAACGAAAATGGATTCTATGGCAACTGACATTAACGACCTCTGCCTGGACATCTGCAAGGTTGCAGAGAGGGACACGTCTATGGAGGAGGAAATAGCTGCCCTACACATTACAGTACAGGACCTCCTGACCACATTTGCTGGACTTATATAGACCTTCGTCAGGAGGATGCAGAGAGAAGATCCCTGCAGAATAATTTGCACTTCCTTGGCTCACCTGAATGTGCAGAGGGACCTGCAGCAGACTTGTTTTTAGAGGACTCGATCCCCATTGCCTTAAGCTGATATGGCTGTCAACATTGAGCGTGCTCACAGGGCTATGGGGCCAATGCTGTGCCTTGGAGCATTGCCCTGCACAATTATAGCCTGTTTGTTCAACTATCAGGATAGGGACAAAATTCTGTACCATGTCCGTGTCCATACCCCTGATATGAAGACACCTTGATTCAAATTTACCCTGACTACACTCGGAAAGCACAAGGACTCTGCAAGAGTTTCATGGCAATCAAATAGAGGCTGCGAGAGCACAATATAAAATACAGTCTGATGTTCCCCGCGACACAGGGCAAAGTGTTCTTTTATGAGGCTCCTCAAGAGGATCTCAAGTGGATGGATTCAGATGGCGTTCAGCACAAGAAGTAGTGCCTCGTGTGGCAAGAACCGAGGCACAGGGAAGCAAGGTGCTCCCAGTGACAACATGAGCATCCTTGCAGAAGAGCTGTGTACCCGTAGATCGTGCAGGGGAAGAATCCTGGGTAATGCTGAGGGTACACTGCTGGCTGAGCATGAGCCTATTGAGATGCAGAACCGCTACTCGCCATTGGGCACCATACAAGAAACTCAGAACGATGATGGACCCTCAGGATAAAAGGTTGGAATGAAGCAGCTTGTCCACCCTGGGACCTGGTACTGGACATTATTAAACCTAGGCTTCAAGGGCTGTTGTTGTTATTAGTTGACTTTACCTTCTCCTAGATCTTCATGAAGGGGGCTATTGACTCAGTTTAACGCACACAGGGACTACAGTTGTGACCTCAAAACTCTTGGGCTAGGGAGGTCTGGGGCCTAGACTGCTGGGAATTGCTGAGCTCCAAGGTGGGGCTTGTGATCAGTGGGTGTGAGAAGTTGGCCTGGCATATGCTGTCCACTAGTTATAGTGGGGACCTTGCACCAGTCCAAACAATCACTTAGAGGTGATAGGTTAAAGACAACCTTATTTAAAAGCTATCCTAGTGTTAGCTATGGAGAGCAGCCTCCAGGCTAAGTCTTGAAGGAATGTAAAGCGGCTTGTTTTACCAGTCTATAATCTTGTGAATAGCAAAATGAAAGGAGAACAACACCAGGTATATATATAAAATATATGTATTTATTCTAAACACACCCTACTAGTCGTTTTATGAGGCTAGAGGTCAAAGCACATATGTTACACTTGATATATCATAGTATTTTGGCACAATATATGTTAGGCCCTAGGGGTGAACACAACCATATATTAAGAAAGTGGTATAAGTACCACAACTTGACTAGACACAAGGCCTAGAGCCTGTAGAATGGCTTGGACCCCAAGGAAACCCCAAAGGTAGTGACACAGGGGACCCACAGGTGACCCATACAGTGTGAGAACACAGCTGCGAATCGCCATTAGCTTCTATGGGGAAAGTCGTGGTTGGAAATTTAAAGATTAAGGACACTTAGGAGAGGACTTTGAGCAAACCCCTTTAGACTTAAGGGGTTCTAGGGCCAACATCCACGGGAGCACCAGAGTACTCGAGTTACCTCACCAGGGAAGCCTCGTGCATAAGTGTCTTTTGGTGTTGGGAATCGTCATTGATTTCAATGGCGATCTGCTGCAAAGTGCTGCTGCCATCGAAAAGGAAAGTGTCCGGTGTGATCTAAGCCTGGATTGAAGATGTGAGGAACCTGAAAGCAAAGGGGACAGAGTCTGGGTCTCTTGCCAGTGACCAAGGGCACGGTAGACGAATGCCCACCGATGTCGGGGTGTTTCAGATGTGAAGAGGTGAAGCTTGACTCTGCAGCCACGAGGACCAGAAGGCATCGATGACAACCAGGAGCTGGTTTCGAGCTGTTCCACAAAGGATGTCGAGTGCTGCCATGTTGGTTCCCAGATTGGACCCATCAAGCCTTGGCAACAGCAACCCATGCAGGAAGAGAAAAGATGCTTCGGTGTGGACCAGCAAGATCCAGGGACTCACCAAGTGGTGGAGAGTCAGGGCACGTCTTGATCAACCAGGGAAACCCAAGGAAAGTCAAAGTTGCCTTCTCAGGGAACCACCAGTCAACGGACTAGAGATGGCAAAGGTACCTTGAGCGAAAATACAGTGGGCTGGCTCACAGGACACTCGTGGAAAGTAGGCCAGCAATCTTCAGAGGAAAAGGTGCTCAAGTCTGGGCTGCAATTAACCCAATGCACCGTCTCAAGGAACGTCGAGAACGTAATGCACTTGCAAATGTGCACGGTGTCCATGGGTTCCGGTTCCACGGTATCCACAAGGGCTACGGGTCTCAGCTTTGCTGGGGACTCTGTTCAGCCTCTGGGAAGTCTGAAAACCCACCTCCTGTGTTGCAAATACTTCGGAGTCCGGCGGGAGCTTCGGAGATGCAAACCAGCAGATGCTTCATTGGTGCCTGCCAAGCAGGGGATTAACACCTTTACTCTAAGGGAGATTTTTCAGTCATCTAGTCATATAGCAGAGTTTCGTCCAGGTGTTATCTAAAGCACTGTAGTCAGGGGTTCCTTTCTTATACCCAAGGAAGGGGTTGGAATTAATCTGGGGACACACCTATGGGAGGGTGTGGAAAGATTGGTGGCTACACCCATTTCCTTTGTCCAGTTTCATGCCAGAGCAGGGGCTGGTAGCACCTGCAACTGGTTTGAACTGGCCTATGCACAGGGACATGAAATGTGCTCCCAGTGCAGACTTCAAAGCACTCTTGGAGTGCACCCACCCAGCCCCAATACAATAAAGCCTGTCTGGGAGGTGGTGACACCTCCCTGTGACTGGAAACCTATTGTCCAGGCCTCCGCTGCCAGAGTTTCATCCAGCAGCAGGAGGCCAGACTCGTGACTGTGGCATCTATTTTGTGATGCCAGGGCTCTTTTAAACCGGTACCGGGTGTACCGGTGTGGACATGTTCCTCCCTCTAGAAGGGTGGGATTATACCCCCGCCGCCAGGACACCAAACACAAAATGTTTCCTTGTAGCTATTCCAAAGTTAGCATTTACCTCAAGGTTATAATGCACTTAAGAGTATATGGTCTGGCTGCATCTCAGAACAACCCTGGAGAGTAGATTCTGAAGGCTGCAGAGGGGCCCTGCTCATGCATGGGCACCCTCTCACACAAAACCTATCACCCTGCCTTCAGGATTGATAAAGCCTGCCATAGGGGTGACTGATTGGTTTATATGTGTAGTGATTTAAGAAAGATATAGGTAGCCTATATCTAAGTAAGGGGTGCATGCACCACCTTACCCAGGCTGAAGTAGCAGTCCTGTGGTGTCATTTTGGAAGGCTTCCCAGGGGTGGCACAATACATGCTGCAGCCCCTGGAAGGCCTCTTGGGTACCTATGACCTTGGTACAAAACCATAGAAATTCTGGCTGGGGCCCTGCTATCCAAGACCCCAGCCTAGCTGCTTCCTCTCTAAATTGATTGACACTTCAGATTAACACTAGTGACTCATTTTTTCACTCAGACAGTGCAGTCAATTGAATTCTAAACTTTACTCTGCAGCATAGTATCAGCCATAATACTTATTCACGAACAGAAAATGATACAAACATTTAGCATAAAATGCCTCAGCTAAAAGTATAAAATATCTCATAGAGTATCAAATTGTAACAGCATATCTCATCAGTGCTTTATAGTTTATGCCTGCGGTGCAGCCTTTAAAAAGGTGCACACATTAAAAGACACTTTATTATTATGAAAAAGTAATAATAATCTAAGAGGGGCTTTGCATTGATTTAGGCCATAACAGTATTTCTTTAAAATAGGGGTTATAAACTACTTGGAATATTGCGAATATAATTTACAGAAAAAATTAAGCATGGTCTGTTTAAAAACATTATCACACAGGCAAGATATGAAATCAAGATGCTCTGTGTAGCCCAGGGGAAAGAAAAACTTAACTGCCTGATCTGAAACGAAATGAAAGTGAACGTCCCCATCTGCTGCAAGCAGTCCATAGATAATTAGTGACATTATCAGTACTGTATAAGTACAAATATCCTACGACAATAGGACATGACTGGAGACTCCTGAGCCACTGAGACTCCTCGAGCTGGAAAGAAGCCTCCGTCGTGCTCCTTTTACTTAATGAAACAGAGGTCAAGGGATCCCGGAAAAAATATTTAATCCCTATACGACTAAAAAATGGTCTTCACATAACCAATCCAGGGTATTTGCAAACCTTTATCCAGGGAGAGGATTATATATTTTTAAAAACGTACCTTGCCACCGGGTCCCGTTTCTCTGCTCCTGCTCTCCTCGTGGTGGAACTCGAGAAATGGGAAGCACAGCAGCCCCCACTGACCAATCACAACACTGCAATGCAGTGTTGTGATTGCTAAACACCCAGGCTCCCCTGACCAATCACAACGCTGTAATGCAGCATTGTGGTTAGTTTTGAGCATCCTGGTTCAATGCTCAATTAGGGAATAGGGGCCTGGACATGTTCTCCACGCAGGCTGTGATGCAGCCTGAATGGTGTTGTATGGTCTTTTCTTGTCTTCCTCCTTTCCAACATGTCTTCCCTCTTTGTTCAGCCTGAGGTTATTTAGAATGTTGTATGATGTCATAAAAAGTGGGGTGACTCATGTTAGTCAGTTGACTCCAGGCTGAGCAGAAGAAAGCTGCGCCTGGTGAGGCCTTTATACCATCTTACTTACTGGCCTACCAACTACCTTGGCTACTTACCTTATCACCTCTGTAACTAATCCATCTAATAAACTACATCTTGGAACCTCTACCTGGCCTCCTGTGGATTTCATACTACGACAAATGGAGAATGGGGAAAGTGTGCATTACTGGTTTGGGAGGCCCGAGAGGGCCGGCCAAACAGTCATTGTGCACTTAGGAGTGGGCAAACCACTCCTCCCCTGCCCTGCTCCGAAAGCAGAGCAGCTCTACCCATCCTCCCCTTCGTACAGTAGCACGAAGCATAAAATGATAATAAAGCAAAGTTATTATCATTTTATATTTCTACTATGCACTGCTTAAAAGCAGTGGGGTGACGCTCCTCCGCCATAGCAGAGGAGCTGCCACTGCATAAATTAACGAAAGCCTCCACCACCTGCGAGCTGTGGGCATCCTCACACAGGGAGGAGGGTATCAATTTATAGTTATAATTAGCCCGGATTGTCAGGGTTTTGCAATTTCCCGGCTAATCTTAGTTTATCTAATGAAGAATGGAAATTGCAAAGGGCCGTGTTCCCCCCAGGTTCCTCCCTGTGGTGAGACATTAATTTGATTTTCTTTGGGATGTGGTCACTCAATGTTGTGGGAACTACCGTGTCACTTATAAACTGTATAGCCAAATTATCCTTAACAAAAACAAAATCTATTATGGAGGGGCTTCATTTACCTTTATATGTAGGGGTCTCGCTGTAGTTTGAGGTTACAATGACCACACATGTCCAGTGAAGCAGGATGGGCAGTGCAGTCTATTCAACAATGAAGATCTACCCACAGCTAATTTCGTTCTAGCTCTAGCAGCTGCTTTTTCAGGACGGTCTTTTTTTTCCTATGCCAGCCAGGATCAGCACACCAAATCTGTCAGACTGTCTAGTTACTATTACTAGACACTTGTCCTAACGAAACAGAACTATTGACTTTGTCAATACCTATTTCGATTGTGTTCCTTACTTCTTTCAAGTGTGTTCATTTAACAAAATCTGTCCAAAAACAAAATATTTCAGAATTGCTGCCCTTGAGGTCATAGTCGATAATATAAAAGAGTATAACATATTGTGTAATTTGGAACGACTGAAGGCACAACTTTCAATTTGCTTGCGCCGACACATGGAGGAGAGGTAACGATGATTTAATGAATCGTCTATTGATGTGTGGAATGGATGGATCTGCATATTTGTCTTTCATTGCCCTGCTCCCTCAGCAAGCCTTTGAATATATTTGTTCGTGATACATGGATACACAGAATCACCTTCAAGGAACACTATTTCCATATTCATTTTGTTGCAATGTGGATGGGTCAGCTAAAACATTTGCAGTAAAATAAATAAACACTTCGTGCCAAAAAGTTTAGTTTTTGTAAGTAAACATTATCAAATCTAAATGTTGTTCTTGACTTCCATTCTAGATTCAATTCACGTTGCTGAACCGTTGATATCTTAATTTCGGCCAGAGTGGTGTTCCACTTTGGAATATTGCAGTTTAATCTGAGTATCGCATCAATGCAACTTCAAGACCGAGCAAACTAAAGCCAATTTAGAGCTTTGGTTCTGTGATTGATTGCCGTTTCCTTCTCAGCGCCATAACGGGAGGATGCTGAGTGACACACAGCCTTAGTGGCAAGTGAGACATTGAATTAATTTTTAGCCAGCTGATTAACAAAGCTTCCTTGATTTTAATGGAACTTTCTAGGCGAGTGACAACTAACGTGAGGCCCAGCACGACATATAAAGCAAGGAATAAAAGAAAAAAGATAAATAATGCTGAGATCGTTCGTGTACATGTCTGTGGTGTCACCCTGCTCTGAATTAATGTTCTGCGTCTACGCAATCATGCACAAGAAAGGTGGTGATCTTACATGAATGCAATGCTTTTAGAAAGGTCTGGTGCTGATAATGTATACACTAGGTCAGCAGTTCTTAAATTGTGGTCCATGGAGCCCTAGTGTCTGCCACTGATTAGAACATTGAATAGCATTGCAGATTAATAAAGTCCATACACATAAAAAATCAAAATATGCAGTTTTACATTTTACAACGCTCTGTAAATGTGAGGTATTTTAAATTAGAGGCTGAAAGTGAGGTATCCTTAGCTTAATTCATGTGAGCAGCACGAGTACAGTAAAGATCAGTATTGGTGGTTGGTGACATAGTGTCACTATTAGTGAGCACCAACGAAAAAAGATCGATTTGGAGCAAAAAAGACAAAGTGGTGTGACAGATCCTAACATATCGCTTTGACTTCCACAAATAACCCCAAATTTTGAAAACATCCAACCTTCCAATGAGAATTAAATAACATAATTATTAATTTGTTTATACTGTATTTTTTGTATACATTTTTATGGGGTACTGTTTAAAGGTTTAAATCATAGACATTGCTCAGGCGGGGGTCTCGGCTTCCGAAGTGCCCAGCTGTAGTCCACAGACCTAAAACATAAGTACCGCTGCACCAGATCATACACCAGAGACTGACAAATGCCAACGCAATGCATGTGAAATTGCTTAACCCATGGTATGTTTAAAGGCATGATAGTATTATGTAATTCTGAGTAATGACCAAGTGAACTTCATGAGTAGGCTTCTCTATCCCTGCCAGTCTTTTCTCTGACAACACCTACCAAGGACGAAGGTGAGATAGCAGTCATCTCCACTAACTAAGACTTTGGGTACTCCTTCTCTAATGGAGTATGACTTCAAACATTCCTGACTCGCAGGTTTGCTGGGGCGAGCAATCAAGGCAGCGTTCAAAAGGGGTGTTGTGATGATTGAGTTGATTTACAGTATAACACAGTTATGAGAGCTGCATTAACTGTGAAATGTGTTGTTTTATATAAACACACTTTGTTAACACATATAGATGGTTGGATATATGTACGGTGAAAATAGAAACCAAACAATAAAACTTAAGCAATCAGAGTAGCAATAAAATAAAACTCGGGGAATACAGTTCGAACTTTGTTACACACAATACATACTAACACATACTATTCTGTTTGTGATGCGATTGAAAGACATATGATTGTAATATTTTAATCAAAGTTTCTAATCAGCATTTGTAATTACTGTCTGATTACAATCTCTGGAAAATTCGAAAGAACATATATAAATGCTGCAACCTATAGGGAGGAGAAACACTATTCTACCACTGCAAAATCGAGGGTCTCAGGCCCTCATTTAGAAGCCCATTGCGCCGCCGGTGCGCCACATTTTTAGACGCACATGCGGAGCAGTGCGCCTGGCCATATTTACAAAGTCACGTAAAGTCACTGTGTGTGACTTTTAATGGCCTTGTAAATATGTGCTCTTTTCACGCATTACTCAGGTGACATCCATGAAACCTGACACATTCCCAGATTTCCAAAGTGTCCAAAACCTGAGAATGCACCAGAATCAATGAGTGGCACAATGAGGAGAAGTACTTTTGTTTCTCACTTTTTTCTCTAATTGTGCAGAAGGAGCAAAACACCGTTAATGACATTTTTGTGCAGGAAGGTTCCCCTTCCTGAGCAATAACAATCATCCCTGCAAAGCAGGCACCATGGCGCAAGGGTGTCTGCGTTGGCGCACCGCTGATTATTGTTCGTCGGCGCAGGGTAGAAGGACAGGAATGTTCTGTATCTTGTAGATACAATGAATTCCTGGGACCTCTTTACAAGTCCCTTGTCCCACAAGTGTGTCACTTTTAATATAGGCAAAAGTTACCTAGCGGTGGCTCAAATAGCTTGTAAATAAGCCCCCCAGCCATTTGATTTTGACGCGCTGCAGTGCAGCAGGAAGGCTTGCTGCGCTGCCATGAGTTAAAATATAGTAAATGAGGCCCCTAGTATTCTAGGTTAAAGGTTATTGGACTTAATCTCATAACCAAAAGGTGGTAACGTAACCAGGAAATGGCTCGGTGTCAAGATGGGACAGATCCTGATTCTAAGGAGCAGAGAGAGAACATACAAAGGCAGAGAGTTGAAATGTGAGCCTATAGGCACAAGGTAACACCTAGGGGTAATAAATCAGTTTAGAGAGCAAGTTGGATTGTAGAACTCTGCAAAGTAAAAAAGCATCAGACAACCCAAATTGTTGGCTGTGAATGCTTATTCTAGCAACCAGTCCAGTAAAGTTGGGGATTGGCACAGGTACGCCCCTGCTGGGTAAAGACTAATGTGTGTCAGAAAGAAGCAAGTGGAGATTCACAAAAGGTCTCATCCACAGTCGCATTTTGGATGTGGGCGTCCCTTCCCTGATCTTTGTTGAAGGGTGAAGAATGCTTTTGGCATGCTGTTTTCATATCTATTGAATTCTTAGGGTGACCATTCCCACATACAAATTGAGGAGCATGGGAAGGGTGGGATAGTAATGCATAAGCATTACTCCTATTCCGGAAGTTAAGGGACAGCACTCAGCTACATTTCTGAAACAGGGCAACATGCTATACATATGACTGCATGTATTTATGTCTATGGCAAGCTGGTGTGGGGCTCTTCCTTATATTTAAATTGCTTACTGTTGGGCAACAGTTCACTGGCAACCACAACTAGTAAGTCCAAAGTGTTATATGTTTTAACCACTTAGGGCCCGATGTTGGGCAGAAAGCCATATGACAGACTGTCGGAAGCTTTCCTTCCGACATCAAGGATTTCCCTCCAACCACTGTATTATGATGACAGCGGTCGGATGGAAACCCAGGGGCGGATACTGCTCCTCTTCCGATGAGTTCACAGAGCCTGTCTGAAGAAGAGTGGACTTGTAATTCCATGAGTGACGGCGATCCCCGCTTCGGCTCTGCCACCAGGATATAATGTACTTTCCCACAGTGTTTCCATGTCAACCTTTCCGACATGGAAAGGCTGTCGGAAAGTGACTTTGGGGTCCCCTAGCAGGACCCCATTCCTCATGACCCACTGCCACAGTTACAATGCATCCATTTTACTATGGCAGCTTGTGCTGCAGGCCTTTGCCACCCGCTGCACAAGCCGCCATTGTAGAATTAATGCTTCCAACTGCCCTATGGACGGACGGATCCTAATTATGCGGTCAGAATTGCTACTTATGGTCAGGCGGTTCATTTCAGTAACGGTGTTGGGACATCGTAATGAGGCCTTTAGTTTCAAGCTGATGGTATTTATCTAGACAGTATGCTTGATAAATCAGGTGTTGCCCTAATTTCAGAATGCACTGTAGAGTTCAGTGTTTATTTGACATAAGCATTCTCCAAGGGTCTGAGCTGGCTGGAAACTCTGTGTATTCTCCTTTGGCAGGAAATAGACCTAAGGAAGGTATAAATAGATGTAGGGCCCTGGCAGTGCTTCTGTTTCTCACTTGACCAAAGTCATCTTTAGCAATCACCAATCAACTGAATTTATATTTTAGTAATGGTAGGCCATGAAGATAACAACAAAAACAGATACACCTTCTCATTCCAATGTTTTTGATCCTTACTGTAAACACAATCTAGATGATGTTCAAGAGCATTAATTTGAAGAACTGCTCATTATTACACACTTTTCATCTGAGTTCACTTTACCTACTTTACTAATAGACAGCAGAAAACCGTACTTATAAGTGCAGCAACACACAAAAAAACAGCTACTGCCACTAGAGAGGCCCTAGGCAAAATTGGCTAGGGTTGGTGGCCAGGTCCTTGGCAAAGGAGTTAAGCGACAATGTATATCAAGAATAAAGAAAATGCAAACCAATTTACTGCCTCCTCTAAAACATAGCTAAAAATAAAAATATACAACGAGCTGCGATAAATTAAAAAATGGTGGGGATTCAACAACTGAACAGATTCTAATGGTTGGTTATAACATAATCTTCTTTAGCCAACAAACCCTTAACAAATCACACCATGCGGCTTAATAAAATTAGTGCATATTCAAGTCCTCAATACCACCCACGAAATGTGCACTCAAACTTAGTGTCTCAGAATAGAAAACTGGAGAAAAAATGATGGCGCATAAACAGGACAATAACAGGTGCCATTTTGATATATTGCATTAATGACAGTGATCTGTGCTTGATCTGTAACAAGATTTAGAAAACCATCAAATTCTGATTTAAATCACTGCACTCTTCGAGGAAGGAACAGGTGGCTGGCACCAATCATTAAAAAAGAATCAAAGCCTTTTCAAATGTATGTATATATGTATGTAGCTATATGTATATAAACCATCCTGGTTATGAAGCAACAGAGTATCTAGTAGACGATTGGCCAAGAATATCATTCTGTTCATTTGCAAGAAGTAAATAATTGGCAACCACTTGATAGCCACTAAAGTCATTGTTTCTAAAATGAGTCGTTTGACTTCTTATTAAGAGACATTGAGCTCATGTGTTCGTAGCTGCGCATGTAATGTGAACACACATAAATCTATCTAGGGAGCAGAGGACTCTCAGCTGAAGGTTTGTGTAGATGATAAAGGACAATTCAAAATTATGTACCTAGTTTATTGGATGGATAGGTCTTATAACAAGGCTAGAACTTTCTCTACTTTTCTAATGATATGACAACTTTTAATCAGTAGGGTACTCACAATTTCATTTGATGCAGATGTGTAATGTAGAACATTTCTCAAGCTCAGTGGGTTTTAACCTTTTGACTTCTATGAAGCCCCACTGAATCACAATAATAAGCTGAAGTCAAAAACAACAAACCAATAAAAAGGTTATTTTTATTGGGGAAAGTTGCAGCTTTTTCATACAAAACAAAATACTAGATTCTAGTGTTCCACTTTGTCTTTTTGATTTTTTTAAAATTCCTAATCCATTCTCTCTCTTTGTTGGTGCATATCAATGCTCCAATATAGACCACCAAGTGTTCATACTGCTATTTACTGTACTTGCATGCTCCCATGAATCACGTTAAATATAGCAACTTTTAAATTCTTTCACATTTACAGCGTTTTAAAGTGTTCAAATTTCTATTTTGCTTTTCTATGTTTATACAGTATATACGTTTTCTAATATTCTAAAATTTTCAAAAATGATAGACATCGTGGACCCACAGTGGTATGTGGACCATACGTTAAGAACTGCTATCCTAGATGACTTGTTACTCCCAAGTGAATACCAAGTATGCCCTCCACAAGATAGCTAAAACATTTGGATGGCATTGCAAAAAATGTGGATTGCTCTTGCTCTCTTCCTATGAGTAGTCCAACAGGTTCAAGCTTTTTCAAAGAAAGTAAACTGAGTAATGAAAAGAAAGAGGATCAAGATTTGAGATATGTACCCATACGACTTGAGATGACCTATCATTCAGATTTCAAATTCATACTGTGGTAAATTAAAGAGTTTACAAACCCAAATATATTCTCTAGTAATCTAATCATTTATTTCGCGCTGTACTCCTTCAGGCCCGCAAAGATTGTACAATTAGTATTAATTAGTTGAATTTGGACTTAAACATTCTCTGGATGGAGATAATTTGTGTCCTATTGGTTCTATTTTTGTTGAGGCTACTGTCATAGGTGGTAAATATTTGTAGTGTTCCCACCACTTTTTATGATTGACAATTCTCCTTAGAGTTCAAACACTCCAAGTAAAGATTTAAAAGATATAAACAATAATGCCTTTACAGCAATTTTTTCACTTAAATGAGCTAAAAAGCAACAGTTTATGCAAGGTTACCTTTCCCATATTATAGTGTTTTTATGGTGTATTAGTCAAGCCTCACGCATCTGTGAGATAATTTCAATAATGTTGGCAAAATAATATATTTTGTTGCACAAATTGACAATAAATGCCTAACAAGCCACTGATAATAAGGGAGTTTTAATCTCAGATGCTTCAAAACCCTTCCACGGTCTGCAGAACCTATATTGTTCTCCTTTCTTTTGAGTTAAATGTTTGACAGCAACTCCTTGTGAATATGTACAACTCCTTCAGAACAAGACACTCTTCCCTAGTCCTGATCAAATTTCCTTGCTGTTGCAACTTCAGAAGCAAGAGCGGTCAGCCTTAAGAAGTTACTTCCATCTCGCCTCTGCGAAGCCATTTCACAGACTTCCAAGGTAGGAGTCCCCCCATACAATCTGGCATGTTGTGGTGGATTGAGACATAAAGGACTAAGTAACAAGATAAAACCTTTGACCAGGATAAACCAACGCTCCATTGCAATCAGGATTAAATTGCGCCTCGGTCTATGTCATCCGCTACAAGAACATCATTGGCTGTTTGTGCTTTTTTTACACTATTTCTGCCTAAAACTTTAAAAAATCATATCTCTGATTTTATTTCATTTTGTAGTCATTTTGTTTATTAAACGTTACTCTATTTTTCAATTTCAGTTTGGGACTTTCATTGTCTTGCATTTCAAGTTTATTACTGTTTTGGTACTACATAAATACTTTACACACTGCTGTAAGCCTGTCTGCTCAGGCAATAGCTACCAGGAAGGTTTTACACAGGCTAATTTAGTGAATTTGAGGATTCACTCTAACAAGGGTGTAGCCAACCACCTCAAATATTAATCCTATTTCTTAAAGCTATCATTCAGTTTGTTGTTGGCACAGATGACACTTGATCATGGTTAGTAAGTATTATCTTTCAATCATACCATTTTTATCAGGAGAAGTATGGAAATGCTGGGTAGTAGGATTTTTGAGGATCCCCCAGATTCTGGAATTTTTTGTCACAGAAATATGAGGAAAATGTGTAATTTTAGCCATAGTTTGAGGTTTGCAGGGCATTCTGGTTATGAAAACACTGTAGGATCCACTCACATCACATCACTCTAGCTTCTCGTGGGTATGGCTAGTTTGGGCAGTTTATTACATTTCTCTGGGTGGAGGCAGAGTTGGAGCACAAACATCACAACTCCCCACATATTCAAAATGGGTACATTTTCAGGCTAAAACATTTGATGTTACCAAGTTGTATTTTAGAGCCAATCATATTTCAGATTATGTGCCCAGCCAAAAAAACGGGGTTCCGTTTTTATTAGCAGATTCCAGAACATTTTTTCCTAGAAATGTGATGATAATGTGTGATTATAGCCAAAGTTTGAAGTTTGCAGGATATTCTGTGTACCAAAATATTGTGGAATCCTTGCATATCACACAGTCTGGGACTCTACTGTCTGTCTAGTACTTTTAAAGTCCAGGATTAGTTGGATTCCCTAGGGGACACATGAGGTCTGGTGCAAATACTGGAAATTTCTATATGGCCAAGATCAACCATATTTCATGGGGCAAATCGGAGAAACAAAATCACTGTGTGCATGATCAAAGCTTATAACTGGATGTAAACCTACTGTCTCATGCTCAACACCAACAAGACAGAAGTAGTGATCATATGCGCACACTTCTTCATGGCACGCCAACCAATGGCTAGCTGAACTCAGACTCATGTCCTACCAAATAATCATCAATAGAAAACTGGGCATGACAACACAAATCAATGCCATCAATGCATCATGCTTCCACATCCTGAGATGCTGAGGGAGATCTTCAAATGGATCTGAAACAAACTAGAAAAACTGTCACTCACACCCTTGTCACCAGCAAATTGGACTATGCAAGCACCCTCCACACCGGGATCACCAAGCAAATCACTAGATGACTACAAACCATCTGGAACTTGGCAGCCAGACTCATCCTCAATCTCCCACATAGAACTCACATCACACCACACCTCAGGGAACACAACTGGCTCTTGATAAACATACATGCTCTAGTCAAACTCCTCACACATACATTCAAGAAGCTACACACCTCAGGCCCCACCTATCTGAACAGACACATCTCATTCCACCAACCACCCACACACCTCTGCTCTGCTGGATTCCTACTTGCACACATCCCACGCATACACAGAACCAGATCAGGAAGATGGGTATTCTCTTACATACCTCTTAAAAAGCGGTATGGCCTTCCACTCCAAATCAGAACCTCCTCCCCTCTTCTTGAATTGCGCATGAAGCTGCCTTTACATTTAACCAACTCTCCAATGGCAGTGCTCAGCACACCCACCTGCTCTTCGACATGATACCTTCTGGTGATAGTATGCTTTACAAATACGCATAACATAATATCATAAGGTACAGCTCAGTTGTTGGCGCAGGGTATCATGTGTTTTGGGACAAAAACTGTATATCCTTGTGACCAGAAGCATCCGATGAACATAACAGAATAGCACTTTTGTAGACTGGTGCTTGTAACAGAAAAATACAAATGAAACAGTTGTCACCTTATTTCAATTTTTCCCAGTTTTTTTGTCAATTAATTTTTGGGGGGAAAACCTTGAGAGATCCAACAATGACCCCTTTTCTGAATTAAGAATTGTGTTCACTTTTCAGAAAGGTGTAGCTTTCTGGTTTCACCCATGGATTTTGCACCTATTTCTACATACAAAGAGGTATGCTTCTGATTCCTAAGTGCACAGCTGTAGGAGGAGCCGTGGGAGGAGATGCTTCGCTCAGTGTTTGGAGCTTGGAGCTTGGAGCTGCAGCTCCCTTTCGCGGCCGGAGGAGACTGGAGATTGGAACCAGTGAGACCGGGGAGGACTGCACCCGGAGTTAAAGCTAGAGAGGGTTCGTCATTGCAGGCAAACGCTCGCTCGCTTGTTCCCATAATTCCTGGGGAAGGCGCCAGGGAGGAAGCTCTCATGCAGAGGAGCCTGGTGCCGAGCTGGGACTAAACCGTAGCCCATAGACTGGAGACTGGAGACCGCTGAGATCAGCAACAGGAGTTGAGCTGGAATTAGAGCAAGAGCTTGAGCGAGACCCGCCATTTCAGGCAAACGCTCACTCTCTCACTCATACACATTTTGTGTACCCCTGCTTACTTGCCTGCTCGTTTGTTCCTTCCCGCCCGCCCGCCCGCATTAGCTGCCTCAGCCGTATGTGATCGATGAGCCGAGAGCTGACTCGCGGCTGACTTGCGCTCTGTGTGGCACCGAGCAGCTCTCACCGCTCGGGCATCATCTTCACAGCACCCTCATAGGTGCTGGTGAGGCAGAGTTTGTGTGGGGGGCGAGGAGAGGTGAGCGGTGAGCGGTGGCGAGCGGCCACTGCTGATAGCGGCTGTTAGCACTACATAGGATCCCCCGGTGGCGTGGTGGGAAGGAGATCTCCCATCCACCCATCAACACATTAGTTATTAGCAGCAGGCCAAAAGGCTCAATAAGGAGCTGCTATGGAGGAGCCAGCAGACAGTTGGAGAAGTGAAAGAAAAGAGAGAGCGGTCACCTTTAAGGGCCCAGTGAGCGCTGGGCAAGGCTAGCAAGTAGCTGCGAACCCTGCTCTCACCCTTATCTCTCCCCCTCTTCAGTGAGTTTGGTCCACTCGCAACTCCTAAGCTCCTATATGAACATCTCTAAGAGCCTAGATGGGCACCTTGACTTTTCGAAACAAAACCAGACAAAGCAAAGTATACGATCAGGGAAGCAGAGGAGTGCATGGGACTAACTATTCCTTTGAGCCCCACAGTGACCATCTGCAATGGCAGCTCAGGATGCAATATCGAAATAGGCAAGCCTCAAACCAATTAAGCTACAGACACCAGCAAGTCCGATGAGAGAGAACCATCACAGGGGGGAGAAGTCCCTAATATAACCACGCTGAGCAGTCTAGGGGTCGCTGCAGTCACAGCTGTAGGGAGCATTCAAAGTATGACCACATTAACACACCTAGAGACAATGAGCGACTCTGCAGCTATTACTGCTGCCTTTCCGCACCTCAGCTCAAACCTCACCTCTAAGCACCCCGATCCACTAATTAAGCCTGGCACAGAGGACAGCACAACTGACACGACGGAACGGGGAGCAGACACTTCTGCTATCACACCTCCCATATTACAAGAGCATCCACTACATTGGGTGGATGGAGAAAGAGACCTTGCACAGTGCTCATACCATGGGTAGAGCTGGACTATGCCTTTGCCATGCGAGGAGGATGCTCATGCTGTGGAGAGAGATCTCTCCTTTTTAGAATCACAAGAATGGGAAAACATGCTTTCCTTATATAGCGAAGATGCTCCTGACCATCCTAGGCCATTACCAGCCCCAAATGAGAGGAAGAAGGAGGATTTCAAACAGGAGACGGCATGGGTCACAGCCTTGGGCATCTTACAAAGGACAGCCGATGCTATGACTTACCAAGCCAACAAAATGGACATACAAATCAGCCTCTTGAACACACTGGCGGTGTAGGTCACTAAGATAGACGTCAAAATTACAAATTTAAATAACTTGATCAGACAGGCTCAAGCGGATGTCGACCTCCCGTGACAAGGATGCGACTGCTCACCAATAATTGAGAAACTAAGTACGCTCCCAGAGATGATGGCAAATTGATGGTGGACCTAAAAGAAATTACAAATACAGAGCCTCCCCCCAAGCAAAAGAGACAGTGTCACATGCCCTGCAAACAAAGCCAAGGCGGTGGCAAACTCAGGGGTAAGAGGGGCAGAAGTCAGGGTCACGTCACCATCCCAGGAAACATCGGCCACCGGCAGACAATGATCGACAAACAAAAATCCTCAGCCGCGGGCAAAGTAGAGCCCATTTCACCATCTCAATTAGATCAGGACATGGAAGACCTCAACGGAAAGGGGAAAAGACAAATGAAGCAAAAAGGCTGCAACAAGATTCGCCAGATTAAGCAAGATCTGAGTCTCTACCCACTGTTCAACAATTATAGATGGGCAGCCTCAACCGGGCATACCGACCCAATAAGAACAGATGTGGTAACTAAAGAATCAGAGAACCCAATAACCTCATCTGACAGTGTCAAACAAAACCAGATTGGCTCTTCATCCCTTGAGTAGGAAAAGGATGCTGCCAGGGTAGACCTGGTGCACTTGAGAAAAGGGGGGAAAACTGAGCCAACTACTTACATCCAATTGGCACTCCCGGACCCCACGTTTTTGCCAAGGGCTGAGGGTCAAAGACGCACCAGGCTCATGGAGCTGCCCGGCAGCACCAAATCACCCAATCAGGCCCAAGCCAGTAGTTTGCATAAAGATCATCTGGGTAATTCTACTACACTGATGCTGGGCAAGGGAGGCGAAGCACTAATCGGCCGTGGCGCAACTCAAAAGAACAGGTCAACTCCCAAACCCGTGCATAAAGCAATGAAGGAGCAAACCCTTGGACCCCCGACAGGAACTGTCTTATCGCACTGTGTGCTAAGACCGGAGTCGCCATCCGGGCCTCCTGAGGTCCTTTCTCTTAGAGATATATCCAGAGTATAAGTCCAAAGGCAACTGTGACATACTAAACCATGGGAACATCATGAAATTGATAGAAGCTATAGGCCTGTCTAATGTTGTAACTTCACAAGATATCTCTTCAATAGAATTTATTGCACCAGGCCAGGGTCAAACAAATGAAACCACGAAGGTTACCTGGCGCTCGACAGAGGCAATGAACAAGATCCTAAGGCACACAGAAATCTTCAAGCAGTGGGGCATCACCACACTCCCCGGTAGGGAACCAGGCTATCCACATGTTCTGCAGAACACCCGAGCCACTGAGCCCCCATGCGCAGGACAAAGAACAGTCTACTCGGTCCTGAGGAGTGCCCGTGATAAAACTCCCACCTCCAACTCAAAAGAAATAAAAGCAAGAGAGGGCCTATACACACTAAACAGGTGACTGGAACAGGCCTTCACATTCGCCAAAACTCCGCGTCCAGGCAAACCCTCTCAGACGAGGTGATAGCGACAGTGCTAAGAACGAGATCCGGATTCTCGAATGCAGACATAATACTATCTGGAGACTTTAACATGTGGCTATTGTCCGACTTACAAAACAATGAGGTAACTAAACCACAGGAAAGTGTTTGGGCTATACCACCCCGGATGGTGTAAGGAGGACCTGAAGTGCCGTACCCTACAAGGAAACCTGGAACATCTTGGCCTCAGAGCCCTCAATGGGTGTTTCTCCCCTGACAAGCCACCTGGCCTCTCATTTTGATCAAAAAATGGCGCATCCTTAATTCGTTACACCTTTGTCAGCCTTTCTCTCTTGAATCAAGTATTGGGCTTTGGGTTCGGCAATAGACCTGTGACCACAGCCCTCAAGAAATATCGCTTAGCACCAGACTAGTGCAACAAATGCTCATGCATGGGCACAAGCTTTTGAAAGCTATACGATCAATTTAAAACACATTAAGTGCTCGGTCAATAACCTACAACAGGTAGTTATAGAGGCAAAACATATGATTGAGAATACCACCAGGACAACTGATGATCAAATTGCAAACTGGACAAGCTTCATAATTAAGTTGACAGCCAGACATGCAAAACCAATAACGCAAGCAAAAGCAATTGGGATTCAATAGTCGACCTCCTGGGAGCCTGTGATACGATCGGCGAAAAGCACCATGAACCGGCTATGGAGGGAATTAAAAATGAAGTCAATGGACCCCTCAACAATAACCAAACTGAGAGAAGCCTGAAACCATCTAAAGATAGCAAAAAGAGAACATCGAAGGGCTCACTAGAATTGCTTTTGGGCTAAATTATATCAAGACATAAGGTCAAACAACTCCGCGAGGTTCGGGCGACCCATAAATAGCCTTGGGGCCTGTGTCCCAAAAGTTGCTTCATCAAACATACTGGAGTCTTAGTGGTATTCCTTTCTGCACAGTCACTTTAACGACCGACAAGATCACACCCTTAATCAGGTTATTATTTACAACAAGGGGTGGTGAGGGACAGAGTCTCTGAATTAAGCAGAATACTCTCACCCAGTCAAGAGATCAGGGCTAGATCCAACACCGTTTTTTAGCTCATTGCACCATCCCAGTTTCAGAACCTGGCTGTATGCAAATTAGTCTGTTCCTGTCCCAGTGCATGATGGGAACAGGGCAAACCAAACTACAAAAGCCAATTCTTACACTGGGAAGGAAACAAGCTTCCGGGGACCGGTTTCTGGCATTACAGCCGTCTTCGGCCCGGCTTGCTTGAATCCTGATGGTGCAATGAGCAAGGGACTCATGTCTGAGTATACCCTTCCACGCTTAGGGTGGACAAAATTATTTACAACAAGGGGTGGTGAGGGACAGAGTCTCTGAATTAAGCAGAATACTCTCACCCAGTCAAGAGATCAGGGCTAGATCCAACACCGTTTTTTAGCTCATTGCACCATCCCAGTTTCAGAACCTGGCTGTATGCAAATTAGTCTGTTCCTGTCCCAGTGCATGATGGGAACAGGGCAAACCAAACTACAAAAGCCAATTCTTACACTGGGAAGGAAACAAGCTTCCGGGGACCGGTTTCTGGCATTACAGCCGTCTTCGGCCCGGCTTGCTTGAATCCTGATGGTGCAATGAGCAAGGGACTCATGTCTGAGTATACCCTTCCACGCTTAGGGTGGACAAAATTATTTACAACAAGGGGTGGTGAGGGACAGAGTCTCTGAATTAAGCAGAATACTCTCACCCAGTCAAGAGATCAGGGCTAGATCCAACACCGTTTTTTAGCTCATTGCACCATCCCAGTTTCAGAACCTGGCTGTATGCAAATTAGTCTGTTCCTGTCCCAGTGCATGATGGGAACAGGGCAAACCAAACTACAAAAGCCAATTCTTACACTGGGAAGGAAACAAGCTTCCGGGGACCGGTTTCTGGCATTACAGCCGTCTTCGGCCCGGCTTGCTTGAATCCTGATGGTGCAATGAGCAAGGGACTCATGTCTGAGTATACCCTTCCACGCTTAGGGTGGACAAAATTATTTACAACAAGGGGTGGTGAGGGACAGAGTCTCTGAATTAAGCAGAATACTCTCACCCAGTCAAGAGATCAGGGCTAGATCCAACACCGTTTTTTAGCTCATTGCACCATCCCAGTTTCAGAACCTGGCTGTATGCAAATTAGTCTGTTCCTGTCCCAGCTTCGACGTGGGTGAATTTGCCTGCAGAGCGACTTTGCAAAACGCCAACTATGGAAGAGCTTTTCCACAAAGGTCCAACAACTGAAAAGCAAACAGAGAGACAAAATCATCTCAACAGCATTAAGTACAGCACAGTGCCGGAGGACCAAATTGAAAGGCAGATCAAAAAGGGTCAGAAAGATGGGGCCCCGGTAACAGGAGGATCCGGCTCTATGGGCTTCTAAGTAAGCTCCACTTTTCACTTCCATCTTAAAAAAGAACACCATTCCACCCTCTTGGCAAGGTTCGATTCTCGTTCCAATATTTAAAGGAGGGGACAAAAAATCTCCAGGAAACAATTGGTTAGTCGTTCTTATCGATAAAGAAGCAAAGTTCTTTGCAGGGATACTGCTCAATTCACTTCGGGCATGGGCTGAGGAACGTTCAGTAATCCCTCCAAATCAAACTGGATTTACAAGTGGCACTGGTACTACGGTTATTGTCATGACTCTCTCTTGTTTGATAGATCAGGCAGAGACTAGCACTAGACCGTTCTATATGGGATTTATAGTCTATAAATCGGCATTCAATTAGGTCAATAGGGTCAAGCTATGGCTGAAGCTCTCCACATTGAACATCCCAAATGGATTATTAAGAGCCGTACAGCTACTGCACCAGGACACATGGGTCAGGATGAAGATTGAAGCCGGCGGTTCCAGACTGTCACAACCAATTTTAAAATCGAAAGGACTTAAACAAGGATGCGTCTTGGCCCCTGCACTTTTTAATTTATTTTTATCGGATCTCCCGGAAGCCCTAAACACAGTCAACGCTCATGCTCCCAAACTAGGTAGTCTACAGCTGTCAAAACTACTATATGCCGAAAACGTGGTCCTCCTAAGAAACACAAAGATAGGTTTACAAAGGCTTATGGATGCAACTACCACATACTCAAATAAGAATGAGCTCCAGATCAACAATAAGAAAACTATAATCTTTGCGGTACGTCCGGGAAGGCCCAAAAAGTTGGCATGGGTCTTAAATTCGGAAAGCATCGTAGAATCCAACTGTCACAAGTACTTAGGAGTCCTCTTCAACAACAACGGAAGATACAAAAGCCATTTGGGAGAGCAAAAAAAGAACGGAGCAGCACTAGCATTTGCACAAATCAGGCTGGAATTGAGCATCTGTAAACAATCACTGGGCAGACTGATGACTTTTTTAATGCCACAAGTTTAGGACGTCAAAGGAAGGCAGTCTAGCGCAACATCTATGGTCCAGCCTGTACACAAATCGATGGCAAGCGGGGCATGACTATTTGTCAAGTGGGCTAAAATCCCTAGGCCTGAGCGAAGTCTGGGACCTTCTCGTTAGCCAAAACGAGTTCAAAAGGCTAGCAAAAATAAGTGCAAAAAAGCTCTCTTCTATGGAAGACAAGGCATGTCTTGCAAGAAGAAGTCATGGTTGGATGACCCTCACATCATATGATCAGCTGACACATCAGAGCTACTTAACTTTTCCATTTAGTGCTCGCACCAGACTCTGTTTTTTAAAACAAAGAATGGGGGTGATCAACCTGTCCTGCCATCTTCCCAAATGGAAAAGAGAGCATGCTCCGGAACTATGTCGATTTTGTGGCAACCACATGGAAGACATAATCCACGTCCTGTGCCTGTATCCAAGCCTCTTGAAGGAAAGAAGGACCCTTCTACGAGGGGCTGGAACAATAAGGAGGTCAGAACGTGTAGCGCCGCAGTACTGGTCTGTTTTGATCCACGGAATAAAAATTCAAACTGTGCACTGGGGAGGTTCATGGACGGGGAGGGGTCTTATTGACTGCTACTTCAGCCAGAGGTGCAGTTTCCTGGATCTCCACAATAGCTGGATAACCTTCCTCGTGGGCATCCAGACATACAAAAAACTGTTGGAGACACCAAAACAAAACCACTACCAAAAGGGATTGGCATAAGGCTGGATAATTCTGGAACTCAAATCACAACTTTGGCCACGACCACAAATGCCCCTACGGGACCATCATCATAGGTATTTGTGGCAGGGCTCTTATAAGAGAGCTCTGACATTTGGGGGGCCGGGTGCTTTTTACTACAGGAACTGGGGTTCTATTTATTAAATGTAATAAGTGTTATATTTGTATCTTTTGTACTTTGCAAAGGTTTCTTTTTAAATCATGCAATAAAGTCTAATTGAATTGGCACCTATTTCTACCACAACATGTACAAGTTAGTAGAAACCACAAAAATATGAATCATCTACTTTCTCTAAGAAAATTAAAAACTCAACTTGTTCTTGATGACTGTGACTCTAGCACAGCAAACTTACTGATATTGTAAGAAATTAAGAAAACTACTATACTGTTTCTCAGAACTTGTTCTCATTTTACCCCAAAAAACCTTTGCTTTTTTGCCATTTTCTCAGGTCTCTTCATGGAAATCTGCAAACCCGGGCACCTTTAAAATCCCCAACATGTGGAAAAAGGGACACAATTGTAGCTTTTTAGATGCATTTTGCTGGAAATATGAATCCATAAGTACTTGCAAGCCCAATTGTGCTGATGGTGGGGGGGGGGAGGATTGAGGGCCTGAGGCAAGGGAGTTTGAGAGAAGTGTAAACTTTAGCAGCCAAGGGGTTAAGTGGATACCGCTGACTTCAGAGCATGGCACTCAGTAGAGATACTTACTCTCACATATGAAAGGAAGGGGATATGTTCATTTTCTACACTGGTAAATCCGTTCATGTTTTAATACTGCCCTCATACATTATATAGTGGCATGCTTCATCATAGGGCATGCATCTAGATTCTGACGCAGAAGAATGTACAGAATGGAGCAAAAAAGACATTTTTAGTTTGTAATTGTCAAATGTTCATGGACTCAAGAAAATCACTCTGTCCCATCTGAGTCAATGATTCTTTCACCATACAAAAAATATTGAAGCTACCTAGGGGGATTGTCTGCTCTATTTCATTTTGGCTTTCTGGCAGGACTAAAATTGTCTGGCCGGGGTATTCCTGGATCATTAGTAGCCGTGGCCCGTAATCTTCATGTTACTATTGTGCTTACGTTTTGGCCTTCCGCATGCCCTGTGGGATCAACAGGCCTTCCTCAGGATTTTGGATCCCTCTTAAGGAGGGCTATTCTGTGCTCCCCTTAGATTAAACACCTAATATCTTCAGGTATGCTTGGGGATTACCAATTGGACTGTCACCTTAATTGATCACAAAGCAACACCTCAGGAACATCCTGCAATTAAATAAACTCTCATGAACATGATTCCCTTCAAGAGATGCAACTCCCTCATTAAATATTCTTACTGTGGTTTCCATCCCACTTTCCCTGAATTTTCATACTGTCATTGCACTCTACACCCAACACGTAGGGACCACCTCCAGATGTGCAAGCACACACTTCTTTGTGAGTTTCATGCTTACAATTTCTATGTCTCCTATGGTTCCTCTTACCCGAGTTTCATCTATTTTACTTTGAAACCGGGCTATGGTAGAAACGTCTCCCTCTATTCACACTCTGTGTTGAATACAATCCAATAATGTAAACATATACAGCATTTAAATATTACTGTTTGGTGTTTGTCAACTTCCTCCTCACTAGTTTTATGTGCCTTTTGTGGATAAGCACTCTAGTATACATTTTTCTATTTCTATTTTTTATTCTTGCCATTCTATCTCCCTCTCCTGATAGTCACCAGGCTTGTGTCCACAGGCAGAGTTATAGTCAAACATCCCATCTTGTATACTAAGGCCTTCTATGCCAGTGTCAGATGCTGAGGGGGTACCATACACAGGTGGATTATGTAGTGGACAAATATGTCCTTTCAGCCTTGAGAGTCCTATTGGGTTTAACTGCCCAACTTATGGTAATTATCTAACGGACACCTCCGTCTGGTTAACTAGGATTCCAAGTGTCATTCCTTCTATATGAAAAGGATATCAAGAGAGATTTATTCACATGCACTTTCATCTGTGTCCCCACTTAATCACACAAATCCGTAATAGCCTATCTCTTTTTTCTCTCATACCCGCCTATTTGCACCCTCCACAGTACACCCTCCTTCAGGCGTCCATCCCTTAGCCAAGTTCAGGCCATTGCAGAACAGTACCGCTCACGGTCTGACTCACATAACCTCAAGGTCTCTCTCGCCCCCATCAAATTACCCCTGACTTACTTCTTAGAAGGGACTGCCATTGGCCTCTTGCCATCTGCTACCCTCCGATGTTCGTCAGCTCCACCTCCAGGCACCAACTTATTCCTCCTGATGATGCTTGGACGTGCCATTCTCTGATTGCCCCGCCTACTCTGATGCTAGAGTGTTGTTCACTGTGTTGCTTGGCGGAATCTGGCCATCTGGCACATATTATTTAATTTTTGTTGCCTTCTCATTTGCTTCTCAAAGAAAGAGATGCAGTCAGAAGAAGGTGGAGCAGGTGCTGGAAGAACTCGAATATGTAGAGCGCACAAATTCTGTGCTTTGAAAATATCGTAGCCACATTATCAACTACTAAATCATCATGAAGGTAAGTATATAAAAGGGAGAATAGACTATCCTTAATTCCACATCTACATACCTTGAAGTCATATATCAAAGGTACATATGTATAATTAAATCTATGCCTGCCTATAGTATACATATATATATATATATATATATTACCTACTGGCGGTCGCCAGTAGGTATATATAGTTAGGATTTTTTCTCTATGGGTTTTTTGAAAATTCTATGTCTAATAACTTTGGCGTTTGTGGACGGAATTGGCTGAAATTTTCAGGAAAATGGCACATTTTGTTTCTGAGCAGCCCCTGAAAATTGGGGGGGGGGGTTAGTCCAGGGGGGGTCGAGAAAAAAGGGGGGTCCCAAAACGTGTTTTTAACATTGAGTTTTCCATAGGGCGGTTGGCCTCACTTTTAGCCCGAACGGCTGAATGGATTTGCACGAAACTTGGCAAAATTGTAGGGACCGGTAGCCCGATGTGCCTTTTGTAGGTCTCAATATATGTGCTACAGTGGATTTTGAGAAATTAACGTTTAAAAAAAGATATATATCTGTAACAGCGGACCGGGCAGCGCTCCAGGACGCGTACTTTTCGCGCAATGGAGCTTTGTGAAGCGAAGCTGATTGGTTCTCCGGCGTCTGTCAACATTCCAAACAGTCCGTAGCGCCCGCCATCTTGTCTCTCGGTAGGATCGAGAGACAAGAGGAGGCCAAAGCGAAGGGGCAAATGACCATAAGGGGGAATAGTAGATCCTCGCTGACCCCCTAGGTTTGATGTGGAGGTTTTAAAAGGGCCCCGCGGGGCAAAAAAAAAAATAATAATAATAATCGAACGGCTGAATGGATTTGCACGAAACTTGGCAAAATTGTAGGGACTGGTAGCCCGATGTGCCTTTGCTAGGTCTCAATATATGTGTTTCAGTGGATTTTGAGAAATTAACGTTCAAAAAAAGATATATATCTGTAACAGCGCACCGCTTCGCGTACTTTTCGCGTTACGGAGCTTTGCGAAGCGAAGCTGATTGGCTCTCCGGTGTCTGTAAACATTCCAAACAGTACGTAGCGGCCGCCATCTTGTCTCTCGGTAGGATCGAGAGACAAGAGGAGGCCAAAGCGAAGGGGCAAATGACCATAAGGGGGCATAGTAGATCCTCGCTGACCCCCTAGGTTTGATGTGGAGGTTTTAAAAGGGCCCCGCGGGGCAAAAAAAAAAAATAATAATAATAATCGAACGGCTGAATGGATTTGCACGAAACTTGGTAAAATATTAGGGACTGGTAGCCCGATGTGCCTTTGCTAGGTCTCAATATATGTGCTTCAGTGCATTTTGAGAAATTAACGTTCAAAAACAAGATATATATCTGTAACAGCGCTCCGCTTCGCGGAGATAAAATTATATCTGTATTACCTAGCTGTTGCTAACACCAGTTAGCGACGGCTAGTAGGAGATAGCGACCATCTTGGGCCCCACTTTGCATGTGAGTGATATTTATCACTAATGACATGCAAAGTGGGCATGCCAAGATGTTAGCGACTGGAAACAGTCGCTAACATCGCTATCTCCTATTATCAACTTTTGGAAATATTCGAGATAAGCGTGAATATCTCCAAAAAGTAACAGCTGCCCTGAGCAGTTCTTAGCCATGTTATCCAATGGGAGGTGGATAACATGGCTAAGAGCATTAGCTCGGTAATGCATGAATATCGCTGAGTTTTCAGCGATATTAATGCATTGCGGTCGTTTTTTATCGTATTTGCGATAAACCTTGATAATAGCAAGGTTTATCTGCGATAATTTCTGACGGTAAAAAAATCTTTGCAATGCATCGTTAGGGATAAATATCGCTTAACTTTGGTAATATGCCCCAACGTCTGTTAACGTTCGATTCGAAGGAAATCAGGAAGTGTTGAAAAACATTGTCTGCGCCATCTTGTCTTTTTTCAAATGCCACACTTTTGTCGTGCACGGCAGCCATTTTAGATGCCTTGACCAGACCCACTCTGTGCACACTGTCGATCCTTAGCATGGCTCCCCACCCTCGCAAGCATCTCACCCAGGCAGTGGTCACCCCCGCTCTCTGTCTTATGCATGGGTAATAAACCTCCCCCCATCTGCGCTGCTCTTCCCTGAGAATCACACCCTGTGCCCGCCCGACACCTCCCTTTCGCCCTATTCACTACCGCACCCTCTGACACTCCTTTTCCTCTGTGTCCGATTGTCCAGGCCGGTCCTAGGCTATCAGCTAGCCCTGCAGATGTAGTTTATGGCCACAGCTGTAAAGAATCACCCCTCTTCAAAGGAGTTATAGTAGATCAAGGCCCACACTCGATGAGATCCGTCACAGCAGAAGCGTTGCTATTATCTGAAAACCATCCTGTATTGTGATTGGGGAGGGGACCGAGCGTGAAGTGGAAGATTCCAGGGATGACTCTTTGTACATCAAAGTTTTTACAATTATGTGTCACATTAAAAATATATAGCACTCCGACAAAGTAGTAAGATTATAAAACTTTAATAATTTATAAATATATACAAGAAAACAAAAATAGTAATAACATATAAACATTTTTAGGGAAAAACAACGAAGTAGCGGTCGGCTGTGCGAATAGTCCCAACGCAGCACAACGTCCAGATTTCCGGCGTGGGGCGTCGCGGGGGGTGGGTCATCAGTAGCAAACTGTTGTGCGAATAGTTCCAAGGCAGCAGAACGCGCCGAAATCTAGATGACACGAAAGTGATGTCTAGTAAGTTGCCACCCAGCAAATAACGGCGTGGGGCGTCGCGGGGGGTGGGTCATCAGTAGCAAACTGTTGTGCGAATAGTTCCAAGGCAGCAGAACGATGGCACCAAGGTGATGTCCAGTAAGTTGCCGCACTGGTTTTGGTATCCTACAATGCTGCTCCGAATAACGGCGTGGGGCGCCCCGGGGGAGGCGGCGTGAACGGGCCTCTCCAGGTGGAGTGTCATCTGTTGTAGTGGGGCGCCCCTTTACCGTTTCAGTTGCCATTCCGTCCGTTTTTGGTCCACTGTGTCAAAAGCCGCAATTCAGCTGAGTTGCGCCCACTCTTGCGGTGCAGCGATAGGCGGCTGTCACAGGACTCTCAAAATGGCGGCAGGCTCTTTCCTTTTTGGGCCTGGTCCACTGAAATGGCCCTGGGACACCTTGGAAATCGGACGCTTGTCTGCTAGGTCTTGGACCCCATTCTCGAAAGCGTCCCCTCCGCCTTGAGAATTCATCAAAAGTTTTGGGGGCCCCGACTCCTGCAGGCTTCTGGTGGGGAGCGGCTGCCATGATTGCTCGCGGAATGACCACGACGGAGCTACGAGATGGTGGTGCTCTCATGCTGACGCCAGTTTAGTCTGAAACATCCAGAAACAAGGTGGGGCTTTCATCGTTTGGGAAAAAAAAAGTTTTCATCCAATGAAAAGTGTTGTTTTTAGGTCATATGATCAAGCCTTCCATCATTAGGAAACCAAAAGTAAAATGAACCAATGAAAAGTTTTATAAACAAGTCACATGACCTGTTATGCGGCATAGGGTATAAAATGCGGAGAAAATACGTTGGCACGTGAGGCGGCGTAAGTAGCGGACCGATGTGCGAATAGGCCGAAGGCAATACAACGCGCCAAGATCCGGATGGCACCGAGGTGGTGTCCAGCAAGTTGCAGCACTGGTGTGGCCATCCTACAATGCTGAAAGTCGGCGTGGGGCGCCCCGTTGGCCTGTGAGTTTGCGTCAGTAGCGGACCGATGTGCGAATAGGCCGAAGGCAGCACAACGCGCCAAGATCCGGATGGCACCAAGGTGGTGTCTAGTAAGTTGCCGCACTGGTGTGGCCATCCAACAATGCTGAAAGTCGGCGTGGGGCGCCCCGTTGGCCTGTGAGATGGCGTCAGTAGCGGACCGATGTGCGAATAGGCCGAAGGCAGCACAACGCGCCAAGATCCGGATGGCACCGAGGTGGTGTCTAGTAAGTTGTCGCACTTCTGTGGCCATCCTACAATGTTGAAAGTCGGCGTGGGGCGCCCCGTTGGCCTGTGAGATGGCGTCAGTAGCGGACCGATGTGCGAATGGGGCCAAAGGCAGCGCAACAATATTTTCTGACTGACACCACAAGGCGCTGAGATGCCAAGATCCGGATGGCACCGAGGTGATGTCTAAGTTGCGGACTGATGTGCGAATGGGGCCAAAGGCAGCGTAACAATATTTTTTGTATGGAAGATACCACTAGGCGTTGAGATGCCAAGATTCGGATGGCACCGAGGTGATGTCTAGCAAGTTGCTGTACTGGTGTGGTCATCCTACAATGCTGAAACTCGGCGTGGGTCGCCCCATTAGCCTGTGAGATGGCGTCAGTAGCGGACCGATGTGCGAATAGGCCGAAGGCAGCACAACGCGCCAAGATCCGGATGTCACCGTGGTGGTTTCATAGTTGAGAGGCACTTCATCTGCAGTGGGGCGCCGAGATCCGGATGGCACCGAGGTGATGTCTAGCAAGTTGCTGTACTGGTGTGGTCATTCTACAATGCTGAAAGTCGGCGTGGGGCGCCCCATTAGCCTGTGAGATGGCGTCAGTAGCGGACTGATGTGCGAATGGGGCCAAAGGCAGCGCAACAATATTTTCTGAAGAGAAGACACCAAAAGGTGCTGACATTCCAAGATCCGGATGGCACCGAGGTGGTGTCTAGCAAGCTATGCAGTTGAGTTGTGTGCGCACTTGCGGCGAATAGGTCGAAGGCAGCATAACAATGTTTTTTGAATAGAAGACACCACAAGGCGTTGAGATTCGGTTACCACCGAGGTGATGTCTAGCAAGTTGCCGCACTGGTGTGGCCATCCTACAATACTGCTCCGAATAACGGCGTGGGGTGCCCGAAGGGGGGGGGGGGCCGGCGTGAATGGGCCTTCCTAGGTGGAGGCTCGTCTGCTGTAGAGGGGCGCCCCTTTACCGTTTCAGTTGCCATTCAGCTGAGTTTCGGCTGCTCTTGATGCTACAGCGACAGGCGGCTGCAAGAGGACTCTCAAAATGGCGGCCTTTTCTTTGGATTTGGGCCTGGTCCACTAAAATGGCCCTGGGACACCTTAGAACTCGGACGCTCGATTTTTTTTTCCTTTCCTGTACATGCAAAAAAAGGTAAATGCCCGGTACGTTACACGCTTCATCTGCCACGATGAACTCTCCAGAGGAACCGAAAAAAAATATAGTTGTGGTAACTATACCATGCATCGTCATATGGAGAGGTGGCACCAATTAATTATAGTGCTGCATAAAAGAGAGATTTGGAGGAGAACCCCTGACCTGCTAGTACATTCATCAAAGAAGTGGCACTGAGAGCTTCAGAGGCAAGGGAAACGGTCCCAAATATTTAGAAGAACTTTGGAAAGATTAAAATGACATGTTTAGATTGTGGCAAATTAATTTCATGTGGACAGATGAGTGTTACTCTAATAAATACAGCATATGAACATCATCATAGTCGATGGTTGGTAGAGACATTTTGACTATATCCTGGACCTGCCCGTCCTCGCCCAAAATGGCGCCGGAATAAATGGGACTCGTAACTACTTGTTGTGTACTGGTTGCAGAACCTTGAAATCACGAGATACGTATGCAGTTTTGAAGCACATGGCGGGCGGGGACGAGAATTGATTGACTATTTCGACATCCCTATTGATATTAAGTTCTGATGTGTTATTGATTACTGTACTGTTGAAAGTTCGAATTAACGTCACCCATGGTACTTGCCCGCAAATGTATATCTAGATAATTTTATTGTAACTGGCCCTGTCGTATTTTAATTATAAAATGTACGTCCACCGATTCCGTAACTGTTAGACACCTTAGTTCTTGCAACCTAATGGCCCGCCCGTTAGGTTCCTCTACAGTGTAAATGTCTATTCATCATATATGATTACAGTTTGCTCTGTGGCAGGCCCACGTGGTTATAGGCTCGTATTTGTATAATGACATTTTCACAATAAAGGTTTTTAAAAGAAAACATGGTAGTAGTATATACATTGGTAAAGTTTTTAATAATAGTGACTGTTTTAGAATCATTAAAAGGCAAGTGAAATAAAGCAGACCAATTACATGAAGGGTAAAAGGTATAATACGAAGGAACGCAGTAAAGATAAATGGTCAAGGGCTGTTGTGTTTTCTATTCCTGCAACATAAAGTGATCGATAAGAATCTCATATTCAGGCGTATCGGCGACTAAGACAGCAGGTCGACCCTCTTTTGCTCAACGGCTCCGTCATGGGACGAAGAAACGCTCTTTTTCTCGAAAAAAGAATATATTTTACTTGCAGGACAGTTGTAAAATTTCCGGGAAAGTACATTAGCCTGGAACATTATAACATATATTTAAGAAAAAATAATGTTCGGAAGTAATAAAAAGCGTAATTTTTAGGTCATATGACCAAGCCTTTCATCATTAGAATAAGAAAAGTAAAATGAACCAATGAAAAGTTTTATTAACAAGTCACATGACCTGTTATTCTTACGTTACGCGCTGCGCGTCGCGCCCCGGATGACTTCCGGATGCGCTAACGCGGCGCGTCATATGACGCATTACGCGACAACGCAGGTCCAGAATATAGTCAAAATGTCTCCACCAACCAGCGGTCGGAACACAACCCCTTTCAGCAGGCTATATAGTTCTGTTAAATGACAACAGAAGGGACAGGCAACAAGAACCATCAGTCAAAGAGGGGAGGGCTAGTTCTTCTCTACCGTGTTACATTGGGGCGCTACCGGAACTGATCGAATTGGTAGTCTACAGTGTTTCTGGATGTTTCAGACTGAAGCTGGGGTTAGCATGAGAGCAGCACCATTTCGTAGCTCCGTCGTGGTCATTCCGCAACCAATCATGGCAGCCGTTCTTTATCGTTATTTTGGGCGGGGTGGGTGGCGGAGCCGAGCTGTTTTGCAGCCATCATTGTGTGGAGTTCAGTTCATCTCACTAGTTTTGTATTTGTCATGAGGGGTTGTTCCTAATGTTTCTATTTTAGCGAGGTCAAAAAGAGATCCCATTAGTGGCCTACTGATTTTGCTCGATTCCTTTTCTTTTTTTTTTACACGATTTTTCGTTATCTGCAAAGACTAAACAGAGTATTGCGACTCTGTGTTTGTTTGTAAATAGAGAATGAACCAAAGAGAACTAATTCTAAAACAGTAAATACTTGGATAACAATCAATCAAATGGAGAGAGAAGCAGGCACGACGGATTACAACGGGGGCAAAGGCCTGCGTTAACTACCTTTCACTATCTGCAAAGAAAGAGTACTCCTAATAGAAATGAGGGGGGGGGGGCACCATTCAAAGCAGATCAGTGTGCATAAACACGAAAATGTTTTCACTTACCACGTACTTGACATTCGACAGCTTATGATATTTGCTATTAAAAAACCATTGAAATTCACTGAAAAAAACATAGGTTATAGACCATATATAGTTAGGAATTAGCATTTACAAAACCTTGAAAATTCACTGAAAAAACCATAGGTTATAGACCATATATAGTTAGGAATTAGCATTTAAAAAACCTTATTTTACTCACACAAAACCATTGAAATTCCATATATAGTTAGTTGCACTAACTATATATCGCGCACCCGCAATCCACTGCTGATCATGTCACATATTACATCATTCATGACATGGTCAGTGACATCACTGATGACATCACTGATGACATCTCAAATGACATCACTGATGACATCACTGATGACATCTCATTTGACATCATTCTTGTGCTAATACGATAAACCTCTTCAGACTCTAATATAACCTTAGATACACTCAGTGTATACAGACACTCACACACTGCCACTCATCCATGGAGTTACTCACACACCCAGTCAGTCATGCAAAGAAACAATCTCACCTCCATTTCTTCAACTATACAGTTAAACACACCTTACTTATTGAAACATATACTAACACATATTTACTCTCTTATACAATCCCTGATACAAGTTCACAATGATCGATACAACCACTCACTCATTCAGTGGCTCTCATGCACAGTTATTTATATATGCCAACTCTCACATGTACTGTGTTTTACATATGTACTTACTATGACATGTAGCATTGAGATATCCATTCACTCATCAATACACTCATGCACACAGTCAACTGCCCATGTAGCTGTTTCCACATGCACTCTTGAACTCATACACCTAGTGAATAAACTGCTCACACATCTATGCATAGAGTCACACACCTTCCAGCCACCCCCACACAAACTCAATCTCCCATAGAAATACTTGGGCAACCAATTAATAACACATATAGCCTCTCGTATAGCTAATGATCAACACATGCAGCAGTTTACAGAACAACAGACATAATGATGCACAAATTAAGACAGTTTAGTCACTAACCCATGCATTCAGTGAGACACATTTAATCACTCACTCATACAGTCAGTCACGCACCTACTAAATCCTTCATCCAGACACTTATACATCCACTCATTCTTCAATATGTAAGACATATTTTAACTTTACAGAAACATACAGTCACTGGATGTTGTCATCAGTGATGTCATCAGTGATGTCATTTGAAATGTCATCAGTGATGTCATCAGTGATGTCACTGACCATGTCATGAATGATGTAATATGTGACATGATCAGCAGTGGATTGCGGGTGCGCGATATATAGTTAGTGCAACTAACTATATATGGAATTTCAATGGTTTTGTGTGAGTAAAATAAGGTTTTTTAAATGCTAATTCCTAACTATATATGGTCTATAACCTATAGTTTTTTCAGTGAATTTTCAAGGTTTTGTAAATGCTAATTCCTAACTATATATGGTCTATAACCTATGGTTTTTTCAGTGAATATATATATATATATATATATATATATATTTACACACACACATTTATATATATATTCACAGAAAAAACCATAGGTTATAGACCATATATAGTTAGGAATTAGCATTTACAAAACCTTGAAAATTCACTGAAAAAACCATAGGTTATAGACCATATATAGTTAGGAATTAGCATTTAAAAAACCTTATTTTACTCACACAAAACCATTGAAATTCCATATATAGTTAGTTGCACTAACTATATATCGCGCACCCGTAATCCACTGCTGATGATGTCACATATTACATCATTCATGACATGGTCAGTGACATCACTGATGACATCACTGATGACAACATCCAGTGATTATGTGTTTCTGTAAAGTTTAAATATGTTTTACATATTGAAGAATGAGTGGATGTATAAGTGTCTCAATGAAGGTTTTAGTAGGTGCGTGATTGACTGTATGAGTGAGTGATTAAATGCGTCTTACTAAATGCACGGGTTAGTGACTAAACTGTCTGAAAGTGTGCATCAGCATGTCTGTTGTTGTGCAAGCTGCTGCATGTGTTGATCAGTAGCTATATAAGTAGCTATATGGGTTATTGATTGGTTGCACAAGTATTTGTATGGGAGACTGAGTGTGTGTATGACTGGCTGGGAGGTGTGTGACTCTGTGCAGATCAATGTGTACTTGTATCAGTGATTCTATAAGAGAGTAAGTATGTGTTAGTATATGTTTTAAAATGTAAGGTACTCTATGTTTAACTGTGTAGATTAGAAAATGGAACTGTGATTGATTCTTTACAGGACTGACTAGGTGTGTGAGTAACTCCATGGATGAGTGGCAGAGTGTGAGTGTCTGTATAGGTGTATGAGTGCATATGATAGTGTTGTAAAGATGAGTGATTGTATGTATGAATGATTGTATGGGTGAATGAGTGAATGTGTGTGTAGACGTAGGAATCAGTGAGTGGGTATGTAGTAACTAGTATTGGTGTGTCAATGGTTTCAAAAATTATACTCTGTATTTAACACTGGGTGTAACAGAGGTTATATTAAAGTGTGAGGAGATGCATTGTATTGTCACATTAATGATATCATCATTGATGTGACCATTGATGTCAAATGAGATATCATCAGTGATGTCATTTGAGATGTCATCAGTGATGTCATCAGTGATGTCACTGACCATGTCATGAATGATGTAATATGTGACATCATCAGCAGTGGATTACGGGTGCGCGATATATAGTTAGTGCAACTAACTATATATGGAATTTCAATGGTTTTTTGTGAGTAAAATAAGGTTTTTTAAATGCTAATTCCTAACTATATATGGTCTATAACCTATGGTTTTTTCAGTGAATTTTCAAGGTTTTGTAAATGCTAATTCCTAACTATATATGGTCTATAACCTATGTTTTTTTCTGTGAATTTCATTGGTTTTTTAACAGCTAATATCTGTAGCTGTAAAATGTATTCTTCTTTAAATCCAAAAATATATTTTATATGTTTATGAATAATTTTTTTTTTTAAATATTTTTTTTTCTTCGTTCCCGCTTCGCGAATCGGGAAGCTTCCCGTTAGCTGACCTTGATGCCGCGAAATAGACCGCGAGCCGGTAAACGTTTCTTTACCGCAACTGCCGCGTTAGAAAACAACATCGTGACGCCTCCCGTCCGCATGATGTTTCGCGTTGTCGCGTGATACGTCATATGACGTGCTACGTTAGCGAACTCGTACGCTTACCGAGTCGCAAAGCACAGGTTTCTGGAAGCAAACCGGGAGGCCCTGCAAAGCGCGTAACGTAAACACAGCAGGTCATGTGACTTGGTAATAACACTTTTCATTGGTTCATTTCACTTTCGGTTTCCTAATGATGTAAGACTAGGTCATATGATCTAAAATGAACACTTTTCATTGGTTGAGAACTATTTTTTTTCCCAAATGGTGAAAATCCCTCCTTCTTTCCTCACTCTGACTTTCATCATTGTGAGAGAAAGACCCTTTGTTACCAGTGAGCAATGGCTTCTTTACTAGCTTCAGCTGGTGCTTCCCCACCACCTCCACCACATCCAAGGAAGAGTGGACCACCTGCTAAAGTTATAATTCAGCAAGAAGAGGAAGAAGAGGAACAGGACGACCTAGATAATCTCCCTATTATGGCCAGAAGATCTGTTGTACCGGAAGTAACGGGACCAGAGGGCAGGGAGATGGTGCCAAATATACAAACGAGATTTCGTGAAGTAAAACAAGTCTGCGTACATTGCAGTGGAATCATTTGCTACGCAGAAAGTAGCATCACTCTGATCAACAGAGCTATTAACAATCATGCTCATGTTTGTCCGAAACTCCCCAAACAATAAATTCTTTTTTTTGTTTTCTTCCTCCTGTTGAGCCCTTTACAATGAATCGTTTTCGTTGCCCCCTCCGAAAAAAAAACAAAAAAAATATAAAACTGTTCAGAAAAATTCAAAAAAAGTAAAAAAATGTTCAGAAAAATAATAAAAAAAATATAAAACAACAAAAACAATTTAAAAAAAAGTTCTTTTCAGAACTACCTCCCCGTTATAAAAAAATTGGTACAATATTTGCAACTGTGCCAACCTCTATTTCTCTTAGTTCGCTTCCCAGTTCGCTCCCCGGTACGCGAACCGGAAGCGAACCAAAACATTTTTTTTATAAAAAAGAACAGTAAGTATAAGGGAAGGAAACAGACAGTTATGTTAAAAGAAAGACAGCTATAGGGGAGTAAACTAGAGATACTATTACCCGTAATCCACTGCTGATGATGTCACATATTACATCATTCATGACATGCTCAGTGACATCATCAGCAGAGGATTGCGGGTAACAGTATCCCTAGTTTATTCCCTATAGCTGTGTTTCTTTTAACATAACTGTCTGTTTCCTTCCCTTATACTTACTGTTCTTTTAAAAAAATTTTTTTTAGATCTGTCAGAAACAGTGAAAGTAATGAAATATAAAAGACTACGTAGAATATGAGCACTGTATGCAACAACTTTGACACTGACAGAAGCCTCACCTTCTCCATGCCTCCTACACAGTTCTACATGTACATCATAAATGCAAACAGAACAGAATTAATTATACATGTTAAATGGTTTATTTTTGCTGTTCTCAGAATGTATCAAATTTCACTAAAACAGTGACTTGAAGGTATTCATCATATAACAGCGGGGAAAAAAAACACAATCAAAATGATTGTGTTTAAAAAACCCATACATTACAAATCAGAATTCAGAACTCCTTAAAGTTAACTTACTTTCCATGACTGCCAAGGATGTCCTATGAACAGCTTACACTCTGTTGTGCTGTTATTACTTTCAACCCGCCACTTTCTGAAAGAAAACCTCCATCGTTTTCAAAAACATGTTACATACAATAAATGACTTCTCGCTCTCTACCACACGATTCCACAAGGCCAAATCGTGTCAGAGCCATGTATAACTCTTGGATTTCTTGTAAGCCAATCCCGTCTTTTCGCATTTCCGCAACTTTCAGAATTAAAATGTTGAAGATCATTTACACAATCCTGGACTAGTAATATCTTCCCCTTCTTGCTCAATCATGTTCTACATTTCCTATCACACTGATACTGCTTACTATGAAGCAGACTTACACTACCTTTATGGCTAGTACAATTATTTAATTCTCTACATCACTTTTAATCACAAAGCAATGTAAAACAGTAGACAGCATTGCAGACTTACATTCCCTCTACTCCATGTTTTGATTCGCTGCTTCAATTAGCTTATAAAAAGAAATAGTTTTTCTGAACTCATTCAAAGTGCACGTATTTCTCAATAACGTCCAGTGTTATGGTAAAAAGTTATGTCTCTGTACTACACTTATCCTCAAGGCCAAATAGTGTAGGAGCCATGAGAACTTCTTGAAATTCCTCAGAGCACATCCCGAGATTCTTTCCCTAAAATTTTGGTTTTAAAAACACCAGGTAAGAGTTTTTAAGGTCATATGGCAATTTTTTTTTGAAAATTAAAACAGAATCATTGCAGAATGACCAGCCATTTCTACACTTTAAATAAGCTGTATAATGTCCTGATGTTATTGAAGGACCATCATGATATATAATTGCTACAGTTACAAAAGTCCTTCCTGATATTGACAACTGTGAAGCCACAAAATTTTTAATTAAAGTTGTCAATTTTGTTCCATCAGGCCTACATCGTTGGAACATTAAAATGACATACTGGCCATATGTTCGTATAAATAAAGTGGACATCATTTCAGATTTACATTGGCTACACTCCATGTTGTGATCAGCGGCTTTTACTAGCTTATTAAAAGAGACTGATTTACTGTCTGGCAAAGTTAAATATATAAATCTTTCTGAGTCTACACTAGTAGTAGCTGATACCCTACAGTTCTCGCAGTCATGCTGCCATTGATAAGAAAGCCCAAACAGGTGATCTACATCTACACCTTCATCATGCAATACATCAAGCATATACATTAAAAACTCCTGACAATCTTGCTGACTATTTTGAGAGAATTGTGTTTGGCCTGAACATCTGTCTAACAGATTTCGAATTTCAGACACACTTTCTATGTTTGTTCTATCAGTGCTACATTTCTCTAACACAGAATTTAACAAACTGCAAAATCTTTGATCCAAATTGACCACAATCTGTTCTTTTAAAGTTTCTAGAGAAAAGACAACATTAACCACTACATTAGCATAGCAGTTGACACCAGAACTGTTTTCAAATTGAAAACCAACAACATCTTCAACAGAATCCTTTTTGTTTCTGCTTATAATTTCAGGTTCATCAACTTTTCGTCTTTTTGCTACAACCTCCCCAGTATTGGTCACATTTCTTCGTTTCCGGCCTACCACACGTTTCTCAAACAAAGGATACTGAGGCAAATGTGGCGCATACTCTCTTCTCAACCTATTGTATTCCTTAACACAATCTAGATCCGCACAAATGTTTGTGACATCACACTCAATCAAGTACAATCCCGATAAAGTCCTAACTCGTGACAATGACACATATGCCATACCCTCCTTGAACACAGAACTGCCAATATTCACCAATGCACAGTCTACACTTAAACCTTGCGATTTATGGATTGTCACCGCATATGCCAAGCAAACAGGAAACTGCTTACGACGAACATATAAGTCTTTTACAAGCAAAAATCTAGCAGAACAACGAGCAATTAGCTGTACTTCCTCAATGCCATCAAATTTAATTTTTAAAAATTCAATTCCATCTCTATTTCTGTATTTCACAAAATCAACAACATTACCCATTGATCCATTTACCAGACCTCTTTCAACATGTAAATTCCTTCTTAAAATTATACGGCAGTTCAAGCACACATTCAGAGTCTTTTCAAAACCCGCAGTTTTAGATATACTCTTCTCTAATGAATCCAATTTTGTTTTCAGATTCTCAGACAAAATAATTGTTGATCCCATATGCTCTACTCTGTCAATAGCTTCCAATTTCACAATCTCTTGCTTTTCTAAATGCAACATTTTGTTGTTGAATTTGGCACATTCTGCAAGAGTTGGCATCAAACATATTCCAGATTTTTTCTCAGTAACTTTCTGAAAAATATTCTCAGGCACAACATCTTCGTCTGGATATAAATTTGTCAGTAATCGTGCATGTAAAGCTTCTTTCCCATGCTCGGTCACTTTTCCAATTCTAACATCTTGTAGAATAGTCTTGTAAACTTCATCCTTTGCCTGACGCATATTTTCATGCAGTTCAGCATAATTGAAGTTTAACCATATATTGACGTTGCCAATACTCCCTAAGCACTTCCTGGTATCTTCATGCGTGAGCATTTTGAACACAGGTTGCCCTTTCACTGGTGTCAGCTGCAGAAGATCTCCAAAAACAATGATGTGTTTGCCACCAAATAACACATCATACTCTGTTTTGAGAACTTCTTGCATTCTCAAATGCACAAAGGCAAGCATAACATTGGAAACCATGCTTACTTCGTCAATGATAAGAAGTTTCATTTTCCTCAAGACTCTTGAAACTTCAAAACAAGCATCTCCAGATAGCTTGTGATATTCTAATTTGTTGTCATGCTCCACTGGCAGCATCAGTAAACGATGTAAAGTAATCCCTTTAATGTTATGTGCTGCCAGTCCAGTTGGAGCGGTGACAACACAAGACAGCGATGACTCTGTCCTTTCCTGCAAATAACATGAAATTGCTTTAATAAGGAAACTTTTTCCAGTTCCCGCTTCTCCACTCACGTACAGTCGGACAGGCTTCAACGACGTACATGAGCACTCTTTCTTATCATGACTTAATCCATGATCAATTTGCATGGTAAGTTCGTCATATATTTTCCTCTGCTCAACGTTGAGTTGTCTTTCCAACTCTTCTAAGTTAACCGCATCCTCCTGAGCATGTGCCATGGCTCTTTCCACTTCATTCATAGCAGTGGCAGCTTCATTTTCGATAAGAGGTCCTCCTAGTGGATCCTGACTCAATGAAGCAGAACTCTGACTGTCCTGAGAACTGTCTCTGGCAATCTCGGCTGCAATCGTTGCTTCCTGCTCAATTTCCACATTCAACATTTCTACATATTTGGGAAAAGCAGGACATTCTATGGTCTCCTTGGCAGCATTGAAAGAGTCTTCGTAACAGAGGAAATCTCCAAGCAGTTCCTCTTCTGCACGCCAAGGCTTAAAAAGTTGCAAAAGTGCTAAATAGAAAAACTCCTTTTTTTCACGAGATTCGCCACTCAATTTTCGATGGTTTATCAAGTGGCATTTTCTTTGCTTGACCAGACATCCCTCACTTCCTATTACAGCATACACTCCTTTCTCAGTATCTTCTTTGATGTTCCTCTTGAATATGTAATTTTGCAGAACCTCATACAGACAAACATTCTCGAGGTGACTGCTTCGATTTGGATAATATGTATCCAACATGTTGCTCTTCAAAATGCCGGTACTGTTTGGCTCCTTTTCCGCCAAATACTCAATTTCCCGCACAGGTTTCAGAACTCGATTACGCGTTGCAGCAAGACCAACACTCGCCCAAACGATACTCCTGGACTTGGCATAGAGACTTGCTGAAGACAACCGGTCAGAACATTCGTAAGCTCCGATTTCTCGATGCGACAACATCTTCAGACTGAAACTGTACAACTTCTTGCTGAGGCTCTTTTCATGGGAAATGTCCTCCCACATATCCTTCAATTCTGTCTTCTCTTTTTTGGTGATGTAAGATGTCACATACCTAGCCACAGCCATACAGTTATCAGCCACAAACTGTATATCCATGTTAGCATTCCACATGGACAAAATCACCGGGTTGTAGTCGTTGATGTACTTAGACTCTTCGTTCCTCTTCAAATTGTATGTGTTTTTAGGTGATTTCTTCATCACATTATGTCGCAGCGAAGACATCAAACTGTTCACTCTTCCTTTAGAAATCACCGATCGTGGAAAGCCGAAACGACATTTGGTGTAGAACTTGTCTTTGTTCCGGAATTTACGACGACAGTACTTTCCACATCGATGGCTTTGGAAACGTAGAACTTTTTCTCTTAGGCTTTTTTTCTCCTTTGGGTTTGGAACAGCACACGTAGAATACTGTTCTATGAAACTCATCACTGAGTCGTCTGCATCCGTTCCAAATTTAGGTGCATCCTTGATCCACAGCAACATATGTATATGAGGAGCACCTCTTGCTTGGTACTCCTTCCTCCAGAAGAAATCCAACACCTCTCCAAGAGGTGGATTCTTCTTATTCATGATGAAAGACATCATACCTTCAAATCTATGATTGAAGTACCTACATACATTGACTGGATCCAAAGAGCACAGTTCTCCGGGTGTCTTGAATTCGATGTTTTCTACGTTAGCATTTGCCTCTCGTAGAAATTCAAGTAAGTCTTCCCAGCCATACTCAGCACAGCTCAAAGTGAGGAACCATGTGGGAGTTCCTAAGTTCCTCAGCATACATTTTAAATCACCATGACGACGGTACCAGTACTCATTAGTACCACGCTGACACGCCATGAGATTAATCAGGTGAGAATCCAAAATACTGTCTTGGACATTGACTTTATCCATAAAGTCACTTGCCGAGATGTTTTGCATGTGTATACCACTTTTCAAGATGTGGTTCACTGCATATGACAGTCCAGACAGATCGCTTTCAAACAGGAGATGAAACAAATAAGGAATGCATTGTCGAAACCTAGGATCTCCTGCATACAATCGCAAAGTCCGGTATTCAGAAGCAGGAATTTGATGAGGTCGCTCATCATATCTTCCTCCCTGACCTGTTGGAAAAAGCTGTGGGAAACACCGAGCTTCCAAACTTTCCTCCCAAACACTAATGGGACTCCCTTTCGCTTGTTTCATTTGAAACAACTCAATAGCATTCCCCATGACTTCCTTGGAATGCAAAGGATGAACACTATAATGTTCATATATTTCTTCACTAGTACAGGGTTCTACTTTCTCAATTTGACCAGCACACAAATCGCTATCCTCTTCCTCACTTACTTCCTCTTCTGCAACATATACATTTTTATAGTATTTATTATATTTTTTCAAATACAATGTTGCCCTTTTGACTTTCCTAACATCTACTAAATCTTGCCATATTTTCTTATTCTTTGTCGGAACCCCATTAACTAAGATAACCAGAGGTTCCTCTTCCACTTTTTCTACTCCAATTGTGTTAATGTTTTTCTTCAAATCTAGAGGCAAATAAACAACTCTTCCCTTTAATCCTCTCTGTAAATCTGATGGAGGCAATTTCCCTGTCTTTGGCTCCATTCTTACAATAGCCTGAAAGGGATGGATACTTTGAATCAAAATAGATTCATAAGTATTTAAATCCTTCAATTCAGAAGGAATTTCAACCAATTCCAGATTATTATGAACTGCTCTAGCAGGCATCTGGTTTTGATTTAATTTGTTACAACAATAAGTACACACACGTTGATCCAATCCCAAATCAAAACAATTTTCTACCATCAAGTATGTTGTAAAATCCTTCCATTCACTATTATTTTCCCTTTCACTTTTTCCATATAAATCCACTAACTTAGTCTGATTCTTATAATAAGTGCGTCGACAACACACACAAGTGAAATTTGGCCTCTCACTTGATTTCACCTCAAACGTCGCAATTTCCCTCTGGAAATTATCTGTACTGGAAACCTGTACACTATCTTCCACATTACTCTCTTCTTCTTGGTCAATTTCAACATTCTCCTCTTTACTTCCAAAGTAACAAAACTCAATTTCTTCACATATATTCTTCACATCTATTTCAGAACCATGCAAAAGAGCAGCACATAATTGTTTTAGCATAATTGCTGGACTCTTAGCATAATACAACATTCTAACTAATTTCCTCACTTTATTATGATGCACTGCTAGCATCCTGAAATGATGAAAAACACTCTGGCATACTCTCCTGGAAAGACAAGCCAGTGAATGACCATGCAAACCTATCACTTCTCTCACTCTGCAAGGATCTAATTCTTGCAACAACTTCATTTTCTGCTTCAAACTTTTCTTACTAAATGACCGTATAAAATCACAAAGCAAATTGATGGAATCCTGTCGTACACTGCAAATACTACTACACTTCCAGGTGTACACAGGACCCTTAGGACGTCTCCCTAAAACCTCATTACCTAACACCTCTTCTATCTCTGTTCTCACAAGTTTTTCTTTTTCAACTGGACAACCATCTTTCACTTCATAAGCTCGACCACTGGTGTCAACTGCATGCACCAAATCATTATCCTGGAAATAACTCTCCTCATTAAAAAATGCCTCAGAGCTTGAACTATGCATCCATTCTCCAGAAAAAACTTCACAAAAATTACTACGATTAACTATTCTCTTCCATCTACTATTTCTTTTGAAATCATAAATTACCTTGTTTAGCTTCCTAATTCTATTGATTGTCAAAATAAATAACTTACGTTTAAATTCAAATGCCTGATCAATAACTTTCTCAACTATTTTTTTTCTCTTATAAAAAACCACTTTCTGCTGACCTTTCTTAATATTTTTTAACAAATTCCCAATTATCCTGTTGCGGAACATTCGTTTACGAATATCCCTAAACTGTTGTTTCCTTCTACTTTCATGCATAGAGTTATCTCTTACTCTAGCAGTAACATTTCTCATTGGCCTTTCCTTACCATTTGAATTCGGTCTCCTTTTCTGGAGTGAAACATTTTCTGTAGTAATATTTTTTTTACTACACATATTTCTTATGACTGTTTTTCGACTCTTACCCGGTGCTTTCTTGGTGACTTGACAAATCTTTTTGTTAGAGGACTGCTGCAATATTCCATGCTCCTGCTGTCTTTGACGTTTTCCAGCCTTTCTTACTCTTTCTTTGCTAGGCATCCTAAAATCTTGAAATAATGTGCAGTTGAATCTGTGGTAAAATATAATAAAAAATGTTATTAACCACTATTACCCAACAGTAAATTAATAACAGTCATCAAAAACTTAACACACTACTTAAGTATATAATATACTGAAGCCTATCTCCAATTTTTCACTGAACAGGACTCATCTCTTCTTAACCTTGGATAAACCTCACCTACTCTGTGTCCCCTGCACATAATTAAATGTAAAGGGACAGATTTATATTAACTAGCACATCCCCAGGGATGCACCAGTTAACGTGCACCGCTGCTCTGCCACCCACGGTGTGCCGCATTTACAATCAGATAGGACAAAGCTACATCAAAACCCTGCGCCTGCTTGAAGCAGGCATAGATCTTGACGCAGGTAGGCTGAAAGCTAAAGCAACAACTAAGTGTCGTGTGCAAAAGTTACAAAAAAGGAAAAATGGCGTTTAAACCAGTAATGAGACCATGCTAACGTAATACAGAGTAAAAATATCCAGGATCTACATCAGTTTGGGGTTCACGAACCTGGCAGGTACAAGGCACTGAGGCTTTCCACCGTGCATGTCTCATCCCAAAACATATGTTGTTTGTGAATGAAACAATTTCCCAGACCAAATGCTTTGGATTGGCTACTTCTAAAAAATTAAACACTCCTACTATCCCGGAGTTAGAGGAATACGATGGTTGGAGTAATTTTACTCGTTGTCTATTAAAGATTTACAGGCCCTACTCCGTAATTCTTCCTTTAACATTTCCAGTATAAATCCAAAAGGTTGACTGCTTTGGCAACGTGCCTTATCCACGGTTTAATAACGCTGCCTTTTGCTTTATATAAGTTTTCAAATTGTATGAAATATATACCAATAGGTCGTTATTAACCTTTAGGTAGTGGTTTTCTTCATCAAGTCTGGTCGCTTCCATACACATACAGATTTTCAAAGATGATCAAGAACTTTATCTGAATGGAGAGGAATGCACTGAGACGCCAGATCATTCACTAATGTGTAGGCACAGACAGTTACACGGTTCATGCAACAAACACCGACCAAATATGGCTTGCATGTTGCAAGGCACGCCAGTTCCTGCTATCATCCCCACGTTCAAGTTCTTGGAAAATGGTAGTTATTTGATGCTCAATAATGAAGATTGTTCTGGGTTAATTAAAAGTATTCATTTTATCGTAACAGTAAATGAACGGGTTATTTGCTGCAGAAATGTTCTATTTCCTCCCACACATGAACATAGGGAGTTTTCAATCTGGCCACAAATACCAACCTTGGGAGCACATTTCAACAGCATGGCAAGAATAAGAGCTCTTTTGTCTCAGAGAGAGGTGGCCTTGAGTTCGGCCCGTGAAACTTTCGTGCTTCACATAGCGAACACCCGTACAGAGGTGCAGACCCTTTTAAATACAGATTCGACTTTGCATTTCAGCAAGATTACCCATTCATTTCCATGCAGCAGGAGGCCCATAGGAATGAAGGTGCAATTTGCGATTAGCAATTACCTCATCGCAAATTACGAATTTTTCCGACGGTGCAGGGGTATCTCAAGAACACCCTGCTGCACCCCTGAAAAAAAAATTTGGGGTCATATGGCGCACATAAATTTTGAAAACATTCCTTTACCTCAAAAACGATTTTCAACTCATAATTTGAAAACACTGCACATGGGGAAATGACTTAAAATGTCCTTAAGACACATAAAAGCATTTTTTGATTGCCTTTGCAGCATGTTTCGGTCACCTTTAACATGCCTATGTAACGGAAACATTCAAAATCTAAATTTGCCATGCACAGGTGGGAGCATATTTACAAGCAATTTGCTCCACAGACAAACGTCTTACATTGAAATGGGAAAGACTCTCAATTACCTTATAAAGAAGCAGACACCATTATATCCTTCTCATCAATATTAAAACCATTGCTTTTTCTCAAAAACGATTTACAAGTCATAATTTGAAAACACTCCACAGCTCCTATGCACATAAAAGCCCTGTCAGTACTAATACTTCACATTTTCTCCAATTACAATTTCTCAAACAAACAAAATCTATTTGTGAAACACTTGAGACAAAGCAACATTTGAAAAACACAACTTTCTTCATAATTTTCTCCTTAAAGCACACTATTTTCTATCTAAATTAAAGAAATTTTTTCTCACCATGGCAAGTACTTTCAGTTTCAAAACAGTCTCAGAAACACACCAATTTGTCTTCAGCAGAGCAAAAGGTATGCACTCCAGAGTCTGCAGCTATCAAAAGCACAGAAATGCTGTAATTCCTCACACAGATCTCTCATGTCACCCAATCAAAACTCTTCCCTCACTTTTTTTCAAAGCAAAACCCTTCCCCCCTCTGCCCCCTCTCTGCTTTTTCTGCATAGCAACCACCTCTTGCAAGACCTCTCACACAACAATGTTGCAATTGAACTCTGAACTCTCAGTGCACCTGCATATCCAAAGCATTCTTTCATTTAATGATTTTTTCTTCGCCACTCAAAATACATCTTTCAACGAACTCATCCATGCACACTAACTTTCTGTTTTCAGCAATCAAAATCCACCAATCACTCTTACTGCTTCATTAACACAGAAACTCCTCAGTTTTTTTCATTTTACACTCTCATTTTTTCAACTGCCATTTCATTGCCACACTTCATCTGACTGCAGGAGAACCTTCTCTCGCCATGTTTTCTGTCTGGATTGTTGGACATAGCTACATCTATTGGGCTCAAAGGTACGCTGAAAACAGGAATTTACCTAACCTCAATTTACAAGATGTGGAAATTAAGTGGTTTGGCCACAGAGGATTAAAATGTCACCAATTGATACCATTGGTGAAAACCTTTATGCATTTGCCAAAACCTGACCTGTTAATTGTGCACTGTGGAGGTAATGATTTGGGCACTTTGACTGGGGTAGGTCTGGAAATGCTTTTAAAGGACACCTTTGAGCAATTGATGGCACTTTTTCCTCAGACTGCCTTGGTATATTCAAATATATGCCAAAGACAGAAATGGAGGTGGTCGAACCAATTTTGTCCACAAATTGAGAAATCGAGGAAGCATGTAAACAAATCTGTTTCAGCTTACATGAGAGACCATGGAATGGGCTCCCTGTACAACAATAACTTGCGTTACTACATGCAAGATATCTACAGAGGAGATGGAGTTCACTTCTCAGATGAGGGCAACAGAGTTTTCACTCTGAATTTAAGAATGTGCATTGGTACCTACTTATAAGTACCTAAATGTACCATAAACCCAAAAGCTCTTCTCAGAGCTACCCTACATCTGATCACTCACAATTATTATTGTACTCTAACTTTTTTCACTAATTTTCAAGAAAGTACGCTCCCCAGAACGCTTCCCGGTTCGCGAACCGAGCGCACTCCACGCAAAAAAACTAAAAAAACGGTATATATTTTTTTGCCCTGCGAGAACCTTTCAAAGCCTCCACATCAAACCTAGGGGGTCAGGGACGATCTACTATGCCCCCTTATGGTCATTTGCCCCTTCGCTTTGGCCTCCTCTTGTCTCTCGATCCTACCGAGAGACAAGATGGCGGCCGCTACGGACTGTTTGGAATGTTTACAGACGCCGAAAAACCAATCAGCTTCGCAAACCTCCGTAACGCGAAAAGTACGCGAAGCGGAGCGCTGTTACAGATATATATCTTTTTTTGAACGTTAATTTCTCAAAATCCACTGGAGCACATATATTGAGACCTAGCAAAGGCACATCGGGCTACCAGTCCCTACAATTTTGCCAAGTTTCGTGCAAATCCATTCAGCCGTTCGATTATTATTATTATTTTTTTTTTTGCCCCGCGGGGCCCTTTTAAAACCTCCACATCAAACCTAGGGGGTCAGCGAGGATCTACTATTCCCCCTTATGGTCATTTGCCCCTTCGCTTTCGCCTCCTCTTGTCTCTCGATCCTACCGAGAGACAAGATGGCGGCCGCTACGGACTGTTTGGAATGTTGACAGACGCCGGAGAACCAATCAGCTTCGCTTCACAAAGCTCCGTTGCGCGAAAAGTCCGCGAACCAGACCGCTGCCTGGTCCGCGCTTACAGATATATATCTTTTTTTAAACGTTAATTTCTCAAAATCCACTGGAGCACATATATTGAGACCTACAAAAGGCACATCGGGCTACCAGTCCCTACAATTTTGCCAAGTTTCGTGCAAATCCATTCAGCCGTTCGGGCTAAAAGTGAGGCCAACCGCCCTATGGAAATTAACATGGGAAAAACGCGTTTTGGGACCCCCCTTTTTTCTCGGCCCCCCCTTGACGAACCCCCCCCAAATTTTCAAAGGCTGCTCAGAAACAAAATGTGCCATTTTCCTGAAAATTTCAGCCAATTCCGTCCACAAACGGCAAAGTTATTAGACATAGAATTTTCAAAAAACCCATAGAGAAAAAATCCTAACTATATATACCTACTGGCGACCGCCAGTAGGTAATATATATATATATATATATATATATATATATATATATATATATAAACGTATATGTATATATATATATAGAGGACACTTTGTTTGGAGGCCACATGGACTTTGGGGTTCACCAACATCGGAGCATTAATCCACTCCCATCGCAATACCTGTCAGCATTGAAAGCTGCATGCTGGGACCTGTAGGCGCCACCCATGAGGCGGCTGGGAGGAGGTATAAGGCGATTGGTACTTACCCCTTGGGGGTGGAGCAGCTCTTCATCAATCAGGAGGGGGCTGGATACTTAATCCAGGATACACGCCTGCCTCCTGTTTTGTTACACCCTCGGCGCTGAAGAAGGCACAGACGCCGAAATGCATTCGCCACAGTGGGTGTTCTGAATCGCCATGGCCTGTGGCTTTAAATAAAGCTGCTTCTCTTGTTTCCCCTGCTTTGGCCTCTTCTTCTTGTTAGAGGAATTTCTTGGATATATATATATATATATGTGAATAGATATATATATATATATATATATAATACCTACTGGTGGTCGCCAGTAGGTAGTTATAGTTAGGACCTAGTTTCCATAGGAAATCCGCAACATTCTATTGGGAATAACTTTGGCGGCGGTTGTTGAATCTTCGCGAATTTCTCAAAGAAGATGGCCCGCTCCTTCCCTGAAAGTCTTGGGAAGATTCGTCAAGCGGGGGCCGAGAAAAAAGGGGGGTCCCAAAACGTGTTTTCCCCATGTTAATTTCCATAGGACGATTAAACACGGCTACAGACCGAACGGCTAAACGGAATTACTTGTTGAGAAAATCAAATGTGAAAAAAATTATATATCTGGGCGGAGCCTAACCACACATCTCATCGTGAGATCTGATTGGCTGTCAGCACTTCATCCAAGAAGTGTTGGCAGCTATCTTGGGACCAATATACATGATAGCATCTCATTAAAAAGCATTGCAGTTAATAGAAGGTTTTAGGACTTTAATTACATTATAAATCATTTGTTGATGGTACCATACTCATTTTAGGAATTGTGGTGCGTTCTAAGGTGATTTTACCATGTGAAAAAGACTTCTGCTGGGATATCATGAATCATGTTTGAAAGAAAACTATTATCTCATGCTTTTACCAGAGTGGTTTGGAAGGGGATCTATAAGCTAAACTGAAAGCATATTTTCTGTAAATTCACATTATCTTTCTCAGTCATGTGAGAATGAAGTCTGACATTCTCAGTAAAACATGTACATCCAACAAGGACAGAGAGTGTCAGTTGATTCCTTTGTGTTCTAATGCAGCTTCCCAGAGTGTTCTAAAGAACAACTAGAGCGCTAACAGTCTTTCCTACTTATTACAAAGGTATGGCACACCTGAAGCCATCTTGATTGCAATGAAGTGGTAACTCTTAAAACATATAATTTAAAAAGGAACAGAATAAGGGGGTATATTTTGCCATAGAAAGTATGATTAGTGCTGCAGAAAGAAAAAATAGGGCACATTTTGAGTGACTTCTCAAATCCTCTTCTATTCAAAATAAAAAATTCTGACATGCAGTCTCCCAAGATGGCCACCAGAGACAAAAGAGCCCAAATGTAGCCCAAATATCACCCAGATGTAGCCCAAGTATAGCCCAATGACAGAATGTCCCAGATTTTTCTCAAGAACAACTAGAGCGCTAACAGTCTTACTTATGACAAAAGTATGGCACGCCAGAAGCCATCTTGATTGGAATGAAGTGGTAAGTCTGAAAACATTTAATTTAAAAAGGAACAAAATTAGGACACATTTTAAGTGACTTCTCAAATCCTCTTCTATTTCATTAAAACATTCTGACATGCAGACTGAAACTTGCACTTTCAATACCAGCAGCAGACTTCCCTGGTGAGCAGTAGCTTTACTACTGTGATCTAATAAGCTACTAGCGTGCTAACATTCTGAATTTATGGCAAATGTGTGTCACATCTGAATGCCTTCTTGATGGAACCAAAGTAAACAAGCATTGAAAAATGGAATCAAAGTAGAAAACTGAAAGTATTTGCTACTGAGGAGACTGTAGTAAATGAGGAAATTAGGAAACGTCATAACAAATAAGTCTCCCAAGATGGCCACCAGAGACAAAAGAGCCCAAATGTAGCACAAATATCCCCCAGATGTAGCCAAATTATAGCCTAATGACAGAATGTCCCAGAGTGTTCTAAAGAACAACTAGAGCGCTAACAGTCTTACTTATGACAAAAGTATGGCACACCTGAAGTCATCTTGATTGGAATAAAGTGGTAACACTTAAAACATTTAATTTCAAAGGAACAAAATGAGGGGGTTCATTTTGCCATAGAAATTATGATTAGTGCTGAAGAAAGAAAAATTAGGGCACATTTTGACTTCTCAAATCCTCTTCTATTTCATTAAAAAAAAATTGACATGCAGACTGAAACATGCACTTTGAATACCAGCAGCAGACTTCCCTGGTGAGCAGTAGCTTTACTACATTGATCTAATGAGCAACTAGAATGCTAACATTCAGAATTCATGGCAAATGTGTGACACATCTGAATGCCTTCTTGATGGAACCAAAGTAAACAAGCATTGAAAATGCAATAGATCTCGCCCTCGTTTAAGTTAAAGCCATTCTGTTTGTAATGAGGTGGCTTTTTAGCTTTGCTTTTATTAGTGTTTTTCAAACTTTCATGCAAATAACATGCATATGTATGCATGCATGTATATTTGTATTTATATAGATATGCAGATTATATATGTTTATATATGTATGTGTATATTACCTACTGGCGGTCGCCAGTAGGTATATATAGTTAGGATTTTTTCTCTATGGGATTTTTGAAAATTGTATGTCTAATAACTTTGGCGTTTGTGGACGGAATTGGCTGAAATTTTCAGGAAAATGGAACATTTTGTTTCTGAGCAGCCCCTGAAAATTTGGGGGGGTTCGTCAAGGGGGGGCCGCGAAAAAAGGGGGGTCCCAAAACGTGTTTTTAACATTGAGTTTTCCATAGGGCGGTTGGCCTCACTTTTAGCCCGAACGGCTGAATGGATTTGCACGAAACTTGGCAAAATTGTAGGGACTGGTAGCCCGATGTGCCTTTGCTAGGTCTCAATATATGTGCTCCAGTGGATTTTGAGAAATTAACGTTCAAAAAAAGATATATATCTGTAACAGCGGACCAGGCAGCGCTCCGGTTCGCGGACTTTACGCGTTACGGAGCTTTGTGAAGCGAAGCTGATTGGTTCTCCGGCGTCTGTAAACATTCCAAACAGTCCGTAGCGGCCGCCATCTTGTCTCTCGGTAGGATCGAGAGACAAGAGGAGGCCAAAGCGAAGGGGCAAATGACCATAAGGGGGCATAGTAGATCCTCCCTGACCCTCTAGGTTTGATGTGGAGGTTTTAAAAGGGCCCCGCGGGGCAAAAAAAAAAAAAATAATAATAATCGAACGGCTGAATGGATTTGCACGAAACTTGGCAAAATTGTAGGGACTGGTAGCCCGATGTGCCTTTGCTAGGTCTCAATATATGTGCTCCAGTGGATTTTGAGAAATTAACGTTCAAAAAAAGATATATATCTGTAACAGCGCTCCGCTTCGCGTACTTTTTGCGTAACGGAGCTTTGCGAAGCTGATTGGTTCTCCGGCGTCTGTAAACATTCCAAACAGTCCGTAGCGGCCGCCATCTTGTCTCTCGGTAGGATCGAGAGACAAGAGGAGGCCAAAGCGAAGGGGCAAATGACCATAAGGGGGCATAGTAGATCCTCCCTGACCCCCTAGGTTTGATGTGGAGGTTTTAAAAGGGCCCCGCGGGGCAAAAAAATAAATAATAATAATAATCGAACGGCTGAATGGATTTGCACGAAACTTGGCAAAATTGTAGGGACTGGTAGCTCGATGTGCCTTTGCTAGGTCTCAATATATGTGCTTCAGTGGATTTTGAGAAATTAACGTTCAAAAAAAGATATATATCTGTAACAGCGCTCCGCTTCGCGGAGATAAAATTATCTCTGTATTACCTAGCTGTTGCTAACACCAGTTAGCGACCGCTAGTAGGAGATAGTGACCATCTTGGGCCCCACTTTGCATGTCAGTGATATTTATCACTAATGACATGCAAAGTGGGCATGCCAAGATGTTAGCGACTGGAAACAGTCGCTAACATCGCTATCTCCTATTACCAACTTTTGGAGATATTCGCGCTAAGCGCGAATATCTCCAAAAGCTACCACCTGCCCTGAGCAGTTCTTAGCCATGTTATCCAATGGGAGGTGGATAACATGGCTAAGAGCATTAGCTCGGTAATGCATGAATATCGCTGAGTTTTCAGCGATATTAATGCATTGCGGTCGTTTTTTATGGCATTTGCGATAAACCTTGATAATAGCAAGGTTTATCTGCGATAATTTCTGACGATGCTTAGCGGTAAAAAATTCGTTGCTAAGCATCGTTAGGGATAAATATCGCTTAACTTTGGTAATATGCCCCAACGTCTGTTAACGTTTGATTCGAAGGAAATCAGGAAGTGTTGAAAAACATTGTCTGCGCCATCTTGCCTTTTTTCAAATGCCACACTTTTGTCGTGCACGGCAGTAATTTTAGATGCCTTGACCAGACCCACTCTCTGCACGCTGTCGATCCTTAGCATGGCTCCCCACCCTCGCAAGCATCTCCCCCAGGCACTGGTCACCCTCGTTCTCTGTCTTATGCATGGGTAATAAACCTCCCCCCATCTGCGCTGCTCTTCCCTGAGAATCACACCCTGTGCCCGCCCGACACCTCCCTTTCGCCCTATTCACTACCGCACCCTCTGACACTCCTTTTCCTCTGTGTCCGATTGTCCAGGCCGGTCCTAGGCTATCAGCTAGCCCTGCAGATGTAGTTTATGGCCCCAGCTGTAAAGAATCACCCCTCTTCAAAGGAGTTATAGTAGATCAAGGCCCACACTCGATGAGATCCGTCACAGCACACGCGTTCCTACTATCTGAAAACCATCCTGTATTGTGATTGGGGAGGGGACCGAGCCTGAAGCGGAAGATTCCAGGGATGACTCTTTGTACATTAAAGTTTTTACAATTATGTGTCACATTAAAAATATATAGCACTCCAACAAAGTAGTTAGATTATAAAACTTTAATAACTTATAAATATATACAACAAAACAAAAACAGTAAAAACATATAAACATTTTTAGGGAAAAACAACGAAGTAGCGGTCGGCTGTGCGAATAGTCCCAACGCAGCACAACGTCCAGATTTCTGGACGGCACCCAGGTGATGTTGCCTGGGTGCCGCACTGATTTCGGCATCCGGCGTGGGGCGTCGCGGGGGGTGGGTCATCAGTAGCAAACTGTTGTGCGAATAGTTCCAAGGCAGCAGAACGATGGCACCAAGGTGATGTCCAGTAAGTTGCCGCACTGGTTTTGGTATCCTACAATGCTGCTCCGAATAACGGCGTGGGGCGCCCCGGGGGGGGGGGGGAGGCGGCGTGAACGGGCCTCTCCAGGTGGAGTCTCGTCTGTTGTAGTGGGGCGCCCCTTTACCGTTTCAGTTGCCATTCCGTCCGCTTTTGGTCCACTGTGTCAAAAGCCGCAATTCAGCTGAGTTGCGCCCACTCTTGCGGTGCAGCGATAGGCGGCTGCCACAGGACTCTCAAAATGGCGGCAGGCTCTTTTCTTTTTGGGCCTGGTCCACTGAAATGGCCCTGGGACACCTTGGAAATCGGACGCTTGTCTGCTAGGTCTTGGACCCCATTCTCGAAAGCGTCCCCTCCGCCTTGAGGATTCAACAAAAGTTTTGGGGGCCCCCGACTCCTGTAGGCTTCTGGTGGGGAGCGGCTGCCATGATTGCTCGCGGAATGACCACGACGGAGCCACGAGATGGTGGTGCTTTCATGGTGACGCCAGCTTCAGTGTGAAACATCCAGAAACAAGGTGGGGCTTTCATCGTTTGGGAAAAAAAAAGTTTTCATCCAATGAAAAGTGTTATTTTTAGGTCATATGATCAAGCCTTCCATCATTAGGAAACCAAAAGTAAAATGAACCAATGAAAAGTTTTATAAACAAGTCACATGACCTGTTATGCGGCATAGGGTATAAAAAGCGTAGAAAATCCGTTGGCACGTGAGGCGGCGTCAGTAGCGGACCGATGTGCGAATAGGCCGAAGGCAACACAACGCGCCAAGATCCGGATGGCACCGAGGGGGTGTCCAGCAAGTTGCAGCACTGGTGTGGCCATCCTACAATGCTGAAAGTCGGCGTGGGGCGCCCCATTGGCCTGTGAGTTCGCGTCAGTAGCGGACCTATGTGCGAATAGGCCGAAGGCAGCACAACGCGCCAAGATCCGGATGGCACCGAGGTGGTGTCTAGTAAGTTGCCGCACTGGTGTGGCCATCCTACAATGTTGAAAGTCGGCGTGGGGCGCCCCGTTGGCCTGTGAGATGGCGTCAGTAGCGGACCGATGTGCGAATGGGGCCAAAGGCAGCGCAATAATATTTTCGGAATAGAAGACACCACAAGGCGCTGAGATGCCAAGATCCGGATGGCACCGAGGTGGTGTCTAGCAAGTTGTGGCACTGGTGTGGCCATCCTACAATGGTAAAAGTCGGCGTGGGGCGCCCTGTTGGCCTGTGAGATGGTGTCAGTAGCGGACCGATGTGCGAATGGGGCCAAAGGCAGCGCAACATTATTTTCTGACTAGAAGACACCACAAGGCGCTGAGATGCCAAGATCCGGATGGCACCGAGGTGATGTCTAGCAAGTTGCTGTACTGGTGTGGCCATCCTACAATGCTGAAACTCGGCGTGGGGTGCCCCATTAGCCTGTGAGATGGCGTCAGTAGCGGACCGATGTGCGAATGGGGCCAAAGGCAGCGCAACAATATTTTCTGAATAGAAGACACCACAAGGCGCTGAGATGCCAAGATCCGGATGGCACCGAGGTGGTGTCTAGTAAGATGCAGTGGTGTGGCCATCCTACAATGCTGAAAGTCGGCGTGGGGCGCCCCGTTGGCCTGTGAGATGGCGGCAGTAGCAGACCGATGTGCGAATGGGGCTAAAGGCAGCGCAACAATATTTTTGGAATAGAAGACACCACAAGGCGCTGAGATTCGGTTAGCACCGAGGTGGTGTCTAGCAAGCTATGCAGCTGAGTTGCGTGCGCACTTGCGGCGAATAGGTCGAAGGCAGCACAATAATGTTTTCTGAATAGAAGACACCACAAGGCGCTGAGATTCGGTTACCACCGAGGTGGTGTCTAGCAAGTTGCTGCACTGGTGTGGCCATCCTACAATACTGCTCCGAATAACGGCGTGGGGTGCCCGAAGGGGGGGAGGAGGCGGCGTGAACGGGCCTTCCTAGGTGGAGGCTCGTCTGCTGTAGTGGGGCGCCCCTTTACCGTTTCAGTTGCCATTCAGCTGAGTTTTGGCCGCTCTTGATGCTACAGCGACAGGCGGCTGCAACAGGACTCTCAAAATGGCGGCCTGTTCTTTGGATTTGGGCCTGGTCCACTAAAATGGCCCTGGGACACCTTAGAACTCGGACGCTCGATTTTTTTTTCCTTTCCTCTACATGCAAAAAAAGGTAAATGCCCGGTACGTTATACGCTTCATCTGCCACGATGTACTCTCCAGAGGAACCGAAAAAAAATATAGTTATGGTAACTATACCATGCATCGTCATATGGAGAGGTGGCACCAATTAATTATAGTGCTGCATAAAAGAGAGATTTGGAGGAGAACCCCCGACCTGCCAGTACAATCATCAAAGAAGTGGCACTGACAGCATCAGAGGCAAGGGAAACGGTCCCAAATATTTAGAAGAACTTTGGAAAGATTAAAATGACATGTTTAGATTGTGGCAAATTAATTTCATGTGGACAGATGAGTGTTACTCTATAAATACAGCATATGAACATCATCATAGTCGATGGTTGGTAGAGACATTTTGACTATATCCTGCACCTGCCCGTCCTCGCCCAAAATGGCGCCGGAATAAATGGGACTCGTAACTCCTTGTTGTGTACTGGTTGCAGAACCTTGAAATCACGAGATACGTATGCAGTTTTGAAGCACATGGCGGGCGGGGACGAGAATTGATTGAGTATTTCGACATCCCTATTGATATTAAGTTCTGATGTGTTATTGATTACTGTACTATTGAAAGTTCGAATTAACGTCACGCATGGTACTTGCCCGCAAATGTATATCTAGATAATTTTATTGTAACTGGCCCTGTCGTATTTTAATTATAAAATGTACGTCCACCGATTCCGCAACTGTTAGACACCTTAGTTCTTGCAACCTAATGGCCCGCCCGTTACGTTCCTCTACAGTGTAAATGTCTACTCATCATATACGATTACAGTTTGCTCCGTGGCCGGCCCACGTGGTTATAGGCTCGTATTTGTATAATGAAATTTTCACAATAAAGGTTTTTAAAAGAAAACATGGTAGTAGTATATACATTGGTAAAGTTTTTAATAATAGTCACTGTTTTAGAATCATTAAAAGGCAAGTAAAATAAAGCAGACCAATTACATGAAGGGTAAAAGGTATAATACGCAGGAACGCAGTAAAGATAAATGGTCAAGGGCTGTTGTGTTTTCTACTCCTGCAACATAAAGTGATCGATAAGAATCTCATATTCAGGCGTATCGGCGACTAAGACAGCAGGTCGACCCTCTTTTGCTCAACGGCTCCGTCATGGGACGAAGAAACGCCCTTTTTCTCGAAAAAAGAATATATTTTACTTGCAGGACAGTTGTAAATTTTCCGGGAAAGTACATTAGCCTGGAACATTATAACATATATTTAAGAAAAAATAATGTTCGGAAGTAATAAAAAGCGTAATTTTTAGGTCATATGACCAAGCCTTTCATCATTAGAATAAGAAAAGTAAAATGAACCAATGAAAAGTTTTATTAACAAGTCACATGACCTGTTATTCTTACGTTACGCGCTGCGCGTCGCGCCCCGGATGACTTCCGGATGCGCTAACGCGGCGCGTCATATGACGCATTACGCGACAACGCAGGTCCAGAATATAGTCAAAATGTCTCCACCAACCAGCGGTCGGAACACAACCCCTTTCAGCAGGCTATATAGTTCTGTTAAATGACAACAGAAGGGACAGGCAACAAGAACCATCAGTCAAAGAGGGGAGGGCTAGTTCTTCTCTACCGGGTTACATTGGGGCGCTACCGGAACTGATCGAATTGGTAGTCTACAGTGTTTCTGGATGTTTCAGACTGAAGCTGGCGTTAGCATGAGAGCACCACCATTTCGTAGCTCCGTCGTGGCCATTCCGCGAGCAATCATGGCAGCCGCTCTTTATCGTTATTTTGGGCGGGGTGGGTGGCGGAGCCGAGCTGTATTGCAGCCATCATGGTGTGGAGTTCAGTTCATCTCACTAGTTTCGTATTTGTCATGAGGGGTTGTTCTTAATGTTTCTATTTTAGCGAGGTCAAAAAGAGATCCCATTAGTGGCCTACTGATTTTGCTCGATTCCTTTTGTTTTTTTACACGATTTTTCGTTATCTGCAAAGACTAAACAGAGTATTGCGACTCGGTGTTTGTTTGTAAATAGAGAATGAACCAAAGAGAACCAATTCTAAAACAGTAAATGCTTGGATAACAATCAATCAAATGGAGAGAGAAGCAGGCACGACGTATTACAACGGGGGCAAAGGCCTGCGTTAACTACCTTTCACTATCTGCAAAGAGAGAGTACTCCTAATAGAAATGAGGGGGGGGGGCAGCATTCAAAGCAGATCAGTGTGCATAAACACGAAAATGTTTTTACTTACCACGTACTTGACATTCGACAGCTTATGATATTTGCTATTAAAAAACCATTGAAATTCACTGAAAAAACCATAGGTTATAGACCATATATAGTTAGGAATTAGCATTTACAAAACCTTGAAAATTCACTGAAAAAACCATAGGTTATAGACCATATATAGTTAGGAATTAGCATTTACAAAACCTTGAAAATTCACTGAAAAAACCATAGGTTATAGACCATATATTGTTAGGAATTAGCATTTAAAAAACCTTATTTTACCCACACAAAACCATTGAAATTCCATATATAGTTAGTTGCACTAACTATATATCGCGCACCCGCAATCCACTGCTGATGATGTCACATATTACATCATTCATGACATGGTCAGTGACATCACTGATGACATCACTGATGACATCTCAAATGACATCACTGATGACATCACTGATGACATCTCATTTGACATCAATGACCACATCACTGATGATATCATTCATGTGACAATACAATGCATCTCCTCACATTTTAATATAACCTCTGTTTCACCCAGTGTTAAATACAGAGTATAATTTTTGAAACCATTGACACACCAATACTAGTTACTACATACGCACTCACTGATTCCTACGTCTACACACACCTTCACTCATTCACCCATACAATCATTCATACATACAATCACTCATCTTTACAACACTATCATATGCACTCATACACCTATACAGACACTCACAGTCTGCCACTCATCCATGGAGTTACTCACACACCTAGTCAGTCCTGTAAAGAATCAATGACACTTCCATTTTCTTGTCTATACAGTTAAACATAGAGCACCTTACATTTTCAAACATATACTAACACATACTTACCTTCTTATACAATCATTGATACAAGTACACATTGATCTGCACAGAGTCATACACCTCCCAGCCAGCCACACACACACTCAGTCTCCCATACAAATACTTGGGCAATCAATCAATAACCCATATAGTTACTCATATAGCTACTGATCAACACATGCAGCAGTTTATATAACAACAGACATAATGATGCACAAATTAAGACAGTTTAGTCACTAACCCATGCACTCAGTGAGACACATTTAATCACTCAGTCATACAGTCAGTCATGCACCTACTAAATCCTTCGTCCAGACACTTACACATCCACTCATTCTTCAATATGTAAGACATATTTAAACTTTACAGAAACAAAATATCACTGGATGTTGTTATCAGTCATGTCATCAGTGATGTCATTTGAGATGTCATCAGTGATGTCATCAGTGATGTCACTGACCATGTCATGAATGATGTAATATGTGACATCAGCAGCAGTGGATTGCGGGTGCGCGATATATAGTTAGTGCAACTAACTATATATGGAATTTCAATGGTTTTGTGTGGGTAAAATAAGGTTATTTAAATGCTAATTCCTAACGATATATGGTCTATAACCTATGGTTTTTTCAGTGAATTTTCAAGGTTTTGTAAATGCTAATTCCTAACTATATATGGTCTATAACCTATGGTTTTTTCAGTGAATTTTCAAGGTTTTGTAAATGCTAATTCCTAACTATATATGGTCTATAACCTATGGTTTTTTCAGTGAATATATATATATATATACACATACATATATATAAATGCATATGCATATATATATATGTGTATATGTGTGCGTGTAGAGAGAGGTAGAGAGGTAGAGGTGTAGAGGTAGAGGTGTAGAGGTAGAGAGGCAGAGGTAGAGAGGTAGAGACTAGTAGAGAGAGAAATAGAGAGAAGTAGAGAGAGGTAGAGAGTAGAGAGTGAGTAATAGAGAGTAGAGAGTGAGTAGTAGAGAGTAGTAGAGAGCAGTAGAGAGAGTAGCAGAGAGTGAGTAGTAGAGATTAGTAGAGTGAATAGTAGAGTGAGTAGTAGAGAGTAGTAGAGAGTGAGTAGTAGAGAGTAGTAGAGAGTGAGTAGTAGAGAGTGAGTAGTAGAGAGTAGTAGAGAGTAAGTAGTAGAGTGAGTAGTAGAGAGCAGTAGAGAGTGAGTAGTAGAGAGTAGTAAAGAGTGAGTAGTAGAGAATAGTAGAGAGTGAGTAGTAGAGACTGAGTAGTAGAGAGTGAGTAGTAGAGGCGGAGTAGTAGAGAGTGAGTAGCAGAGAGAGAGAATAGTAGAGAGTAGTAGAGAGTGAGTAGTAGAGTGAGTAGTAGAGAGTAGTAGATAGTGAGTAGTAGTAGAGAGTGAGTAGTAGAGAGTAGTAGAGAGAGAGTAGTAGAGAGTGAGTAGTAGAGAGTAGTAGAGAGTGAGAAGTAGAGAGTGAGTAGTAGAGAGTAGTAGAGAGTGAGTAGTAAAGAGTGAGTAGTAGGGAGAGAGTAGTAGAGAGTGAGTAGTAGAGAGTAGTAGAGAGTGAGTAGTAGAGAGTAGTAGATAGTGAGTAGTAGGGAGTAGTAGAGTAGTAGAGAATGAGTATTAGAGAGTGAGTATTAGAGAGTAGTGGAAGAGTAGAGAGTGAGTAAAGCTGTGGAAGTAGTATCATCATTTGTTTATATCTACTAGGATGAACTACTGACCCGTACTGGTGTGAAAGTCCTGGGGTAAGTAAAATATGTGACGTACTGTCTAGAGTCTCATGCTGCTAAGCTAAGTTGATGCCGGACTTGGTGATGAAAGTGTGGGCCCAAACCGAGTGTCATATGCTGTAAAGTCATGTGCTGTAGGCGCTGTGCCATATGTGTCCAAGTAGTGTGAGCAAGTACTTATAGCTACTTGGATGAACTTTTGTTTCCAACATTGTAGCTTGTATATGGTGCTTAGGAGGTGTTATAGAGGGAGTGCGAAGGTAAATTCATGCGTATCAAATAAATTCGGTATTTGTGAAGTGCTAACTACTCACACTTACGGGTTTGATGACACTAGGAGCGTAAGCTGAGCTGCTGACGGACTCGGGGTAAAGCCGTTGAACTACTGACCCTACCGGTGTAAAAAGTGCGGGGTATGGAAACTAAGTGAAGTATTGACTAGAGTGTCATGCTGTTAAATTGACCTGATGCTGGACTCGGAGATGAAACCGTGAGCCTAAACTGTGTGTGCTATGATGTGAAGTCATGTGCTCCGGGCGCTACACCACACCTGTCCAACTTGTATATGGTGCTCAAGTGGTGTTGTATAGGGTGTGCAAAGGTAAATCAATATGGTATTTGTAAAGCACAAACTGCTCACCCCTATGGGTGAGTAGAGCCAGGGATCAAAGCGAGAGCTCTGTGCTGCAAAGTGAGATGGTCTGGCCGCTGCGCTACAGCTGTGTGGAGAAAACATTTTGGCGAGGGTCCGGGAGTTGCCGTTAACTTGCCCTAAAAGAGTGGGCCTAAGTTGTAAGTTATAGGGTGGCTCTAAAAAGATCCCTTGTGTTCATTAGTTGGAGCAACATATGAGTGCCGATGCACAGCTTCAAGTTATTCAGGAAAACTGTTTCCCTGATCTGTGAAGTGTACTCTATCACTTCTGTAAATATCCGCCATATCAAACCGTATGTTGTTGTTGTAGATGGACCCCATTTTGTGGTCTCTGAGGTATGCAGACACAGCTTTGTTGACTTTCTTCCAAGATTTTTTAATCAGAGGAAAAAATTGTTTGGACCATGTCCACTTCTGTCTTTGGCATATATTGGAATATACAAAGACAGTTTGAGGCAAAAGTAACATCCATTGTCCAAAGGTGTCCTTCCAAAGCATTTTCAAACCTACCCCAGTCAATGTGCCTAGGTCGTTTCCACCACAGTGCACAATCACGAGGTCAGGGTGTTGGAGATGCAAACTGATTTTAACCAAAGGCAACAATTGGTGCCACTTCAATCCTCTCTGTCCAAACCATTTAATGTCCATATTTTGTAAACCAAGGTCTAAGTCAATACTGTTCTGCATACCTCTTGCACCAGAAAACATAGCTATGTCCTACGACCCACACTAGCATTTTGAAGGTATGGCTGGAAGTTATGGAAAGATGTTTGTCATGCAGTTCCTACATAGAATAGGAGATATGTTTAAAGATGGGAACTAGTTTCTTTTCACATACAAAATGGTACTTGATTGGGAGATGAAAAGCATAATTTTTTAAAAGTAGGGTGCACATTCGTTTTGTGGAAAAGCATCTTTGTGAATGGTTAAGGAAAAGCAGTTTGAACGTGGAGTACATATTATAGGATAAAATTTGATCAACTCACCGACACCTGCTACTTGCATTTGGAATGCAGTGTTTGAACTTAAAACAATCGTGAACTTTTAACCTTCATGTGCCGTTAAATATTCGTGAAAATTTTGCAAAAAAAAATCGTTAGGTTTAAAAAAATTGATAAACTTTTAAACTCCATGTGTTGTAGAATGTTCTAGAAAGTGTGTTCATAGAATACGTTGCATTTCTGACTGATATGTGTACTTGAATATTAAAAAATCTGTTTATATGGAAATTCAGACAGACAGTAATAGAGAGAAGTTTTGAAAGCTAAAATGAATCAAGGAACTATTCTAATGTGTTCTTTATTACCTACTGGCAGTTTGAAAACAAATTCTTGGTTCATATCAGCTCCTATGTTGAAAGTTTGGAGATGATTCGTCAAGGGGGGCCGAGATAAAAGGGGGGTCCCAAAACGTGTTTTCTCCATGTTTATTTCCATAGGAAACTTTAGACAAGGCTACAGGTCGAACGGGTGAACAGAATTACCCCAAATTTGGCAGGGAGAAGGGTTTTGATATAGAAAGCACGCTTTTGTTTATTTGGTGTAAATCCGTTCAGTAGTTTTTGGGAACTATTGAAATTTACAGATATCGATATTTGGGAATTCTGCCATCTGATTGGCTGAGATGTTACGAGCAGGAGCTTGCTGCTTATTGGCTGCGAGCGGTCGCAACTAGGAAGTGTTGGCCGATATTTTGGGATTCTGTTGAAGCGAGTAAGGAGAAAAAAGGGTGAAAAATGTTGGAAAGGAGGATAAAAGCACTGTAACCTCTGTGGGGGAGTGCGAAGCAAAGTAGTCACTGTTACCGGTCTGAAAGTGTGGTGTTGCTCAGAGTGACATGGTGCTGATATGATATGGTGCTACTCTCGGGTATGAAACCGAGAGCCTAAACCGTGAGGTCATTGCTGTAAAGTGATGTGATCTGCTCTTAGTAGCATACGTGTGCAAGTAGTGTTAGTAGGCGTTTATACCATACAGGGAGTGAGAAACAAACTACTGACCGCTACTGTGTGTTTATAGTATACCGGAAGCGGGAAGCGAAGTACTCACGCCTACTGGTGTGAAGAGTTGGGAATAAAACCAATGTAATTGCTGGAAAGGGATGGGCTCTGGGCACTGTAGTATATGTGTGCAAGTAGTGTTAGCTGGCTTTTATACCATACAGGGAGTGGGATGCGAACTACTGACCAGTACAGTACGTTTATACAATACCGGAAGTGGGAAGCGAAGTACTCACGCCTACTGGTGAAAAGAGTCGGGAGTAAACCAAGTTGATTGATTTAAATTGATGGGCTCTGGGCACTGTAGGATACTAGCCGCGGTCGTATAAGTGTGTAAGTAGTGTTAGTATGCGTTTTATAGTATATAGGGAGTGGGAAGCGAACTACTCACATCTACTGGTGGGAGACTTGGGTATTAAACTGTGAGCCTAAATTGTGAGCTCATTGTTGTAAAGTGATGTGCTCTGGGCACTGTGGCATACCTTTGGAAGTGATGTTAGTTTGCGCTTATACAATACAGGGAGTGGGTAGCAAAATACTCACCCCTACCGGTGTCAAGACTAGTGGATGAAACCATGAGTTCATTGCTGTAAAGTCATGTGCTCTGTGTAGTATTCCAAAGTAAGTCATAGTAGAATGTTAGTATGTAATTCCACTAGAATCAAAGTATGTAATGTCAGAATGTAGGGCTGTCATGAGGGGAACCTTGCGGAGTTTGTACACGGTGCTGGAGAAGACGGTTGCCTTGCTGTCTACTCCTATTGGTGGCTGTTTCAGGTGTCTTGTTTTCCTGTCATAAATCTACTTATTGAAACCACTGCTGTCTGCCTCTTCACTACATAAATTTGGTGACGTGCGGGAGAAGGTAAAAAGAAGGCAGCACTCACCAATATTTCAAAATTGCTTGTGTTGTGCTGAAGACCCCTTTTCTACGTGTAGCTGTTTCTACTCATGCCAGGGTCGTTGGCTCATTGAACTATCTCATCCGATTTCTGGTAGAATTTATATTTTTAGATTTTGCACTTCCTCTGCTTCTTCGCTACATTCTGGTCGCTGTACTACACGTGTGTAAGGTGTTAGTATGCGTTTATACTAACAAATTCATCATGGTCCTAGGGAGGGTGACCTCTCAGGCGCAGCTCATACAATGTCCCAGAGTGTGCATTCGTGGGACATTTGTGTTTTCTATTAGAAGGCTGGTGCATGGCTTCCACCCTGTGATAGCAAATCCTAGTCAAATGTTAAACTAACTATACCGTCCCTGAAACCTATTTTTTTGTGAATTTCTAAGGTTTTTTAAACGCTAATTCCTAACTATAGTGTGCCTGAAACCTATGTTTTTTTCAGTGAATATATATATATATATATATATATATATATATATATATATATATATATATACACATTTGTGTGTGTGTAAGTGCATGACATTTTTGTTGCTGAACCATAATGAAAATATTTCATTACATGCTTTGCCCTTGTAACAAGGACCCTTCACAATAACAGCATTACTCCAGACCGTAGCTTGTGACATAAAGAAGGTTTATTCATCCTACAGAAAACCTCATCCATCCAGCCTCTTGTCACCCTCTTTCAGGTCCAACTGTCACCTCTCTCCCTGAGGGTCTTCTATGACCTCACCACAATCTACTCATGCCCATTATATAGTAAGTCATGAGCCATCAGCATATTAAGCACCGCTCCTTTTTACATTAAACAAGCTTGTTATAAACAATTCTTAAGATATAGTTTTGATAATATTATCATGCAACTTTCAAAATATGTAAAATACATTGAATCGATTAAATACTCATCAATAACATAAGCAGTGAATATTACTCTCACATAATCCTTTTAATAGAGAGGAGTTTTCCTCACACTAAGAAATCTTTTGTTTAATACCTCATCCAGAGTATTCTCCTTTTTCTGAATCTTTACTCAAATTCTTTCCATTTGGCAGTGGAATCCAGCTAAACCCAACTTTCCTTTATAGGAAACAATTCTATTTATATACGGGATTCCTCAGTCTTTACAGCATTAATGAATAGCTTAGACACTATTATTGACTTAGAATATCTCACATTTTTCTCTTTGCCACATATTCTATTTATCATAACACGGTCATCAACCTTCACTATCAACTTCTTAACAGGTTTCCTATTGTCAAAGTTTTCATTACAAGCCATCACTTTTCTTTCCTCTCTTCTTTCCAACTATCATCCATAGATTCTCCTTCAAATTTCCTATTGCATTATTCAACAAGCTAGGAAGTACTAGAGTGTTAGCAGATCTACCACGAAACGGATCAAGAGGAGTTTTCACTGTAGTAGAGTGTGGAGCGAATCTGCATGCTCCACTTCTTTTGTTGAGTTCTTCCTTTCAGCTCAAGCACTTGTCCTTTACCAAATGTACGGTGTGTTTCAGAACTCTGTTGAATTGTTCTATCATCCCATTGGTTTCAGGATGAAATAACACACATTTTATATGCTTTATCCTACAATTACTCACAAAACTCTCCATCTCATGGGACACCAGTTTTACCCCCTTAGTCAGTTAATAAAATCTGTGGTAGACCTTCCCTTCCACACATATCTCTAAGAAATTGTATCACATGTTTTGTCTCAATTCTCCATATGATATATGCCCCTTAGGCAATCCGGAATACATATCCAAAGCCTCGCTCACATAATTTACACATTCATCACCATATTTAGGACCTAATATGTCCAAAGTAATCTCCTGCCAAGGAAAAGTAGGACATTCTCTGATGATCATAGGTTGCACTCTAGGCTTTACCACTATTTCACTGAAAGCGACTGCATACACTCTGTCATCATTTTTTCCACCTGTATGTCCATTCCCTCCCATGTTTATGCCACTCTCTGGGGTGTATTACAAGTTTGGTGGTCTGCAGTCTCAGCTGTGGTGATCCTACAGCAGAGAGCAGTCTGCCGTATTACAAGTTGCGAGTGTTGCCTGTGCAGCGACCGCCACTGGACCACCAGCACACTGCAGACTGACAGAATCGCAGTCAGGGGAAGGGCGCCTTCATTGTGCAGTACAGAAGTGCAAAACCGCCATCCGTATTATGAGTTGGCTTTACCATGATCCGACTGAGGTGGTCGGACCATCGGCTAACGGTTGGCAGAGAGGAAGGATTTGGGGTGCCTACTCGCCCCTTTCCAGTTCTTCACAGCAGATTTTGAGGTGGATCCCTTCTCCAGGTCCTCCGTACACAGCAGCATCTGCACCCTGAGGAATGCGACCCCATCTGCAATTAAATACAGGTAAATCTTTTATACCATGTATCTATTACCAGGATTTCCCACATGGTGTCAGACTCCGGCAATGGGTAGGTAGCAGTTTTTTAACATATATTATGCATATGTGTACATTCAACACATATGCAGTCAGAATGTACACATAGTTATTAATATATATTGAAATACATTGACCACTACCGCAAAACCACCGCAGTCACACCACTGACCTCTCATTAAACTCGTAATATGGTGGTTGGATTGCCAAAGGTGCAGTGGTCTCAAAGAGGTCGCTGTCCTTTGACGGTCAGACCACCAAACTCGTAATAAGGCCTTAAGTCTTTCTTTGTTTTTGGAAATACCCTGATGACCTGAATATACTAAAGAGATCAACTCATATCTAATGGATAGAGACAGGACCAGTCTGGTGCCCCAAAATAGTAAACCTTGACTTTCTGGCAACTCATCCTTGACATTCGAGTACGTTTTTATACTCTGACACTTTTCAAACTTCAATCTTTTCTCATACAAAAAGTACTTCCCGACTCACATTATAAGACTGCGATTCTGTGCACCACTTCTCTTCTGAAATACCCACTGGATGCCTGTTCTCCTCCTTTTTGGCCTTTGCCCACACCTCATGCAATATCACAGACCTAACCAGAGCTGCTCCTTTTTCTTCATCACCACCAGGACCTGGAACTACCTGCCCCTACTTCTCCACACAGCCCACTCCCTGGAATCTCAAGACCTGAGTGCCGAGCTATGCAGATGCTGATTGATTGGAACTGTTGCAGTGTCAATGTCAATAGTACCAACCATCTCATCATCAAAAATATCTTCATCATCAAATTTATCTTTATCTTGTCCTTGACCCAGGACAATGAATCTGAACAAGGAATCTGCGCCTACGTAATCCCCAACAGGAATGTATTTCATCTCGAAATCATACTTTTGGTAATGCAATGACCTACTTTCTGGCAGATACAGCATCAATGCCTTTTTTCTTAAACAGTTCACAAAAAAGGTATGTGGTCTGTTCTGACCTCAAACTTTTTTGATCTACAAAAGTCTCTTACTGTTTCTTGTTGCCCAATACACTGCCAGTGCTTCCCTTTCAATACCTCAGGGGCATATTATCAAGGACGGGCGATACATTATCGCCGCTTTTATCGGCAGGAAACTGCCGATAAAGCGTCGATAATGGGCTTGATAATATGCTCTATGAATTCCTATCGAAGCCCATGTTAGATGTGAAGACATACATTATCGCCGATAAAAGCGGCGATAATGTATCGCCCGTCCTTGATAATATGCCCCACAGTACCTTGTCTCTGGGTCCTTCAAACTTCTTGACAGAATCAATATCGTTCTCTGAGACTCTCCTTCACCTTGTTGTAATACTGCTCCCAAACCTTTGAAACTTCCATCTGTGGTGAGAATATACTTCTGTTTTTAGATTACAGTTCATCAATTTTGGAGCATGACTGAGTATCTATCTCCTTTATCTTTCTAAATTCACTTTCACAAGAAACAGTGCACACAAAATCAACCCCTTTCCTGAGATTTTTCCTCACGTTGATACAATTTTCTGCAATTCCCTTTACAAATTTACAATAATATTTGGCCATGCCCAAACCCTTCATTAGTTCTTCTTTATTGTTCAGAGATTTCAACAAAAAAATAGAGTTTACCAACTTCTCTTTTAAAGTCATGCCTTCCCCAGTAATGGTGTGTCACAAATAGTCAATTGAATGTCTCCTTAATATATATTTCTCTACCTTCAGTGTAAGGTTGTACTCCTCAAATGTTTCCAATGCTTGCTTCACTCTGGAATCATGCTCTTTACAATCTCTCCCAAATACTAACACATCATCTCGATAAATCTTTATCCCTTCCAAACCTCTCAACACCCTTTTTAAAGCTCTCTCAAAAGCAGAAGCTGCAGAAACTAGGATAATGTCAGTATGGCATACCTCAATGCCCCAAAGAGAGTAATAAACGTGGTACAGTCTCTCGATATTTTCATCCAATTCAACTTGATGGGCAGTCGATGTCAAATCAATGGTCGAAAAAACCTTAGCTCCTCCTAACAGCTGAAGCATGTCAACAATATTTGGTAGGGGATATTTATCAATTACTAAATTGTTTCAAGCACCCTGAGGACTATGCAAATAAGCAACCCTCTATTGGCCTTTCTTAGCAACCACAATAGGTGCTAACCTTTCCTTACCTGCAAACTCCACAATGATTTCCTCAGACTTGAGTCTTTTCAATTCCTTTCTCACATCCTCTCTCACAGCTATAAGTGCATTGCAAAGCTTACCACTGACAGGCTAAGCATCACTTGTCAATCGAATCTGATTAACGTAGCCCTTTATTCATCTTAATTTGTATTCAAACCCTTTGTGAAATTTCAATTTGACTTCTTGAAGCAATGCAACACCCATGTCTTTGTTTTCATCAACTTTCTGCAATATGCGATTTTCCTTTAATAAAATCGGAGAAACAATATTTGTCTCAAGCATAACTCCCAGGTCTTGTTAGCGAAACCAACTTAATATGCTGTCCCCTCTCTTTAATACATAGATCTTAGCACTTATATACCTCTGTTTGTATGCTGCTGTGCCCTCAAAATAACCATGAAGATCAATTGGTTTACAACTATATTCATAAGGTTTTATGTAACTATGGGATATTGTGGTGATCTTAGCTCCATAATTGAATAGCATCTTGGTTATTTCACCATTCACACTTATCTCATCCAACGGAGTGTTGTGATTTATTCGTCCGACTTGTAGCACTATCTGACCACACTCATAAACAGAATCTCTACCACTACCGCTGTCAGTGTCATGTATTTCACAAACCTTTTTCTTAGAGATACCCTTCTCATTGCACACTACAGAAAGGTGACCAATTTCTTTGCAAAAACTACCAGTTGCTTTGAAGCCAGGACAGTTCATATCATTAGCCATATGATCTGACTATACACATCTGTAGCAATTCCCTACAATGTTTTTTTTCTTCTCATCATTCGTATGTTTTTTCTTCTATAATTTCTTTGTAGCTTTATTGAACGCTGACAAGTCTTACCCATTAAATGATTACCTTTTTATCATATCTACATATTTCAGAGAGTGTTCTATGGTTTTAGCCAATGCTAACACCTCATCTAATGTTGATTCATCTTTCTTCCAAAGTTCCTCTCGCACTCTCTCAATACTACACTCTAACATGAATTGGTAACGTATTCTTGTTTCCACTTCAACCTTACATGATGTAGCTAATTTTCTTAAATCTGTTCCATCATTTTCAAAAGACTCTACATCTTTTTGTTTAAGTTTGTCAAAATTATACCTTTCAAATATGGTACTCACTTTAGAGATATAATGCTTATCAAGCTTTCTTGAACATGTTTTGTATTCATTTAGGTCTTTAGTATCCTCATCTGTAACCGCAGGCAGGTGGTCAAAAACATCTTGACCTTCTGGGCCTAAACAGTGCAATCACAGCACTGGTTTTTTTCTGACTCTAGACTAGTGCCCTATGCTTTGGCATATATTTTGAAAACTTTCTTTTATTTCTGCCACTTAATTGACGGTACACCAGGATTCGTTAGAATAAATGGAGGAGCTGTATTATTCTACAGGGTGTCCTAATGCACTAATTATTACCCTTCGGTCCCAATGTTTTCTACATTAATAACTGTTCTATTTACTTGTCACTGGCACTTCATTAGTGTGTCCAAAATTTACCTGCAAAGAACTTATGGTTAGAATTAGATGAATAATTCCTAAAATTAAACATTCTGTAAGTGACAGCAACCATCACGTTGAACGTATACAGACCCTGCAGAAAGTGAATGATACCATTAAACCATTTGTGAGTAACACTGCAGAACCAAATACCATTGCAGAAGAGAACCATGAACAAGAACATCTTCCTGTTCATGTTAGTAGTTTGTGTACTATGCAGTAGGTAAATAAATACTTTTGCTGTGATGCGATACAATGAAGAAGCCCCCATCGGTCAGTGGATTAGTTGTTTCGAACCCAAACCAGATATAAACATACAATAGGAAACAGGGAACAAAAGGAAATATGTACAAAAAAACCTGGAAATTTGATAAAAGAGAATACTAAGGAAGTTTTGTATCACTGATAACGACACGCTGTATCTGATTTTGTCTGTACATCACTGTCAATGACAGGCTATTACTCATCTGCTAAAGGAAACCTCCTCCTGATCCAAAATGTGGTGAGTGTCTGAAAAGTTTTAGCGCTCCGTCCATCATCTCCTTGTGTTTGCTTTGTTCGCCCTATGTTTGGTAGACTTTGCCCAGACGTGGGTCCCATGCTCACTTTGCCTCTGGATTCAAGCTAGCCTGGCTGATGAAGGGTGTTACCCAGAAACCGGTCCAGGAATGCTTGTTTCCGATTCAGGGAAAACCTGGCTTAGCAGTTCGGACTCAAATGTTCCCATGAGGCATAGGGTCAAGACTGATTTGCATATAGCTAGGTCGGAACTGAGGTGGCAAAGTGAGCTAAAGAATGATGAAGAATTAAATCCAGATCTATGACTAGGGGTGAGTGTCTGAAAAGTTTCAGCACTCCATCCATCAACTCCTTGTGTTTGCTTTGTTCGCCCTAAGTTGGCAGGGTATGCCCAGATATGGGTCTCTTGCTCACTTTGCTACTGGATTCAAGCTAGCCTGGCTGATGAAGGGTGTTACCCAGAAACCGGTCCCAGGATGCTTGTTTCAGGTTTAGGGAAGACCTGGCTTGGCAGTTCGGGCTGGACTGTTCCCATGAGGCCATAGCTGCATATAGCTGGGTCTGAACTGAGAAGTATGCTAAAGAATGATGTTGTATTCAACCCAGATCAGTGACTGGGGGTGAGTGTCTGAAAAGTTTCAGCGCTCCGTACATCCTCTCCTTGTGTTTGCTTTGTTCGCCCTATGTTTGGTAGACTTTGCCCAGACGTGGGTCCCATGCTTACTTTGCCTCTGGATTCAAGCTAGCCTGGCTGTTGAAGGGTGTTACCCAGAAACCGGTCCAGGCATGCTTGTTTCCGATTCAGGGAAAACCTGGCTTGGCAGTTCGGGCTTGAATGTTCCCATGAGGCATAGGGTCAAGACTGATTTGCCCTTCCTAACACATACAACCAAGTCTCCTCTGATGGAATGGAATGACATTTTTGCAACAAAAATTCTCCAGTAAGAACGACCCAGCTAATATGTTTGATCCATTGAAAGCAGTGTCCCTGAATGGTCCCTGTCCACAGATATTGTGGTAGGAAAGTGAACTATTTTACTAAGACCCAAATAATATACAAGCACCTCTCTAAACCCTTGAAACACAAATCTGACATGCCGTGTTATAAAAGGGTCTGAACAGACGTGGCAAAGTGAGCTAAAGAATGATGAAGAATTCAACCCAGATCTATGACTGGGGGTGAGTGTCTGAAAAGTTTCAGCACTCCATCCAGCAACTCCTTGTGTTTGCTTTGTTCGCCCTAAGTTGGCAGGATATGCCCAGGTGTGGGTCCCTTGCTCATTTTGCCACTGGATTTAAGCTAGCCTGGCTGATGAAGGGTGTTACCCATAAACCGGTCTCAGGATGCTATTTCCGGTTCAGGGACAACCTGGCTTGGCAGTTCGGGTTGGACTGTTCCCATGAGGCCTGGGGTCAAGACTGATTTGTATATAGCTGGTTCGAAACTGAGATGGCGAAGTGAGCTAAAGAATGATGATGTATAACCCAGATCTTTGACTGGGGGTGAGTGTCTGAAATGTTTCAGCGCGCCATCCATCATCTCCTTTTGTTTGCTTTGGCAGGGTGTGCCTAGACGTGGGTCAGTTGCACACTTTTCTACTGGATTCAAGCTAGCCTGGCTGATGAAGGGCGTTACCCAGAAACCGTTCCCGGGATGCTTGGTTCCGGTTCAGGGAAAACATGGCTTGGCTGTTCGGGCTGGACTGTTCCCATGAGGCACAGGGTCAAGACTGATTTGCATATAGCTGGGTATGAACTGAGGTGGTAAATTGAGCTAAATAATTATGATGGATTCAGCCCAGATCTGTGAAGGGGTGAGTATCTGAAAAGTTTCAGCACTCCGTCCATCATCTCCTTGTGTTTGCTTTGTCCACATTGTACATGCTATGTAACAGGTGGTTGCCCGGAGACGTGCTCAAATGACTGCTCAGGCAAACTGAAAGGGCATGTGAAAGTAACTAGTTCTGAAGAGTTGAATGTGCGGCTACCACAATGAGAATGGAACTGAACAACTAACTCTGAATAGATAATCGCACAAGATGAGTGCACGGCTACCACACCATGAGCGGAACCCTTTCTGAAGAAGTGAGTGTGAAGGTGCCACAACATTCACACAACGTGCAAGAAGATACACCAGCTCAGCCAAATGGTGCATGGGCAGATGAGCAGACAAATATTATAAGTTTCACCTCACGCACTGGCGAATTGCCCATAGACTGGCAAAAAGACGCAAACTTATCAAATAAATATGCATTGGCTACAAAAGACTGCTGCTAGCACACCTACTGTACCATGTCCTCCAGACACCAACAGAAGATCATTTGAATCCATCTGGGCAGCAGCATCTGCTTTCCCCATGTCTGCTTTTATTAGATTCTTGGCAACCAAAATCTCCACTAGTTCCAATGAGTTGCCATTACATAGTGCCTCGAAGCAGTTTGTCTCCTTGATGGCCTACTGCTGCCAGAAGTATTGAGGTTGCGACAGGGTATGCTCAGACGTGAGTCCCTTGCTCACTTGGCCACTGGATTCAAGATAGCCTGGCTGATGAGGATTATGAATCCGAAACCGGTCCCAGGTTGCTTGTTTCCGGTCCATGGAAGACATGGCTTGGCAGTTCGGGCTGTACTGTTCCCATGAGGCACAGGGTCAGACTGATTTGCATATAGCCATGTTTGAAATGGGGTGGCTGAGTGGGCTAAAGAATGGTGATGGATTAAACCCAGATCAGTTGACTGGGGGTGAGTGTTTGATTTGCTCAAACGCTCCGTCCATCATCCCCTTTTGTATCGCTTTGTTCGCCCTAAGTGTGGCAGAGTATGCTCAGACGTGAGTCCCTTGCTCACTTGGCCACTGGATTCAAGATAGCCTGGCTGATGAGGATTATGAATCCGAAACCGGTCCCAGGATGCTTGTTTCCGGTCCATGGAAGACATGGCTTGGCAGTTCGGGCTGTACTGTTCCCATGAGGCACAGGGTCAGACTGATTTGCATATAGCCATGTTTGAAATGGGGTGGCTGAGTGGGCTAAAGAATGGTGCTGGATTAAACCCAGATCAGTTGACTGGGGGTGAGTGTTTGATTTGCTCAAACGCTCCGTCCATCATCCCCTTTTGTATCGCTTTGTTCGCCCTAAGTGTGGCAGGGTATGCTCAGACGTGAGTCCCTTGCTCACTTGGCCACTGGATTCAAGATAGCCTGGCTGATGAGGATTATGAATCCGAAACCGGTCCCAGGATGCTTGTTTCCGGTCCATGGAAGACATGGCTTGGCAGTTCGGGCTGTACTGTTCCCATGAGGCACCGGGTCAGACTGATTTGCATATAGCCATGTTTGAAATGGGGTGGCTGAGTGGGCTAAAGAATGGTGATGGATTAAACCCAGATCAGTTGACTGGGGGTGAGTGTTTGATTTGCTCAAACGCTCCGTCCATTATCCCCTTTTGTATAGCTTTGTTCGCCCTAAGTGTGGCAGGGTATGCTCAGACGTGAGTCCCTTGCTCACTTGGCCACTGGATTCAAGATAGCCTGGCTGATAAGGATTATGAATCCGAAACCGGTCCCAGGATGCTTGTTTCCGGTCCATGGAAGACGTGGCTTGGCAGTTCGGGCTGTACTGTTCCCATGAGGCACAGGGTCAGACTGATTTGCATATAGCCATGTTTGAAATGGGGTGGCTGAGTGGGCTAAAGAATGGTGATGGATTAAACCCAGATCAGTTGACTGGGGGTGAGTGTTTGATTTGCTCAAACGCTCCGTCCATCATCCCCTTTTGTATCGCTTTGTTCGCCCTAAGTGTGGCAGGGTATGCTCAGACGTGAGTCCCTTGCTCACTTGGCCACTGGATTCAAGATAGCCTGGCTGATGAGGATTATGAATCCGAAACTGGTCCCAGGATGCTTGTTTCCGGTCCATGGAAGACATGGCTTGGCAGTTCGGGCTGTACTGTTCCCATGAGGCACAGGGTCAGACTGATTTGCACATAGCCATGTTTGAAATGGGGTGGCTGAGTGGGCTAAAGAATGGTGATGGATTAAACCCAGATCAGTTGACTGGGGGTGAGTGTTTGATTTGCTCAAACGCTCCGTCCATCATCCCCTTTTGTATCGCTTTATTAGATTGTTGGCAACCAAAATCTCCACTAGTTCCAATGAGTTGCCATTACATAGTGCCTCGAAGCAGTTTGTCTCCTTGATGGCCTACTGCTGCCAGAAGTATTGAGGTTGCGACAGCTGTTCGACTTCAATTTCGAGGTCTTCTGAATGCTTCTGGTGGCTACCAATATCTCATGATCCTGTCCCGTCGTCAGTGTACCAAGGTGCCTTCACAATAAAAGGATCACTCCAGACAGTAACTTGTAACGTGAAGATGATTTAATCATCATACAGAAGACCTCATCCATCCAGCTTCTTGTCACCATCGCTCAGGTCCAACTGTTACCTCTCTCCCTGAGGCTCCTCTATGATTCACCACATTCTACTCATGCCATCATGCATTAAGACATGAGCCATCAGCATATAACAGCCCTTCCTAACACATACAACCAAGTCTCCTCTGATGGAATGGAATGACATTTTTGCAACAAAAATTCTCCAGTAAGAACGACCCAGCTAATATGTTTGATCATTGAAAGCAGTGCCCCTGAATGGTCCCTGTCCACAGATATTGTGGTAGGAAAGTGAACTATTTTACTCAGACCCAAATAATATACAAGCACCTCTCTAAACACTTGAAACACAAATCAGACATGCCGTGTTATAAATGGGTAGCCCCCAACGGTAGAGTTAAATTCTGCAAAATCTCTGCATCAATCCAAACTATCATAAACTGCATGTAAAATCTGATTGCCACATCTGTTGTCTCCACTGTTTATTTAATCCTGGAAAAGTGTGTAAAATATTGTAGTCGTCTTGTGGCCACAACATCAATACTGCCTTTTTGTGTAGTTAATAGCTCTCGTAATTTTAAGCATGATATAGATTGTAATCACTGGTACAAACTGCAATTCCACAGAAAAGCCGAAATGCTTTCAACATTCATTTTTATGCTGATATTGCCTTGTACGGTGAAACGAAAATATATATTTAAAAAAGTAAAGCTTTAATGTGGGCTCCTGTGGTCTACAGTAAACAACCTTTATCTAACAAACACTACCTAAATCAATAGAAGCCCATTTAAGCTAAATGTGTATTGATTTTTTAATTTCCCTGGTGAACGTCCAGAGTAAGGCCACAGCATCAATTGTATATCTTGTATGCACTGTCCGAGTTTCCAGATAAGGCTGCGTTATGGAGGGTCACTGAAATGCAATTTATGTGATTATGTTTGAAATCGGTTTCTTGGATGACAAATAACCTTTCCAGTTTTACTGTTTTTTGTAGCTGCAATTCTAACTTCTAACTATAACTATATAAAACATGCAAAATTAATAAATAATGTCCATATAACTTGAAACTACTGTGAAAACCGATTTTAAAGTTATCGACTATTTTTTTAAACTATTGTTGACCTAAAGTGCAAGAATGGAAAAAAAATGTTTATGCACTAGTTGAATCATGTATTGTGAAAATATCTATAAAGGAGTTAGTCTAGTGTATCTCATTCTTGGAATACAGATATAGGGCACCAGTAATGCTTCTCTTTAACATATTTGACAGGTACGAGTATATGCACCATTGTACTTAGCCCTCTCTGCAGAGTCACTCCCAAGCTTTTTGCCTCTGCCCCTCCAGTTCACTGAAATTTGTTTTCTTTGACCTTAGGACTCGGTGCACTTTATCACAGCTAACCAGTGGTAAAATGCTTGTGCTCTCATCACATGGTAAAATTGGCCTATCGCTGATTGGCACATTTCTCTAGCATATGGTACTACATGTACCCAAAATGCTACTAGTGGGTCTGCGATTCATAAAGGGGGTGGTGATGGACAGAGTATCTGAATTAGGCAGAACACTCCTACCCAGTCAAAAGATCAGGGCTTGATTCATCACCGTTTTTAGCTTACTGCACCATCCCAGCTCAGAACCTGGCTACATGCAAATTAGTCTGACCCTGGCCCAGTGCATCATGGGAACAGGGCAGACCAAACTACCAAGCCAATTCTTTACTGGAAAGGAAACAAGCTTCCGGGGACCGGTTTCTGGCATTACAGCCGTCTTCGGCCCGGCTTGCTTGAATCCTGATGGTGCAGTGAGCAAGGGACTCACATCTGAGTATACCCTTCCACACTTGTGGTGGCCAAAACGATTCATAAAGGGGGTGGTGATGGACAGAGTATCTGAATTAAGCAGAACACTCCTACCCAGTCAAAAGATCAGGGCTTGATCCATCACCGTTTTTTAGCTCACTGCACCATCCCAGCTCAGAACCTGGCTACATGCAAATTAGTCTGACCCTGGCCCAGTGCATCATGGGAACAGGGCAGACCAAACTACCAAGCCAATTCTTTACTGGAAAGGAAACAAGCTTCCGGGGACCGGTTTCTGGCATTACAGCCGTCTTCGGCCCGGCTTGCTTGAATCTTGATGGTGCAGTGAGCAAGGGACTCACATCTGAGTATACCCTTCCACACTTGTGGTGGCCAAAACGATTCATAAAGGGGGTGGTGATGGACAGAGTATCTGAATTAAGCAGAACACTCCTACCCAGTCAAAAGATCAGGGCTTGATCCATCACCGTTTTTTAGCTCACTGCACCATCCCAGCTCAGAACCTGGCTACATGCAAATTTTGGAAAAAAGTGTGGAAGGGTATGCTCAGACATGAGTCCCTTGCTCACTGCACCATCAGGATTCAAGCAAGCCGGGCCGAAGACGGCTGTAATGCCAGAAACCGGTCCCCGGAAGCTTGTTTCCTTTCCAGTGAAGAATTGGCTTGGTAGTTTGGTCTGCCCTGTTCCCATGATGCACTGGGCCAGGGACAGACTAATTTGCATATAGCCAGGTTCTGAACTTGGATGGTGCAGTGAGCTAAAAAACGGTGATGGATCAAGCCCTGATCTGTTGACTGGGTAGGAGTGTTCTGATTAACTCAGATACTCTGTCCATCACCACACCCTTTTTGAAATTATTTTGGCCACTATGAGTGTGGAAGGGTAGGCTCAGACATGAGTCCCTTGCTCACTGCACCATCAGGATTCAAGCAAGCCGGGCCGAAGACTGCTGTAATGCCAGAAACCGGTCCCCGGAAGCTTGTTTCCTTTCCAGTGAAGAATTGGCTTGGTAGTTTGGTCTGCCCTGTTCCCATGATGCACTGGGCCAGGGACAGACTAATTTGCATATAGCCAGGTTCTGAACTGGGATGGTGCAGTGAGCTAAAAAACGGTGATGGATCAAGCCCTGATCTGTTGACTGGGTAGGAGTGTTCTGATTAACTCAGATACTCTGTCCATCACCACCCCCTTTTAGAAATTATTTTGGCCACTATGAGTGTGGAAGGGGATGCTCAGACATGAGTCCCTTGCTCACTGCACAATCAGGATTCAAGCAAGCCGGGCCGAAGACGGCTGTAATGCCAGAAACCGGTCCCCGGAAGCTTGTTTCCTTTCCAGTGAAGAATTGGCTTGGTAGTTTGGTCTGCCCTGTTCCCATGATGCACTGGGCCAGGGACAGACTAATTTGTATATAGCCAGGTTCTGAACTGGGATGGTGCAGTGAGCTAAAATATGGTGATGGATCAAGCCCTGATCTGTTGACTGGGTAGGAGTGTTCTGATTAACTCAGATACTCTGTCCATCACCACCCCCTTTTTGAAATTATTTTGGCCACTATGAGTGTGGAAGGGTATGCTCAGACATGAGTCCCTTGCTCACTGCACCATCAGGATTCAAGCAAGCCGGGCCGAAGATGGCTGTAATGCCAGAAACCGGTCCCCGGAAGCTTGTTTCCTTTCCAGTGAAGAATTGGCTTGGTAGTTTGGTCTGCCCTGTTCCCATGATGCACTGGGCCAGGGACAGACTAATTTGCATATAGCCAGGTTCTGAACTGGGATGGTGCAGTGAGCTAAAAAACGGTGATGGATCAAGCCCTGATCTGTTGACTGGGTAGGAGTGTTCTGATTAACTCAGATACTCTGTCCATCACCACCCCCTTTTTGAAATTATTTTGGCCACTATGAGTGTGGAAGGGTATTGTCAGACATGAGTCCCTTGCTCACTGCACCATCAGGATTCAAGCAAGCCGGGCTGAAGACGACTGTAATGCCAGAAACCGGTCCCCGGGTGCTTGTTTCCTTTCCAGTGAAGAATTGGCTTGGTAGTTTGGGGTGCCCTGTTCCCATGATGCACTAGGCCAGGGACAGACTAATTTGCATATAGCCAGGTTCTGAACTGGGATGGTGTAGTGAGCTAAAAAACGGTGATGGATCAAGCCCTGATCTGTTGACTGGGTAGGAGTGTTCTGATTAACTCAGATACTCTGTCCATCACCATCCCCTTTTTGAAATTATTTTGGCCACTATGAGTGTGGAAGGGTATGCTCAGACAAGAGTCCCTTGCTCACTGCACCATCAGGATTCAAGCAAGCCGGGCCGAAGACGGCTGCAATGCCAGAAACCGGTCCCCGGAAGCTTGTTTCCTTTTCAGTGAAGAATTGGCTTGGTAGTTTGGTCTGCCCTGTTCCCATGATGCACTGGGCCAGGGACAGACTAATTTGCATATAGCCAGGTTCTGAACTGGGATGGTGCAGCGAGCTAAAAAACGGTGATGGATCAAGCCCTGATCTGTTGACTGGGTAGGAGTGTTCTGATTAACTCAGATACTCTGTCCATCACCACCCCCTTTTTGAAATTATTTTGGCCACTATGAGTGTGGAAGGGTATGCTCAGACATGAGTCCCTTGCTCACTGCACCATCAGGATTCAAGCAAGCCGGGCCGAAGACGGCTGTAATGCCAGAAACCGGTCCCCGGAAGCTTGTTTCCTTTCCAGTGAAGAATTGGCTTGGTAGTTTGGTCTGCCCTGTTCCCATGATGCACTGGGCCAGGGACAGACTAATTTGCATATAGCCAGGTTCTGAACTGGGATGGTGCAGTGAGCTAAAAAACGGTGATGGATCAAGCCCTGATCTGTTGACTGGGTAGGAGTGTTCTGATTAACTCAGATACTCTGTCCATCACCACCCCCTTTTTGAAATTATTTTGGCCACTATGAGTATGGAAGGGTATGCTCAGACATGAGTCCCTTGCTCACTGCACCATCAGGATTCAAGCAAGCCGGGCCGAAGACGGCTGTAATGCCAGAAACCGGTCCCCGGAAGCTTGTTTCCTTTCCAGTGAAGAATTGGCTTGGTAGTTTGGTCTGCCCTGTTCCCATGATGCACTGGGCCAGGGACAGACTAATTTGCATATAGACAGGTTCTGAACTGGGATGGTGCAGTGAGCTAAAAAACGGTGATGGATCAAGCCCTGATCTGTTGACTGGGTAGGAGTGAAAACTGATCCTTTTTTTTTGCAAAGTGCATAGCTGTAAATTTTGAACCCTAGCTCTGCCAGCACCCCTGGAAACCTAGCAAACCTATACATTTTTTTAAACTAGACACCCAGGGAAATCCAGGATGAGGTGACTTCACTGGCTCGCACCAGGTTCTGTTACCCAGAATCCCTTGCAAACCTCAAAATGTATTAAAAAAATACATATTTTCCTCACATTTCTGTGGTGGAAAGTTCTGGAATCTGTGTGGATCCACAAAATTCCACCCAGCCCGCATTCCCCAAAGTCTTCCGAGAAAAATGCCACCTCACTTGTGTGGGTGGGTCAAGTTCCTGTGACAAGCAAGGGCCCAAAACCTATTGAGGCGACTTCAAAATTACCTATCACAAAACAACCTGGTTTTGCAAGGGGGATCTCATGAATTTTTGGCCCTGGGCTCGGCAGCCATCTAGAGAAAACTACCAAACCCACACATTCCTGAAAACTAGACACACTGGGGTCTCCAGCAAGGTGTGACTTGCATGGACCCCCCAATGTTTTCCTACCCAGAATGCCCTGCAAACCTCAAATTTAGCTGAAAAAACACATTTTCCTCATATTCTTGTGTGCAATCACCATGCGTGTAACAGTTCGTTGGGTAACAAAAACAGGCTTCACAAGTTACAAGGACGGGGAATGGAATTATTATGCAACTGAATTGGTAAATGTACAGATTTCATCTTAATCTTCACTTTGACGTAAATGCAACAGCAGAACTGAATAAAGATTTTTTTTCTAAAGCCTTAAATGATTTTGTTGTGGCTTGAGTTAAAAGCGGTTATTTTAACAAAGGAATAATCTGTACTTCAAACTGTCAATAATGTTGATTGAGACAAAAAATTAGTATAATGTTAGCTCTAAACTCTATTTCTAAAATCTAAAATGTATTATATTACATCCACCTACATTTGAGTCATTAAAAGCCCATTCATATTGCTCAAGCAAACATTATGACAGGGGACCACATACTTTAATTAAAAAATACCGTTTGAAGATGAAGGGCATCAGTCCGCCTTTTAACTCCAAACACATCACTCGGTTGAACTCATGTTACATCCTTAGTGCCTGAACAGCCTGCCATTTTCTGTTGAAGGACAGAGAGAGGATAATAAGGAAAGTAAAAAGAAAAACTGATGTAATGTTTAGTTTTTGCCAGCATCATGAGCTTTGAGACCAGGATTAGGAAAGGCACTGCAAGGCTACCAGAGGGAAAACTATGAGCAATGCAAGATTTGCATGGCTCAGCCCAACTCAGTACATCTGCTGAATGACATCATCGTTGATCTCACAATAGTCAGGAATAATTGGGCATTTTACTATTATGTTTGTTTACAAGAAAAAAGCATTACTGTTATTCAATGTAATCACAACAGGGGCTTCTAAGAATTAACTATGGTACTGCAGTCTTACAAATAAATTTAATGGAGTTATCCACTAACATTGTTATTGTGATCTCAGATGAAAAAATTGTTTGCTAGCTTATTAAACTTTTACTTAAATTTTTTTATTTTTTTTTAATTCCCCTGCACTAACTCCAAAATGCTATTTACAATCAAATGAATGCAGAAAATGAAAAGGAACTATGGCAGCAGAGGCCTCCTATACCACACAGACTAAAATGGCAAATAAAATAGGGAGAAGTACATAAAAGGGTAAAATATCAATGGATTTAGTAGTTTTTTTCAGAATCTCAAAATACATTTTAACAAAAAGGAGAAACTTGAACCTGCAAAGCCCTTGTTGGCTAGAGTGTCATGCCTTACTCCACTGAAGGAGTTTGAAAACTAAAAAGTTCAAAGGTAAAACCCACTAACAACTACCATGTGCCTGTCTCCCAATTGTGTCGCTACCCATCCTTTCAACAACTGCATCTGCTCCTCTAGATAATATGCCTTGAAATCGAGGACTGTCATTCCCCCCCGTCCATCACGGGCGCTGTAAAGTGACTAGTGCCACTCGGTGCAATGCCATTCCCCTTATAATGTCTGTAAGCAGAGATTTTAGCTCATGAAATCTCCCCCCCAAGAATATCACAATTACCGAGCTAAAGAAGTAATTGGCAGGCAAATCATTTTGGTAGGGCCACATACAGCGGTAATGTCTTCCAAAAGACCATTCCAATTCTAAATATGACCCCCAACAATATTGACTACAAGGTCTACCTCAGTGTTAGAATAGAAATGAATTTTTTTTATGTATTATCATGTGTAAGTTAGCATCCACTGCATCATTTTCTATTTAGGCGCCATTTTGAATCACAATCAAAACCAATCCTTTGCTATTTCAGAGAAAAGGCCTCTGCTGAGTTGTGTTTCTCCAAGATTTAGTTGGTTTCACTAATGAATGCACTGTTCTTATTAACGCATACCTTTCCATCCAGATAGAGGCCTTCTCCCACTTGTCTAGTGGCAGGGGCTGGCAGAACGACCTCCAATAGTAGATGATGTCTGCCCGGCCTCTGTTATCGAAACTTACTCTTTGTACTTTGCTGTTTTTTGCTGCAAATGCTTGAAAAATTCCATTGTGGGTGTGCCTTCATTGGTTCTGAAATGTACATAATGTATTTTTGTGCTTGCTGATGTCAGTCCCTCTGCAGCACTCATAGTGACTGGGTAGACAGGGCTCCGCTCTGAGTGTACTTTGAATACACAGTTATTGGTTTGTATTCTCTACTGTCTGACCAACTCTTCATTTTGTATCGAAGGCTGAGAGGTGGTCATTAGTGACCCGGGTGACCCTTATTGGGCCACTTCCTTCATCAGCTCTATATATGCCAAAATATTTAATTGATGTGGACTCCCAGGAAAAGCCCTATATACTACTGACCCAGTGGATAATCGACCATAGTAGCTTTGATACAAAACAAGCTAGTTTTCGTCCCGTTCATGCAGAGTCCGGAATTTCATCCAAATGTATTAAGTAATCTCATCACTTCTCCTAAATCAGTATCACTATTGTTCAGGAAACACAGCGTATCGTCTAAGTACAAATAAATACGAGTGTCTCATAGAGTTGTATTACAGTGTAGGTCAAACCCAGCTGCACCCTACTTGCTAATGGCTCCCCCGCCAGGGCAGAAAGCAGAAGCGACAACGGACTCTTGTGTCTAGTGCCTCTGCGTATCTGATAGTGTTCCTTAATATTATGACCTACTTTGACCCTCATCTTCAGCCCAGTATGAAGGAGTTCTGTCCATTTGCGTAACTCTCCACCCAGTCCCAATCTATCCGTAACAGTGTACATATACCGCTACTCTAGGCTAAATCAAAGGCTTTTTCTACCTCTTCTGTCATCACAAGGCCTTTTCTTGAAAGTCCAGGGCATCCCGAATCACATTTATAAGCCTTTGGATGTTCAGTGTAGTATTTTGACCTAGAATAAATACAGTTTGATCTGGGTGTAGTTTAGTATCCATGTAGAGCAATAGTCTAGTAGTGAGTATTCTCAGTATTTTATAATCAATGTTTAGCATCGATAATGGTCGATACTCCGCCATACCTATCAGACCTCTGCCAAGTTTGAGCAGTCGGATCATAATGACCTCCATAGTTATTTGGGAGAGGGTTCCCACCTCCCAGACTGCCTTATATAATGGTGCCAGCGTATCTTTGTACATGTGATAAAACTCTGCAGGTAGCCCATCAGATCCAGGTACCGTCCCCTGCACAATTCCCTTAACTACAGCTTTATTTTCATGCTCCGTGATTTCCTTTCCTAGCTCTTTCAATGGGATGTATGACGTTACAACGCATACTTTTACCACGCATACCTTTACAACGCGGTATTTACAACGAATACCGTTACAACGCATAGCGCTTAGAGGTGCTGGATAGTGGTAAGTATAATCTTCTATTCCAACTCCAGTCCCCGTGGACACTAGGGAAGGTGTTGGATAGAAAATTAAACTTATTACTTACCCTAGAGCGCCCCCCAGCGTAATGCGTTGTAATGGTATGCGTGGTAATACCTGCGTTGTAATGGTAGTGCGTTGTAAAAATTTTGTTGTAAACGTTGCATACCCTTTCAATGCCTTCAATGGGAGGTGCAGCAGTGGGAGGCTCTCCAGAAACTCCAGCATGGGACCCTCCAGTCCATCATCCCTTCTGGAATATAGTCCCAAGTAATATGTTGCAAAAGCCTTATTGCCCTACATTTGCGTATGGACCTCATTGCCCTGTGCAGTAGTAATTCCCAAGATTTGAGGGCCTCTTTTATGTGGGTTCACCATTCAAGCAAATAATGTCCCCGCCTTTTCCCTTTGCGCATGAACTTTTGCCATGTATTTCATATAATGGAAGCAGCGGAACCACTCCACTTGTTCAGCTAGTTTTTCTTTAACTTCATGCAATGCGGATTTTACTGCCTGGTTGTTTGTCTGGATTTTTCGACCTCTCTCTCTAGGTTGCCTCATGCTTATCAGCCTCATACACCAGTGTTCTATGGGTCCCGACAGCCTCAGTTGTACACTGCCCCCTAGTCACTGCCTTAAAGGCTTCTCCCTGCAGCAGAGTCAATGAAGCCATACCCTCATTTTCAGTGAAATATTGCTGGATGCTCATCTCCATATTTTGTCTGAAAGCCAGATCTTCTAGATACTCCCCTTTTAGTTTCCAATTCAGCATAAGAATGTATGTTTATCCCCATTCCAGTGATATAGGTATCGGGTGATGATTTGATTGAGTTCTGGACAGATATCTGCTATGTGCTACTATCATATGCATATCTATCAAACATAGGAAAGTGTCCGGTTGAACATGGAGCTCATTCAGAGCAGAGAATTAGAAGTAGTCCCTCTATACAGTGTAGGTCATCCTCCAAGAGTCCGCCAACCCCCAATGTTTTTGTCATTTGTGGAACTTTTTAGCCACTCAGTTGAATAGCCAGTAAGTCTCTGAGTAGGGTGTGTGATCTATCTTAGTGTGGGTTAGCCACTCAGGTAAAATTCACCCAATTGTAACCACATATAACATATAAGGTGCTAGCAGTTGGAAAATCCTCCTTGGTCAGTATTGGGAGCATACATATTCAGTAAAATCACATCTTCATAATTCAATTGACCACTGATCAGGACGAATAGACCTTCAATATCTGTTTTCTCAGACAGTACCTGAAAGGGATTTTGGGCGTATCCATATAAGAGCACCTCAAGAGAAATTACTCAGTGCAAAATACCTGACTGACCAGCATTTCACTAGTGCCACACTCCCCAATTACCCGTCCATTCAGGTGTGTTTCCTGTAGCCCCCCGATATGGACCCTCCCCTCTTCAGATATTCCTGCAATTTGTAGAGTTTGCTTATACTGTTAAGGCCTTGGATATTCCAAGAGGCAATCTTATAATTAGGTGTCATTCCGGTATAATGGCATGTATTAGTGACGCTCCCTTATCCACCCAGTTCCCAGGCCCCATCCCCTGCCAACCGTTGCATGTATCGGATGCTAAACACTTTGTAACAACAAAACAATCCCCACTCTCATGCCACAGGATAGCAAGGCAACAATTATGCCACCCGCTAACCTGAGGATAAGGTGACTCCTCCCTAATGAATAGGGAAAAAGTTCCCATGGGTAACTCTGCCAACTTTTGCAGCAGCTCCTGTGTACCCTACTAGAACCCTCAGTACTGTACCACTGTCTACTTTAAACTAAGAAAGCATAACTTTTCTTCCCTTGTGCAGAGGTCCTGTACCTACCCTTGGAGTATGGCCCGGGAAATGAGCAGCCTGTCCTCTGTGGCTTTTCCACAGGGATTGGTGCCTGCGTTACTAACAGGACAAAATAGTTAGCTGGATCTGCCTGTGAGAGGGTAGGCCTATTTGCAGATAATTAAGTTCCTGTGCACTTCCCAGAAAGTCATCCTCCTAGAGGCAGAGCACCTTCCCACACTCATGGCCTTTACAGCAGCTCTGGGAGCAAGTTCATACCTTATGAAAGAGCTTTCTGGATCATCGGTGACAGTTGGAAGCTCATGCATATGGGCTTCCAGAGGCTTTAGGATTAAAGTTACTTTTTAAAGGAATGTTTTGTAAAATATTTAGTACAAATCTGACCTTACCAATAAATTGGATTTGTAATAAGAAAAATAAATGTCCAAGAATGAACCATTTAGCTTGTTTCTAAGGCAGATATAATGTTATGTAATTTTAATATTAAATCCCAATGGTGCTACTTTTACTCAAGTTCTGTTTATTGTATATCAGAAAAACAAAACATACACATCAAGCAATCAATCAATGAATCATATCATTTGTAAAGTGCACTACTCACCCGTGAGGGTCTCAAGGCGCTGGGGTGGGGAATGCCGCTACTGCTCGAAAAGCCAGGTCTTGAGGTGTTTTCTGAAGATCAGTAGGTCTTGGGGCAGTGGATAGGGAGGGTGTTCCAGGTCTTGGCGGTGAGGTGGGAGAACTATCTGCCGCTGGAGGTCGCTCTTCGGAAGCGGGGGACTGTTGGGAGGGCGAGGTTGGCGAAGCGGAGCTGGTGGATGGGGGTGTAGAAGCTGAGCCGTCTGTTGAGGTACTTTGGTCTGGTGTTGTGGAGTGCCTTGAGTGCGTGGGTTAGGAGCTTGAAGGTTATCCTCTTATTGACTGGGAGCCAGTGCAGGTCTCTCAGGTGGGGTATGATATGGCTGTGGCGAGGGATGTCGAGGATCAGGTGTGCAGAGGCATTCTGGATGCGTTGGAGCCGTAGCAGGTGTTTGGCCGAGGCTCCTGCATAGAGGGCATTTCCGTAGTCCAACCGGCTCCTGACTTGACCGTTCTTCTCGTTTCAGTGGGGATCTACTTGTAGATCGTGCGGAGCATGCGGAGGGTGTTGAAGCAGAAGGAGGAGACGGTGTTGACTTGTTTAGTCATGGAGTGGGTGGATTCGAGGATGACCCCTAGGTTGCGTGCATGGTCGGTGGGTGTTGAAGCAGTTACCAGTGCAGTCGGCCACCAGGAGTCGTCCCAGGCCGAAGGGGTGGATCCAAGGATGAGGACCTCCGTCTTGTCCGAGTTCAGCTTTAGTCGGCTGTTCCTCATCCATTCAGCGACGGCCTTCATTCCTTCGTGAAGGTTGGTTTTGGCAGTGTGGGGGTCCTTGGTGAGGGAGAGGATCAGCTGGGTGTCATCGGAGTAGGAGATGATGTTGAGGTCATGCCGGTGGGTGACGTCAGCAGGTGGTGCCATGAAGATGTTAAACAGAGTTGTGCTGAGGGATGAGACCTGGGGTACGCCGCAGATGATCTCGGTGGCTTCGGAGTGGAAGGGGGGAAGGCGGATGCTCTGTGTTCTGCCAGAGAGGAAGGGCGTGGTCCAGTCCAGGGCCTTCTCTTGGATTCCGGCGTTGTGGAGGCGTGTTCGTAGTGTGTGGTGGCAGACCGTATCAAAGGCGGCTGACAGGCCCAGGAGGATGAGGGCCGCGGATTCTCTGTTGTCCAGCAGGGACTTGATGTCATCGGTGGAGGCGATGAGGGCAGTCTCGGTGCCGTGGTTGCTGCGGAATCCGGACTGGGAAGTGTCCAGGATGTTGTTCCCCTCGAGGTAGCGGGCCAGTTGTTCGTTGACAGTCTTCTTGATGACCTTTGCCGGGAACGGGAGCAGGGAGATGGGCCGGAAGTTCTTGAGGCCCTTGGGGTCTGCCTTGGGTTTCTTGAGTAAGGAGTTGATCTCAGTGTGCGACCAGCTCTCTGGGAAGGTTGCTGTCTCGAAGGAGGTGTTGATGACTTTCCGGAGATGAGGTGCGATGGATGTGCTGGATTTGTTGATGATGTGGGCATGGGTCTGACGGAGATCCGGAGTGGATGGTGTTCATGATCTTGATGGTGTTGTCATCATTGATGTTGGTCCAGGAGAGCAGGCGTTTGGTGCGGATGGTGGGCGTGGTGGCAAAGGTCTCAGTGGTTGTCAGGGCGGTCGTGGGGCTGAAACTGTCATGGATGTCTGCAATCTTGCGGTGGAAGAAGGTGGCCATCGAGTCACACAGGCCTTGCGAGGGTGGGACGTCGTTGGTGTTGGTGCTGGGATTGGAGAGTCCCTTCATGATGTTGAAGAGCTCTTTGCTGTTGTGCGTGTTGTTGTCTAGGCGGTCTTTGCAGGAGGCCCTTTTGGCAGATCTGATGAGGTGATGGTGTCTGCGGGTGGCGTTCTTGTGGGCTGAGCGGCTGTGCGGTGTTCGTTCACGAACCCAGATCTTCTCCAGCTTTCGGCAGGTTTGCTTGGAGGCCCGAAGGTCTTCAGTGAACCAGCTGGCTTTCTTGTTGGTGTGACTGTTGGCGGGTTTCTTGATCAGGCGAAGGTGATGGCGCAGTCGTTAATCCACTGTCTGAGGCTGCGGTCGGCGGTGTCAGGGTCAGTGGGGTCGGCGGGTGGGCTCTGGGCAAGGGTGGTGGTTAGCTGGTCTTCGGTGATTTTGCTCCAGCAGCGGCGAGGCATCTGTTGGGTGCAGTGGTGCGTGGTGGGTTTCTTGAAGGTGAAGTGAATGCAGCGATGGTCGGTCCAGTGGAGTTCAGTGGTGTGGATGAAGGAGACGTGGGGGCTTGCGGAGATGATGGGGTCAAGCATGTGATCGGCGGAGTGGGTGGATGTTGTGGCGAGTTGTCTGAGTTCGAGGTTTGCTAGGTTGTCAATCAGGGTGGTGGAGTTGGTGTCGTTGTTGTTCTTGAGGTGGGAGTTCAGGTCCCCGAGGAGGATGTAGTCCATGGAGGCGAGGGCGTGTGCTGACGAAGTCGGCGATGGAGTCGCTAAACTGTGGTCGGGTCCGGGGGGTCTGTAGATGCGGGATCCTCTGAGGGTGGTATTGGGGTTGGTGTGGATCTGGAAGTGCAGGTGTTTGGCGGTGCTGAGGGTGTCGTCGGTGTTGGTCGAGATTCTGGGAGTGTTCCTGTGGACGATGGCGATTCCTCCTCCTGCTCCGCTGGTGCAGTCCCTGCTGGTGATCTTGTAGCCTTCTGGGACGGCTATGGCTATGTCGGGTGCCTAGGGGGGGGGAGGTTCAGCTAGGTCTCCATCAGGAAGGTGACGTCTGGGGAGGTTGAGTCGAGTAGGTCTCAGAGTTCAACGGCGTGTTTTCGGGCGGAGCGGGAGTTGGGAAGGATGCATCTGAGGTGGTTGGGATCTTTCCTGGTCGTCAGCATGGTGAGGCGGATGCTTGTGAAGCTGCAGTTCCAGCAGGTGAAAGCTCCGTGGGTGCACTTTGGGCGGCCAGGAAGCAGGTGTGTGATCGTCCGGTGTTGAGTACTGTTGTGTGGCGTTTTAGGCTCCGATTACATTTTCCCGATACATGCACTTATATAGGTACAATTCACATTGCCCTTATATAGGCATAGAAATCAAGCCTTATTTAGGCATAGCCAATGCTACCCAAATACAGGCATGGCTACTTCCATCCTTTTACCAAACGTCACAACGATTTCTTGGTAAACCAGCTTAAGCCGTTAAGGAACTTTCCCTTGCTTGAATAGTGATTTCACCAAGAACTCAGTTACTTTACAATGAACAACTATTCCCCAGGGGGTTCTTTTATGACGTTCATATGCCTGACTTTACATCAAACTATGGCATTCCTAAAGACCTTCAAGGTATAAATATACCTTCACTTGCTATAGCAAGATACGGTGGTTCGGAGCAATTCGAAGACCTACTTGCCCGACGCAGCTCACTTCAGCCAGTGCTGAAGGAAGCCGACTCTCCAGCTGATGCACTGATCAGGAAGCTGCCTTTCTTCTGCCGAGAATCCAGCTCCAGTGTTTCCAGCTCCCCTTACGGGGTGTTGGGAAATCGAGTCCCGAAACAGAGATACCAGACCTCCTTCATTCTAAGGTGTGGAGCTGATTAGAACCTAGAAAAACCTTTGGTAGATTCTTGGCAAAACTAAACCTATGCAAAATACCATACTTACTTCTTCCCTCGTACTAGACCTAGGTTAGGTACATTGGAGTAGGCATATTTTAGAAGCACCAGTTGAGTATTTTAGTCTATGTTATTTATGTATGTATTTTTATATCGCGTAGAAACCAAACAATGCTCTTAGAGTATTATTTCATATTACTGTTTATGCTGTACGCATTATACTTTGCAGCCTGCCTGACGATTGTACCAGTTCACTTCTCTTGCATGATTGTTCAATAAACCCTTTTTATTGTAAAAGCCCGTCTCACTATTTCTCTGCAACACTGTAGAAACTAAGCATGCATGATTGACTGAGTGAACTAGTTATCTATTGTTTCCCCAACTCTGAGAGATGTATTCTTATTCTTAGGAAACAAAGTTGTCATGTTTATGCAGTTGTCAGAAACTAATCCCTTCTTGTGTATTCAAGAAAGTTTCTAGGGACCTCTGAGTTAGCTGGCACACACAGAATTAAGTTTAGTAGATTCAATAGAGAGCATAAGTCCTACATCAAATCTATACGATATATTATTCCAATGCACAGAGCCTATTGGGAATATAGGAACTACACTACAGTGCGTGGAGGGTTCTGGCATCGTAGCGTTGTCGGGCGTCATGGCTTTCGGGGGGTCCAGGGGTCAGTTCAGACGCAGACGGGCTTGCGGGCTTGCGCCAGCGGTGCGCCTGCAGCACGCGGCCGCTGCGCGGCCGCCATATGAGAGGATGTGGGAGGGAGGAGCAGCTGGGAGGCGTGAGCGGGGCAGCGAATGGGATTGCAGGGGGGCAGGGCCGTAGGGACGCAGCGGCGGGAAAAATGGGCGGGTACCGCGCGAGAACTGGGCACAAGAAGGAAAAACAAGTTTAGGCAAGAAAACAAGTACAGGCACAGAGGAATAAAAAGTCTGGGCAAGAAAGCAAGTACAGACACAGGAATAAAAACAAGTCTGGGCAAGAAAGCAAGTTAGGCACAGGGGAATAAAAACAAGTCTGGGCAAGAAAGCAAGTTGGGCACAGGAGAATAAAAACAAGTCTGGGCAAGAAAGCAAGTACAGGCACAGGGGAGTAAAAACAAGTCTGGGCCAGAAAGCCAGTACAGGCACAGGGGAATAAAAACAAGTCTGGGCAAGAAAGCCAGTACAGGCACAGGGGAATAAAAACAAGTCTGGGCAAGAAAGCAAGTTAGGCACAGGGGAAAAATACAAGATTAGGCAAAAACAATGCAGGCAGAGCCCTGCAGCAGCGTGGGGAGCGACCTGCTTGCGAGCAGGGTCAGCATTGGTGCATAGGAACAATAGCCAATCCTGTCAGGATAACAAAGTGGCATTAGACATATTTGCACACGGGATTAGGCAGAAATAAAGCAACATCAGATAAGTGCAAGATACAGCAGGCAGCAATGAAGTAACATCTGATAAATGCACAATAAATTGTCTAGCGACACCTCATGACTGAATACACAAATTAAACAAGAAAGATGGTAAAGATACATTCATATATAAATCTAAAGAGTCCATAACAAACATGGCACACCTCATGACTGAATACACAAATTTAAACAAGAAAGATGGGAAAGATACATTCATACATAAATCTAAAGCGTCCATAACAAACATGACAAGTACAGGTCGGGGTCCGCTGAAGGGAGGGCATGAGGAGGGGCAATGACATCATGCATGGGGAGTAGGGTAGGGTATTCTCCTCGACATAGTAACAAACCATTACACTAAAGTGGGGTTCTAAGTGCAATTTTATTCAAAGAGCTGAAGCATCGGGAGTTTAACAAGTCTAAAGCAAGTGAACTCTATGCACATGAGATAGTAAAATAGAGGGTTCCACAGATATTGGAATGTTTTCTCTGTGTGATATCCGTTCCATTGCTAGAATATGCCAAACGTGGGTAAACCATAGCGCTATTGAGGGAGGAACTGTCTATTTCCACATGAGTGCTAAAAAGTTGTTGTGCTGCTTAGAGCAGGGAGCTGATGAGCTTCCAGTCTGCATGTGTCATTGTGGGTAAGGTCGAGGTTCGGATGCCCAAAATAACCGTGAGATACAAGGAAGGAAGAGGAAGACTACAATGTCTTTAATATGGCAAAGTATCTCCTTCCAATATGTGGTAATTACTTTACATGACCACTAAATATGGCATAAGTCCCCCACGTCCTCATTACAATGCCCAGAGATATCAACTTAGTGTCTCCCAGCAAAGACATGAAGCCAGGTGGTGTAAGTGGGGTGCTCTACATATGGGGAAGAGATAGCATGAGAGGGCACTCTGCGCCTTTATAAGGGGGAATTCATCTCTACCCAACCCTTCCACAGAAGGAGGAAGCCTAAATAAAACCCAAACTAAGCCCATAATACTGGGAATACATTAGAGAGAGCATGAAAGAGGGGGCTATACGGTATGCACCTGCACCCCCTGCTACTCCTGATGTTGAACGTGACAGTAGTTATATGCGGTAGACCCCACAGACAAATAAGTTGGCCTTAAAAGGAAAACTAAATGAAACCAATATAAAATATAGTCCAACAAGGTCAAACAGCAACTTCCACTTATTGCTGAAGTGGGCACATAAACAATACAGACCGCTAAAGTAGTCACCCTCCTGGGGAAAAAGTTGCAGGGGGATGTTCATCAGAGGAAGAACAGAGCCAATAACAATGTGTAGGTAGAGGGCCTCTCCTATGCCCCATGGCCCATTGCTGCCAGTAATATTCAGAGAGTACACGGGCAGTGACAACATATGCATGCTGGCGAACAAGAGAGTAGTGGAGCATCTATGTTCAGAGGGAGCCTGCAGTGGAGCAAGCAGGAAAAGTTCCACCCCCTACGATGGGGAGGTGGTGAATGATATCCTGTTTAGTCTCCTGTGAGAATGCCTCAGCCTGTCAATTGTTGGGGCGTTGCGGTTTTATCATATTCCAGATAGGCCTGAGACCCCAAGCAGGGGAGGCATCATGATTCTGGGAATCAACAGCAAGTCCCAACAGGTGCTTTGTCTCAGTGAGGGATCTCAGTGATCAGCGTTTTCCCTCCAATGTGAACAAAAGTGCAAAGGGGTGGCCCCACTAGTAGCGCCCCCAGGTCATGGAGATTATCAGTGACAGGCCTGAAAACTCGCCGCTTCTGCAGAGTGATGGGAGAGAGATCTTGGTTGATAGAATTGAACAGTATGTCCTTGAAACGCTAGTTCAGCTTTGCCTCTGGAGACTCAAAGTATTGCTTCTTTCTCAGTGAAGAAATGCACTTTGGTCAGGATGTTTGGCACCCCATCCATGCATCCAGTGTGCCCTGCCAAAGGTCGGCAGGAAAACATTGTCATCTCTTGAATCGCCTGGAGGAGTTCTGCCATAAAGGACATGATCTTGTTGCCCTCAACGCCCCTGGGTATCCCCTGGATGCAAATATTGTTACAGCGGCTTCTATTCTCCAACCTTCTTGTTTGGTTTGTAATAATGTTGTGTTCTTCCAGAGTCGTTACACCCCGCCATAACATCTCTTGGTCTCCTGACTTGGCATCTACTGTTCAAGGTCGTCCACTCACTCACCTATGTTGAAGACATTGTTATGGATGTCCTGTAGCAGGATTCAAACTCATCCATGAGTGAGCGAATCTCCTGCAGTAAGCGGTCCATGTAACCCTGTGTAATAGAGGCCAAAGATGTAGGCTATGTCTCTGATATCGAGGGGGGAGGTAGCGCTTCTCAATCTGCAGACGAGGCCTTGGTCCTGAGAGACATCACAGGGTTATCCTCTCGGTTTTGGAGCGTGGCTGTCAGCAAGTTGTGCGACAGGCCCAGGTTGGGATAAGCAGGACCATCAGGTGTGTTTTTTGTTCTATCCCTGCCACAGGTGACGTGAGTATCAGCAAAAACAGCGTAGTGTAGACGGGGGAGGAAGTCAGAGCAGACTAGGGTGTAATACCTCAGCAGGGCTTTATCTGGCTAAAATGTTGGAGAATATTGTGCAGATTGCTAGGCTGAAGGAGGGTAGGGAGCTCCATTTAGGGCCCCCATGCAACAGAGGACCTGCAGGCCACACCACCTCCCCATCCCTTCACCAGGTAGAGCAGGGGTATCCTTCAGCTAGTACAGTCCACATCACTGGGTAAGGAGGTCAGGCACAGGTGAGTCAGGCGAGAGTGCAGGGGCACCTGTTGTTGATGGGCCATCCCGTAGTGTAGGAAACACTGTGGCTGAGAAAGGATGGCTCTGGCACCCATCTGCCCCCGAGGCAGCCGAGACACAGCAGAGGCAGCAGTATGGGGCCTCACCCCATGAGGCAGAGAGGGGGCACAATGCTGCAGCCAGATCACAGATATCCATTCCCTGTGTAGATAGCCAATTAGACCCCGAGGAGCCCGGGCCACAAAAGTTCAAGAGGGTGCCCCCCGGATCACCCAGATAGCCACCACACAAGCCACCCCATAAAGTTCAGGCCCACTCTCTTCCAGGGAGGCTGGCAGGCTCGCAGTCACGAGGCCTCTAAGTCTGCACCATAAAAGGTATCAGGCAACTAGGGAGGCACAGCTCCAGGGGTCTCCCGCAGTTCGAATGGCACAAAAAGCTCTCTCAGCTTCCAGCCGCTCCTCAGACAGGGCCGTGGACCACGGGCCAAAAGCAGGCAGGCTGGCCAGTGCACATCCCACGAGGAAAGCTGCAAGGGTGGGGGCCTGTTAGTAAAATGCTCCCGTGCAACCAGCTGTAATGATTCTATGACTAAACAACTACTTCCTGAACCACGACCCCCTAATCCACGAAAGCTAAACAACGAATAATGCTTTACAACTTTTCTTACAACGAATTCCTTAACCACAAATTTTTTTTTATTAAACATATTTTCCAAAGGAAAGACATACTTTAAAACTCCGCACTAATTGAATAGTCAATAATTCACATATAGAGTCACATTATTAAAATTCCATTATCTTTTTTTTTACACAGCTGTCTGCAATGATCACTAAAATTAACTGGGCATAACGAACTGGAATGTAAAGCACTTTTTTAATCAATGACATTAATCACATTCAAAATAACAACAGGAGAGGTAGGGAGAATAAGGAACACTCTCTTAGTCCCCGGTTAATGGCAAGTAAACAAGAAAAGAGAGGTCAAAGTCTCAAGGAGCCACAGAGACGGAGCGAAGCAACTGGGGGATCACACACCCTTTTTGGGTGAAAAAGAAAGCCCTCACACACCGACCTAGTCAGTGTCATGCTTCATCATTGGGCCCCAACAAAGAGGCCGAATGCCTCTTTGGTGCGCTACGACGCCAGAAGACTGCGGAGCTGGTTGTGTGACGATTCTGAGGGCTCCAACCCCCCTCCCGAGACCCATGGTGCAGTTAGCGCCATATTATAAAGTGCTGATACACTCCGTAACTAGGAGTATTTTTGGAATGAGCAAATTGCTCTTCCCCCTTTTTATTGCACTTTATCACCTTTTTTGATCTTTTTCACTTTCACGCCCCCAGGTTAGGGTGGACGATTAGAGATTCCATACCGCCGGGGTTTAATCCTGTCCTGATGAATGCCTAGGTAAACTAAAACCACTGTAAAGGCTGAAACATGTTGACTGACTAATGTAGAATCTGAATTAACCAATCCATTACCTTTGACAGTAAATTCAGACACATAACCCTTTTAATCGTGTCCTAGGGATCAACCATTAAACATTTTTGTAGATACCCTTTAGACACTTTTTATCTTTAATTTAAACCTCACAACACGCCTTTTTGACACAACCAGCTCCGCAGTCTTCTGGCGTTGTAGCACACCAAAGAGGCATTCGGCCTCTTTGGTGGGGCCCAATGATGAAGCATGACACTGACTAGGTCGGTGTGTGAGGGCTTTCTTTTTCACCCAAAAAGGGTGTGTGATCCCCCAGTTGCTTCGCTCCGTCTCTGTGGCTCCTTGAGACATTAATCACATTCACACATAAGTTAACATGATCACTAAAATGAACTGGGCATAACGAACTGAAATAAGGAATGTAAAGCACTTTTTTAATCAATGACATTAATCACATTCACACATAAGTTAAAAAAAATTTAAAACGGATTGCAGAAATATTTTCATTCTTACAATAATTCATCAACAATAAAGCTTATAAAAAACGGACAACCTCCATTTTAATGTCATTTTGAACTATGACAACCATAGAGTTTCACTCGCGTTGAGAAGAGAAAGGCTTCAGCACAGAGAAATACAAACCAACTGCGTCATCTACGGGCATAAAAAGGTAAATACATTCTGAACCTTTTTTAACAACATAAATTAAGATAACGTGCCACTTCGTTGTTCCGAAAAGTCGTGGTTCAGGACTTCGTGGTATGAGATTCTTCGTTGTTCAGACTTCGTTGTTCGGGTAAGTCGTTGTTTGATCTTCGTTGTTTAGGATGTTTCCCAGCTGTAACACAGGCCCTCTCTGTCGTCATAAGTTCAAGCTCCAGGCCAGGCGTATAAGCAGTCCCAGGGCCACAGGTCTCACCACCAGCCACAGCGGTCAGGACAGCCCCTGCCAGCAAGGAATGAAGAGCCCCAGGAGCCTCACGTACAACAGGTGATTCACTCTACCCACTGCTTTTGTGCCTCACCTCCGATTGTTTTACTAGGATCATGGCCAAGGGTGCTGATACGCCGTACGACAGGTCTGTGACGGGCAGGTGAGGTCAGGTGGGCTCTCACCATGGTAGCCTCAAGCCTGCAGACTCAGTGTCCGGGTCCCCCCTGCATGTAGTCACCGCTGGAGGTACTTCTAGGTGTCTGAGGGGGTGATGGGTTGCGGCCTTGCTGGGGGAGTCCAGCTACACAGTCCAGGAGTCCTAGGCCACCATATGGTACCTCCAGGAAGTCTGTGTACTCCATAATGTTCAGCGGTACAAAAGGGGGTTGTGATGGACGGAGCATCTGAACCAATCAAACACTCACACCCAGTCAACAGATCTTGGTTTAATCCAGCACTGTTCTTTACCCCTCTCTGCCACCCCATTTCAGACATGGCCATATGCAAATTAGTCTTACCCTGTGCCTCATGGGAACAGTCCAGCCCGAACTGCCAAGCCATGCCTTCCCTGGACCGGAATCAAGCTTCCTAGGACCGGTTTCTGGCATTACAGCCGCCTTCAACCAGGCTTGCTTGAATCCAGTGGCAAAGTGTGCAAGGGACTCACGTCTGAGCATACCCTGCCAACTTATGGTGAACAAAGCGGTACAAAAGGGGGTGGTGATGGAGGGAGCACCTGAACCAATCAAACACTCACACCCAGTCAACAGATGTTCAGCAGCTGGGCGGCACCACCAATGGTTGAAAAGAAGCAGTCCTCTCCACCAGGCACAATTTAAGAGTGGGCCGATAGACAAGGCCGTTGCGACTGCAGCCGAGTCAGGCAATGTGATGGCTGCTGGATAAGATGGAGGCTCGGACGCCCAGCAGCCGCAGTGAGCCTCTGCCGTATTGTGGCCAGTGTCGATGCCAGAGTGGGAAGCAGCCCCTTCACAGTGATGGCGGGAGGGTAGCCACCATCCCACAGCTATAGATCGCCCCATTAGCTGCCCCTGTGCAGTCAATGGTGTTGGATGGGCCCTGGGCAAGGTCACAGGGCATTTGAAACCTGTCCTGCTCCATTCTCTCTGAGGCTATGTCTGTCATGTGGTACTTTTAAATACAATGCACCCTGAATTATTGATCATTCGGGCTTACTTAGGGTTGACTTTTTCATATTTAAAAGGAGAGTTTAGGCTTTTCAAAAGGGGTTATGGGCTTTAAACCTGACCAGTTAGGTTACTGGTCGCAGGCCTGTAGTCATGTTTTGTATTGTCATTTTAGTGAATGCACAATATGTGCTGCAAACCACTAGTGACATTTAACACAGAGACCCTGAATATACTCTGCACCATATACTATGGACTTATGGGTAAGTTAAATAAATGTCCAAGTTAAGAATATATCCAATATCAACATGCTTCAGGGGTCAGTGCACATACAATGGATCCTGGTTATTAGAGGCCAAGTACGAGAACCGGCAGTCTACAATGAAAGGGTTGATTATGGCAAAGCTTGCCGGTTTTCAGTTTACATTTTTGGTAGATTCTGGTGGGGTTTTTTCAGTGCTTTCCAGTGATTTCAATACCTTAAAAAACAATGATTTTAAGTGTTTACACATTTTCATGCCAATAAAAAACAACAGAAACAGTGTTTTTCATGTGCTTATGAAACGTTTGCTTTTATTATTGCTTGCTTTCTACTCTGATAGTGCATGGTATATTGACAGTTTTCCCACTGTGTATATGTGGTCCAAATACATTTTTACAAATCATACTTATTGTAGTACACCAAACAATTGTTCTCCAGTGAGTGTTTGGTGATGAGCGCTTGCTCTTTCCTTCTCATGTAAACTTTTAACTATGAAAAGGCCCTCTCAACATTGGCACTTGTGACAGGCAACGACAAAACAGCCAGTACACAAATTAAAGTAATAGACAGCTCCTGTTTTTATTCTTTGCTCTTCTACTTTCATAAAGTTCAGAAGTTGAACCCATTTATCTCTTGTGGCGAGGCCACTGCCGTGCTCAGTATCTTGGTCTTACAGATTGTTCCCTTCATTCTCTGCAGCTGGTACTAAACTCTGGCACCAGAATGGTGTTAGGTCCGGCTAGACCATCTTACTCCTGCCTTATCTTCACTCTACTGGCTCCCTGTTAAGCAATGGGTGATTTTCAAACCCTCATTCTTGGTACATAAAACCTTAAATGTGACGTTCCCCTCAGAATGTGAGTAACCAGGTACCACCACCCTCACGCTCTCCAGTCATAAAACCACTGTAACTTTCAAATCTCAAAGGTAAGAATAGAAGTACGAGGTTGCTGGGCCTTTTCAGTGATGGCAACCACCCACTGGTGTAAGTCCAACTTTCTGAACTTTCCTAAAACACAAAAGGCCTTGATTTTCATCTTGTTAAGAGTAGCAACTTTTTTGTCCTCCTCGGACCATGTCCCTTCTGGTAATACAGTGCTCGACAATTGCGTTAGCACTCTTAGAAATCTGTAAATTGAATTACTTCACAAACGGTTTTGTATTAATAGATGTGACTCCAATAGATTTACTAAAGCAAAGCTAAATCTCAGGGCCTCTGTGATGTAGAGGCAGAAAATTAGCTGCCAAGGTGGTACTAGGTGCCTTTAATCTACAGCCACATTTCATATTTCTAGAAGTAATACATCATCATAGAAGACTGGGCTGACAGGGATTCAAGCATGACTTGTTCTAGGAAGATGTAGGCTTCACGTTTTCTAATTATTTAATGGCTAATGGGGAAAAACCTTTGCAGTGGTAGGAATAGTTTGGAAGCAAGACTCATTCATTCCTTGGTCTCTCCACAGAGAAATCACTTCCACTGCATGATATAATAATTCATTATTCTTGCCCATCCAACCCTTGCTCTCTTTTAAATGATCAGTCCCAGGTAACAGTGCAAAGAACCCTGCATGCCCATCCCATTATTGACCTCTTCCAGTAGTGTGCATTCTGAATACCCGGGCCATCTTTGATATATGTTTGCTGTAATAATAGACATGCAGCACAACATTTCAGAACATACATCACTCTGGCACTAACATATTGCCTATTGAATGTATTTAGATTGTTCCTCGCTCACTAAACATATATCCATTCCTGGGATTTCAATTTTTGTAAACCACGTTTATCAATTGTATTATTCTGGTGCAGTTACATAAAGCAAACCAAGTCTACAGCTTTGATCCCAGTTTGGAGGTACTAATGGTTGTAAATACAGTGTGCCCACCCCAGCAGGTCTGTTTTTGCACCCCAATAGTTCTTCAGTGATATAGGTGAATTACGTACGAAAACAGTATTTTTGCCTCTCCCAGAGCCTAGAGGTAAGGCCAGCAGCCAACAAGATTAGGAGGTGTTTAGGGGGTGGTGGCCAACCCCCCGCTCTTAACCCCTTCGCTGCTAGGCCTTTTCCCCTCCTGTGCTATGCCTTTTTTTGGCGATTTGGGGTAGTGCGCGCTTAGGCCCATGTAACTTTTTGACCACATAAGGTATCCACGCCAAATTTGCATCCTTTTCCTCCAACATCATGTGGATTCTAAAGGTGCCCAGGGTTTGGGGTTTCCCTTGGAGGGGTCCCAGAAATTAGGCAAAATACAGTGAAATTTTGGTTTTTTTCAGAAAAATGGGAAAAACGGGCTGCAAATGAAAGCCTCTGGGTTTTTCCCTGCAAATGTTATCAAAAAAGGGTTTGTGGGGCTGAAATCTCAATTTTCTCAGCTTTAAGGGAATGACAGTCTTTTGTCAGAGAACCAACATTTTTCACACAGTTTTTGCATTTTTCTGGGACATAGCCTATTTTTGCTATTTTTAGATCTTTCAACCTCCCTCCAGTTAATGGTAGAAATGAGGTTGAAAGCAATAATCGATCCTGGAAGGCTATACATTTCCGAAACGTAGACAGAATTCTGAATTCAGAAAGGGGTCATTTGTCTAAATCCATGAAGGTTTCTTTATAGAAACTAACTGTTAAATATTGGAATAATTGAAAATTAGTTGAAAAAAACAGCCTTTTGTCTCAATGTTTTCACCTATTACTTCTTGTAATTTTGACAGCTTTTTGAAAGCAATATACCGTTACATCCGTTTGAGCTTCCTGGTTGTGGGGATATATAGGACTTGTAGTTTCACCAAGAACCCAACGAACCCAGAGCCAAAAACTGAGCAGCAACTTTCAATGGAATTTTATTATTTACTGGGTATAGAGCACTTATTCTTGGAAAATGTATACATGGAAAAATCGGTATTAAAGACACCTATGTATTTCTGAATTGGGTACAAATTATAGAGTTTAGAAACAGTATATATTTGTACATTTTCAAAATTGGGAATACTCATACTAGCATGAGAATTATTGGTCATTTTTCAAAAAGATTTTTTTTTACACAATGTCTTTCATTGGGAAGGGAGAAATGCATGAAAACTCAATAGGTAATAACAGTTGATTTACAAATCTGAATTACCCTAAGTCTCCTGATAAAAATGGTATCTCACTTGTGTGGGTCGGCCTTGTGCCTGCGACAGGAAACGGTGCAAAATGCAACGTGGTCACACCTCAATTTTGCAGTTAAAAATTGACCCTTGTATGGCAAAGTGCCTAGCTGTAGTTTTTGCACCCTAGCTCTGCCGGCACCTAGAGAAACCTAGCAAACCTATACATTTTTGAAAACTAGACACCCAGGGGAATTCAGGATGGTGGTGTTCAGCCCCGGACGCCATGAGTTTAGGGGGTGGTGGACAACCCCCGCTCTTAACCCCTTCGCTGCTAGGCCTTTTCCCCTCCTGTGCTATGCCTTTTTTTGGCGATTTGGGGTAGTGCGCGCTTAGGCCCATGTAACTTTTTGACCACATAAGGTATCCACGCCAAATTTGCATCCTTTTCCTCCAACATTATGTGGATTCGAAAGGTGCCCAGGGTTTGTGGATTCCCTTGGAGGGGTCCCAGAAATTAAGCAAAATACAGTGAATTGTTTTTTTTTTTCAGAAAAATGGGAAAAACGGGCTGCAAATGAAAGCCTCTGGGATTTTCCCTGCAAATGTTATCAAAAAAAGGTTTGTGGGGCTGAAATCTCAATTTTCTCAGATTTAAGGGAATAACAGTCTTTTGTCAGAGAACCAACATTTTTCACACCGTTTTTGCATTTTTCTGGGACATAGCCTATTTTTGCTATTTTTAGATCTTTCAACCTCCCTCCAGTTAATGGTAGAAATGAGGTTGAAAGCAATATTCGATCCTGGAAGGTTATACATTTCCGAATCGTAGACAGAATTCTAAATTCAGAAAGGGGTCATTTGTCTAAATCCATGAAGGTTTCTTTATAGAAACTAACTGTTAAATATTGGAATAATTGAAAATTAGTTGAAAAAAACAGCCTTTTGTCTCAATGTTTTCACCTATAACTTCTTGTAATTTTGACAGCTTTTTGAAAGCAATATACCGTTACATCCGTTTGAGCTTCCTGGTTGTGGGGATATATAGGACTTGTAGTTTCACCAAGAACCCAACGAACCCAGAGCCAAAAACTGAGCAGCAACTTTCAATGGAATTTTATTATTTACTGGGTATAGAGCACTTATTCTTGGAAAATGTATACATGGAAAAATCGGTATGAAAGACACCTATGTATTTCTGAATTGGGTACAAATTATAGAGTTTAGAAACAGTATATATTTGTACATTTTCAAAATTGGGAATACTCATACTAGCATGAGAATTATTGGTCATTTTTCAAAAAGATTTTTTTTTACACAATGTCTCTCATTGGGAAGGGAGAAATGCATGAAAACTCAATAGGTAATAACAGTTGATTTACAGATCTGAATTACCCTAAGTCTCCTGATAAAAATGGTACCTCACTTGTGTGGGTCGGCCTTGTGCCTGCGACAGGAAACGGTGCAAAATGCAACGTGGTCACACCTCAATTTTGCAGTTAAAAATTGACCCTTGTATGGCAAAGTGCCTAGCTGTAGTTTTTGCACCCTAGCTCTGCCGGCACCTAGAGAAACCTAGCAAACCTATACATTTTTGAAAACTAGACACCCAGGGGAATTCAGGATGGTGGTGTTCAGCCCCGGACGCCATGAGTTTAGGGGGTGGTGGACAACCCCCGCTCTTAACCCCTTCGCTGCTAGGCCTTTTCCCCTCCTGTGCTATGCCTTTTTTTGGCGATTTGGGGTAGTGCGCGCTTAGGCCAATGTAACTTTTTGACCACATAAGGTATCCACGCCAAATTTGCATCCTTTTCCTCCAACATCATGTGGATTCGAAAGGTGCCCAGGGTTTGTGGATTCCCTTGGAGGGGTCCCAGAAATTAAGCAAAATACAGTGAAATCTTTGTTTTTTTCAGAAAAATGGGAAAAACGGGCTGCAAATGAAAGCCTCTGGGTTTTTCCCTGCAAATGTTATCAAAAAAGGGTTTGTGGGGCTGAAATCTCAAATTTCTCAGCTTTAAGGGAATAACAGTCTTTTGTCAGAGAACCAACATTTTACACACAGTTTTTGCATTTTTCTGGGACATAGCCTATGTTTGCTATTTTTAGATCTTTCAACCTCCCTCCAGTTAATGGTAGAAATGAGGTTGAAAGCAATATTCGATCCTGGAAGGTTATACATTTCCGAAACGTAGACAGAATTCTGAATTCAGAAAGGGGTCATTTGTCTAAATCCATGAAGGTTTCTTTATAGAAACTAACTGTTAAATATTGGAATAATTGAAAATTAGTTTGAAAAAAACAGCCTTTTGTCTCAATGTTTTCACCTATAACTTCTTGTAATTTTGACAGCTTTTTGAAAGCAATATACCGTTACATCCGTTTGCGCTTCCTGGTTGTGGGGATATATAGGACTTGTAGTTTCACCAGGAAGCCAATGAACCCAGAGCCAAAAACTGAGCAGCAACTTTCAATGGTATTTTATTATTTACTGCGTATAGAGCACTTATTCTTGGAAAATGTATACATGGAAAAATCGGTATTAAAGACACCTATGTATTTCTGAATTGGGTACAAATTATAGAGTTTAGAAACAGTATATATTTGTACATTTTCAAAATTGGGAATACTCAGACTAGCATGAGAATTATTGATCATTTTTCAAAAAGATTTTTTTTTACACAATGTCTTTCATTGGGAAGGGAGAAATGCATGAAAACTCAATAGGTAATAACAGTTGATTTACAAATCTGCATTACCCTAAGTCTCTTGATAAAAAAAGGTACCTCACTTGCATGGGTCTGCCTAGTGCGTCCGACAGGTAACAGCGCAAAAAGCAACGTGGTCGCACCGAAATTTCGCTGTGAAAACGGGCCCTTTTTTGGCAAAGTGCCAACCTTTCATTTTTGAACCCTACCTCTGCCGGCACCTAGGGAAACATAGCAAACCTATACATTTTTTCAAACTAGACACCCAGGGGAATTCAGGATGGGGTGACTCAACTGCCTCCCACCAGGTTCTGTTACCCAGAATCCCTTGCAAACCTAAAGAATTGACAAAAAAAATGCATTTAACTCACATTTCTGTGGTGGAAAGTTCTGGAATCTGCGTGGACCAACAAATGTCCACCCACCCCGTGTTCCCCCAGATCTCCTAATAAAAATGGTACCTCACTTGCCTGGGTCTGCATAGTGCCTGCGACAGGAAACAGCGCAAAACACAACGTGTTCGCACCGCAATTTCGCAGTGAAAACGGACCCTTTTTTCGCAAAGTGCCTACCTTTTGTTTTTGAACCCTAGCTCTGTCGGCACCTAGGGAAACCTAGCAAACCTATACATTTCTGAAAACTAGACACCCAGGGGAATTCAGGATGGGGTGACTCAACTGCCTCCCACCAGGTTCTGTTACCCAGAATCCCTTCCAAACCTAAAAAATTGTCCAAAAAAACGCATTTTCCTCACATTTCTGTGGTGGAAAGTTCTGGAATCTGCGTGGATCAACAAATTTCCACCCACCCCATGTTCCCCCCGGTCTCCCAAAAAAATTGGTATCTCACTTGCCTGGGTCTGCCTAGTGCCTGCGACAGGAAACAGCGCAAATCGCAATGTGTTCGCTCCGCAATTTCGCAGTGAAAACGGGCCCTTTTTTGGCAAAGTGCCTAATGTTCGTTTTTTAACCCTAGCTCTGCCGGCACCTAGGGAAACCTAGCAAACCTATACATTTCTGAAAAATAGACACCCAGGGGAATTCAGGATGGGGTGACTCAACTGCTTCCCACCAGGTTCTGTTACCCAGAATCCCTTGCAAACCTAAAAAATTGTAAAAAAAAATGCATTTTCCTCACATTTCTATGGTGGAAGTTCTGGAATCTGCGTGGATCAACAAATTTACATCTACATTGTGTTCCCCCAGGTCTCCCAAAAACATTGGTATCTCACTTGCCTGGGTCTGCCTAATGCCTGCGACAGGAAACAGCGCAAAACGCAACATGTTCGCACCGCAATTTCGCAGTGAAAACGAGCCCTCTTTTGGCAAAGTGCCTACCTTTCGTTTTTGAACCCTAGCTCTGCCGGCACCTAGGGAAACCTTGCAAACCTATACATTTTTGAAAACTAGACACCCAGGGAAATTCAGGATGGGGTGACTCAACTGCCTCCCATCAGGTTCTGTTACCCAGAATCCCTTGCAAACCTAATGAATTGACAAAAAAAGCATTTTCCTCAAATTTCTGTGGTGAAAAGTTCTGGAATCTGTGTGTATCAACAAATTTCCACCCACCCCGTGTTCCCCCACGTCTCCCGATAAAAATGGGACCTCACTTGCCTGGGTCTGCCTAGTGCCCGTGACAGGAAACAGCGCAAAACGCAACGTGTTCGCACCGCTATTTCGCAGTGAAAACGGGTCCTTTTTTGGCAATGTGCCTACCTTTAGTTTTTGAACCCTAGCTCTGCTGTCACTTGGGGAAACCTAGCAAACCTATATATTTATGAAAACTAGACACCAAGGGGAGTTCAGGATGGGGTGACTCAACTGCCTCCCACCAGGTTCTGTTACCCAGAATCCCTTGCAAATCTAAAGAATTGACAAAAAAACACATTTTTCTACCATTTCTGTGGTGGAAAGTACTGGAATCTGCGTGGATCAACAAATTTCCACCCACCCAGTGTTCCTCCAGATCTCCTGATAAAAATGGTACCTCACTTGCCTGGGTCTGCATAGTGCCTGCGACAGGAAACAGCGCAAAACGCAACATGTTTGCACCGCAATTTCGCAGTGAAAACGGGCCCTCTTTTGGCAAAGTGCCTACCTTTAGTTTTTGAACCCTAGCTCTGCCAGCACCTAGGGAAACCTAGCAAACCTATACATTTTTGAAAACTAGACACCCAGGGAAATTCAGGATGGGTGACTCAACTGCCTCCCATCAGGTTCTGTTACCCAGAATCCCTTGCAAACCTATAAATTGACAAAAAAAGCATTTTCCTCAAATTTCTGTGGTGAAAAGTTCTGGAATCTGTGTGTATCAACAAATTTCCACACACCCCGTGTTCCCCCAGGTCTCCCGATAAAAATGGTACCTCACTTGCCTGGGTCTGCCTAGTGCCTGCAACAGGAAACAGCGCAAAACGCAACGTGTTCGCACCGCTATTTCGCAGTGAAAACGGGTCCTTTTTTGGCAAAGTGCCTACCTTTTGTTTTTGAACCCTAGCTCTGCTGGCACCTGGGGAAACCTAGCAAACCTATATATTTCTGAAAACTAGACACCCAGGGGAATTCAGGATGGGGTGACTCAACTGCCTCCCACCAGGTTCTGTTACCCAGAATCCCTTGCAAAACTAAAGAATTGACAAAAAAAAAATTTTTCTCACATTTCTGTGGTGGAAAGTACTGGAATCTGCGTGGATCAACAAATTTCTACCCACCCCGTGTTCCCCCAGATCTCCTGACAAAAATGGTACCTCACTTGCCTGGGTCTGCATAGTGCCTGCGACAGGAAACAGCGCAAAATGCAACATGTTCGCACCGCAATTTCGCAGTGAAAACGGGCCCTTTTTTGGCAAAGTGCCTACCTTTTGTTTTTAAACCCTAGCTCTGCCAGCACCTAGGGAAACCTAGCAAACCTATACATTTTTAAAAACTAGACACCCAGGGAAATTCAGGATGGGGTGACTCAACTGCCCCCCATCAGGTCCTGTTACCCAGAATCCCTTGCAAACCTAATAAATTGTCCAAAAAACGCATTTTCCTCACATTTCTGTGGTGGAAAGTTCTGGAATCTGCGTGGATCAACAAATTTCTACCCACCCCGTGTTCCCCCAGGTCTCCCAAAAAAATTGGTATCCCACTTGCCTGGGTCTGCCTAGTGCCTGCGACAGGAAACAGCGCAAAACGCAACGTGTTCGCACCGCAATTTCGCAGTGAAAACGGGCCCTTTTTTGGCAAAGTGCCTAACTTTCGTTTTTGAACCCTAGCTCTGCCGGCACCTAGGGAAACCTAGCAAACCTATACATTTCTGAAAACTAGACACCCAGGGGAATTCAGGATGGGGTGACTCAACGTCTTCCCACCAGGTTCTGTTACCCAGAATCCCTTGCAAACCTAAAAAATTGTCCAAAAAAATGCATTTTCCTCACATTTCTGAGGTGGAAAGTTCTGGAATCTGCGTGGATCAACAAATTTCCATCCACCCCGTGTTTCCCCAGGTCTCCCAAAAACATTGGTATCTCACGTGCCTGGGTCTGCCTAGTGCCTGCGACAGGAAACAGCGCAAAGTGCAACGTGTTCGCACCGCTATTTCGCAGTGAAAACGGGTCCTTTTTTGGCAAAGTGCCCACCTTTTGTTTTTGAACCCTAGCTCTGCTGGCACCTGGGGAAACCTAGCAACCCTATATATTTCTGAAAACTAGACACCAAGGGAAATTCAGGATGGGGTGACTCAACTGCCTCCCACCAGGTTCTGTTACCCAGAATCCCTTGCTAAACTAAAGAATTGACAAAAAAACACATTTTTCTCATATTTCTGTGGTGGAAAGTTCTGGAATCTGCGTGGATCAACAAATTTCCACCCACCCCGTGTTCCCCCAGATCTCCTGATAAAAATGGTACCTCACTTGCCTGGGTCTGCATGGTGCCTGCGACAGGAAACAGCGCAAAACGCAACGTGTTCGCACCGCAATTTTGCAGTGAAAACAGGCCCTTTTTTGGCAAAGTGCCTACCTTTTGTTTTTGAACCCTAGCTCTGCCAGCACCTAGGGAAACCTAGCAAACCTATACATTTCTGAGAACTAGACACCCAGGGGGATTCAGGATGGGGTGACTCAACTGCTTCCCACCAGGTTCTGTTACCCAGAATCCCTTGCACGCCTAAACAATTGTCCAAAAAAACGCATTTTCCTCACATTTTACTGTGGTGGAAAGTTCTGGAATCTGCGTGGATCAACAAATTTCCATCCACCCCGTGTTCCCCCAGGTCTCCCAAAAACATTGGTATCTCACTTGCCTGGGTCTGCCTAGTGCCTGCGACAGGAAACAGCGCAAAGCGCAACGTGTTCGCACCGCCATTTCGCAGTGAAAACGGGCCCTTTTTTCGCAAAGTGCCTACCTTTTGTTTTTAAACCCTAGCTCTGCCAGCACCTAGGGAAACCTAGCAAACCTATACATTTTTGAAAACTAGACACCCAGGGAAATTCAGGATGGGGTGACTCAACTGCCTCCCATCAGGTTCTGTTACCCAGAATCCCTTGCAAACCTAATAAATTGTCCAAAAAACGCATTTTCCTCACATTTCTGTGGTGCAAAGTTCTGGAATCTGCGTGGATCAACAAATTTCTACCCACCCCGTGTTCCCCCAGGTCTCCCAAAAAAATTGGCATCCCACTTGCCTGGGTCTGCCTAGTGCCTGCGACAGGAAACAGCGCAAAACGCAACGTGTTCGCACCGCAATTTCGCAGTGAAAACTGGCCCTTTTTTGTCAAAGTGCCTAACTTTCGTTTTTGAACCCTAGCTCTGCCGGCACCTAGGGAAACCTAGCAAACCTATACATTTCTGAAAACTGGACACCCAGGGGAATTCAGGATGCGGTGACTCAACTTCTTCCCACCAGGTTCTGTTACCCAGAATCCCTTGCAAACCTAAAAAATTGTCCAAAAAAATGCATTTTCCTCACATTTCTGTGGTGGAAAGTTCTGGAATCTGCGTGGATCAACAAATTTCCATCCACCCCGTGTTCCCCGAGGTCTCCCAAAAACATTGGTATCTCACGTGCCTGTGTCTGCCTAGTGCCTGTGACAGGAAACAGCTCAAAGTGCAGCGTGTTCGCACCGCTATTTCGCGGTGAAAACGGGTCCTTTTTTGGCAAAGTGCCCACCTTTTGTTTTTGAACCCTAGCTCTGCTGGCACCTGGGGAAACCTAGCAACCCTATATATTTCTGAAAACTAGACACCCAGGGAAATTCAGGATGGGGTGACTCAACTGCCTCTCACCAGGTTCTGTTACCCAGAATCCCTTGCTAAACTAAAGAATTGACAAAAAAACACATTATTCTCACATTTCTGTGGTGGAAAGTTCTGGAATCTGCGTGGATCAACAAATTTCCACCCACCCCTTGTTCCCCCAGATCTCCTGATAAAAATGGTACCTCACTTGCCTGGGTCTGCATGGTGCCTGCGACAGGAAACAGCGCAAAACGCAATGTGTTCGCACCGCAATTTTGCAGTGAAAACGGGCCCTTTTTTGGCAAAGTGCCTACCTTTTTTTTTTTAACCCTAGCTCTGCCAGCACCTAGGGAAACCTAGCAAACCTATACATTTCTGAAAACTAGACACCCAGGGGGATTCAGTATGGGGTGACTCAACTGCTTCCCACCAGGTTCTGTTACCCAGAATCCCTTGCAAACCTAAACAATTGTCCAAAAAAACGCATTTTCCTCACATTTCTGTGGTGGAAAGTTCTGGAATCTGCGTGGATCAACAAATTTCCATCCACCACGTGTTCCCCCAGGTCTCCCAAAAACATTGGTATCTCACTTGCCTGGGTCTGCCTAGTGCCTGCGACAGGAAACAGCGCAAAACGCAACGTGTTCGCACCGCAATTTCGCAGTGAAAACGGGCCCTTTTTTGTCAAAGTGCCTAACTTTCGTTTTTCAACCCTAGCTCTGCCGGCACCTAGGGAAACCTAGCAAACCTATACATTTCTGAAAACTAGACACCCAGGGGAATTCAGGATGCGGTGACTTAACTGCCTCCCACCAGGTTCTGTTACCCAGAATCCCTTGCAAACCTAAACAATTGTCCAAAAAAACGCATTTTCCTCACATTTCTGTGGTGAAAAGTTCTGGAATCTGCGTGGATCAACAAATTTCCATCCACCCAGTGTTCCCCCAGGTCTCCCAAAAACATTGGTATCTCACGTGCCTGGGTCTGCCTAGTGCCTGCGACAGGAAACAGCGCAAAGTGCAGCGTGTTCGCACCGCTATTTCGCAGTGAAAACGGGTCCTTTTTTGGCAAAGTGCCCACCTTTTGTTTTTGAACCCTAGCTCTGCTGGCACCTGGGAAACCTAGCAAACCTATATATTTCTGAAAACTAGACACCCAGGGAAATTCAGGATGGGGTGACTCAACTGCCTCCCACCAGGTTCTGTTACCCAGAATCCCTTGCTAAACTAAAGAATTGACAAAAAAACACATTTTTCTCACATTTCTGTGGTGGAAAGTTCTGGAATCTGTGTGGATCAACAAATTTCCACCCACCCCTTGTTCCCCCAGATCTCCTGATAAAAATGGTACCTCACTTGCCTGGGTCTGCATGGTGCCTGCGACAGGAAACAGCTCAAAACGCAATGTGTTCGCACCGCAATTTTGCAGTGAAAACGGGCCCTTTTTTGGCAAAGTGCCTACCTTTTTTTTTTTAGCCCTAGCTCTGCCAGCACCTAGGGAAACCTAGCAAACCTATACATTTCTGAAAACTAGACACCCAGGGGGATTCAGTATGGGGTGACTCAACTGCTTCCCACCAGGTTCTGTTACCCAGAATCCCTTGCAAACCTAAACAATTGTCCAAAAAAACGCATTTTCCTCACATTTCTGTGGTGGAAAGTTCTGGAATCTGCGTGGATCAACAAATTTCCATCCACCCCGTGTTCCCCCAGGTCTCCCAAAAACATTGGTATCTCACTTGCCTGGGTCTGCCTAGTGCCTGCGACAGGAAACAGCGCAAAACGCAACGTGTTCGCACCGCAATTTCGCAGTGAAAACGGGCCCTTTTTTGTCAAAGTGCCTAACTTTCGTTTTTCAACCCTAGCTCTGCCGGCACCTAGGGAAACCTAGCAAACCTATACATTTCTGAAAACTAGACACCCAGGGGAATTCAGGATGCGGTGACTTAACTGCCTCCCACCAGGTTCTGTTACCCAGAATCCCTTGCAAACCTAAACAATTGTCCAAAAAAACACATTTTCCTCACATTTCTGTGGTGAAAAGTTCTGGAATCTGCGTGGATCAACAAATTTCCATCCACCCAGTGTTCCCCCAGGTCTCCCAAAAACATTGGTATCTCACGTGCCTGGGTCTGCCTAGTGCCTGCGACAGGAAACAGCGCAAAGTGCAGTGTGTTCGCACCGCTATTTCGCAGTGAAAACGGGTCCTTTTTTGGCAAAGTGCCCACCTTTTGTTTTTGAACCCTAGCTCTGCTGGCACCTGGGAAACCTAGCAAACCTATATATTTCTGAAAACTAGACACCCAGGGAAATTCAGGATGGGGTGACTCAACTGCCTCCCACCAGGTTCTGTTACCCAGAATCCCTTGCTAAACTAAAGAATTGACAAAAAAACACATTTTTCTCACATTTCTGTGGTGGAAAGTTCTGGAATCTGCGTGGATCAACAAATTTCCACCCACCCCTTGTTCCCCCAGATCTCCTGATAAAAATGGTACCTCACTTGCCTGGGTCTGCATAGTGCCTGTGACAGGAAACAGCGCAAAACGCAACGTGTTCGCACCGCAATTTTGCAGTGAAAACTGGCCCTTTTTTGGCAAAGTGCCTACCTTTTGTTTTTGAACCCTAGCTCTGCCAGCACCTAGGGAAACCTAGCAAACCTATACATTTCTGAAAACTAGACACCCAGGGGGATTCAGGATGGGGAGACTCAACTGCTTCCCACCCGGTTCTGTTACCCAGAATCCCTTGCAAACCTAAACAATTGTCCAAAAAAACGCATTTTCCTCACATTTCTGTGGTGGAAAGTTCTGGAATCTGCGTGGATCAACAAATTTCCATCCACCCCGTGTTCCCCCAGGTCTCCCAAAAACATTGGTATCTCACTTGCCTGGGTCTGCCTAGTGCCTGTGACAGGAAACAGTGCAAAGCGCAACGTGTTCGCACCGCTATTTCGCAGTGAAAACGGGCCCTTTTTTCGCAAAGTGCCTACCTTACGTTTTTGAACCCTAGCTCTGCCGGCACCTAGGGAAACCTAGCAAACCTATACATTTTTGAAAACTAGACACCCAGGGGAATTCAGGATGGAGTGACTCAACTGCCTCCCACCAGGTTCTGTTTCCCAGAATCCCTACCAAACCTAAAGAATTGACAAAAAAATAGCATTTTCCTCACATTTCTGTGGTGGAAAGTTCTGGTATCTGCGTGGATCAACAAATTTCCACCCACCCAGTGTTCCCCCAGGTCTCCGGAAAAAAGTTGTACCTCACTTGCCTGGGTCTGCCTAGTGCCTGCGACAGGAAACAGCGCAAAACGCAACATGTTCACACCGCAATTTCGCGGTGAAAACGGGCCCTTTTTTGGCAAAGTGCCTACCTTTTGTTTTTGAACCCCAGCTCTGCCGGCACCTAGGGAAACCTAGAAAACCTATACATTTTTTAAAACTAGGCACCCAGGGAAATTCAGGATGGGGTGACTCAACTGCCTCTCACCAGGTTCTGTTACCCAGAATCCCTTGCAAACCTAAAGAATTGACAAAAAAACACATTTTCCTCACATTTCTGTGGTGAAAAGTTCTGGAATCTGTGTGGATCAACAAATTTCCACCCACCCTGTGTTCCCCCTCGTCTCCCGATAAAAATGGTACCTCACTTGCCTGGGTCTGCCTAGTGCCTGCGACAGGAAACAGCGCAAAACGCAACATGTTCACACCGCAATTTTGCTGTGAAAACAGGCCTTTTTTTGGCAAAGTGCCTACCTTTTGTTTTTTAACCCTAGCTCTGCCGGCACCTAGGGAAACCTAGCAAACCTATACATTTCTGAAAACTAGACACCCAGGGGAATTCAGGATGTGGTGACTCAACTGCCTCCCACCAGGTTCTGTTACCCAGAATCCGTTGGAAAGCTAAAAAATTGTCCAAAAAAAGCATATTCCTCACATTTCTGTGGTGGAAAGTTCGGGAATCTGCATGGATCAACAAATTTCCCCCCACCCCGTGTTTCCCCAGGTCTCCCAAAAAAAATGGTACCTCACTTGCCTGGGTCTGCCTAGTGCCTGCGACAGAAAACAGCGCAAAACGCAACGTGTTCGCACCGCAATTTCGCAGTGAAAACTGGCCCTTTTTTGGCAAAGTGCCTAACTTTAGTTTGTGAACCCTAGCTCTGCCAGCACCTAGGGAAACCTAGCAAACCTATACATTTCTGAAAACTAGACACCCAGGGGGATTCAGTATGGGGTGACTCAACTGCTTCCCACCAGGTTCTGTTACCCAGAATCCCTTGCAAACCTAAACAATTGTCCAAAAAAACGCATTTTCCTCACATTTCTGTGGTGGAAAGTTCTGGAATCTGCGTGGATCAACAAATTTCCATCCACCACGTGTTCCCCCAGGTCTCCCAAAAACATTGGTATCTCACTTGCCTGGGTCTGCCTAGTGCCTGCGACAGGAAACAGCGCAAAACGCAACGTGTTCGCACCGCAATTTCGCAGTGAAAACGGGCCCTTTTTTGTCAAAGTGCCTAACTTTCGTTTTTCAACCCTAGCTCTGCCGGCACCTAGGGAAACCTAGCAAACCTATACATTTCTGAAAACTAGACACCCAGGGGAATTCAGGATGCGGTGACTTAACTGCCTCCCACCAGGTTCTGTTACCCAGAATCCCTTGCAAACCTAAACAATTGTCCAAAAAAACGCATTTTCCTCACATTTCTGTGGTGAAAAGTTCTGGAATCTGCGTGGATCAACAAATTTCCATCCACCCAGTGTTCCCCCAGGTCTCCCAAAAACATTGGTATCTCACGTGCCTGGGTCTGCCTAGTGCCTGCGACAGGAAACAGCGCAAAGTGCAGCGTGTTCGCACCGCTATTTCGCAGTGAAAACGGGTCCTTTTTTGGCAAAGTGCCCACCTTTTGTTTTTGAACCCTAGCTCTGCTGGCACCTGGGAAACCTAGCAAACCTATATATTTCTGAAAACTAGACACCCAGGGAAATTCAGGATGGGGTGACTCAACTGCCTCCCACCAGGTTCTGTTACCCAGAATCCCTTGCTAAACTAAAGAATTGACAAAAAAACACATTTTTCTCACATTTCTGTGGTGGAAAGTTCTGGAATCTGCGTGGATCAACAAATTTCCACCCACCCCTTGTTCCCCCAGATCTCCTGATAAAAATGGTACCTCACTTGCCTGGGTCTGCATGGTGCCTGCGACAGGAAACAGCTCAAAACGCAATGTGTTCGCACCGCAATTTTGCAGTGAAAACGGGCCCTTTTTTGGCAAAGTGCCTACCTTTTTTTTTTTAGCCCTAGCTCTGCCAGCACCTAGGGAAACCTAGCAAACCTATACATTTCTGAAAACTAGACACCCAGGGGGATTCAGTATGGGGTGACTCAACTGCTTCCCACCAGGTTCTGTTACCCAGAATCCCTTGCAAACCTAAACAATTGTCCAAAAAAACGCATTTTCCTCACATTTCTGTGGTGGAAAGTTCTGGAATCTGCGTGGATCAACAAATTTCCATCCACCCCGTGTTCCCCCAGGTCTCCCAAAAACATTGGTATCTCACTTGCCTGGGTCTGCCTAGTGCCTGCGACAGGAAACAGCGCAAAACGCAACGTGTTCGCACCGCAATTTCGCAGTGAAAACGGGCCCTTTTTTGTCAAAGTGCCTAACTTTCGTTTTTCAACCCTAGCTCTGCCGGCACCTAGGGAAACCTAGCAAACCTATACATTTCTGAAAACTAGACACCCAGGGGAATTCAGGATGCGGTGACTTAACTGCCTCCCACCAGGTTCTGTTACCCAGAATCCCTTGCAAACCTAAACAATTGTCCAAAAAAACACATTTTCCTCACATTTCTGTGGTGAAAAGTTCTGGAATCTGCGTGGATCAACAAATTTCCATCCACCCAGTGTTCCCCCAGGTCTCCCAAAAACATTGGTATCTCACGTGCCTGGGTCTGCCTAGTGCCTGCGACAGGAAACAGCGCAAAGTGCAGTGTGTTCGCACCGCTATTTCGCAGTGAAAACGGGTCCTTTTTTGGCAAAGTGCCCACCTTTTGTTTTTGAACCCTAGCTCTGCTGGCACCTGGGAAACCTAGCAAACCTATATATTTCTGAAAACTAGACACCCAGGGAAATTCAGGATGGGGTGACTCAACTGCCTCCCACCAGGTTCTGTTACCCAGAATCCCTTGCTAAACTAAAGAATTGACAAAAAAACACATTTTTCTCACATTTCTGTGGTGGAAAGTTCTGGAATCTGCGTGGATCAACAAATTTCCACCCACCCCTTGTTCCCCCAGATCTCCTGATAAAAATGGTACCTCACTTGCCTGGGTCTGCATAGTGCCTGTGACAGGAAACAGCGCAAAACGCAACGTGTTCGCACCGCAATTTTGCAGTGAAAACTGGCCCTTTTTTGGCAAAGTGCCTACCTTTTGTTTTTGAACCCTAGCTCTGCCAGCACCTAGGGAAACCTAGCAAACCTATACATTTCTGAAAACTAGACACCCAGGGGGATTCAGGATGGGGAGACTCAACTGCTTCCCACCCGGTTCTGTTACCCAGAATCCCTTGCAAACCTAAACAATTGTCCAAAAAAACGCATTTTCCTCACATTTCTGTGGTGGAAAGTTCTGGAATCTGCGTGGATCAACAAATTTCCATCCACCCCGTGTTCCCCCAGGTCTCCCAAAAACATTGGTATCTCACTTGCCTGGGTCTGCCTAGTGCCTGTGACAGGAAACAGTGCAAAGCGCAACGTGTTCGCACCGCTATTTCGCAGTGAAAACGGGCCCTTTTTTCGCAAAGTGCCTACCTTACGTTTTTGAACCCTAGCTCTGCCGGCACCTAGGGAAACCTAGCAAACCTATACATTTTTGAAAACTAGACACCCAGGGGAATTCAGGATGGAGTGACTCAACTGCCTCCCACCAGGTTCTGTTTCCCAGAATCCCTACCAAACCTAAAGAATTGACAAAAAAATAGCATTTTCCTCACATTTCTGTGGTGGAAAGTTCTGGTATCTGCGTGGATCAACAAATTTCCACCCACCCAGTGTTCCCCCAGGTCTCCGGAAAAAAGTTGTACCTCACTTGCCTGGGTCTGCCTAGTGCCTGCGACAGGAAACAGCGCAAAACGCAACATGTTCACACCGCAATTTCGCGGTGAAAACGGGCCCTTTTTTGGCAAAGTGCCTACCTTTTGTTTTTGAACCCCAGCTCTGCCGGCACCTAGGGAAACCTAGAAAACCTATACATTTTTTAAAACTAGGCACCCAGGGAAATTCAGGATGGGGTGACTCAACTGCCTCTCACCAGGTTCTGTTACCCAGAATCCCTTGCAAACCTAAAGAATTGACAAAAAAAACACATTTTCCTCACATTTCTGTGGTGAAAAGTTCTGGAATCTGTGTGGATCAACAAATTTCCACCCACCCTGTGTTCCCCCTCGTCTCCCGATAAAAATGGTACCTCACTTGCCTGGGTCTGCCTAGTGCCTGCGACAGGAAACAGCGCAAAACGCAACATGTTCACACCGCAATTTTGCTGTGAAAACAGGCCTTTTTTTGGCAAAGTGCCTACCTTTTGTTTTTTAACCCTAGCTCTGCCGGCACCTAGGGAAACCTAGCAAACCTATACATTTCTGAAAACTAGACACCCAGGGGAATTCAGGATGTGGTGACTCAACTGCCTCCCACCAGGTTCTGTTACCCAGAATCCGTTGGAAAGCTAAAAAATTGTCCAAAAAAAGCATATTCCTCACATTTCTGTGGTGGAAAGTTCGGGAATCTGCATGGATCAACAAATTTCCCCCCACCCCGTGTTTCCCCAGGTCTCCCAAAAAAAATGGTACCTCACTTGCCTGGGTCTGCCTAGTGCCTGCGACAGAAAACAGCGCAAAACGCAACGTGTTCGCACCGCAATTTCGCAGTGAAAACTGGCCCTTTTTTGGCAAAGTGCCTAACTTTAGTTTGTGAACCCTAGCTCTGCTGGCACCTGGGGAAACCTAGCAAACCTATATATTTCTGAAAACTAGACACCCAGGGGAATTCAGGATGGGGTGACTCAACTGCCTCCCACCAGGTTCTGTTACCCAGAATCCCTTGCAAAACTAAAGAAGTGACAAAAAATCAAATTTTTCTCACATTTCTGTGGTGGAAAGTACTGGAATCTGCGTGGATCAACAAATTTCTACCCACCCCGTGTTCCCCCAGATCTCCTGACAAAAATGGTACCTCACTTGCCTGGGTCTGCATAGTGCCTGCGACAGGAAACAGCGCAAAATGCAACATGTTCGCACCGCAATTTTGCAGTGAAAACGGGCCCTTTTTTGGCAAAGTGCCTACCTTTTGTTTTTAAACCCTAGCTCTGCCAGCACCTAGGGAAACCTAGCAAATCTATACATTTTTGAAAACTAGACACCCAGGGAAATTCAGGATGGGGTGACTCAACTGCCTCCCATCAGGTCCTGTTACCCAGAATCCCTTGCAAACCTAATAAATTGTCAAAAAAACGCATTTTCCTCACATTTCTGTGGTGGAAAGTTCTGGAATCTGCGTGGATCAACAAATTTCTACCCACCCCGTGTTCCCCCAGGTCTCCCAAAAAAATTGGTATCCCACTTGCCTGGGTCTGCCTAGTGCCTGCGACAGGAAACAGCGCAAAACGCAACGTGTTCGCACCGCAATTTCGCAGTGAAAACGGGCCCTTTTTTGGCAAAGTGCCTAACTTTTGTTTTTGAACCCTAGCTCTGCCGGCACCTAGGGAAACCTAGCAAACCTATACATTTCTGAAAACTAGACACCCAGGGGAATTCAGGATGGGGTGACTCAACTTCTTCCCACCAGGTTATGTTACCCAGAATCCCTTGCAAACCTAAAAAATTGTCCAAAAAAATGCATTTTCCTCACATTTCTGTGGTGGAAAGTTCTGGAATCTGCGTGGATCAACAAATTTCAATCCACCCCGTGTTCCCCCAGGTCTCCCAAAAACATTGGTATCTCACGTGCCTGGGTCTGCCTAGTGCCTGCGACAGGAAACAGCGCAAAGTGCAACGTGTTCGCACCGCTATTTCGCAGTGAAAACGGGTCCTTTTTTGGCAAAGTGCCCACCTTTTGTTTTTGAACCCTAGCTCTGCTGGCACCTGGGGAAACCTAGCAACCCTATATATTTCTGAAAACTAGACACCCAGGGAAATTCAGGATGGGGTGACTCAACTGCCTCCCACCAGGTTCTGTTACCCAGAATCCCTTGCTAAACTAAAGAATTGACAAAAAACACATTATTCTCACATTTCTGTGGTGGAAAGTTCTGGAATCTGCGTGGATCAACAAATTTCCACCCACCCCGTGTTCCCCCAGATCTCCTGATAAAAATGGTACCTCACTTGCCTGGGTCTGCATGGTGCCTGCGACAGGAAACAGCGCAAAACGCAATGTGTTCGCACCGCAATTTTGCAGTGAAAACGGGCCCTTTTTTGGCAAAGTGCCTACCTTTTTTTTTTAACCCTAGCTCTGCCAGCACCTAGGGAAACCTAGCAAACCTATACATTTCTGAAAACTAGACACCCAGGGGGATTCAGTATGGGGTGACTCAACTGCTTCCCACCAGGTTCTGTTACCCAGAATCCCTTGCAAACCTAAACAATTGTCCAAAAAAACGCATTTTCCTCACATTTCTGTGGTGGAAAGTTCTGGAATCTGCGTGGATCAACAAATTTCCATCCACCCCGTGTTCCCCCAGGTCTCCCAAAAACATTGGTATCTCACTTGCCTGGGTCTGCCTAGTGCCTGCGACAGGAAACAGCACAAAACGCAACGTGTTCGCACCGCAATTTCGCAGTGAAAACGGGCCCTTTTTTGTCAAAGTGCCTAACTTTCGTTTTTGAACCCTAGCTCTGCCGGCACCTAGGGAAACCTAGCAAACCTATACATTTCTGAAAACTAGACACCCAGGGGAATTCAGGATGCGGTGACTTAACTGCCTCCCACCAGGTTCTGTTACCCAGAATCCCTTGCAAACCTAAACAATTGTCCAAAAAAACGCATTTTCCTCACATTTCTGTGGTGGAAAGTTCTGGAATCTGCGTGGATCAACAAATTTCCATCCACCCAGTGTTCCCCCAGGTCTCCCAAAAACATTGGTATCTCACGTGCCTGGGTCTGCCTAGTGCCTGCGACAGGAAACAGCGCAAAGTGCAGCGTGTTCGCACCGCTATTTCGCAGTGAAAACGGGTCCTTTTTTGGCAAAGTGCCCACCTTTTGTTTTTGAACCCTAGCTCTGCTGGCACCTGGGGAAACCTAGCAAACCTATATATTTCTGAAAACTAGACACCCAGGGAAATTCAGGATGGGGTGACTCAACTGCCTCCCACCAGGTTCTGTTACCCAGAATCCCTTGCTAAACTAAAGAATTGACAAAAAAACACATTTTTCTCACATTTCTGTGGTGGAAAGTTCTGGAATCTGCGTGGATCAACAAATTTCCACCCACCCCTTGTTCCCCCAGATCTCCTGATAAAAATGGTACCTCACTTGCCTGGGTCTGCATAGTGCCTGTGACAGGAAACAGCGCAAAACGCAACATGTTCGCACCGCAATTTCGCAGTGAAAATGGGCCCTTTTTTGGCAAAGTGCCTACCTTTCGTTTTGAACCCTAGCTCTGACGGCACCTATGGAAACCTAGCAAACCTATACATTTCTGAAAACTAGACACCCAGGGGGATTCAGGATGGGGTGACTCAACTGCTTCCCTCCCGGTTCTGTTACCCAGAATCCCTTGCAAACCTAAACAATTGTCCAAAAAAAAGCATTTTCCTCACATTTCTGTGGTGGAAAGTTCTGGAATCTGCGTGGATCAACAAATTTCCATCCACCCCTTGTTCCCCCAGATCTCCTGATAAAAATGGTACCTCACTTGCCTGGGTCTGCATAGTGCCTGTGACAGGAAACAGCGCAAAACGCAACATGTTCGCACCGCAATTTCGCAGTGAAAATGGGCCCTTTTTTGGCAAAGTGCCTACCTTTCGTTTTGAACCCTAGCGCTGCTGGCACCTATGGAAACCTAGCAAACCTATACATTTCTGAAAACTAGACACCCAGGGGGATTCAGGATGGGGTGACTCAACTGCTTCCCACCCGGTTCTGTTACCCAGAATCCCTTGCAAACCTAAACAATTGTCCAAAAAAACGCATTTTCCTCACATTTCTGTGGTGGAAAGTTCTGGAATCTGCGTGGATCAACAAATTTCCATCCACCCCGTGTTCCCCCAGGTCTCCCAAAAACATTGGTATCTCACTTGCCTGGGTCTGCCTAGTGCCTTTGACAGGAAACAGTGCAAAGCGCAACGTGTTCGCACCGCTATTTCGCAGTGAAAACGGGCCCTTTTTTCGCAAAGTGCCTACCTTACGTTTTTGAACCCTAGCTCTGCCGGCACCTAGGGAAACCTAGCAAACCTATACATTTTTGAAAACTAGACACCCAGGGGAATTCAGGATGGAGTGACTCAACTGCCTCCCACCAGGTTCTGTTTCCCAGAATCCCTACCAAACCTAAAGAATTGACAAAAAAATAGCATTTTCCTCACATTTCTGTGGTGGAAAGTTCTGGAATTGCGTGGATCAACAAATTTCCACCCACCCCGTGTTCCCCCAGGTCTCCGGAAAAAAATTGTACCTCACTTGCCTGGGTCTGCCTAGTGCCTGCGACAGGAAACAGCGCAAAACGCAACATGTTCACACCGCAATTTCGCGGTGAAAACGGGCCCTTTTTTGGCAAAGTGCCTACCTTTTGTTTTTGAACCCCAGCTCTGCCGGCACCTAGGGAAACCTAGAAAACCTATACATTTTTTAAAACTAGGCACCCAGGGAAATTCAGGATGGGGTGACTCAACTGCCTCTCACCAGGTTCTGTTACCCAGAATCCCTTGCAAACCTAAAGAATTGACAAAAAAAACACATTTTCCTCACATTTCTGTGGTGAAAAGTTCTGGAATCTGTGTGGATCAACAAATTTCCACCCACCCCGTGTTCCCCCAGGTCTCCCGATAAAAATGGTACCTCACTTGCCTGAGTCTGCCTAGTGCCTGCGACAGGAAACAGTGCAAAACGCAACGTGTTCGCACCGCTATTTCGCAGTGAAAATGGGTCCTTTTTTGGAAAAGTGCCTAACTTTTGTTTTTGAACCCCAGCTCTGCCGGCACCTAGGGAAACCTAGAAAACCTATACATTTTTTAAAACTAGGCACCCAGGGAAATTCAGGATGGGGTGACTCAACTGCCTCTCACCAGGTTCTGTTACCCAGAATCCCTTGCAAACCTAAAGAATTGACAAAAAAAACACATTTTCCTCACATTTCTGTGGTGAAAAGTTCTGGAATCTGTGTGGATCAACACATTTCCACCCACCCTGTGTTCCCCCTCGTCTCCCGATAAAAATGGTACCTCACTTGCCTGGGTCTGCCTAGTGCCTGTGACAGGAAACAGCGCAAAACGCAACGTGTTCGCACCGCAATTTTGCTGTGAAAACAGGCCTTTTTTTGGCAAAGTGCCTACCTTTTGTTTTTTAACCCTAGCTCTGCCGGCACCTAGGGAAACCTAGCAAACCTATACATTTCTAAAAACTAGACACCCAGGGGAATTCAGGATGTGGTGACTCAACTGCCTCCCACCAGGTTCTGTTACCCAGAATCCGTTGCAAAGCTAAAAAATTGTCAAAAAAAAGCATATTCCTCACATTTCTGTGGTGGAAAGTTCGGGAATCTGCGTGGATCAACAAATTTCCCCCCACCCCGTGTTTCCCCAGGTCTCCCAAAAAAAATGGTACCTCACTTGCCTGGGTCTGCCTAGTGCCTGCGACAGGAAACAGCGCAAAACGCAACGTGTTCGCACCGCAATTTCGCATTGAAAACTGGCCCTTTTTTGGCAAAGTGCCTACATTTTGTTTTTGAACCCTAGCTCTGCCGGCACCTAGGGAAACCTAGCAAACCTATACATTTTTAAAAACTAGACACCCAGGGAAATTTAGGATGGGGTGACTCAACTGCCTCCCATCAGGTTCTGTTACCCAGAATCCCTTGCAAACCTAATAAATTGACAAAAAAAATGCATTTTCCTCAAATTTCTGTGGTGAAAAGTTCTGGAATCGTTGTGGATCAACACATTTCCACCCACCCCGTGTTCCCCCAGGTCTCCCGATAAAAATGGTACCTCACTTGCCTGAGTCTGCCTAGTGCCTGCGACAGGAAACAGTGCAAAACGCAACGTGTTCGCACCGCTATTTCGCAGTGAAAATGGGTCCTTTTTTGGCAAAGTGCCTACCTTTCATTTTTTAACCCTAGCTCTGCCGGCACCTAGGGAAACCTAGCAAACCTATACATTTCTGAAAACTAGACACCCAGGGGAATTCAGGATGGGGTGACTCAACTGCCTCCCACGATGTTCTGTTACCCAGAATCCCTTGCAAAGCTAAGAAATTGTCTAAAAAAACACATTTTCCCTTACATTTCTGTGTTGGAAAGTTCTGGAACCTGTGTGGATCAACAAATTTCCACCCACCCTGTGTTCCCCCAGGTCTCCAGATAAAAATGGTACCTCACTTGCCTGGGTCTGCATAGTGCCTGCGACAGAAAACAGCGCAAAACGCAACGTGTTCGCACCGCAATTTCGCAGTGAAAACTGGCCCTTTTTTGGCAAAGTGCCTAACTTTAGTTTGTGAACACTAGCTCTGCCGGCACCTAGGGAAACCTAGCAAACCTATACATTTCTGAAAACTAGACACCCAGGGGAATTTAGGATGGGGTGACTCAACTGCTTCCCACCTGGTTCTGTTACCCAGAATCCCTTGCAAACCTAACAAATTGTCCCAAAAAACGCATTTTCCTCACATTTCTGTGGTGGAAAGTTCTGGAATTTGCGTGGATCAACAAATTTCTGCCCACCCCGTGTTCCCCCAGGTCTCCCCAAAAAATTGGTATCTCACTTGCCTGGGTCTGCTTGGTGCCTGCGACAGGAAACAGCGCAAAATGCAACGTGTTCGCACCGCAATTTCGCAATGAAAACTGGCCCTTTTTTCGCAAAGTGCCTACCTTTCGTTTTTGAACTCTAGCTCTGCCGGCACCTAGGGAAATCTAGCAAACCTATACATTTTTGAAAACTAGACACCCAGGGAAATTCAGGATGGGGTGACTCAACTCCCTCCCACCAGGTTCTGTTATCCAGAATCCCTTGCAAACCTAAAGAATTGACAAACAAAACGCATTTTCCTCACATTTCTGTGGTGGAAAGTTCTGGAATCAGTGTGGATCAACAAATTTCCACCCACCCCGTGTTTCCCCTGGTCTCCCGATAAAAATGGTACATCACTTGCCTGGGTCTGCCTAGTGCCTGCGACAGGAAACAGCGTAAAACACAACGTGTTCGCACCGCAATTTCGCAGTGAAAACAGGCCTTTTTTTTAGCAAAGTGCCTGCCTTTCGTTTTTGAACCCTAGCTCTGCCGGCACCTAGGGAAACCTAGCAAACCTATACATTTGTGAAAACTAGACACCCAGGGGAATTCAGGATGGGGTGACTCAACTGCCTCCCACCAGGTTCTGTTACCCAGAATCCCTTGCAAACCTAAAAAATTGTCAAAAAATATGCATTTTCCTCACATTTCTGTGCTGGAAAGTTCTGGAATCTGCGTGGATCAACAAATTTCCACCCACCCCGTGTTCCCCCAGGTCTCCCAAAAAAATTGGTATCTCACTTGCCTGGGTCTGCCTAGTGCCTACGACATGAAACAGCGTAAAACGCAACATGTTTGCACCGCAATTTCGCACTGAAAACGGGCCCTTTTTTCGCAAAGTGCCTACCTTTCGTTTTTGCACCGTAGCTCTGCTGGCCCCTAGGGAAACATAGCAAACCTATACATTTTTGCAAACTAGACACCCAGGGGAATTCAGGATGGGGTGACTCAACTGCCTCCCTCCAGGTTCTGTTACCCAGAATCCCTTGCAAACCTAAAATAATTGACAAAAAAACACATTTTCCTCACATTTCCCTGGTGGAAAGTTCTGGAATCTGCGTGGATCAACAAATTTCAACCCACCCCGTGTTTCCTCAGGTCTCCTAATAAAAATGTTACCTCACTTGCCTGGGTCTGCATAGTGCCTGTGACAGGAAACAGCGCAAAACGCAACATGTTCGCACCGCAATTTCGCAGTGAAAATGGGCCCTTTTTTGGCAAAGTGCCTACCTTTCGTTTTGAACCCTAGCTCTGCCGGCACCTATGGAAACCTAGCAAACCTATACATTTCTGAAAACTAGACACCCAGGGGAATTTAGGATGGGGTAACTCAACTGCCTCCCACCAGGTTCTGTAACCCAGAATCCCTTGCAAACCTAAAAAATTGTCCCAAAAAATGCATTTTCCTCACATTTCTGTGCTGGAAAGTTCTGGAATCTGCGTGGATCAACAAATTTCCACGCACCCCGTGTTCCCCCTGGTCTCCCAAAAAAATTGGTACCTCACTTGCCTGGGTCTGCCTAGTGCCTGCGACAGGAAACAGTGCAAAAAGCAACATGTTCGCACCGCAATTTCGCAGTGAAAACGGGCCCTTTTTTGTCAAAGTGCCTAACTTTCGTGTTTGAACCCTAGCTCTGCCGGCACCCTAGGGAAACCTAGCAAACCTATACATTTCTGAAAACTAGACACCCAGGGGAATTTAGGATGGGGTGACTCAACTGCTTACCACCAGGTTCTGTTACCCATAATCCCTTGCGAACCTAAAATATTGTCCAAAAAAAGCATTTTCCTCACATTTCTGTGGTGGAAAGTTCTGGAATCTGCGTGGATCAACACATTTCCACCCACCCCCTGTTCCCCCAGGTCTCCCCAAAAAAATGGTACCTCACTTGCCTGGGTCTGCCTAGTGCCTGCGACAGGAAACAGCGCAAAACGCAACGTGTTCGCACCGCAATTTCGCACTGAAAACGGGCCCTTTTTTGGCAAAGTGCCTAACTTTCGTGTTTGAACCCTAGCTCTGCCGGCACCCTAGGGAAACCTAGCAAACCTATACATTTCTGAAAACTAGACACCCAGGGGAATTTAGGATGGGGTGACTCAACTGCTTACCACCAGGTTCTGTTACCCATAATCCCTTGCGAACCTAAAATATTGTCCAAAAAAAGCATTTTCCTCACATTTCTGTGGTGGAAAGTTCTGGAATCTGCGTGGATCAACAAATTTCCACCCACCCCGTGTTCCCCCAGGTCTCCTAAAAAAATTGGTATCTCACTTGCCTGGGTCTGCCTAGTGCCTACGACATGAAACAGCGTAAAACGCAACATGTTTGCACCGCAATTTCGCACTGAAAACTGGCCCTTTTTTCGCAAAGTGCCTACCTTTCATTTTTGAACCGTAGCTCTGCTGGCCCCTAGGGAAACCTAGCAAACCTATAAATTTTTGCAAACTAGACACCCAGGGGAATTCAGGATGGGGTGACTCAACTGCCTCCCTCCAGGTTCTGTTACCCAGAATCCCTTGCAAACCTAAAATAATTGACAAAAAAACACATTTTCCTCACATTTCCGTGGTGGAAAGTTCTGGAATCTGCGTGGATCAACAAATTTCAACCCACCCCGTGTTTCCTCAGGTCTCCTAATAAAAATGGTACCTCACTTGCCTGGGTCTGCATAGTGCCTGTGACAGGAAACAGCTCAAAACGCAACATGTTCGCACCGCAATTTCGCAGTGAAAATGGGCCCTTTTTTGGCAAAGTGCCTACCTTTCGTTTTGAACCCTAGCTCTGCCGGCACCTATGGAAACCTAGCAAACCTATACATTTCTGAAAACTAGACACCCAGGGGAATTTAGGATGGGGTAACTCAACTGCCTCCCACCAGGTTCTGTAACCCAGAATCCCTTGCAAACCTAAAAAATTGTCCCAAAAAATGCATTTTCCTCACATTTCTGTGCTGGAAAGTTCTGGAATCTGCGTGGATCAACAAATTTCCACCCACCCCGTGTTCCCCCAGGTCTCCCAAAAAAATTGGTATCTCACTTGCCTGGGTCTGCCTAGTGCCTACGACATGAAACAGCGTAAAACGCAACATGTTTGCACCGCAATTTCGCACTGAAAACTGGCCCTTTTTTCGCAAAGTGCCTACCTTTCATTTTTGAACCGTAGCTCTGCTGGCCCCTAGGGAAACCTAGCAAACCTATAAATTTTTGCAAACTAGACACCCAGGGGAATTCAGGATGGGGTGACTCAACTGCCTCCCTCCAGGTTCTGTTACCCAGAATCCCTTGCAAACCTAAAATAATTGACAAAAAAACACATTTTCCTCACATTTCCGTGGTGGAAAGTTCTGGAATCTGCGTGGAACAACAAATTTCAACCCACCCCGTGTTTCCTCAGGTCTCCTAATAAAAATGGTACCTCACTTGCCTGGGTCTGCATAGTGCCTGTGACAGGAAACAGCTCAAAACGCAACATGTTCGCACCGCAATTTCGCAGTGAAAATGGGCCCTTTTTTGGCAAAGTGCCTACCTTTCGTTTTGAACCCTAGCTCTACCGGCACCTATGGAAACCTAGCAAACCTATACATTTCTGAAAACTAGACACCCAGGGGAATTTAGGATGGGGTAACTCAACTGCCTCCCACCAGGTTCTGTAACCCAGAATCCCTTGCAAACCTAAAAAATTGTCCCAAAAAATGCATTTTCCTCACATTTCTGTGCTGGAAAGTTCTGGAATCTGCGTGGATCAACAAATTTCCACGCACCCCGTGTTCCCCCTGGTCTCCCAAAAAAATTGGTACCTCACTTGCCTGGGTCTGCCTAGTGCCTGCGACAGGAAACAGTGCAAAAGGCAACATGTTTGCACTGTAATTTCGCAGTGAAAACGGGCCCTTTTTTGGCAAAGTGCCTAACTTTCGTGTATGAACCCTAGCTCTGCCGGCACCCTAGGGAAACCTAGCAAACCTATACATTTCTGAAAACTAGACACCCAGGGGAATTTAGGATGGGGTGACTCAACTGCTTACCACCAGGTTCTGTTACCCATAATCCCTTGCGAACCTAAAATATTGTCCAAAAAACGCATTTTCCTCACATTTCTGTGGTGGAAAGTTCTGGAATCTGCGTGGATCAACACATTTCCACCCACCCCCTGTTCCCCCAGGTCTCCCAAAAAAAATGGTACCTCACTTGCCTGGGTCTGCTTAGTGCCTGCGACAGGAAACAGCGCAAAACGCAACGTGTTCGCACCGCAATTTCGCAGTGAAAACTGGTCCTTTTTTGGCAAAGTGCCTACCTTTCGTTTTTGAACCCTAGCTCTGCCGGCACCTAGGGAAACCTAGCAAACCTATACATTTCTGAAAACTAGACACCCAGGGGAATTCAGGATGGGGTGACTCAACTGCTTCCCACCCGGTTCTGTTACCCAGAATCCCTTGCAAACCTAAACAATTGTCCAAAAAATGCATTTTCCTCACATTTCTGTGGTGGAAAGTTCTGGAATCTGCGTGGATCAACAAATTTCCATCCACCTCGTGTTCCCCCAGGTCTCCCAAAAACATTGGTATCTCACTTGCCTGGGTCTGCCTAGTGCCTGTGACAGGAAACAGCGCAAAGCGCAACGTGTTCGCACCGCTATTTCGCAGTGAAAACGGGTTCCTATTTGGCAAAGTGCCCACCTTTTGTTTTTGAACCCTAGCTCTGCTGGCACCTGGGGAAACCTAGCAAACCTATATATTTCTGAAAACTAGACACCCAGGGAAATTCAGGATGGGGTGACTCAACTGCCTCCCACATTAGGTTCTGTTACCCAGAATCCCTTGCTAAACTAAAGAATTGACAAAAAAACACATTTTTCTCACATTTCTGTGGTGGAAAGTTCTGGAATCTGCGTGGATCAACAAATTTCCACCCACCACTTGTTCCCCCAGATCTCCTGATAAAAATGGTACCTCACTTGCCTGGGTCTGCATAGTGCCTGTGACAGGAAACAGCGCAAAACGCAACGTGTTCGCACCGCAATTTTGCTGTGAAAACAGGCCTTTTTTTTGGCAAAGTGCCTACCTTTTGTTTTTGAACCCTAGCTCTGCCGGCACCTAGGGAAACCTAGCAAACCTATATATTTCTGAAAACTAGACACCCAGGGGAATTCAGGATGGGGTGACTCAACTGCCTCCCATCAGGTCCTGTTACCCAGAATCCCTTGCAAACCTAATAAATTGTCCAAAAAACGCATTTTCCTCACATTTCTGTGGTGGAAAGTTCTGGAATCTGCGTGGATCAACAAATTTCTACCCACCCCGTGTTCCCCCAGGTCTCCCAAAAAAATTGGTATCCCACTTGCCTGGGTCTGCCTAGTGCCTGCGACAGGAAACAGCGCAAAACGCAACGTGTTCGCACCGCAATTTCGCAGTGAAAACGGGCCCTTTTTTGGCAAAGTGCCTAACTTTCGTTTTTGAACCCTAGCTCTGCCGGCACCTAGGGAAACCTAGCAAACCTATACATTTCTGAAAACTAGACACCCAGGGAAATTCAGGATGGGGTGACTCAACTTCTTCCCACCAGGTTATGTTACCCAGAATCCCTTGCAAACCTAAAAAATTGTCCAAAAAAATGCATTTTCCTCACATTTCTGTGGTGGAAAGTTCTGGAATCTGCGTGGATCAACAAATTTCAATCCACCCCGTGTTCCCCCAGGTCTCTCAAAACAATTGGTATCTCACGTGCCTGGGTCTGCCTAGTGCCTGCGACAGGAAACAGCGCAAAGTGCAACGTGTTCGCACCGCTATTTCGCAGTGAAAACGGGTCCTTTTTTGGCAAAGTGCCCACCTTTTGTTTTTGAACCCTAGCTCTGCTGGCACCTGGGGAAACCTAGCAACCCTATATATTTCTGAAAACTAGACACCCAGGGAAATTCAGGATGGGGTGACTCAACTGCCTCCCACCAGGTTCTGTTACCCAGAATCCCTTGCTAAACTAAAGAATTGACAAAAAAACACATTATTCTCACATTTCTGTGGTGGAAAGTTCTGGAATCTGCGTGGATCAACAAATTTCCACCCACCCCGTGTTCCCCCAGATCTCCTGATAAAAATGGTACCTCACTTGCCTGGGTCTGCATGGTGCCTGCGACAGGAAACAGCGCAAAACGCAATGTGTTCGCACCGCAATTTTGCAGTGAAAACGGGCCCTTTTTTGGCAAAGTGCCTACCTTTTTTTTTTTAACCCTAGCTCTGCCAGCACCTAGGGAAACCTAGCAAACCTATACATTTCTGAAAACTAGACACCCAGGGGGATTCAGTATGGGGTGACTCAACTGCTTCCCACCAGGTTCTGTTACCCAGAATCCCTTGCAAACCTAAACAATTGTCCAAAAAAACGCATTTTCCTCACATTTCTGTGGTGGAAAGTTCTGGAATCTGCGTGGATCAACAAATTTCCATCCACCCCGTGTTCCCCCAGGTCTCCCAAAAACATTGGTATCTCACTTGCCTGGGTCTGCCTAGTGCCTGCGACAGGAAACAGCGCAAAACGCAACGTGTTCGCACCGCCATTTCGCAGTGAAAACGGGCACTTTTTTCGCAAAGTGCCTACCTTTTGTTTTTAAACCCTAGCTCTGCCAGCACCTAGGGAAACCTAGCAAACCTATACATTTTTGAGAACTAGACACCCAGGGAAAATCAGGATGGGGTGACTCAACTGCCTCCCATCAGGTTCTGTTACCCAGAATCCCTTGCAAACCTAATAAATTGTCCAAAAAACGCATTTTCCTCACATTTCTGTGGTAGAAAGTTCTGGAATCTGCGTGGATCAACAAATTTCTACCCACCCCGTGTTCCCCACGGTCTCCCAAAAAAATTGGCATCCCACTTGCCTGGGTCTGCCTAGTGCCTGCGACAGGAAACAGCACAAAACGCAACGTGTTCGCACCGCAATTTCGCAGTGAAAACGGGCCCTTTTTTGTCAAAGTGCCTAACTTTTGTTTTTGAACCCTAGCTCTGCCGGCACCTAGGGAAACCTAGCAAACCTATACATTTCTGAAAACTAGACACCCAGGGGAATTCAGGATGCGGTGACTTAACTGCCTCCCACCAGGTTCTGTTACCCAGAATCCCTTGCAAACCTAAACAATTGTCCAAAAAAACGCATTTTCCTCACATTTCTGTGGTGGAAAGTTCTGGAATCTGCGTGGATCAACAAATTTCCATCCACCCAGTGTTCCCCCAGGTCTCCCAAAAACATTGGTATCTCACGTGCCTGGGTCTGCCTAGTGCCTGCGACAGGAAACAGCGCAAAGTGCAGCGTGTTCGCACCGCTATTTCGCAGTGAAAACGGGTCCTTTTTTGGCAAAGTGCCCACCTTTTGTTTTTGAACCCTAGCTCTGCTGGCACCTGGGGAAACCTAGCAAACCTATATATTTCTGAAAACTAGACACCCAGGGAAATTCAGGATGGGGTGACTCAACTGCCTCCCACCAGGTTCTGTTACCCAGAATCCCTTGCTAAACTAAAGAATTGACAAAAAACACATTTTTCTCACATTTCTGTGGTGGAAAGTTCTGGAATCTGCGTGGATCAACAAATTTCCACCCACCCCTTGTTCCCCCAGATCTCCTGATAAAAATGGTACCTCACTTGCCTGGGTCTGCATAGTGCCTGTGACAGGAAACAGCGCAAAATGCAACATGTTCGCACCGCAATTTCGCAGTGAAAATGGGCCCTTTTTTGGCAAAGTGCCCACCTTTTGTTTTTGAACCCTAGCTCTGCCGGCACCTAGGGAAACCTAGCAAACCTATACATTTCTGAAAACTAGACACCCAGGGGAATTCAGGATGCGGTGACTTAACTGCCTCCCACCAGGTTCTGTTACCCAGAATCCCTTGCAAACCTAAACAATTGTCCAAAAAAACGCATTTTCCTCACATTTCTGTGGTGGAAAGTTCTGGAATCTGCGTGGATCAACAAATTTCCACCCACCCCGTGTTCCCCCAGGTCTCCCAAAAACATTGGTATCTCACTTGCCTGGGTCTGCCTAGTGCCTTTAACAGGAAACAGTGCAAAGCGCAACGTGTTCGCACCGCTATTTCGCAGTGAAAACGGGCCCTTTTTTCGCAAAGTGCCTACCTTACGTTTTTGAACCCTAGCTCTGCCGGCACCTAGGGAAACCTAGCAAACCTATACATTTTTGAAAACTAGACACCCAGGGGAATTCAGGATGGAGTGACTCAACTGCCTCCCACCAGGTTCTGTTTCCCAGAATCCCTACCAAACCTAAAGAATTGACAAAAAAATAGCATTTTCCTCACATTTCTGTGGTGGAAAGTTCTGGAATCTGCGTGGATCAACACATTTCCACCCACCCCGTGTTCCCCCAGGTCTCCGGAAAAAAATTGTACCTCACTTGCCTGGGTCTGCCTAGTGCCTGCGACAGGAAACAGCGCAAAACGCAACATGTTCACACCGCAATTTCGCGGTGAAAACGGGCCCTTTTTTGGCAAAGTGCCTACCTTTTGTTTTTGAACCCCAGCTCTGCCGGCACCTAGGGAAACCTAGAAAACCTATACATTTTTTTAAACTAGGCACCCAGGGAAATTCAGGATGGGGTGACTCAACTGCCTCTCACCAGGTTCTGTTACCCAGAATCCCTTGCAAACCTAAAGAATTGACAAAAAAAACACATTTTCCTCACATTTCTGTGGTGAAAAGTTCTGGAATCTGTGTGGATCAACAAATTTCCACCCACTCTGTGTTCCCCCTTGTCTCCCGATAAAAATGGTACCTCACTTGCCTGGGTCTGCCTAGTGCCTGTGACAGGAAACAGCGCAAAACGCAACGTGTTCGCACCGCAATTTTGCTGTTAAAACAGGCCTTTTTTTGGCAAAGTGCCTACCTTTTGTTTTTTAACCCTAGCTCTGCCGGCACCTAGGGAAACCTAGCAAACCTATACATTTCTGAAAACTAGACACCCAGGGGAATTCAGGATGTGGTGACTCAACTGCCTTCCACCAGGTTCTGTTACCCAGAATCCGTTGCAAAGCTAAAAAATTGTCAAAAAAAAGCATATTCCTCACATTTCTGTGGTGGAAAGTTCGGGAATCTGCGTGGATCAACAAATTTCCCCCCACCCCGTGTTTCCCCAGGTCTCCCAAAAAAAATGGTACCTCACTTGCCTGGGTCTGCCTAGTGCCTGCGACAGGAAACAGCGCAAAAGGCAACGTGTTCGCACCGCAATTTCGCAGTGAAAACTGGCCCTTTTTTGGCAAAGTGCCTACCTTTTGTTTTTGAACCCTAGCTCTGCCGGCACCTAGGGAAACCTAGCAAACCTATACATTTTTAAAAACTAGACACCCAGGGAAATTTAGGATGGGGTGACTCAACTGCCTCCCATCAGGTTCTGTTACCCAGAATCCCTTGCAAACCTAATAAATTGACAAAAAAAATGCATTTTCCTCAAATTTCTGTGGTGAAAAGTTCTGGAATCGTTGTGGATCAACACATTTCCACCCACCCCGTGTTCCCCCAGGTCTCCCGATAAAAATGGTACCTCACTTGCCTGAGTCTGCCTAGTGCCTGCGACAGGAAACAGTGCAAAACGCAACGTGTTCGCACCGCTATTTCGCAGTGAAAATGGGTCCTTTTTTGGCAAAGTGCCTACCTTTCATTTTTTAACCCTAGCTCTGCCGGCACCTAGGGAAACCTAGCAAACCTATACATTTCTGAAAACTAGACACCCAGGGGAATTCAGGATGGGGTGACTCAACTGCCTCCCACGATGTTCTGTTACCCAGAATCCCTTGCAAAGCTAAGAAATTGTCTAAAAAAACACATTTTCCCTTACATTTCTGTGTTGGAAAGTTCTGGAACCTGTGTGGATCAACAAATTTCCACCCACCCTGTGTTCCCCCAGGTCTCCTGATAAAAATGGTACCTCACTTGCCTGGGTCTGCATAGTGCCTGCGACAGAAAACAGCGCAAAACGCAACGTGTTCGCACCGCAATTTCGCAGTGAAAACTGGCCCTTTTTTGGCAAAGTGCCTAACTTTAGTTTGTGAACACTAGCTCTGCCGGCACCTAGGGAAACCTAGCAAACCTATACATTTCTGAAAACTAGACACCCAGGGGAATTTAGGATGGGGTGACTCAACTGCTTCCCACCTAGTTCTGTTACCCAGAATCCCTTGCAAACCTAACAAATTGTCCCAAAAAACGCATTTTCCTCACATTTCTGTGGTGGAAAGTTCTGGAATTTGCGTGGATCAACAAATTTCCGCCCACCCCGTGTTCCCCCAGGTCTCCCCAAAAAATTGGTATCTCACTTGCCTGGGTCTGCTTAGTGCCTGCGACAGGAAACAGCGCAAAACGCAACGTGTTCGCACCGCAATTTCGCAGTGAAAACTGGCCCTTTTTTCGCAAAGTGCCTACCTTTTGTTTTTGAACTCTAGCTCTGCCGGCACCTAGGGAAATCTAGCAAACCTATACATTTTTGAAAACTAGACACCCAGGGAAATTCAGGATGGGGTGACTCAACTCCCTCCCACCAGGTTCTGTTATCCAGAATCCCTTGCAAACCTAAAGAATTGACAAACAAAACGCATTTTCCTCACATTTCTGTGGTGGAAAGTTCTGGAATCTGTGTGGATCAACAAATTTCCACCCACCCCGTGTTTCCCCTGGTCTCCCGATAAAAATGGTACATCACTTGCCTGGGTCTGCCTAGTGCCTGCGACAGGAAACAGCGTAAAACACAACGTGTTCGCACCGCAATTTCGCAGTGAAAACAGGCCTTTTTTTTAGCAAAGTGCCTACCTTTCGTTTTTGAACCCTAGCTCTGCCGGCACCTAGGGAAACCTAGCAAACCTATACATTTGCGAAAACTAGACAACCAGGGGAATTCAGGATGGGGTGACTCAACTGCCTCCTACCAGGTTCTGTTACCCAGAATCCCTTGCAAACCTAAAAAATTGTCAAAAAATATGCATTTTCCTCACATTTCTGTGCTGGAAAGTTCTGGAATCTGCGTGGATCAACAAATTTCCACCCACCCCGTGTTCCCCCAGGTCTCCCAAAAAAATTGGTATCTCACTTGCCTGGGTCTGCCTAGTGCCTACGACATGAAACAGCGTAAAACGCAACATGTTTGCACCGCAATTTCGCACTGAAAACGGGCCCTTTTTTCGCAAAGTGCCTACCTTTCGTTTTTGCACCGTAGCTCTGCTGGCCCCTAGGGAAACCTAGCAAACCTATACATTTTTGCAAACTAGACACCCAGGGGAATTCAGGATGGGGTGACTCAACTGCCTCCCTCCAGGTTCTGTTACCCAGAATCCCTTGCAAACCTAAAATAATTGACAAAAAAACACATTTTCCTCACATTTCCCTGGTGGAAAGTTCTGGAATCTGCGTGGATCAACAAATTTCAACCCACCCCGTGTTTCCTCAGGTCTCCTAATAAAAATGTTACCTCACTTGCCTGGGTCTGCATAGTGCCTGTGACAGGAAACAGCGCAAAACGCAACATGTTCGCACCGCAATTTCGCAGTGAAAATGGGCCCTTTTTTGGCAAAGTGCCTACCTTTCGTTTTGAACCCTAGCTCTGCCGGCACCTATGGAAACCTAGCAAACCTATACATTTCTGAAAACTAGACACCCAGGGGAATTTAGGATGGGGTAACTCAACTGCCTCCCACCAGGTTCTGTAACCCAGAATCCCTTGCAAACCTAAAAAATTGTCCCAAAAAATGCATTTTCCTCACATTTCTGTGCTGGAAAGTTCTGGAATCTGCGTGGATCAACAAATTTCCACGCACCCCGTGTTCCCCCTGGTCTCCCAAAAAAATTGGTACCTCACTTGCCTGGGTCTGCCTAGTGCCTGCGACAGGAAACAGTGCAAAAAGCAACATGTTCGCACCGCAATTTCGCAGTGAAAACGGGCCCTTTTTTGTCAAAGTGCCTAACTTTCGTGTTTGAACCCTAGCTCTGCCGGCACCCTAGGGAAACCTAGCAAACCTATACATTTCTGAAAACTAGACACCCAGGGGAATTTAGGATGGGGTGACTCAACTGCTTACCACCAGGTTCTGTTACCCATAATCCCTTGCGAACCTAAAATATTGTCCAAAAAAAGCATTTTCCTCACATTTCTGTGGTGGAAAGTTCTGGAATCTGCGTGGATCAACACATTTCCACCCACCCCCTGTTCCCCCAGGTCTCCCCAAAAAAATGGTACCTCACTTGCCTGGGTCTGCCTAGTGCCTGCGACAGGAAACAGCGCAAAACGCAACGTGTTCGCACCGCAATTTCGCACTGAAAACGGGCCCTTTTTTGGCAAAGTGCCTAACTTTCGTGTTTGAACCCTAGCTCTGCCGGCACCCTAGGGAAACCTAGCAAACCTATACATTTCTGAAAACTAGACACCCAGGGGAATTTAGGATGGGGTGACTCAACTGCTTACCACCAGGTTCTGTTACCCATAATCCCTTGCGAACCTAAAATATTGTCCAAAAAACGCATTTTCCTCACATTTCTGTGGTGGAAAGTTCTGGAATCTGCGTGGATCAACAAATTTCCACCCACCCCGTGTTCCCACAGGTCTCCTAAAAAAATTGGTATCTCACTTGCCTGGGTCTGCCTAGTGCCTACGACATGAAACAGCGTAAAACGCAACATGTTTGCACCGCAATTTCGCACTGAAAACTGGCCCTTTTTTCGCAAAGTGCCTACCTTTCATTTTTGAACCGTAGCTCTGCTGGCCCCTAGGGAAACCTAGCAAACCTATAAATTTTTGCAAACTAGACACCCAGGGGAATTCAGGATGGGGTGACTCAACTGCCTCCCTCCAGGTTCTGTTACCCAGAATCCCTTGCAAACCTAAAATAATTGACAAAAAAACACATTTTCCTCACATTTCCGTGGTGGAAAGTTCTGGAATCTGCGTGGATCAACAAATTTCAACCCACCCCGTGTTTCCTCAGGTCTCCTAATAAAAATGGTACCTCACTTGCCTGGGTCTGCATAGTGCCTGTGACAGGAAACAGCTCAAAACGCAACATGTTCGCACCGCAATTTCGCAGTGAAAATGGGCCCTTTTTTGGCAAAGTGCCTACCTTTCGTTTTGAACCCTAGCTCTGCCGGCACCTATGGAAACCTAGCAAACCTATACATTTCTGAAAACTAGACACCCAGGGGAATTTAGGATGGGGTGACTCAACTGCCTCCCACCAGGTTCTGTAACCCAGAATCCCTTGCAAACCTAAAAAATTGTCCCAAAAAATGCATTTTCCTCACATTTCTGTGCTGGAAAGTTCTGGAATCTGCGTGGATCAACAAATTTCCACCCACCCCGTGTTCCCCCAGGTCTCCCAAAAAAATTGGTATCTCACTTGCCTGGGTCTGCCTAGTGCCTACGACATGAAACAGCGTAAAACGCAACATGTTTGCACCGCAATTTCGCACTGAAAACGGGCCCTTTTTTCGCAAAGTGCCTACCTTTCGTTTTTGCACCGTAGCTCTGCTGGCCCCTAGGGAAACCTAGCAAACCTATACATTTTTGCAAACTAGACACCCAGGGGAATTCAGGATGGGGTGACTCAACTGCCTCCCTCCAGGTTCTGTTACCCAGAATCCCTTGCAAACCTAAAATAATTGACAAAAAAACACATTTTCCTCACATTTCCCTGGTGGAAAGTTCTGGAATCTGCGTGGATCAACAAATTTCAACCCACCCCGTGTTTCCTCAGGTCTCCTAATAAAAATGTTACCTCACTTGCCTGGGTCTGCATAGTGCCTGTGACAGGAAACAGCGCAAAACGCAACATGTTCGCACCGCAATTTCGCAGTGAAAATGGGCCCTTTTTTGGCAAAGTGCCTACCTTTCGTTTTGAACCCTAGCTCTGCCGGCACCTATGGAAACCTAGCAAACCTATACATTTCTGAAAACTAGACACCCAGGGGAATTTAGGATGGGGTAACTCAACTGCCTCCCACCAGGTTCTGTAACCCAGAATCCCTTGCAAACCTAAAAAATTGTCCCAAAAAATGCATTTTCCTCACATTTCTGTGCTGGAAAGTTCTGGAATCTGCGTGGATCAACAAATTTCCACGCACCCCGTGTTCCCCCTGGTCTCCCAAAAAAATTGGTACCTCACTTGCCTGGGTCTGCCTAGTGCCTGCGACAGGAAACAGTGCAAAAAGCAACATGTTCGCACCGCAATTTCGCAGTGAAAACGGGCCCTTTTTTGTCAAAGTGCCTAACTTTCGTGTTTGAACCCTAGCTCTGCCGGCACCCTAGGGAAACCTAGCAAACCTATACATTTCTGAAAACTAGACACCCAGGGGAATTTAGGATGGGGTGACTCAACTGCTTACTACCAGGTTCTGTTACCCATAATCCCTTGCGAACCTAAAATATTGTCCAAAAAAAGCATTTTCCTCACATTTCTGTGGTGGAAAGTTCTGGAATCTGCGTGGATCAACACATTTCCACCCACCCCCTGTTCCCCCAGGTCTCCCCAAAAAAATGGTACCTCACTTGCCTGGGTCTGCCTAGTGCCTGCGACAGGAAACAGCGCAAAACGCAACGTGTTCGCACCGCAATTTCGCACTGAAAACGGGCCCTTTTTTGGCAAAGTGCCTAACTTTCGTGTTTGAACCCTAGCTCTGCCGGCACCCTAGGGAAACCTAGCAAACCTATACATTTCTGAAAACTAGACACCCAGGGGAATTTAGGATGGGGTGACTCAACTGCTTACCACCAGGTTCTGTTACCCATAATCCCTTGCGAACCTAAAATATTGTCCAAAAAACGCATTTTCCTCACATTTCTGTGGTGGAAAGTTCTGGAATCTGCGTGGATCAACAAATTTCCACCCACCCCGTGTTCCCACAGGTCTCCTAAAAAAATTGGTATCTCACTTGCCTGGGTCTGCCTAGTGCCTACGACATGAAACAGCGTAAAACGCAACATGTTTGCACCGCAATTTCGCACTGAAAACTGGCCCTTTTTTCGCAAAGTGCCTACCTTTCATTTTTGAACCGTAGCTCTGCTGGCCCCTAGGGAAACCTAGCAAACCTATAAATTTTTGCAAACTAGACACCCAGGGGAATTCAGGATGGGGTGACTCAACTGCCTCCCTCCAGGTTCTGTTACCCAGAATCCCTTGCAAACCTAAAATAATTGACAAAAAAACACATTTTCCTCACATTTCCGTGGTGGAAAGTTCTGGAATCTGCGTGGATCAACAAATTTCAACCCACCCCGTGTTTCCTCAGGTCTCCTAATAAAAATGGTACCTCACTTGCCTGGGTCTGCATAGTGCCTGTGACAGGAAACAGCTCAAAACGCAACATGTTCGCACCGCAATTTCGCAGTGAAAATGGGCCCTTTTTTGGCAAAGTGCCTACCTTTCGTTTTGAACCCTAGCTCTGCCGGCACCTATGGAAACCTAGCAAACCTATACATTTCTGAAAACTAGACACCCAGGGGAATTTAGGATGGGGTAACTCAACTGCCTCCCACCAGGTTCTGTAACCCAGAATCCCTTGCAAACCTAAAAAATTGTCCCAAAAAATGCATTTTCCTCACATTTCTGTGCTGGAAAGTTCTGGAATCTGCGTGGATCAACAAATTTCCACCCACCCCGTGTTCCCCCAGGTCTCCCAAAAAAATTGGTATCTCACTTGCCTGGGTCTGCCTAGTGCCTACGACATGAAACAGCGTAAAACGCAACATGTTTGCACCGCAATTTCGCACTGAAAACTGGCCCTTTTTTCGCAAAGTGCCTACCTTTCATTTTTGAACCGTAGCTCTGCTGGCCCCTAGGGAAACCTAGCAAACCTATACATTTTTGCAAACTCGACACCCAGGGGAATTCAGGATGGGGTGACTCAACTGCCTCCCTCCAGGTTCTGTTACCCAGAATCCCTTGCAAACCTAAAATAATTGACAAAAAAACACATTTTCCTCACATTTCCGTGGTGGAAAGTTCTGGAATCTGCGTGGATCAACAAATTTCAACCCACCCCGTGTTTCCTCAGGTCTCCTAATAAAAATGGTACCTCACTTGCCTGGGTCTGCATAGTGCCTGTGACAGGAAACAGCTCAAAACGCAACATGTTCGCACCGCAATTTCGCAGTGAAAATGGGCCCTTTTTTGGCAAAGTGCCTACCTTTCGTTTTGAACCCTAGCTCTGCCGGCACCTATGGAAACCTAGCAAACCTATACATTTCTGAAAACTAGACACCCAGGGGAATTTAGGATGGGGTAACTCAACTGCCTCCCACCAGGTTCTGTAACCCAGAATCCCTTGCAAACCTAAAAAATTGTCCCAAAAAATGCATTTTCCTCACATTTCTGTGCTGGAAAGTTCTGGAATCTGCGTGGATCAACAAATTTCCACGCACCCCGTGTTCCCCCTGGTCTCCCAAAAAAATTGGTACCTCACTTGCCTGGGTCTGCCTAGTGCCTGCGACAGGAAACAGTGCAAAAAGCAACATGTTTGCACTGTAATTTCGCAGTGAAAACGGGCCCTTTTTTGGCAAAGTGCCTAACTTTCGTGTATGAACCCTAGCTCTGCCGGCACCCTAGGGAAACCTAGCAAACCTATACATTTCTGAAAACTAGACACCCAGGGGAATTTAGGATGGGGTGACTCAACTGCTTACCACCAGGTTCTGTTACCCATAATCCCTTGCGAACCTAAAATATTGTCCAAAAAACGCATTTTCCTCACATTTCTGTGGTGGAAAGTTCTGGAATCTGCGTGGATCAACACATTTCCACCCACCCCCTGTTCCCCCAGGTCTCCCAAAAAAAATGGTACCTCACTTGCCTGGGTCTGCTTAGTGCCTGCGACAGGAATTTCGCAATTTCGCAGTGAAAACTGGTCCTTTTTTGGCAAAGTGCCTACCTTTCGTTTTTGAACCCTAGCTCTGCCGGCACCTAGGGAAACCTAGCAAACCTATACATTTCTGAAAACTAGACACCCAGGGGAATTCAGGATGGGGTGACTCAACTGCACACCTTCCTCACATTTCTGTGGTGGAAAGTTCTGGAATCTGCGTGGATCAACAAATTTCCATCCACCTCGTGTTCCCCCAGGTCTCCCAAAAACATTGGTATCTCACTTGCCTGGGTCTGCCTAGTGCCTGTGACAGGAAACAGCGCAAAGCGCAACGTGTTTGCACCGCTATTTCGCAGTGAAAACGGGTTCCTATTTGGCAAAGTGCCCACCTTTTGTTTTTGAACCCTAGCTCTGCTGGCACCTGGGGAAACCTAGCAAACCTATATATTTCTGAAAACTAGACACCCAGGGAAATTCAGGATGGGGTGACTCAACTGCCTCCCACATTAGGTTCTGTTACCCAGAATCCCTTGCTAAACTAAAGAATTGACAAAAAAACACATTTTTCTCACATTTCTGTGGTGTAAAGTTCAGGAATCTGCGTGGATCAACAAATTTCCACCCACCACTTGTTCCCCCAGATCTCCTGATAAAAATGGTACCTCACTTGCCTGGGTCTGCATAGTGCCTGTGACAGGAAACAGCGCAAAACGCAACGTGTTCGCACCGCAATTTTGCTGTGAAAACAGGCCTTTTTTTTGGCAAAGTGCCTACCTTTTGTTTTTGAACCCTAGCTCTGCCGGCACCTAGGGAAACCTAGCAAACCTATACATTTCTGAAAACTAGACACCCAGGGGAATTCAGGATGTGGTGACTCAACTGCCTCCCACCAGGTTCTGTTACCCAGAATCCGTTGCAAAGCTAAAAAATTGTCAAAAAAAAGCATATTCCTCACATTTCTGTGGTGGAAAGTTCGGGAATCTGCGTGGATCAACAAATTTCCCCCCACCCCGTGTTTCCCCAGGTCTCCCAAAAAAAATGGTACCTCACTTGCCTGGGTCTGCCTAGTGCCTGCGACAGGAAACAGCGCAAAGCGCAACGTGTTCGCACCGCAATTTCGCAGTGAAAACTGGCCCTTTTTTGGCAAAGTGCCTACCTTTCGTTTTTGAACCCTAGCTCTGCCGGCACCTAGGGAAACCTAGCAAACCTATAAATTTTTAAAAACGAGACACCCAGGGAAATTTAGGATGGGGTGACTCAACTGCCTCCCATCAGGTTCTGTTACCCAGAATCCATTGCAAACCTAATAAATTGACAAAAAAAATGCATTTTCCTCAAATTTCTGTGGTGAAAAGTTCTGGAATCATTGTGGATCAACACATTTCCACCCACCCCGTGTTCCCTTCAGGTCTCCCGATAAAAATGGTACCTCACTTGCCTGGGTCTGCCTAGTGCCTGCGACAGGAAACAGTGCAAAACGCAACGTGTTCGCACCGCTATTTCGCAGTGAAAATGGGTCCTTTTTTGGCAAAGTGCCTACCTTTCATTTCTGAACCCTAGCTCTGCCGGCACCTAGGGAAACCTAGCAAACCTATACATTTCTGAAAACTAGACACCCAGGGGAATTCAGGATGGGGTGACTCAACTGCCTCCTACCAGGTTCTGTTACCCAGAATCCCTTGCAAAACTAAAGAATTGACAAAAAAACAAATTTTTCTCACATTTCTGTGTTGGAAAGTTCTGGAACCTGCGCGGATCAACAAATTTCCACCCACCCTGTTTTCCCCCAGGTCTCCTGATAAAAATGGTACCTCACTTGCCTGGGTCTGCATAGTGCCTGCGACAGAAAACAGCGCAAAACGCAACGTGTTCGCACCGCAATTTCGCAGTGAAAACTGGCCCTTTTTTGGCAAAGTGCCTAACTTTAGTTTGTGAACCCTAGCTCTGCTGGCACCTGGGGAAACCTAGCAAACCTATATATTTCTGAAAACTAGACACCCAGGGGAATTCAGGATGGGGTGACTCAACTGCCTCCCACCAGGTTCTGTTACCCAGAATCCCTTGCAAAACTAAAGAATTGACAAAAAAACAAATTTTTCTCACATTTCTGTGGTGGAAAGTACTGGAATCTGCGTGGATCAACAAATTTCTACCCACCCCGTGTTCCCCCAGATCTCCTGACAAAAATGGTACCTCACTTGCCTGGGTCTGCATAGTGCCTGCGACAGGAAACAGCGCAAAATGCAACATGTTCGCACCGCAATTTCGCAGTGAAAACTGGCCCTTTTTTCGCAAAGTGCCTACCTTTCGTTTTTGAACTCTAGCTCTGCCGGCACCTAGGGAAATCTAGCAAACCTATACATTTTTGAAAACTAGACACCCAGGGAAATTCAGGATGGGGTGACTCAACTCCCTCCCACCAGGTTCTGTTATCCAGAATCCCTTGCAAACCTAAAGAATTGACAAACAAAACGCATTTTCCTCACATTTCTGTGGTGGAAAGTTCTGGAATCTGTGTGGATCAACAAATTTCCACCCACCCCGTGTTTCCCCTGGTCTCCCGATAAAAATGGTACATCACTTGCCTGGGTCTGCCTAGTGCCTGCGACAGGAAACAGCGTAAAACACAACTTGTTCGCACCGCAATTTCGCAGTGAAAACAGGCCTTTTTTTTAGCAAAGTGCCTACCTTTCGTTTTTGAACCCTAGCTCTGCCGGCACCTAGGGAAACCTAGCAAACCTATACATTTGCGAAAACTAGACAACCAGGGGAATTCAGGATGGGGTGACTCAACTTCCTCCCACCAGGTTCTGTTACCCAGAATCCCTTGCAAACCTAAAAAATTGTCAAAAAATATGCATTTTCCTCACATTTCTGTGCTGGAAAGTTCTGGAATCTGCGTGGATCAACAAATTTCCACCCACCCCGTGTTCCCCCAGGTCTCCCCAAAAAATTGGTATCTCACTTGCCTGGGTCTGCCTAGTGCCTACGACATGAAACAGCGTAAAACGCAACATGTTTGCACCGCAATTTCGCACTGAAAACGGGCCCTTTTTTCGCAAAGTGCCTACCTTTCGTTTTTGCACCGTAGCTCTGCTGGCCCCTAGGGAAACCTAGCAAACCTATACATTTTTGCAAACTAGACACCCAGGGGAATTCAGGATGGGGTGACTCAACTGCCTCCCTCCAGGTTCTGTTACCCAGAATCCCTTGCAAACCTAAAATAATTGACAAAAAAACACATTTTCCTCACATTTCCCTGGTGGAAAGTTCTGGAATCTGCGTGGATCAACAAATTTCAACCCACCCCGTGTTTCCTCAGGTCTCCTAATAAAAATTTTACCTCACTTGCCTGGGTCTGCATAGTGCCTGTGACAGGAAACAGCGCAAAACGCAACATGTTCGCACCGCAATTTCGCAGTGAAAATGGGCCCTTTTTTGGCAAAGTGCCTACCTTTCGTTTTGAACCCTAGCTCTGCCGGCACCTATGGAAACCTAGCAAACCTATACATTTCTATACAGGGAGAGGTGTGGCGCCGCGGCCAGGGCGACTGACGCTGGAATCTGGGGATCAGGGTTCGATCCCCGGCTCCGGCGGCAGGTTAGCCCAGCACCATGTGACTCTGGGCAATAGCTTGCTTAATCTTCCCGACGGCCCCCAGCGCCTAGAGACCCTTACGGGTGATTGTGCGCTTTACAAATGTGGATTATTATTATTTCTGAAAACTAGACACCCAGGGGAATTTAGGATGGGGTAACTCAACTGCCTCCCACCAGGTTCTGTAACCCAGAATCCCTTGCAAACCTAAAAAATTGTCCCAAAAAATGCATTTTCCTCACATTTCTGTGCTGGAAAGTTCTGGAATCTGCGTGGATCAACAAATTTCCACGCACCCCGTGTTCCCCCTGGTCTCCCAAAAAAATTGGTACCTCACTTGCCTGGGTCTGCCTAGTGCCTGCGACAGGAAACAGTGCAAAAAGCAACATGTTCGCACCGCAATTTCGCAGTGAAAACGGGCCCTTTTTTGTCAAAGTGCCTAACTTTCGTGTTTGAACCCTAGCTCTGCCGGCACCCTAGGGAAACCTAGCAAACCTATACATTTCTGAAAACTAGACACCCAGGGGAATTTAGGATGGGGTGACTCAACTGCTTACCACCAGGTTCTGTTACCCATAATCCCTTGCGAACCTAAAATATTGTCCAAAAAAAGCATTTTCCTCACATTTCTGTGGTGGAAAGTTCTGGAATCTGCGTGGATCAACACATTTCCACCCACCCCCTGTTCCCCCAGGTCTCCCCAAAAAAATGGTACCTCACTTGCCTGGGTCTGCCTAGTGCCTGCGACAGGAAACAGCGCAAAACGCAACGTGTTCGCACCGCAATTTCGCACTGAAAACGGGCCCTTTTTTGGCAAAGTGCCTAACTTTCGTGTTTGAACCCTAGCTCTGCCGGCACCCTAGGGAAACCTAGCAAACCTATACATTTCTGAAAACTAGACACCCAGGGGAATTTAGGATGGGGTGACTCAACTGCTTACCACCAGGTTCTGTTACCCATAATCCCTTGCGAACCTAAAATATTGTCCAAAAAACGCATTTTCCTCACATTTCTGTGGTGGAAAGTTCTAGAATCTGCGTGGATCAACAAATTTCCACCCACCCCGTGTTCCCCCAGGTCTCCTAAAAAAATTGGTATCTCACTTGCCTGGGTCTGCCTAGTGCCTACGACATGAAACAGCGTAAAACGCAACATGTTTGCACCGCAATTTCGCACTGAAAACTGGCCCTTTTTTCGCAAAGTGCCTACCTTTCATTTTTGAACCGTAGCTCTGCTGGCCCCTAGGGAAACCTAGCAAACCTATACATTTTTGCAAACTAGACACCCAGGGGAATTCAGGATGGGGTGACTCAACTGCCTCCCTCCAGGTTCTGTTACCCAGAATCCCTTGCAAACCTAAAATAATTGACAAAAAAACACATTTTCCTCACATTTCCGTGGTGGAAAGTTCTGGAATCTGCGTGGATCAACAAATTTCAACCCACCCCGTGTTTCCTCAGGTCTCCTAATAAAAATGGTACCTCACTTGCCTGGGTCTGCATAGTGCCTGTGACAGGAAACAGCTCAAAACGCAACATGTTCGCACCGCAATTTCGCAGTGAAAATGGGCCCTTTTTTGGCAAAGTGCCTACCTTTCGTTTTGAACCCTAGCTCTGCCGGCACCTATGGAAACCTAGCAAACCTATACATTTCTGAAAACTAGACACCCAGGGGAATTTAGGATGGGGTAACTCAACTGCCTCCCACCAGGTTCTGTAACCCAGAATCCCTTGCAAACCTAAAAAATTGTCCCAAAAAATGCATTTTCCTCACATTTCTGTGCTGGAAAGTTCTGGAATCTGCGTGGATCAACAAATTTCCACCCACCCCGTGTTCCCCCAGGTCTCCCAAAAAAATTGGTATCTCACTTGCCTGGGTCTGCCTAGTGCCTACGACATGAAACAGCGTAAAACGCAACATGTTTGCACCGCAATTTCGCACTGAAAACTGGCCCTTTTTTCGCAAAGTGCCTACCTTTCATTTTTGAACCGTAGCTCTGCTGGCCCCTAGGGAAACCTAGCAAACCTATAAATTTTTGCAAACTAGACACCCAGGGGAATTCAGGATGGGGTGACTCAACTGCCTCCCTCCAGGTTCTGTTACCCAGAATCCCTTGCAAACCTAAAATAATTGACAAAAAAACACATTTTCCTCACATTTCCGTGGTGGAAAGTTCTGGAATCTGCGTGGATCAACAAATTTCAACCCACCCCGTGTTTCCTCAGGTCTCCTAATAAAAATGGTACCTCACTTGCCTGGGTCTGCATAGTGCCTGTGACAGGAAACAGCTCAAAACGCAACATGTTCGCACCGCAATTTCGCAGTGAAAATGGGCCCTTTTTTGGCAAAGTGCCTACCTTTCGTTTTGAACCCTAGCTCTGCCGGCACCTATGGAAACCTAGCAAACCTATACATTTCTGAAAACTAGACACCCAGGGGAATTTAGGATGGGGTAACTCAACTGCCTCCCACCAGGTTCTGTAACCCAGAATCCCTTGCAAACCTAATAAATTGTCCCAAAAAATGCATTTTCCTCACATTTCTGTGCTGGAAAGTTCTGGAATCTGCGTGGATCAACAAATTTCCACGCACCCCGTGTTCCCCCTGGTCTCCCAAAAAAATTGGTACCTCACTTGCCTGGGTCTGCCTAGTGCCTGCGACAGGAAACAGTGCAAAAAGCAACATGTTCGCACCGCAATTTCGCTGTGAAAACGGGCCCTTTTTTGTCAAAGTGCCTAACTTTCGTGTTTGAACCCTAGCTCTGCCGGCACCCTAGGGAAACCTAGCAAACCTATACATTTCTGAAAACTAGACACCCAGGGGAATTTAGGATGGGGTGACTCAACTGCTTACCACCAGGTTCTGTTACCCATAATCCCTTGCGAACCTAAAATATTGTCCAAAAAAAGCATTTTCCTCACATTTCTGTGGTGGAAAGTTCTGGAATCTGCGTGGATCAACACATTTCCACCCACCCCCTGTTCCCCCAGGTCTCCCCAAAAAAATGGTACCTCACTTGCCTGGGTCTGCCTAGTGCCTGCGACAGGAAACAGCGCAAAACGCAACGTGTTCGCACCGCAATTTCACACTGAAAACGGGCCCTTTTTTGGCAAAGTGCCTAACTTTCGTGTTTGAACCCTAGCTCTGCCGGCACCCTAGGGAAACCTAGCAAACCTATACATTTCTGAAAACTAGACACCCAGGGGAATTTAGGATGGGGTGACTCAACTGCTTACCACCAGGTTCTGTTACCCATAATCCCTTGCGAACCTAAAATATTGTCCAAAAAACGCATTTTCCTCACATTTCTGTGGTGGAAAGTTCTGGAATCTGCGTGGATCAACAAATTTCCACCCACCCCGTGTTCCCCCAGGTCTCCTAAAAAAATTGGTATCTCACTTGCCTGGGTCTGCCTAGTGCCTACGACATGAAACAGCGTAAAACGCAACATGTTTGCACCGCAATTTCGCACTGAAAACTGGCCCTTTTTTCGCAAAGTGCCTACCTTTCATTTTTGAACCGTAGCTCTGCTGGCCCCTAGGGAAACCTAGCAAACCTATACATTTTTGCAAACTAGACACCCAGGGGAATTCAGGATGGGGTGACTCAACTGCCTCCCTCCAGGTTCTGTTACCCAGAATCCCTTGCAAACCTAAAATAATTGACAAAAAAACACATTTTCCTCACATTTCCGTGGTGGAAAGTTCTGGAATCTGCGTGGATCAACAAATTTCAACCCACCCCGTGTTTCCTCAGGTCTCCTAATAAAAATGGTACCTCACTTGCCTGGGTCTGCATAGTGCCTGTGACAGGAAACAGCTCAAAACGCAACATGTTCGCACCGCAATTTCGCAGTGAAAATGGGCCCTTTTTTGGCAAAGTGCCTACCTTTCGTTTTGAACCCTAGCTCTGCCGGCACCTATGGAAACCTAGCAAACCTATACATTTCTGAAAACTAGACACCCAGGGGAATTTAGGATGGGGTAACTCAACTGCCTCCCACCAGGTTCTGTAACCCAGAATCCCTTGCAAACCTAAAAAATTGTCCCAAAAAATGCATTTTCCTCACATTTCTGTGCTGGAAAGTTCTGGAATCTGCGTGGATCAACAAATTTCCACCCACCCCGTGTTCCCCCAGGTCTCCCAAAAAAATTGGTATCTCACTTGCCTGGGTCTGCCTAGTGCCTACGACATGAAACAGCGTAAAACGCAACATGTTTGCACCGCAATTTCGCACTGAAAACTGGCCCTTTTTTCGCAAAGTGCCTACCTTTCATTTTTGAACCGTAGCTCTGCTGGCCCCTAGGGAAACCTAGCAAACCTATAAATTTTTGCAAACTAGACACCCAGGGGAATTCAGGATGGGGTGACTCAACTGCCTCCCTCCAGGTTCTGTTACCCAGAATCCCTTGCAAACCTAAAATAATTGACAAAAAAACACATTTTCCTCACATTTCCGTGGTGGAAAGTTCTGGAATCTGCGTGGATCAACAAATTTCAACCCACCCCGTGTTTCCTCAGGTCTCCTAATAAAAATGGTACCTCACTTGCCTGGGTCTGCATAGTGCCTGTGACAGGAAACAGCTCAAAACGCAACATGTTCGCACCGCAATTTCGCAGTGAAAATGGGCCCTTTTTTGGCAAAGTGCCTACCTTTCGTTTTGAACCCTAGCTCTGCCGGCACCTATGGAAACCTAGCAAACCTATACATTTCTGAAAACTAGACACCCAGGGGAATTTAGGATGGGGTAACTCAACTGCCTCCCACCAGGTTCTGTAACCCAGAATCCCTTGCAAACCTAAAAAATTGTCCCAAAAAATGCATTTTCCTCACATTTCTGTGCTGGAAAGTTCTGGAATCTGCGTGGATCAACAAATTTCCACGCACCCCGTGTTCCCCCTGGTCTCCCAAAAAAATTGGTACCTCACTTGCCTGGGTCTGCCTAGTGCCTGCGACAGGAAACAGTGCAAAAAGCAACATGTTTGCACTGTAATTTCGCAGTGAAAACGGGCCCTTTTTTGGCAAAGTGCCTAACTTTCGTGTATGAACCCTAGCTCTGCCGGCACCCTAGGGAAACCTAGCAAACCTATACATTTCTGAAAACTAGACACCCAGGGGAATTTAGGATGGGGTGACTCAACTGCTTACCACCAGGTTCTGTTACCCATAATCCCTTGCGAACCTAAAATATTGTCCAAAAAACGCATTTTCCTCACATTTCTGTGGTGGAAAGTTCTGGAATCTGCGTGGATCAACACATTTCCACCCACCCCCTGTTCCCCCAGGTCTCCCAAAAAAAATGGTACCTCACTTGCCTGGGTCTGCTTAGTGCCTGCGACAGGAAACAGCGCAAAACGCAACGTGTTCGCACCGCAATTTCGCAGTGAAAACTGGTCCTTTTTTGGCAAAGTGCCTACCTTTCGTTTTTGAACCCTAGCTCTGCCGGCACCTAGGGAAACCTAGCAAACCTATACATTTCTGAAAACTAGACACCCAGGGGAATTCAGGATGGGGTGACTCAACTGCTTCCCACCCGGTTCTGTTACCCAGAATCCCTTGCAAACCTAAACAATTGTCCAAAAAATGCATTTTCCTCACATTTCTGTGGTGGAAAGTTCTGGAATCTGCGTGGATCAACAAATTTCCATCCACCTCGTGTTCCCCCAGGTCTCCCAAAAACATTGGTATCTCACTTGCCTGGGTCTGCCTAGTGCCTGTGACAGGAAACAGCGCAAAGCGCAACGTGTTCGCACCGCTATTTCGCAGTGAAAACGGGTTCCTATTTGGCAAAGTGCCCACCTTTTGTTTTTGAACCCTAGCTCTGCTGGCACCTGGGGAAACCTAGCAAACCTATATATTTCTGAAAACTAGACACCCAGGGAAATTCAGGATGGGGTGACTCAACTGCCTCCCACATTAGGTTCTGTTACCCAGAATCCCTTGCTAAACTAAAGAATTGACAAAAAAACACATTTTTCTCACATTTCTGTGGTGGAAAGTTCTGGAATCTGCGTGGATCAACAAATTTCCACCCACCACTTGTTCCCCCAGATCTCCTGATAAAAATGGTACCTCACTTGCCTGGGTCTGCATAGTGCCTGTGACAGGAAACAGCGCAAAACGCAACGTGTTCGCACCGCAATTTTGCTGTGAAAACAGGCCTTTTTTTGGCAAAGTGCCTACCTTTTGTTTTTGAACCCTAGCTCTGCCGGCACCTAGGGAAACCTAGCAAACCTATACATTTCTGAAAACTAGACACCCAGGGGAATTCAGGATGTGGTGACTCAACTGCCTCCCACCAGGTTCTGTTACCCAGAATCCGTTGCAAAGCTAAAAAATTGTCAAAAAAAAGCATATTCCTCACATTTCTGTGGTGGAAAGTTCGGGAATCTGCGTGGATCAACAAATTTCCCCCCACCCCGTGTTTCCCCAGGTCTCCCAAAAAAAATGGTACCTCACTTGCCTGGGTCTGCCTAGTGCCTGCGACAGGAAACAGCGCAAAGCGCAACGTGTTCGCACCACAATTTCGCAGTGAAAACTGGCCCTTTTTTGGCAAAGTGCCTACCTTTCGTTTTTGAACCCTAGCTCTGCCGGCACCTAGGGAAACCTAGCAAACCTATAAATTTTTAAAAACGAGACACCCAGGGAAATTTAGGATGGGGTGACTCAACTGCCTCCCATCAGGTTCTGTTACCCAGAATCCATTGCAAACCTAATAAATTGACAAAAAAAATGCATTTTCCTCAAATTTCTGTGGTGAAAAGTTCTGGAATCGTTGTGGATCAACACATTTCCACCCACCCCGTGTTCCCCCAGGTCTCCCGATAAAAATGGTACCTCACTTGCCTGGGTCTGCCTAGTGCCTGCGACAGGAAACAGCGCAAAACGCAACGTGTTCGCACCGCAATTTCGCACTGAAAACGGGCCCTTTTTTGGCAAAGTGCCTAACTTTCGTGTTTGAACCCTAGCTCTGCCGGCACCCTAGGGAAACCTAGCAAACCTATACATTTCTGAAAACTAGACACCCAGGGGAATTTAGGATGGGGTGACTCAACTGCTTACCACCAGGTTCTGTTACCCATAATCCCTTGCGAACCTAAAATATTGTCCAAAAAACGCATTTTCCTCACATTTCTGTGGTGGAAAGTTCTGGAATCTGCGTGGATCAACAAATTTCCACCCACCCCGTGTTCCCCCAGGTCTCCTAAAAAAATTGGTATCTCACTTGCCTGGGTCTGCCTAGTGCCTACGACATGAAACAGCGTAAAACGCAACATGTTTGCACCGCAATTTCGCACTGAAAACTGGCCCTTTTTTCGCAAAGTGCCTACCTTTCATTTTTGAACCGTAGCTCTGCTGGCCCCTAGGGAAACCTAGCAAACCTATAAATTTTTGCAAACTAGACACCCAGGGGAATTCAGGATGGGGTGACTCAACTGCCTCCCTCCAGGTTCTGTTACCCAGAATCCCTTGCAAACCTAAAATAATTGACAAAAAAACACATTTTCCTCACATTTCCGTGGTGGAAAGTTCTGGAATCTGCGTGGATCAACAAATTTCAACCCACCCCGTGTTTCCTCAGGTCTCCTAATAAAAATGGTACCTCACTTGCCTGGGTCTGCCTAGTGCCTGCGACAGGAAACAGCGCAAAGCGCAACGTGTTCGCACCGCAATTTCGCAGTGAAAACTGGCCCTTTTTTGGCAAAGTGCCTACCTTTCGTTTTTGAACCCTAGCTCTGCCGGCACCTAGGGAAACCTAGCAAACCTATAAATTTTTAAAAACGAGACACCCAGGGAAATTTAGGATGGGGTGACTCAACTGCCTCCCATCAGGTTCTGTTACCCAGAATCCATTGCAAACCTAATAAATTGACAAAAAAAATGCATTTTCCTCAAATTTCTGTGGTGAAAAGTTCTGGAATCGTTGTGGATCAACACATTTCCACCCACCCCGTGTTCCCCCAGGTCTCCCGATAAAAATGGTACCTCACTTGCCTGGGTCTGCCTAGTGCCTGCGACAGGAAACAGTGCAAAACGCAACGTGTTCGCACCGCTATTTCGCAGTGAAAATGGGTCCTTTTTTGGCAAAGTGCCTACCTTTCATTTCTGAACCCTAGCTCTGCCGGCACCTAGGGAAACCTAGCAAACCTATACATTTCTGAAAACTAGACACCCAGGGGAATTCAGGATGGGGTGACTCAACTGCCTCCCACCAGGTTCTGTTACCCAGAATCCCTTGCAAAACTAAAGAATTGACAAAAAAACAAATTTTTCTCACATTTCTGTGTTGGAAAGTTCTGGAACCTGCGCGGATCAACAAATTTCCACCCACCCTGTTTTCCCCCAGGTCTCCTGATAAAAATGGTACCTCACTTGCCTGGGTCTGCATAGTGCCTGCGACAGAAAACAGCGCAAAACGCAACGTGTTCGCACCGCAATTTCGCAGTGAAAACTGGCCCTTTTTTGGCAAAGTGCCTAACTTTAGTTTGTGAACCCTAGCTCTGCTGGCACCTGGGGAAACCTAGCAAACCTATATATTTCTGAAAACTAGACACCCAGGGGAATTCAGGATGGGGTGACTCAACTGCCTCCCACCAGGTTCTGTTACCCAGAATCCCTTGCAAAACTAAAGAATTGACAAAAAAACAAATTTTTCTCACATTTCTGTGGTGGAAAGTACTGGAATCTGCGTGGATCAACAAATTTCTACCCACCCCGTGTTCCCCCAGATCTCCTGACAAAAATGGTACCTCACTTGCCTGGGTCTGCATAGTGCCTGCGACAGGAAACAGCGCAAAATGCAACATGTTCGCACCGCAATTTCGCAGTGAAAACTGGCCCTTTTTTCGCAAAGTGCCTACCTTTCGTTTTTGAACTCTAGCTCTGCCGGCACCTAGGGAAATCTAGCAAACCTATACATTTTTGAAAACTAGACACCCAGGGAAATTCAGGATGGGGTGACTCAACTCCCTCCCACCAGGTTCTGTTATCCAGAATCCCTTGCAAACCTAAAGAATTGACAAACAAAACGCATTTTCCTCACATTTCTGTGGTGGAAAGTTCTGGAATCTGTGTGGATCAACAAATTTCCACCCACCCCGTGTTTCCCCTGGTCTCCCGATAAAAATGGTACATCACTTGCCTGGGTCTGCCTAGTGCCTGCGACAGGAAACAGCGTAAAACACAACGTGTTCGCACCGCAATTTCGCAGTGAAAACAGGCCTTTTTTTTAGCAAAGTGCCTACCTTTCGTTTTTGAACCCTAGCTCTGCCGGCACCTAGGGAAACCTAGCAAACCTATACATTTGCGAAAACTAGACAACCAGGGGAATTCAGGATGGGGTGACTCAACTGCCTCCCACCAGGTTCTGTTACCCAGAATCCCTTGCAAACCTAAAAAATTGTCAAAAAATATGCATTTTCCTCACATTTCTGTGCTGGAAAGTTCTGGAATCTGCGTGGATCAACAAATTTCCACCCACCCCGTGTTCCCCCAGGTCTCCCAAAAAAATTGGTATCTCACTTGCCTGGGTCTGCCTAGTGCCTACGACATGAAACAGCGTAAAACGCAACATGTTTGCACCGCAATTTCACACTGAAAACGGGCCCTTTTTTCGCAAAGTGCCTACCTTTCGTTTTTGCACCGTAGCTCTGCTGGCCCCTAGGGAAACCTAGCAAACCTATACATTTTTGCAAACTAGACACCCAGGGGAATTCAGGATGGGGTGACTCAACTGCCTCCCTCCAGGTTCTGTTACCCAGAATCCCTTGCAAACCTAAAATAATTGACAAAAAAACACATTTTCCTCACATTTCCCTGGTGGAAAGTTCTGGAATCTGCGTGGATCAACAAATTTCAACCCACCCCGTGTTTCCTCAGGTCTCCTAATAAAAATTTTACCTCACTTGCCTGGGTCTGCATAGTGCCTGTGACAGGAAACAGCGCAAAACGCAACATGTTCGCACCGCAATTTCGCAGTGAAAATGGGCCCTTTTTTGGCAAAGTGCCTACCTTTCGTTTTGAACCCTAGCTCTGCCGGCACCTATGGAAACCTAGCAAACCTATACATTTCTGAAAACTAGACACCCAGGGGAATTTAGGATGGGGTAACTCAACTGCCTCCCACCAGGTTCTGTAACCCAGAATCCCTTGCAAACCTAAAAAATTGTCCCAAAAAATGCATTTTCCTCACATTTCTGTGCTGGAAAGTTCTGGAATCTGCGTGGATCAACAAATTTCCACGCACCCCGTGTTCCCCCTGGTCTCCCAAAAAAATTGGTACCTCACTTGCCTGGGTCTGCCTAGTGCCTGCGACAGGAAACAGTGCAAAAAGCAACATGTTCGCACCGCAATTTCGCAGTGAAAACGGGCCCTTTTTTGTCAAAGTGCCTAACTTTCGTGTTTGAACCCTAGCTCTGCCGGCACCCTAGGGAAACCTAGCAAACCTATACATTTCTGAAAACTAGACACCCATGGGAATTTAGGATGGGGTGACTCAACTGCTTACCACCAGGTTCTGTTACCCATAATCCCTTGCGAACCTAAAATATTGTCCAAAAAAAGCATTTTCCTCACATTTCTGTGGTGGAAAGTTCTGGAATCTGCGTGGATCAACACATTTCCACCCACCCCCTGTTCCCCCAGGTCTCCCCAAAAAAATGGTACCTCACTTGCCTGGGTCTGCCTAGTGCCTGCGACAGGAAACAGCGCAAAACGCAACGTGTTCGCACCGCAATTTCGCACTGAAAACGGGCCCTTTTTTGGCAAAGTGCCTAACTTTCGTGTTTGAACCCTAGCTCTGCCGGCACCCTAGGGAAACCTAGCAAACCTATACATTTCTGAAAACTAGACACCCAGGGGAATTTAGGATGGGGTGACTCAACTGCTTACCACCAGGTTCTGTTACCCATAATCCCTTGCGAACCTAAAATATTGTCCAAAAAACGCATTTTCCTCACATTTCTGTGGTGGAAAGTTCTGGAATCTGCGTGGATCAACAAATTTCCACCCACCCCGTGTTCCCCCAGGTCTCCTAAAAAAATTGGTATCTCACTTGCCTGGGTCTGCCTAGTGCCTACGACATGAAACAGCGTAAAACGCAACATGTTTGCACCGCAATTTCGCACTGAAAACTGGCCCTTTTTTCGCAAAGTGCCTACCTTTCATTTTTGAACCGTAGCTCTGCTGGCCCCTAGGGAAACCTAGCAAACCTATAAATTTTTGCAAACTAGACACCCAGGGGAATTCAGGATGGGGTGACTCAACTGCCTCCCTCCAGGTTCTGTTACCCAGAATCCCTTGCAAACCTAAAATAATTGACAAAAAAACACATTTTCCTCACATTTCCGTGGTGGAAAGTTCTGGAATCTGCGTGGATCAACAAATTTCAACCCACCCCGTGTTTCCTCAGGTCTCCTAATAAAAATGGTACCTCACTTGCCTGGGTCTGCATAGTGCCTGTGACAGGAAACAGCTCAAAACGCAACATGTTCGCACCGCAATTTCGCAGTGAAAATGGGCCCTTTTTTGGCAAAGTGCCTACCTTTCGTTTTGAACCCTAGCTCTGCCGGCACCTATGGAAACCTAGCAAACCTATACATTTCTGAAAACTAGACACCCAGGGGAATTTAGGATGGGGTAACTCAACTGCCTCCCACCAGGTTCTGTAACCCAGAATCCCTTGCAAACCTAAAAAATTGTCCCAAAAAATGCATTTTCCTCACATTTCTGTGCTGGAAAGTTCTGGAATCTGCGTGGATCAACAAATTTCCACCCACCCCGTGTTCCCCCAGGTCTCCCAAAAAAATTGGTATCTCACTTGCCTGGGTCTGCCTAGTGCCTACGACATGAAACAGCGTAAAACGCAACATGTTTGCACCGCAATTTCGCACTGAAAACTGGCCCTTTTTTCGCAAAGTGCCTACCTTTCATTTTTGAACCGTAGCTCTGCTGGCCCCTAGGGAAACCTAGCAAACCTATAAATTTTTGCAAACTAGACACCCAGGGGAATTCAGGATGGGGTGACTCAACTGCCTCCCTCCAGGTTCTGTTACCCAGAATCCCTTGCAAACCTAAAATAATTGACAAAAAACACATTTTCCTCACATTTCCGTGGTGGAAAGTTCTGGAATCTGCGTGGATCAACAAATTTCAACCCACCCCGTGTTTCCTCAGGTCTCCTAATAAAAATGGTACCTCACTTGCCTGGGTCTGCATAGTGCCTGTGACAGGAAACAGCTCAAAACGCAACATGTTCGCACCGCAATTTCGCAGTGAAAATGGGCCCTTTTTTGGCAAAGTGCCTACCTTTCGTTTTGAACCCTAGCTCTGCCGGCACCTATGGAAACCTAGCAAACCTATACATTTCTGAAAACTAGACACCCAGGGGAATTTAGGATGGGGTAACTCAACTGCCTCCCACCAGGTTCTGTAACCCAGAATCCCTTGCAAACCTAAAAAATTGTCCCAAAAAATGCATTTTCCTCACATTTCTGTGCTGGAAAGTTCTGGAATCTGCGTGGATCAACAAATTTCCACGCACCCCGTGTTCCCCCTGGTCTCCCAAAAAAATTGGTACCTCACTTGCCTGGGTCTGCCTAGTGCCTGCGACAGGAAACAGTGCAAAAAGCAACATGTTTGCACTGTAATTTCGCAGTGAAAACGGGCCCTTTTTTGGCAAAGTGCCTAACTTTCGTGTATGAACCCTAGCTCTGCCGGCACCCTAGGGAAACCTAGCAAACCTATACATTTCTGAAAACTAGACACCCAGGGGAATTTAGGATGGGGTGACTCAACTGCTTACCACCAGGTTCTGTTACCCATAATCCCTTGCGAACCTAAAATATTGTCCAAAAAACGCATTTTCCTCACATTTCTGTGGTGGAAAGTTCTGGAATCTGCGTGGATCAACACATTTCCACCCACCCCCTGTTCCCCCAGGTCTCCCAAAAAAAATGGTACCTCACTTGCCTGGGTCTGCTTAGTGCCTGCGACAGGAAACAGCGCAAAACGCAATGTGTTCGCACCGCAATTTCGCAGTGAAAACTGGTCCTTTTTTGGCAAAGTGCCTACCTTTCGTTTTTGAACCCTAGCTCTGCCGGCACCTAGGGAAACCTAGCAAACCTATACATTTCTGAAAACTAGACACCCAGGGGAATTCAGGATGGGGTGACTCAACTGCTTCCCACCCGGTTCTGTTACCCAGAATCCCTTGCAAACCTAAACAATTGTCCAAAAAATGCATTTTCCTCACATTTCTGTGGTGGAAAGTTCTGGAATCTGCGTGGATCAACAAATTTCCATCCACCTTGTGTTCCCCCAGGTCTCCCAAAAACATTGGTATCTCACTTGCCTGGGTCTGCCTAGTGCCTGTGACAGGAAACAGCGCAAAGCGCAACGTGTTCGCACCGCTATTTCGCAGTGAAAACGGGTTCCTATTTGGCAAAGTGCCCACCTTTTGTTTTTGAACCCTAGCTCTGCTGGCACCTGGGGAAACCTAGCAAACCTATATATTTCTGAAAACTAGACACCCAGGGAAATTCAGGATGGGGTGACTCAACTGCCTCCCACATTAGGTTCTGTTACCCAGAATCCCTTGCTAAACTAAAGAATTGACAAAAAAACACATTTTTCTCACATTTCTGTGGTGGAAAGTTCTGGAATCTGCGTGGATCAACAAATTTCCACCCACCACTTGTTCCCCCAGATCTCCTGATAAAAATGGTACCTCACTTGCCTGGGTCTGCATAGTGCCTGTGACAGGAAACAGCGCAAAACGCAACGTGTTCGCACCGCAATTTTGCTGTGAAAACAGGCCTTTTTTTGGCAAAGTGCCTACCTTTTGTTTTTGAACCCTAGCTCTGCCGGCACCTAGGGAAACCTAGCAAACCTATACATTTCTGAAAACTAGACACCCAGGGGAATTCAGGATGTGGTGACTCAACTGCCTCCCACCAGGTTCTGTTACCCAGAATCCGTTGCAAAGCTAAAAAATTGTCAAAAAAAAGCATATTCCTCACATTTCTGTGGTGGAAAGTTCGGGAATCTGCGTGGATCAACAAATTTCCCCCCACCCCGTGTTTCCCCAGGTCTCCCAAAAAAAATGGTACCTCACTTGCCTGGGTCTGCCTAGTGCCTGCGACAGGAAACAGCGCAAAGCGCAACGTGTTCGCACCGCAATTTCGCAGTGAAAACTGGCCCTTTTTTGGCAAAGTGCCTACCTTTCGTTTTTGAACCCTAGCTCTGCCGGCACCTAGGGAAACCTAGCAAACCTATAAATTTTTTAAAACGAGACACCCAGGGAAATTTAGGATGGGGTGACTCAACTGCCTCCCATCAGGTTCTGTTACCCAGAATCCATTGCAAACCTAATAAATTGACAAAAAAATGCATTTTCCTCAAATTTCTGTGGTGAAAAGTTCTGGAATCGTTGTGGATCAACACATTTCCACCCACCCCGTGTTCCCCCAGGTCTCCCGATAAAAATGGTACCTCACTTGCCTGGGTCTGCCTAGTGCCTGCGACAGGAAACAGTGCAAAACGCAACGTGTTCGCACCGCTATTTCGCAGTGAAAATGGGTCCTTTTTTGGCAAAGTGCCTACCTTTCATTTCTGAACCCTAGCTCTGCCGGCACCTAGGGAAACCTAGCAAACCTATACATTTCTGAAAACTAGACACCCAGGGGAATTCAGGATGGGGTGACTCAACTGCCTCCCACCAGGTTCTGTTACCCAGAATCCCTTGCAAAACTAAAGAATTGACAAAAAAACACATTTTTCTCACATTTCTGTGTTGGAAAGTTCTGGAACCTGCGCGGATCAACAAATTTCCACCCACCCTGTTTTCCCCCAGGTCTCCTGATAAAAATGGTACCTCACTTGCCTGGGTCTGCATAGTGCCTGCGACAGAAAACAGCTCAAAACGCAACGTGTTCGCACCGCAATTTCGCAGTGAAAACTGGCCCTTTTTTGGCAAAGTGCCTAACTTTAGTTTGTGAACCCTAGCTCTGCTGGCACCTGGGGAAACCTAGCAAACCTATATATTTCTGAAAACTAGACACCCAGGGGAATTCAGGATGGGGTGACTCAACTGCCTCCCACCAGGTTCTGTTACCCAGAATCCCTTGCAAAACTAAAGAATTGACAAAAAAAAAAAATTTCTCACATTTCTGTGGTGGAAAGTACTGGAATCTGCGTGGATCAACAAATTTCTACCCACCCCGTGTTCCCCCAGATCTCCTGACAAAAATGGTACCTCACTTGCCTGGGTCTGCATAGTGCCTGCGACAGGAAACAGCGCAAAATGCAACATGTTCGCACCGCAATTTCGCAGTGAAAACGGGCCCTTTTTTGGCAAAGTGCCTACCTTTTGTTTTTAAACCCTAGCTCTGCCAGCACCTAGGGAAACCTAGCAAACCTATACATTTTTGAAAACTAGACACCCAGGGAAATTCAGGATGGGGTGACTCAACTGCCTCCCATCAGGTCCTGTTACCCAGAATCCCTTGCAAACCTAATAAATTGTCCAAAAAACACATTTTCCTCACATTTCTGTGGTGGAAAGTTCTGGAATCTGCGTGGATCAACAAATTTCTACCCACCCCGTGTTCCCCCAGGTCTCCCAAAAAAATTGGTATCCCACTTGCCTGGGTCTGCCTAGTGCCTGCGACAGGAAACAGCGCAAAACGCAACGTGTTCGCACCGCAATTTCGCAGTGAAAACGGGCCCTTTTTTGGCAAAGTGCCTAACTTTCGTTTTTGAACCCTAGCTCTGCCGGCACCTAGGGAAACCTAGCAAACCTATACATTTCTGAAAACTAGACACCCAGGGAAATTCAGGATGGGGTGACTCAACTTCTTCCCACCAGGTTATGTTACCCAGAATCCCTTGCAAACCTAAAAAATTGTCCAAAAAACGCATTTTCCTCACATTTCTGTGGTAGAAAGTTCTGGAATCTGCGTGGATCAACAAATTTCTACCCACCCCGTGTTCCCCACGGTCTCCCCAAAAAATTGGCATCCCACTTGCCTGGGTCTGCCTAGTGCCTGCGACAGGAAACAGCACAAAACGCAACGTGTTCGCACCGCAATTTCGCAGTGAAAACGGGCCCTTTTTTGTCAAAGTGCCTAACTTTCGTTTTTGAACCCTAGCTCTGCCGGCACCTAGGGAAACCTAGCAAACCTATACATTTCTGAAAACTAGACACCCAGGGGAATTCAGGATGCGGTGACTTAACTGCCTCCCACCAGGTTCTGTTACCCAGAATCCCTTGCAAACCTAAACAATTGTCCAAAAAAACGCATTTTCCTCACATTTCTGTGGTGGAAAGTTCTGGAATCTGCGTGGATCAACACATTTCCATCCACCCAGTGTTCCCCCAGGTCTCCCAAAAACATTGGTATCTCATGTGCCTGGGTCTGCCTAGTGCCTGCGACAGGAAACAGCGCAAAGTGCAGCGTGTTCGCACCGCTATTTCGCAGTGAAAACGGGTCCTTTTTTGGCAAAGTGCCCACCTTTTGTTTTTGAACCCTAGCTCTGCTGGCACCTGGGGAAACCTAGCAAACCTATATATTTCTGAAAACTAGACACCCAGGGAAATTCAGGATGGGGTGACTCAACTGCCTCCCACCAGGTTCTGTTACCCAGAATCCCTTGCTAAACTAAAGAATTGACAAAAAAACACATTTTTCTCACATTTCTGTGGTGGAAAGTTCTGGAATCTGCGTGGATCAACAAATTTCCACCCACCCCTTGTTCCCCCAGATCTCCTGATAAAAATGGTACCTCACTTGCCTGGGTCTGCATAGTGCCTGTGACAGGAAACAGCGCAAAACGCAACATGTTCGCACCGCAATTTTGCAGTGAAAATGGGCCCTTTTTTGGCAAAGTGCCCACCTTTTGTTTTTGAACCCTAGCTCTGCCGGCACCTAGGGAAACCTAGCAAACCTATACATTTCTGAAAACTAGACACCCAGGGGAATTCAGGATGCGGTGACTTAACTGCCTCCCACCAGGTTCTGTTACCCAGAATCCCTTGCAAACCTAAACAATTGTCCAAAAAAACGCATTTTCCTCACATTTCTGTGGTGGAAAGTTCTGGAATCTGCGTGGATCAACAAATTTCCACCCACCCCGTGTTCCCCCAGGTCTCCCAAAAACATTGGTATCTCACTTGCCTGGGTCTGCCTAGTGCCTTTAACAGGAAACAGTGCAAAGCGCAACGTGTTCGCACCGCTATTTCGCAGTGAAAACGGGCCCTTTTTTCGCAAAGTGCCTACCTTACGTTTTTGAACCCTAGCTCTGCCGGCACCTAGGGAAACCTAGCAAACCTATACATTTTTGAAAACTAGACACCCAGGGGAATTCAGGATGGAGTGACTCAACTGCCTCCCACCAGGTTCTGTTTCCCAGAATCCCTACCAAACCTAAAGAATTGACAAAAAAATAGCATTTTCCTCACATTTCTGTGGTGGAAAGTTCTGGAATCTGCGTGGATCAACAAATTTCCACCCACCCCGTGTTCCCCCAGGTCTCCGGAAAAAAATTGTACCTCACTTGCCTGGGTCTGCCTAGTGCCTGCGACAGGAAACAGCGCAAAACACAACATGTTCACACCGCAATTTCGCGGTGAAAACGGGCCCTTTTTTGGCAAAGTGCCTACCTTTTGTTTTTGAACCCCAGCTCTGCCGGCACCTAGGGAAACCTAGAAAACCTATACATTTTTTAAAACTAGGCACCCAGGGAAATTCAGGATGGGGTGACTCAACTGCCTCTCACCAGGTTCTGTTACCCAGAATCCCTTGCAAACCTAAAGAATTGACAAAAAAAACACATTTTCCTCACATTTCTGTGGTGAAAAGTTCTGGAATCTGTGTGGATCAACAAATTTCCACCCACTCTGTGTTCCCCCTTGTCTCCCGATAAAAATGGTACCTCACTTGCCTGGGTCTGCCTAGTGCCTGTGACAGGAAACAGCTCAAAACGCAACGTGTTCGCACCGCAATTTTGCTGTTAAAACAGGCCTTTTTTTGGCAAAGTGCCTACCTTTTGTTTTTTAACCCTAGCTCTGCCGGCACCTAGGGAAACCTAGCAAACCTATACATTTCTGAAAACTAGACACCCAGGGGAATTCAGGATGTGGTGACTCAACTGCCTTCCACCAGGTTCTGTTACCCAGAATCCGTTGCAAAGCTAAAAAATTGTCAAAAAAAAGCATATTCCTCACATTTCTGTGGTGGAAAGTTCGGGAATCTGCGTGGATCAACAAATTTCCCCCCACCCCGTGTTTCCCCAGGTCTCCCAAAAAAAATGGTACCTCACTTGCCTGGGTCTGCCTAGTGCCTGCGACAGGAAACAGCGCAAAACGCAACGTGTTCGCACCGCAATTTCGCAGTGAAAACTGGCCCTTTTTTGGCAAAGTGCCTACCTTTTGTTTTTGAACCCTAGCTCTGCCGGCACCTAGGGAAACCTAGCAAACCTATACATTTTTAAAAACTAGACACCCAGGGAAATTTAGGATGGGGTGACTCAACTGCCTCCCATCAGGTTCTGTTACCCAGAATCCCTTGCAAACCTAATAAATTGACAAAAAAAATGCATTTTCCTCAAATTTCTGTGGTGAAAAGTTCTGGAATCGTTGTGGATCAACACATTTCCACCCACCCCTTGTTCCCCCAGGTCTCCCGATAAAAATGGTACCTCACTTGCCTGAGTCTGCCTAGTGCCTGCGACAGGAAACAGTTCAAAACGCAACGTGTTCGCACCGCTATTTCGCAGTGAAAATGGGTCCTTTTTTGGCAAAGTGCCTACCTTTCATTTTTTAACCCTAGCTCTGCCGGCACCTAGGGAAACCTAGCAAACCTATACATTTCTGAAAACTAGACACCCAGGGGAATTCAGGATGGGGTGACTCAACTGCCTCCCACGATGTTCTGTTACCCAGAATCCCTTGCAAATCTAAGAAATTGTCTAAAAAAAACACATTTTCCCTTACATTTCTGTGTTGGAAAGTTCTGGAACCTGTGTGGATCAACAAATTTCCACCCACCCTGTGTTCCCCCAGGTCTCCTGATAAAAATGGTACCTCACTTGCCTGGGTCTGCATAGTGCCTGCGACAGAAAACAGCGCAAAACGCAACGTGTTCGCACCGCAATTTCGCAGTGAAAACTGGCCCTTTTTTGGCAAAGTGCCTAACTTTAGTTTGTGAACACTAGCTCTGCCGGCACCTAGGGAAACCTAGCAAACCTATACATTTCTGAAAACTAGACACCCAGGGGAATTTAGGATGGGGTGACTCAACTGCTTCCCACCTGGTTCTGTTACCCAGAATCCCTTGCAAACCTAACAAATTGTCCCAAAAAACGCATTTTCCTCACATTTCTGTGGTGGAAAGTTCTGGAATTTGCGTGGATCAACAAATTTCCGCCCACCCCGTGTTCCCCCAGGTCTCCCCAAAAAATTGGTATCTCACTTGCCTGGGTCTGCTTAGTGCCTGCGACAGGAAACAGCGCAAAACGCAACGTGTTCGCACCGCAATTTCGCAGTGAAAACTGGCCCTTTTTTCGCAAAGTGCCTACCTTTCGTTTTTGAACTCTAGCTCTGCCGGCACCTAGGGAAATCTAGCAAACCTATACATTTTTGAAAACTAGACACCCAGGGAAATTCAGGATGGGGTGACTCAACTCCCTCCCACCAGGTTCTGTTATCCAGAATCCCTTGCAAACCTAAAGAATTGACAAACAAAACGCATTTTCCTCACATTTCTGTGGTGGAAAGTTCTGGAATCTGTGTGGATCAACAAATTTCCACCCACCCCGTGTTTCCCCTGGTCTCCCGATAAAAATAGTACATCACTTGCCTGGGTCTGCCTAGTGCCTGCGACAGGAAACAGCGTAAAACACAACGTGTTCGCACCGCAATTTCGCAGTGAAAACAGGCCTTTTTTTTAGCAAAGTGCCTACCTTTCGTTTTTGAACCCTAGCTCTGCCGGCACCTAGGGAAACCTAGCAAACCTATACATTTGCGAAAACTAGACAACCAGGGGAATTCAGGATGGGGTGACTCAACTGCCTCCCACCAGGTTCTGTTACCCAGAATCCCTTGCAAACCTAAAAAATTGTCAAAAAATATGCATTTTCCTCACATTTCTGTGCTGGAAAGTTCTGGAATCTGCGTGGATCAACAAATTTCCACCCACCCCGTGTTCCCCCAGGTCTCCCAAAAAAATTGGTATCTCACTTGCCTGGGTCTGCCTAGTGCCTACGACATGAAACAGCGTAAAACGCAACATGTTTGCACCGCAATTTCGCACTGAAAACGGGCCCTTTTTTCGCAAAGTGCCTACCTTTCGTTTTTGCACTGTAGCTCTGCTGGCCCCTAGGGAAACCTAGCAAACCTATACATTTTTGCAAACTAGACACCCAGGGGAATTCAGGATGGGGTGACTCAACTGCCTCCCTCCAGGTTCTGTTACCCAGAATCCCTTGCAAACCTAAAATAATTGACAAAAAAACACATTTTCCTCACATTTCCCTGGTGGAAAGTTCTGGAATCTGCGTGGATCAACAAATTTCAACCCACCCCGTGTTTCCTCAGGTCTCCTAATAAAAATGTTACCTCACTTGCCTGGGTCTGCATAGTGCCTGTGACAGGAAACAGCGCAAAACGCAACATGTTCGCACCGCAATTTCGCAGTGAAAATGGGCCCTTTTTTGGCAAAGTGCCTACCTTTCGTTTTGAACCCTAGCTCTGCCGGCACCTATGGAAACCTAGCAAACCTATACATTTCTGAAAACTAGACACCCAGGGGAATTTAGGATGGGGTAACTCAACTGCCTCCCACCAGGTACTGTAACCCAGAATCCCTTGCAAACCTAAAAAATTGTCCCAAAAAATGCATTTTCCTCACATTTCTGTGCTGGAAAGTTCTGGAATCTGCGTGGATCAACAAATTTCCACGCACCCCGTGTTCCCCCTGGTCTCCCAAAAAAATTGGTACCTCACTTGCCTGGGTCTGCCTAGTGCCTGCGACAGGAAACAGTGCAAAAAGCAACATGTTCGCACCGCAATTTCGCAGTGAAAACGGGCCCTTTTTTGTCAAAGTGCCTAACTTTCGTGTTTGAACCCTAGCTCTGCCGGCACCCTAGGGAAACCTAGCAAACCTATACATTTCTGAAAACTAGACACCCAGGGGAATTTAGGATGGGGTGACTCAACTGCTTACCACCAGGTTCTGTTACCCATAATCTCTTGCGAACCTAAAATATTGTCCAAAAAACGCATTTTCCTCACATTTCTGTGGTGGAAAGTTCTGGAATCTGCGTGGATCAACACATTTCCACCCACCCCCTGTTCCCCCAGGTCTCCCAAAAAAAATGGTACCTCACTTGCCTGGGTCTGCCTAGTGCCTGCGACAGGAAACAGCGCAAAACGCAACGTGTTCGCACCGCAATTTCGCACTGAAAACGGGCCCTTTTTTGGCAAAGTGCCTAACTTTCGTGTTTGAACCCTAGCTCTGCCGGCACCCTAGGGAAACCTAGCAAACCTATACATTTCTGAAAACTAGACACCCAGGGGAATTTAGGATGGGTGACTCAACTGCTTACCACCAGGTTCTGTTACCCATAATCCCTTGCGAACCTAAAATATTGTCCAAAAAATGCATTTTCCTCACATTTCTGTGGTGGAAAGTTCTGGAATCTGCGTGGATCAACAAATTTCCACCCACCCCGTGTTCCCCCAGGTCTCCCAAAAAAATTGGTATCTCACTTGCCTGGGTCTGCCTAGTGCCTACGACATGAAACAGCGTAAAACGCAACATGTTTGCACCGCAATTTCGCACTGAAAACTGGCCCTTTTTTCGCAAAGTGCCTACCTTTCGTTTCTGAACCGTAGCTCTGCTGGCCCCTAGGGAAACCTAGCAAACCTATACATTTTTGCAAACTAGACACCCAGGGGAATTCAGGATGGGGTGACTCAACTGCCTCCCTCCAGGTTCTGTTACCCAGAATCCCTTGCAAACCTAAAATAATTGACAAAAAAACACATTTTCCTCACATTTCCGTGGTGGAAAGTTCTGGAATCTGCGTGGATCAACAAATTTCAACCCCCCCGTGTTTCCTCAGGTCTCCTAATAAAAATGGTACCTCACTTGCCTGGGTCTGCATAGTGCCTGTGACAGGAAACAGCGCAAAACGCAACATGTTCGCACCGCAATTTCGCAGTGAAAATGGGCCCTTTTTTTGGCAAAGTGCCTACCTTTCGTTTTGAACCCTAGCTCTGCCGGCACCTATGGAAACCTAGCAAACCTATACATTTCTGAAAACTAGACACCCAGGGGAATTTAGGATGGGGTAACTCAACTGCCTCCCACCAGGTTCTGTAACCCAGAATCCCTTGCAAACCTAAAAAACTTGTCCCAAAAAATGCATTTTCCTCACATTTCTGTGCTGGAAAGTTCTGGAATCTGCGTGGATCAACAAATTTCCACGCACCCCGTGTTCCCCCTGGTCTCCCAAAAAAATTGGTACCTCACTTGCCTGGGTCTGCCTAGTGCCTGCGACAGGAAACAGTGCAAAAAGCAACATGTTTGCACTGTAATTTCGCAGTGAAAACGGGCCCTTTTTTGGCAAAGTGCCTAACTTTCGTGTATGAACCCTAGCTCTGCCGGCACCCTAGGGAAACCTAGCAAACCTATACATTTCTGAAAACTAGACACCCAGGGGAATTTAGGATGGGGTGACTCAACTGCTTACCACCAGGTTCTGTTACCCATAATCCCTTGCGAACCTAAAATATTGTCCAAAAAACGCATTTTCCTCACATTTCTGTGGTGGAAAGTTCTGGAATCTGCGTGGATCAACACATTTCCACCCACCCCCTGTTCCCCCAGGTCTCCCAAAAAAAATGGTACCTCACTTGCCTGGGTCTGCCTAGTGCCTGCGACAGGAAACAGCGCAAAACGCAACGTGTTCGCACCGCAATTTCGCAGTGAAAACTGGTCCTTTTTTGGCAAAGTGCCTACCTTTCGTTTTTGAACCCTAGCTCTGCCGGCACCTAGGGAAACCTAGCAAACCTATACATTTTTAAAAACTAGACACCCAGGGAAATTTAGGATGGGGTGACTCAACTGCCTCCCATCAGGTTCTGTTACCCAGAATCCCTTGCAAACCTAATAAATTGACAAAAAAAATGCATTTTCCTCAAATTTCTGTGGTGAAAAGTTCTGGAATCGTTGTGGATCAACACATTTCCACCCACCCCTTGTTCCCCCAGGTCTCCCGATAAAAATGGTACCTCACTTGCCTGGGTCTGCCTAGTGCCTGCGACAGGAAACAGTGCAAAACGCAACGTGTTCGCACCGCTATTTTGCAGTGAAAACGGGTCCTTTTTTGGCAAAGTGCCCACCTTTCATTTTTGAACCCTAGCTCTGCCGGCACCTAGGGAAACCTAGCAAACCTATACATTTCTGAAAACTAGACACCCAGGGGAATTCAGGATGGGGTGACTCAACTGCCTCCCACCAGGTTCTGTTACCCAGAATCCCTTGCAAAGCTAAGAAATTGTCTAAAAAAACACATTTTCCCTTACATTTCTGTGTTGGAAAGTTCTGGAACCTGCGTGGATCAACAAATTTCCACCCACCCTGTGTTCCCCCAGGTCTCCTGATAAAAATGGTACCTCACTTGCCTGGGTCTGCATAGTGCCTGCGACAGAAAACAGCGCAAAACGCAACGTGTTCGCACGCAATTTCGCAGTGAAAACTGGCCCTTTTTTGGCAAAGTGCCTAACTTTCGTTTTTGAACACTAGCTCTGCCGGCACCTAGGGAAACCTAGCAAACCTATACATTTCTGAAAACTAGACACCCAGGGGAATTTAGGATGGGGTGACTCAACTGCTTCCCACCTGGTTCTGTTACCCAGAATCCCTTGCAAACCTAACAAATTGTCCCAAAAAACGCATTTTCCTCACATTTCTGTGGTGGAAAGTTCTGGAATTTGCGTGGATCAACAAATTTCCACCCACCCCGTGTTCCCCCAGGTCTCCCCAAAAAATTGGTATCTCACTTGCCTGGGTCTGCTTGGTGCCTGCGACAGGAAACAGCGCAAAACGCAACGTGTTCGCACCGCAATTTCGCAGTGAAAACTGGCCCTTTTTTCGCAAAGTGCCTACCTTTCGTTTTTGAACTCTAGCTCTGCCGGCACCTAGGGAAACCTAGCAAACCTATACATTTCTGAAAACTAGACACCCAGGGGAATTTAGGATGGGTGACTCAACTGCTTACCACCAGGTTCTGTTACCCATAATCCCTTGCGAACCTAAAATATTGTCCAAAAAACGCATTTTCCTCACATTTCTGTGGTGGAAAGTTCTGGAATCTGCGTGGATCAACAAATTTCCACCCACCCCGTGTTCCCCCAGGTCTCCCAAAAAAATTGGTATCTCACTTGCCTGGGTCTGCCTAGTGCCTACGACATGAAACAGCGTAAAACGCAACATGTTTGCACCGCAATTTCGCACTGAAAACTGGCCCTTTTTTCGCAAAGTGCCTACCTTTCGTTTCTGAACCGTAGCTCTGCTGGCCCCTAGGGAAACCTAGCAAACCTATACATTTTTGCAAACTAGACACCCAGGGGAATTCAGGATGGGGTGACTCAACTGCCTCCCTCCAGGTTCTGGTACCCAGAATCCCTTGCAAACCTAAAATAATTGACAAAAAAACACATTTTCCTCACATTTCCGTGGTGGAAAGTTCTGGAATCTGCGTGGATCAACAAATTTCAACCCCCCCGTGTTTCCTCAGGTCTCCTAATAAAAATGGTACCTCACTTGCCTGGGTCTGCATAGTGCCTGTGACAGGAAACAGCGCAAAACGCAACATGTTCGCACCGCAATTTCGCAGTGAAAATGGGCCCTTTTTTGGCAAAGTGCCTACCTTTCGTTTTGAACCCTAGCTCTGCCGGCACCTATGGAAACCTAGCAAACCTATACATTTCTGAAAACTAGACACCCAGGGGAATTTAGGATGGGGTAACTCAACTGCCTCCCACCAGGTTCTGTAACCCAGAATCCCTTGCAAACCTAAAAAACGTGTCCCAAAAAATGCATTTTCCTCACATTTCTGTGCTGGAAAGTTCTGGAATCTGCGTGGATCAACAAATTTCCACGCACCCCGTGTTCCCCCTGGTCTCCCAAAAAAATTGGTACCTCACTTGCCTGGGTCTGCCTAGTGCCTGCGACAGGAAACAGTGCAAAAAGCAACATGTTCGCACCGCAATTTCGCAGTGAAAACGGGCCCTTTTTTGGCAAAGTGCCAAACTTTCGTGTATGAACCCTAGCTCTGCCGGCACCCTAGGGAAACCTAGCAAACCTATACATTTCTGAAAACTAGACACCCAGGGGAATTTAGGATGGGGTGACTCAACTGCTTACCACCAGGTTCTGTTACCCATAATCCCTTGCGAACCTAAAATATTGTCCAAAAAACGCATTTTCCTCACATTTCTGTGGTGGAAAGTTCTGGAATCTGCGTGGATCAACACATTTCCACCCACCCCCTGTTCCCCCAGGTCTCCCAAAAAAAATGGTACCTCACTTGCCTGGGTCTGCCTAGTGCCTGCGACAGGAAACAGCGCAAAACGCAACGTGTTCGCACCGCAATTTCGCAGTGAAAACTGGTCCTTTTTTGGCAAAGTGCCTACCTTTCGTTTTTGAACCCTAGCTCTGCCGGCACCTAGGGAAACCTAGCAAACCTATACATTTTTAAAAACTAGACACCCAGGGAAATTTAGGATGGGGTGACTCAACTGCCTCCCATCAGGTTCTGTTACCCAGAATCCCTTGCAAACCTAATAAATTGACAAAAAAAATGCATTTTCCTCAAATTTCTGTGGTGAAAAGTTCTGGAATCGTTGTGGATCAACACATTTCCACCCACCCCGTGTTCCCCCAGGTCTTCCGATAAAAATGGTACCTCACTTGCCTGGGTCTGCCTAGTGCCTGCGACAGGAAACAGTGCAAAACGCAACGTGTTCGCACCGCTATTTTGCAGTGAAAACGGGTCCTTTTTTGGCAAAGTGCCCACCTTTCATTTTTGAACCCTAGCTCTGCCGGCACCTAGGGAAACCTAGCAAACCTATACATTTCTGAAAACTAGACACCCAGGGGAATTCAGGATGGGGTGACTCAACTGCCTCCCACCAGGTTCTGTTACCCAGAATCCCTTGCAAAGCTAAGAAATTGTCTAAAAAAACACATTTTCCCTTACATTTCTGTGTTGGAAAGTTCTGGAACCTGCGTGGATCAACAAATTTCCACCCACCCTGTGTTCCCCCAGGTCTCCTGATAAAAATGGTACCTCACTTGCCTGGGTCTGCATAGTGCCTGCGACAGAAAACAGCGCAAAACGCAACGTGTTCGCACGCAATTTCGCAGTGAAAACTGGCCCTTTTTTGGCAAAGTGCCTAACTTTCGTTTTTGAACACTAGCTCTGCCGGCACCTAGGGAAACCTAGCAAACCTATACATTTCTGAAAACTAGACACCCAGGGGAATTTAGGATGGGGTGACTCAACTGCTTCCCACCTGGTTCTGTTACCCAGAATCCCTTGCAAACCTAACAAATTGTCCCAAAAAACGCATTTTCCTCACATTTCTGTGGTGGAAAGTTCTGGAATTTGCGTGGATCAACAAATTTCCACCCACCCCGTGTTCCCCCAGGTCTCCCCAAAAAATTGGTATCTCACCTGCCTGGGTCTGCTTGGTGCCTGCGACAGGAAACAGCGCAAAACGCAACGTGTTCGCACCGCAATTTCGCAGTGAAAACTGGCCCTTTTTTCGCAAAGTGCCTACCTTTCGTTTTTGAACTCTAGCTCTGCCGGCACCTAGGGAAATCTAGCAAACCTATACATTTTTGAAAACTAGACACCCAGGGAAATTCAGAATGGGGTGACTCAACTCCCTCCCACCAGGTTCTGTTATCCAGAATCCCTTGCAAACCTAAAGAATTGACAAACAAAACGCATTTTCCTCACACTTCTGTGGTGGAAAGTTCTGGAATCTGTGTGGATCAACATATTTCCACCCACCCCGTGTTCCCCCTGGTCTCCGGATAAAAATGGTACATCACTTGCCTGGGTCTGCCTAGTGCCTGCGACAGGAAACAGCGTAAAACACAACGTGTTCGCACCGCAATTTCGCAGTGAAAACAGTCCTTTTTTTGGCAAAGTGCCTACCTTTCGTTTTTGAACCCTGGCTCTGCCGGCACCTAGGGAAACCTAGCAAACCTATACATTTGTGAAAACTAGACACTCAGGGAAATTCAGGATGGGGTGACTCAACTGCCTCCCACCAGGTTCTGTTACCCAGAATCCCTTGCAAACCTAAAAAATTGTCAAAAAAACGCATTTTCCTCACATTTCTGTGCTGGAAAGTTCTGGAATCTGCGTGGATCAACAAATTTCCACCCACCCCGTGTTCCCCCAGGTCTCCCAAAAAATTGGTATCTCACTTGCCTGGGTCTGCCTAGTGCCTGCGACATGAAACAGCGTAAAACGCATCATGTTTGCACCGCAATTTCGCACTGAAAACGGACCCTTTTTTCGCAAAGTGCCTACCTTTCGTTTTTGAACCGTAGCTCTGCTGGCCCCTAGGGAAACCTAGCAAACCTATACATTTGTGAAAACTAGACACTCAGGGAAATTCAGGATGGGGTGACTCAACTGCCTCCCACCAGGTTCTGTTACCCAGAATCCCTTGCAAACCTAAAAAATTGTCAAAAAAACGCATTTTCCTCACATTTCTGTGCTGGAAAGTTCTGGAATCTGCGTGGATCAACAAATTTCCACCCACCCCGTGTTCCCCCAGGTCTCCCAAAAAATTGGTATCTCACTTGCCTGGGTCTGCCTAGTGCCTGCGACATGAAACAGCGTAAAACGCAACATGTTCGCACCGCAATTTCGCAGTGAAAATGGGCCCTTTTTTGGCAAAGTGCCTACCTTTCGTTTTGAACCCTAGCTCTGCCGGCACCTATGGAAACCTAGCAAACCTATACATTTCTGAAAACTAGACACCCAGGGAAATTTAGGATGGGGTAACTCAACTGCCTCCCACCAGGTTCTGTTACCCAGAATCCCTTGCAAACCTAAAAAATTGTCCAAACAAAATGCATTTTCCTCACATTTCTGTTCTGGAAAGTTCTGGAATCTGCGTGGATCAACAAATTTCCACGCACCCCGTGTTCCCCCAGGTCTCCCAAAAAAATTGGTACCTCACTTGCCTGGGTCTGCCTAGTGCCTGCGACAGGAAACAGCGCAAAACGCAACATGTTCGCACCGCAATTTCGCAGTGAAAACTGGCCCTTTTTTGGCAAAGTGCCTAACTTTCGTGTTTGAACCCTAGCTCTGCCGACACCCTAGGGAAACCTAGCAAACCTATACATTTCTGAAAACTAGACACCCAGGGGAATTCAGGATGGGGTGACTCAACTGCTTACCACCAGGTTCTGTTACCCATAATCCCTTGCGAACCTAAAATATTGTCCAAAAAACACATTTTCCTCACATTTCTGTGGTGGAAAGTTCTGGAATCTGCGTGGATCAACACATTTCCACCCACCCCGTATTCCCCCATGTCACCCAAAAAAATTGGTATCTCACTTGCCTGGGTCTGCCTAGTGCCTGCGACAGGAAACAGCGCAAAACGCAACGTGTTCGCACCGCAATTTCGCAGTGAAAACGGGCCCTTTTTTCGCAAAATGCCTACCTTTCGTTTTTGAACCTTAGCTCTGCCGGCACCTAGGGAAACCTAGCAAACCTATAAATTTTTGAAAACTAGACACCCAGGGGAATTCAGGATGGGGTGACTCAACTGCCTCCCACCAGGTTCTGTTACCCAGAATCCCTTGCGAACCTAAAATATTGTCCAAAAAACGCATTTTCCTCACATTTCTGTGGTGGAAAGTTCTGGAATCTGCGTGGATCAACACATTTCCACCCACCCCGTATTCCCCCATGTCTCCAAAAAAAATTGGTATCTCACTTGCCTGGATCTGCCTAGTGCCTGCGACAGGAAACAGCGCAAAATGCAACGTGTTCGCACCGCAATTTCGCAGTGAAAACTGGCCCTTTTTTCGCAAAATGCCTACCTTTCGTTTTTGAACCTTAGCTCTGCCGGCACCTAGGGAAACCTAGCAAACCTATACATTTTTGAAAACTAGACACCCAGGGGAATTCAGGATGGGGTGACTCAACTGCCTCCCACCAGGTTCTGTTACCCAGAATCCCTTGCAAACCTAAAGAATTAACAAAAAAACACATTTTCCTCACATTTCTAAGGTGGAAAGTTCTGGAATCTGTGTGGATCAACAAATTTCCACCCACCCCGTGTTCCCCCAGGTCTCCCCAAACAAATGGTAGCTCACTTGCCTGGGTCTGCCTAGTGCCTTTGACAGGAAACGGCACAAAAGGCAACGTGGTTGCACCTCAATTTCGCAGTCAATACTGGCCCTTTTATGGCTAAGTGCCTACCTGTAGTTTTCGAACCCTAGCTCTGCTGGCACCTAGGGAAACCTAGCAAACCTATACATTTTTGAAAAGTAGACCCCCAGGGGAATTCAGGATGGGGTGACTCGACTGCCTCCCACCAGGTTCTGTTACCCAGAATCCCTTGCAAACCTAAACAATTGGGGACAAATACGCATTTTCCTCACATTTCTGTGGTGGAAAGTGCTGGAATCTGCGTGGATCAACAAATTTCCACCCACCCAGCGTTCCCCCAGGTCTCCCGAGAAAAATGGCACCTCACTTGCCTGGGTCTGCCTAGTGCCTGCGACAGGAAACAGCGCAAAACGCAATGTGTTCGCACCGCTATTTCGCAGTGAAAACTGGTCCTTTTTTGGCAAAGTGCCTACCTTTTGTTTTTGAACCCTAGCTCTGCTGGCACCTAGGGAAACCTAGCAAACCTATAAATTTCTGAAAACTAGACACACAGAGGAATTCAGGATGGGGTGACTCAACTGCCTCCCACCAGGTTCTGTAACCCAGAATCCCTTGCAAATCTAAAGAATTTACAAAAAAACACATTTTCCTCACATTTCTGTGGTGGAAAGGTCTGGAATCTGCGTGAATCAACAAATTTCCACTCACCCCGTGTTCCCCCAGGTCTCACGATTAAAATGGTACCTCACTTGCGTGGATAGGCATAGTGGCTGCAACAGGAAAAGGCCCAAATCGTACAGTGGAGAATTTAAAATAACCTATAGCAAAACTACCTTCTGTTTTGGGGGGAGGCACCTGAGTTTTTGGCCCAGGGCTCGGCGGCAAACTTGTGAAACTACCAAACCCAAACAGTTCTAAAAACTAGACACCCGGGGGAGTCCACGGAGGTATGGCATGCGTGGGTCCCCCAATGTTTTCCTACCCAGAATTCCTTGCAAACCTTAAATTTAGGTAAACAAATCACTTTTCCAAACTTTTTTGCGTGGGATCTCTGTGCCGGCACAAATGTCCTACCACCCAGCATTCCCATTGTTCCGCCGAGTAAAATTATACCTCACTTGTGTGGGTGGGCAAAAGCAGAACAGGCCAAAAATGTATTTATAAGACATTGTAGCATTCAGGATTGACAAATTAAGCACAGATAATTCTACTGTTTTGGGGTCATCCTAGTCCCAGGCCTTTGGCCCACCCACACAAGTGAGGTATCATTTTACTCGGGAGATCAAGGGGAACGCTGGCTGGTAGGACATTTGTGCCGGCACGGAGATCCCATGCAAAACAGTTTGAAAAAGTGATTTTTTTCCTAAATTTAAGGTTTGCAAGGAATTCTGGGTAGGAAAACATTGGGGGACCCACGCATGCCATACCTCCCTGGACTCCCCCGGGTGTCTAGTTTTCAGAACTGTTTGGGTTTGGTAGTTTCACAAGTTTGCCGCCGAGCCCCGGGCCAAAAACTCAGGTGCCCCCCCAAAAATAGAAGGTAGTTTTGCTAAAGGTTATTTTAAATTCTCCACTGTACGATTTGGGCCTTTTTCTGTTGCAGCCACTATGCCTACCCACGAAAGTGAGGTACCATTTTTTTCGGTAGACCTGGGGGAACGCGGGGTGGGTAGAAATTTGTTGATCCACGTAGATCCCAGAACTATCCACCACAGAAATGTGAGGAAAATGCATTTTTTTGTCAATTTTTTAGTTTTGCAAGGGATTCCGGGTAACAGAACCTGGTGGGAGGCAGTTGATTCACCCCATCCTGAATTCCCCTGGGTGTCTAGTTTTAAAAAATGTATAGGTTTGCTAGGTTTTTCTAGGTGCCGGCAGAGCTAGGGTTCAAAAACGAAAGTAAGGCACTTTGCCACAAAAGGGCCCGTTTTCACTGCGAAAATTCCGGTGCGACCACGTTGCGTTTTGCGCTGTTTCCTGTCGCAGGCACTAGGCAGACCCAAGCAAGTGAGGTACCATTTTTTTCAGGAGACCTGGGGGAACGCTGGGTGGGTGGAAATGTGTGTGAGCCCGTGATGCCACACTTTTAAACACATAAATGTTTGAATAAAATAAATTATTTCAGCTACATTTAAAGTTTGCTAGGGATTCTGAGAAAAGAAACGTTGGAGGATCCATGCAACCCATACCCCCTTGAAAGCCCCCGGATGTCTACTTTCCATAAATGTATGGGTATGCAAGGTTTCCCTAGATGGCAACCGAGGAAGGAGTGAAAAACCCATGTGACCCCCCTAGCTAAACCAATTAGTTTTGACAAAATTAGTTGTTTACTTGTGCAGCATGACAATTTGGGCGCAATATTGCAAGGAAAATATGACGGACATTGTGAGTTTTGCAGGATATTGTGGATACAATTAATTGTTAGATTTCACCAGAGAGACATCACCATGTAGTCCCATGGGTTTTCAAGAATATCTACAATTGGCAGGTTATTCGTAAGCAGGATGTACACCTTGGCACAGAGACTAGGAAAAACAAGATCCCTACACAGCCATCTATTCCTCAAACACACACACATACTGGTTGGATTTGGCACGAGGGTGAGTGATGGTTCAGTATATATAATTTTATTAACAAGAGATTTCACAAAAATGAAATGCACTGAAAAACTGAACCAATGACTCGCAGCTCGTGAGCTGTAAAGCCACTTCAAGGCACCAACCGCTTTACAGGCCATTCACACTCCTTTCATACCTGACACACAGAAGACCATTCACACCACCAGGCACAAAAGCAACACATCACAACATTTACAAAAAAAGTGACAAGGTGCGTCCTGCTTCAAAAAAAAAAAAAGAAAAAAAACTACACAGACATCAAGTTTTCAAACACACACACATACTGGTTGGATTTGGCACGAGGGTGAGTGATGGTTCAGTATATACCATTGTATTAGCAAGTGATTTCACAAAAAATGAAATACACTGTTAATAATGGAAAGGACAAGAAACTGAACCATTAACTCACAGTTCGTGAGCTGTAAAGCCACGACAAGGCACCAACCGCTTTACAGGCCATTCATACACCTTTCATACATGTGACACATACTAAATATTCACACCGCCAGCCGCGGACCCATCACATTACTACACTTCCACCAGCAGACAATGCCAATCAAGGGCCCATCACTTTCACACGCCCACATTCCTGACACAGCAACTACATAAACTCATGGATTACATGGAGTGGCGCTCAACTAGCACTGTGTGTAGTATCCAGCATTAAGTCACTTCCCACACACCGCCAGCCAAGCACCAATCCACGCTCACCACCAGCCAAGCACCAGACCACACACACCGCCAGTCAAGCACCAGACGACGTACACCGCCAGCCAAGTACCAGTCCACACACACACCGCCAGGAAAGCACCAGTCCACAGACACCGCCAGCCAAGCACCAGTCCAGGCACACCACCAGCCAAGCACCAATCCAAACACAACACCAGGCAAGCGCAAGAGCACGCACACCGCCAACCAAACACCAGACCACGCACACCGCCAGGCAAGCACCAGTCCACACACACCACCAGGACAGCACCACTCCACACACACAGCCAGCCAAGCACCAGTCCAGGCACACCACCAGCCAAGCATCAATCCAAACACACCAACAGGCAAGCGCAATACCATGCACACAGCCAACCAAACACCAGACGACACACACCACCAGCCAAACACCAGTCCACACACACCCCCAGGCAAGCACCACTCCACACACACCACCAGCCAAGCTCCAGCCCAGGCACACCACCAGCCAAGCACCAATCCAACACACCACCAGGCAAGCGCAAGACCACGCACACCACCAACTAAACAACAGACCACGCACACCGCCAGCCAAGCACCAGTCCGCAGACACCGCCAGACAAGCACCAGTCCACAGCCACTGCCAGCCAAGCGCCAAACCATGCACACCGTCAGACAATGGACACTACATGAAAACCATCTTCATACTTTAGATTTTTTTCAAAACAAATGAAAAACAAAAACAAATTGCAAATTGATACAAATCTACTAACACAACAACTAAATCTAAAAACACTACACAAATGCCAACTTTGAAACTGAACAATAAGTTTTAAAGAATAAAGACCAACCAGTTCACTTTACCACTAGACCAACCAGTTCACTTTAACACTCATGGATGCTCCCAAAAATTATTTTGCGTGTGGTACAATCTAAAACAAGCAGGTACACACAGCCCAGGGTTTGAAGGGCAGTCGGGGCAGTACATACGAACCTCCTTCCACAAACCTCTTCACCAACAGACTCTACATCTCCAACTGGGAAAGTCTTTTGAGGTTGTAGGAGGAATTTGATCAGGAAAGTGGTGATCTTTCAATCTAGCAACATCCTCCACCACTCCAACTCTAGGAACACTTGCCTGTTCCACTAAAACAAGGCTGCCTATTACAGACTCCTGAAACTTTACAAAAGTCATTGTTGACTGGGGAAAAGATTTCTGGAACACAACAAAAGCATTAAAGGTTGCCAAGTGGAAAAGATGGATAGCCAACTTCTTGTACCAAATGTAAGCCTTACGAAGAGCAGCATATGGTTCCAACCTCTGATCTACTCTGTCAACGCCACCCATGTGCCTATTATAGTCTATTATGCACACAGGTTTGCACGCTTCTGCAACCTGACCCCAAACAGTCTCCGGTTCAGTGCTTTCATCATGTATGGAAGTCAACATGTAGACATCTCTCCTGTCTGAAAACTTCACAGCTAGAGCTCCTCACAACGCAATGCACTGCACTGTCCCTGAGCAAGCTTTTGACAAACAAGTTCTTTTGGGAAACCTTTACGGTTTGAGCGGATTGTGCCACAAGCAGCAGTGTCCACTTTGGCCAATTCCCTGAACAACTACACACCAGTGTAGAAGTTATCTACATATAAATGATGGCCTTTGTTAAAAAATCCACGACCAAGTTCCCCCACAATTTTCTCAGTCACTCCAGAGGTCGACGGACAACCAGGGGGGTTAATCCTGGATTCCTTACCGGTGTACACCCTGAAATTAGAGACATATCCAGTCAGACTGTCACACAGCATATAAAGCTTAATTCCATAGCGTGCCCTCTTACTAGGAATGTATTGCCGAAATACCAAGCGGCCCTTGAACAACAGCAAAGACTCATCCACTCCAATTTTTTTCCCAGGATAAAAGATCTCAGGAAATCGATCAACAAAATGATCAATGACAGGCCGTATCTTGAAAAGACGGTCACAATCAGGGTGATCTTGTGCCAAAGCAGAACTATTGTCAACAAAATGCATCATCCGAAGCAGAAGCAAATACCTATCATGACTCATGACTGCTGGAAATATAGCTGTTGCCATCAAGGGACTAGTAGACCAATATGAAGCCATTGATGGTTTCCTAAGCAAGCCCATCAAAAAAGTTAAACCCAAAAACTTTTTTATCTCCTCCAAATTTGTGGGAGTCCACCGGGTAGCTCTAGCGTGGGGCTTAAGGCTGGCACTGTTCACCCTCAAAAAATGTTCTGCATACAAATTAGTCTGCTCTACAATCTCTGCCAAAAACACATCATCCATAATCAACTTGAAAAAATCAATTGGCAAAAAGTTTTCAGTGTTCACCCTATACCCTGGAACACCAGTAAATTCAGGCAATGCCGGCTGTACCATGCCTGGTGCAACCCAGAGGTCAGCACTTTCAATGTCAAGTCTTGCAGCCGCAGGCTGACGCCCAGCTGCCTCTTGTCTCACTACACCAACTGGAAGTCTAGAAGCCCCAGGCTGCAGCCCAGATGCCTCTTGCTGCACTATGGGCACAGCAATGTCCTCCGCAACCAGAGGCACTTCATCCACACCAAAAGTAGCTTCATCAGCACTCAGAGTATCTTCATCATCAGATGAAGCTATGTGTAGAGAAAACTCACTACTTGAATCTTCACCTCCCACCTCTGGCTCAGAATCAGAGTCAGTCTCTGGACCATGGTCAGTGGAAGAATCAAAAAGCATTCCAACAACTTGCTGAGCAGTAATCCGGCAGCTAGCCATTATCCTTACAAATAAAGGAGTCTGCACAAACAACTCAACAACCCCAACACTGTGCAAAGTAAGTAAAAAAATGTAAGCCTTTATCACAAATATCTATATATTGAAAAAATATACAATTCACTTACAAGAGACAGCTACACTCACCAGCACCTACTCTGCAAAGGCACAGCAAATAGGCAACGATATCCCACTAGAAAGAAGAAAAAAAAACTTACATATACAGAAGTGTACTTCAAGAATAAATGCAAAACATGTTTTACAATCACAAAAAACAGAAACCAAACATACTCGTATTATTACACACTTTGCAAAAAAAAACAATTACATTACAATTGAACAAAAAAGGTCTCTTACCAAACACATGCAACTACACAAACAGCAGAACCACCAGTAACGGAACCGCACACTGCAACAATCTAAAGAGAAAATAAAACAATACACATTAGAAGAAACAAAAACAACACACATTACAACAGGCTATGTCACAGGGTATGTCACAAATGGGGTGTCTGTCCCCATGAGGGGCAGAATATAAATCTTTATACATTTGGGCCCCCTAGAAGCAACCCTACAGAGGGCAGAGAGGCCAAATTAAGACACTAATCTGCCCCCAGAGGGGGCAGAACATATTTTTGAAAACAAATGGGCCCAAGGAAGCGACCCTTGCCCAAGGGGTCGCTTCCTTTATAAAAAAAAAAAAAAATCCCGGGTGTCTAGTGGGCTAATCCACACCCCCTGGGTCCAGATTCGGCCCAAAAAGTGGTCAATCTGCCCCAGGGGGGGCAGAAAAGTCTGTAAATAAATATGCCACCCAAAGAAAGCGACCCTTGCCCAAGGGGTCACTTCCTACAAAAAATTGAGGCAAAACAAACAATTCCTGGTGTCTAGTGGGGCATTCCTGGTGCACGATCGCAATGCTGTGCGCGATCGTGCACCAGGAATGCCCTGCATTGGAACATCAGGGGAGAGGAAACACTGTTTCCTCCCCCTCGATGCCTCAAGGCACCGAGAATCGGCACCCCCGCCCCACCGGAGACCGCTTTACCAACCTTCTTCCTGGACGCGCTGGAAACAAATGGCTTCCAGCGTGCCCAGCGCTTCCTGATGACATTGGCGCGCGCTGTGCGCCCTGATGTCACCAGGAAGCGTGGGGGGGCCAGGGGGTGGCAGCGGAAAGTCTTCCGCTGCCACCCCTCCTAAATGGACCTAGATCAATGCCCCAGGAGGGGAGCGCCAGCGTTCCCCCCGAGGGCTGTGCCGATGATGGAGCGGTTCCGTCATCAGCACAGCCCAACCGACGCTGATGACGGAACCGCTGCGTCATCAGCGTCAAAGGGGTTAACTGAGTTGCTGTGGGATGGCAACTCAGGAATCGCCAGTACTACCACCCACCTTACATGTGGGGCCACGGCAAATGCAGGGACCGCCATGGGCAGCACAAGGTCTAGCTATGCAGCTGGATAACACCTAGTGTGAAAAGCATGTGCACAAGTCATCAGACAGTTAAAGCTATTTCCATTCATCCTGTCTGTGGCGATTTCTGATAAGGGGCGTCGGGGCTCTGCCCCCTTTATTTTTATCCCCCCAAGCGTCGCCATTGCTAAAGTTAAATAAAATCTCTTTAAATCTATTATCAAAAAAAATGTACACACGTTTGTTGGGGGCAGGGCTGTTGATGTGCTGACACACTGCCAGCGAGTCCAATACATTCCTAAACTTCTTGCCTTTGGGTGGGCCCTGGCGCCTGAGTCTGATGTATTTGCTGGGCGGATGAGCTCATATCCCTGAGGCCTGTGAGGTCAGCAGCTTGGCAAAGACATAGACTCGAGCTCCAGTCTCCACCCCCTGATGACTTGTGGGTAAAGGTCTGCACCGGGCGCTTCAGGTTGAAGCCCTGTAGCACCGGGGATCCCCTTCAGTCAGGGAGTGAAGATGATGGTCACCCCACCCTTTCCCAATTCATCACAGGGGGGGTGTATCTGCCCTATGTCGAGTTGTGAAGGGGAGGAGTAGAGGCTGCAGGCAGGCAGGAAGGTCAAAAGTCGATTGTGTACAGATTGCCATATGGACTTCTAAAGAGACACTTAGCAAACTCCAGGAGGTGTCTGTTTCCTGCGCTGCTAACTGCAGGACTGTGAGGAGGCCGCAATTTGATCTTCAGCGCTTCAACTTTGGAGACAAGTCTACTGTCTGAATGGTATTTCGGGCCTGTAGTCAGAGAGGAGACAGAAGCCCTGCTGACGGGACAACACCCCTGGAACCTGGCAGGCGTCACTTGCACTGGCAATCTGGAACAAGCCCTCAGGAAGGTAAGCGCCATGGGAAATCTTGGCAGTGCATACATTTGATTTCCTTTGACATAGAAGTATTTTTTCTGTTTTGTTAATTTAGTGCACGTCATGATTGTTTTTCAGAACACTTTTGTTGGAATGTTTTTAAGGGAATGGCATGCTACTGGGACACAACATCCTAATTTAGTATTGCAGGATTTATAAAAGAGGTCAACTGTAAAGTATAAAACGGGAGATATGCTTTTTATGACAGAGCGAATGAAAGAATGCCTAAATAGTCTCTATTTAAAAAAAGAAGCGCATGCTTCACTGCCAAATTTAATGGAATTTGTTTACCCTCATCAGGACGATGGAAATTAAAGTACTTCTTGCTGGTATTCGAACTTGTGACCAGCCGATCACCTCATGCTTAAACAGGAGCGTTCAGCCCAGGGGCATCTGGTTGGAACTGCAGGAATTTGGAAGTGTCGCTTAGTGTAAAACCCCACTGGTCACTCAATGAAGCATGTGTTGGGGTTGTTGGCACATGCCAGGATTGATGCTAACGCACCCGGTTATGGTTGTTGCTAGCAGTGACCATACATTCCAATGCAGACGCCTAGACAGTGATTGGCATTACACATATATTGTATGCATCAACCCTTCCTAGTACCAGTATCTACACGACATGATGTAACATGAGGCGATGTTATGGAATTAAGATTACCTTTACGTAATCGTGCATTTCTAATAGATGGTTAAAACATTAAGCGACAGATGGATTAATTTGCTTGTCTACACCTTTCATATTGATCCATGTGGTCTGTTGTAGTTCCAGGAACATACCTATTTATCAAATTGCACATAGCAGACATAATTTATTAACTTCTCTGAATATTTAGAGTCGAGGTACATGCACAGCTTTTCAATAGGAAAGGCTGGTGTGTTTCACACCACGTTTGTTACAATAGAAGTGAATCACAGACTCAGCCAATCGCGGTTACATTTTCTGTAGCATAGCAAAGGCGGCCCATTGAGTAAAACTCGCATGGGTATAATATCATGGGCATGCTTGTCTCTGCTGACTGTAAATAGCACCCTCTTTCATATAACTGAAACACACCTCAGAGATGAGTACGATGACAACTCTCCATTATGGAGAATTGCAAGAAAACAGGTCTGGGTAAAAAACAAATAATCAGCATAACAAGTCTTTAAGTGACACCACCATTCAACTGTTTTGTAGTGCACTGGCTTGTGAGTGACATGAAGCGAGTATGATGTCTTGTGTCCTTGGTTTAATCGTGTAAGCTCCTCCCAATGCGTTGGTGGGTGCAGCGAGACAGAATGAGAGAAGAAAATTAGTGGCGTAGCAAGGGTGCCTTGAGCCTCTGTGCAAGTAGTGAAAATGAATACGCTTCCTCAAGTAAAGTCACCGAAACAAACAGCATGACAAGGTTTGCTCTGGACATTATTTTTTATAAATCTAAAATAATTTGAGACACGTTCCATATTTAAGAATTACGCAGTTCATGTTTTTTTAATACACCTGGCTTTACCAGATATTTCACTGGCTTAGATGGCCCTCATTGCACCCTGGTTTAAAGGTGCAATGATGTTCGTCTGCATGTACATTTAAGCACCATTTTTTTCTGGGCACAATTTGTTTTATTTTTGAGTAGTAAACATTCCACCCTGAGAGTATGATAAATGTACGAAATGGACCTTAGAATTGCTTTATTAACCTTCCTGCTTTCTCAAATTTGCTTGAAAATGCACCATTTGCACACTCTTTTTTCAAATTGTTCTCAGGGAGAAAACCTCCACAAATCCCCCATAGGTGGTTCAGGCTCGCTTGCTTCCCGCAGTGCAGTACAGCAATTATTTTACACCTTCACCACTTTCAAAAGTCACCAGCTGCCACTGCATCGTGTAACATGCACAAAGTGATAAGATAGGCGCAGAAATCATTTCTGCACAATTTATCACTTTTGGACTCAGGGCTTGCTCTTGGCATGGCATAGGCGAGCTGGGCCGAGGCAGCAATTTTCTGAGGGTTGAAAATAACTATTTGCATAAAGGTTCTACAACCAGAAATGCCCCTACCTTGGCTCGAGTGATTCAGTTTAAAGTACTTCCAACCACTCTTAACGTGCTGCAATCGATATCTTTTAGCACCTATTCACCCCTCTACCTTACTCTCCCATCTACCCCTCACCCTCTGCCGTAACTGATGTATGTAAAGGACCTGCTGCTGCATTTTTTGATCAGCAAGTGTGGCATTTATCCTTCCAGCCAAGGGAGCGATTGGAGCAAGGGCCGCCTCTGTGTGCACCTCTCAAATGGGGCCCTTAGTGTGTTTTTTGTTTTAAATAAAAGACCCGTATTAGACACATAATGACTCTCCAGTGAGGAACACTGTAAATATGTAATCCTGCTGCTGTGCTGGTTTTCACATAACTATTATATTGCATGTGCCATATAATTTAGCATCTGCTGCATTATAATTTACAGTTTTTAACGCATCTTCATTATTTCTAGTTTCATCCGATCAAAATAAAAAGGATCAAAAGTGGTGCCACGTTGTGACTAGTCGATCGTTTGCATAGGTCACATGGCCGTGCACTTTTCAGTTATTGCTTGCTGCTTTACGGAGTTAAGCAAGTACACAAACAGCAAAATCTTTTCTCATATCCTATTAATGCGTGTTACAGAAAAATATGATTGCTAACAAAAATGTCACTATCAGGCAAATTCTTTGAGCATTTATGGACAATCGCCATGTTAGGCAACACTGTTTGATCTCAGAAGCGTTAGCCTTAATGAAACAGTGACCTCCAGGCAAGACTTCTAATGAAGATTTAAAAATTGATTTAAATGTGTTATTGGATGATAGCAGCTGCTCAAATAGGCTGAGTGATGAGGAAGGAACATGTAGGTGAATCTGCCAGCACTACCCCTTGATAAAATATCGGTGAACTCGTCAAAACGACAAGGTAGGAGGAGAGTTTGAGATCCAGTTTTGAGATGCCTGCTTTTGGATTCTCTAGGGTGGGACTCTGAGGAGTCAGCCTCCAACAACCTTGCCTGCTGGGAGGTGGGGGCACTGCTGCAACACTGACTGGGTGCCATAAAAACACATTGTATCAGTCCGGGGCACCCATTATGGAGTCCCAGAATGTTTTCTACTGCTGTGGCTCCCTAAAGTGGCCAAGCAGTGCAACAAAAATGAAAAAAACGGTGACACTCGGTTAAGCGTGGTGAGCTGATTGTCAGCTGGTAGGGTACTGTTGGGCGGGTTTAACTGATTTGGAAACAGCCTAATCATGTCAAAAGATCATTTTTTTGACAGCTACTGACCGTTGAGTGCAGACCTCAGAATGTCTTAAACCCTTTCTGCCATCCTTCACAGACTACAATCCTCTCCACCTATCCACTGCCATGTTGTTGCCCCTTGGGCTCCAGACCCACCCTCGGACCAGCATCAGACATCATCTGCTGCCACTTGCAACTCAAAGTTGCATGCTGTGCTTTTAATCAGCCCATACTCCCCATTAGTGTTTAAAGTAGACTGAAAAAGTTGGATATCCCAGGCTTGACAGAATAAGAAACATGGATAGGAGCCCTTTACAAGTGGGATATCCTAATACAAGTGACCTAGAATCACACGGATCCTTCTAGTATATCTCATGCAACTCACTCTGGTCCTAATCGGTGCTAATAGCCTTGATCTAACTGCTCCTGATTGCCATCCCTCCTGGTTCTCTCCCATATGATTATGATAATCTTTGGATCATGTCTTCCAATTCCTTCTGCTCATTGCCACCCTGGTTCAGCACTAACTCGTCCTGATCATCTTTGTTCTGGTCATCCACTTCTTTTTCCTGGCCCTAGTCACCAGGTTTCATCTTCCTGACTCCTGTCATCCTGGTCCAACTTATCCTGGTCTTTCATTTCCTTGTCACCCTGATCCTTCTTGTCTGGGTAGGCAGGTATTGATTTTCGTGGGCCTCTGCACCTCGATATTCTTGACTCCTTAGCTGTGGTGTTGCTGGTACTACTTAGTCTTTTTGGCTTCGGTAGCCTAGACCACTGCTCCGGGTATTCCATGTGCTATTCTCCTAATTTTCCTCACTCTGGTCTGTCTAGCCCTGGCCATTGTACTCCTTCTTATTTTGTGCACACAGGACTTGCTTTTCTTGCTCCTGGTCCATTTGTGTAGGTCTTTGAATGTCTTGACTGCTTGGTTCCAGTCCTCCCGGCCATCCTCACCCTCCAAGACAAAGTACTCTTGGACCTTAATGATCCTGTTGAGTCTGGTACCCTTGTCATGCTCCATCTGCTCTTTCTCAGTCTGTTCATCTGATTCCTGATAACCCAGCTCCCACTATTCTCTTGTTCCACCTGGCCTTCTGTATCCTTGTACTCTTTGGCCTGTTTTTTTTAGACATTGTCCTCTTAGTTTGCATTGCCTTGGTGTTCTGGCCCTGTACCCTGTCATCTTGATCATTTTGGTACTGCACCTGTTGACATTGGCCCTCTTGCTCCTGGTTGTCATTACTTGTGAACTCCAAAGCATGGTCATTTTAGCCCTGGTCCTCCGGGCCATCGAGGTCCATTCACTGTTGCCCTACCCATTGGCATGTATTGCCCTCTTATTGGTCCGCTTGGTCACGATTCCTTGAGTCCCTCTTGCTTTGTTCCTTCTGGCTCTGATTCTCTAAGTAGCACTGGTCCTAGCCCCTCCCTTATTCTGTGTTTACTCCTTTCCCCTGGTTTTGCTTGCCAAAGTCCTCTTTCTCCCAACTGTCCAAGTCCTTTTTTGGTCTGGTCCTGACCCTCCAGGCCCTAGTCTTCCTCCATCTTGTTCTTTTGATTCTACATCAATTGGTCATGATTCTCTTTGTTCTGGTGCTCCTCGACCTGGCCATCCTGTTCCTTATACTCTTAGCCATCCTTTTTCTAGCCCTTAGGCCAGATCCTCATGGCTGCGGTCAGTCTGGTCCTGATCTTTCTTTTTCTTCTTATTCTAGTCATTTGATCATCCTCGTTAACCAGTTCTTCACCCTCTTCATCCTAAACTTCATGGTTCCCTTGGTCCTGGTCCACCTGGGCCTCTGTGTACTGGTCCTCTTAAAGCATATCCTTCTAGCTCTGCTTGATTGTGATCTAGATCTGATCATACAGGTCAACTGTAGCCTAATCCTCCTATTCTCGGTTGTCATAATACTTGCCCTTCTCACACCTATTGAACCTACTCCTCTTGGTCCTGATCTTTATTGTTTGGGTTGTTCTAGGTTCAATTCCCCTGTGCCTGGTCTTACCAAGCATCCTAGTCTTGGACTCATTAGCCTGGTTTTCCTCATAACTCTTGTCCTTGTTCAACCATATCTTCCATCCATAATGGACCTTCCTGATTCCCCAGTCCTGTTTTTTTTGTCCTCTTGGCATTGATTACTTTTTCCTGGTTATTTTCACCATGTACCTAGTAGTCCTGTTACTGTGTGCCTGATCCTGCTGGTCCTCTTGCCCCACTCTGGTCAACTTTTGTATTATCTTCTCAGGGATGACTTTCCTAGTCATTGTTCTCCTGGCTCTGTTCTGTGTCCTCCTGTCACTGCACTCAATGGTCCTGGTCTTCTTGATCTTAATTTCCTTTGTTCTGGTCGCCCTGAACCTGGTCATATTGGTCTTTGTCCTCCTGACCACACTTGTCCAGTCCATGTGTTCTTCTACGCTCTGGCAGGCCTTGTTAGCTCAGATCCTCCCCAGCTTGGTCCTAGTACTCAGGTTCTGCTCTATCTGGTCCACTTGGTCTTGATTTCATGAACACCCTGGATCTTTCCTAGTACTCAGGTGCTGCTCTATCTGTTTCACTTGGTCCTGATTTCATGAACATTCTGGATCTGTCCTTGTGGGAAGTTGCACAAACATCATTCGGCAACTACGGAAGTTAATTCCTGTCCTCTCACAATCCATGATGCGATCAATAGTAGCCGCCACCATCATCTCCAGAATTGATTACGGTAATGCCCTTTACCTTGGCTTACCTAAAACTCTGACCAGTAGACTTCAGGTCATAATGAATGATGCTGCCCGGTTGATCTTCAAGCTACCGAGGAGACCTAAAGCTACTCCCCTACTACAAAGTCTGCACTGGCTCCCCATTAAAGAAAGAGTGGAATTTAAGAACTTATGCACGGCCCATAGGGCAATCTATGGCAAAGCCCCAGCCTAGATCAAAGATCGTCTGCAACTTTATTGCCCTATGAGAACACTTCGATCTTCAGACGCCCAATTACTGGTCTGTCCTCGCTATAGGTTAGTGACCAAGGGAGGGAGAGCCTTTTCAGTGCTAGTTCCTCAGCTATGGAACAGGCTGCCGGAGGTGCTGCGCCGGGAAGGGAATCTATTACGATTCAGGAAGAGCCTAAAAACATTTCTGTTCAGCAAAAGCATGAGCACTGTATAATCCAGCTATGACCTCAGCTTCCATCTTGCTAAGTTATTGTCTGTTACCATCTTTCCGGGCGCTTAGAGACCTGCAGGTGATTAGGCGCGATACAAAACCTCACTAACAATAACAATAACAATAACAATCTTTTTAGTTTCCATAGTCCTATTTTCCATGTTCCTCCTAGCGCCTTTGGTCATGCCTTTGATGTTGGTCCCACTGGGGATATCTAGTCTCTGTGTTATTTAAACTGGTCTCCTGGACCCACAGCATATTGTTCTCCTGGTCTTGAACTTCAGAGTTCTCTCACTCTGGTACTAACATTCTTGTTGCTAGTGCTCCCAGTCCTCTTGCTACTTGTGCCCATTGTTCTGCAATATCTAGTCTTGTCCCACCACCAATCATCCCAGCCTTTACTAGTTCTAATGGTCCAGAGCCTCCTGCATGCGCCTTAGTCCTTCCTTGGCCTGGCCTACACAATCCTGGTCCTTCTGGTAATCCTTTCCAGGTACTCCAGCCCCTAGTCTACTGTATCCTGGCCCTCTGGCTTCCTAGGCTCCAAGTACTGGTCATTTTAACCCTCCTCATCCTAATTATGTTCCCCTCGTTCTTGTGAACTTGCCTCTCTGGTTTACCTAGTCTCCCTCATTTGAAGTTGCCAATACTGCAGCTCTTGGTCCCTCTGGCCCATGTAGGTCTGGTGTTCCTATTTCTTGTACTGCTTTGCTTGATCCACCAGGATATTGTCTTCTGATGCTGATCACACTGGCCTTTGTTTCCCTATCCCTTCTAGCCCCCCTAGTCCCCAACCCCATCTTAGTTCTACTAGTTCTCTAGGTACTCTGGTTTGCCTGTTCCACCTTGTTCTTGGACTTCTGACCCTGCTCCCCTCTGATCTGGTCCTCTTAAATGCTGTGTGTTACACCTGACAGCCTTAGGGTGGTATTCCCACACATTTTTGCCTGCCTCTCTCCGTTTGTCTGATCTCGTTTTTGTTGGTTTCAGAACTCTGCACAGTTTACAGCTGTTGGGCAGTACTAAAGTGTGCATGCTCTCTCTCCTAAACAGGATAACATTGGCTGAACACCACTTGGCATATTTAATTTGCTTATAAGTCAGTAATAAAGTGCACTGCATGTGCCCCGGGCCTGTAAATGCAATGTTGCTAGTGGGCCTGCGCACTGATGGTGTTACCCACAAAAGCAGCCACTTAACCATGTCCCAGGTCTGCCACTGCAGAGCCTGTGTGTGCAGATTTACACTGGCAAGTCTACTTGGCAAGTAAACCTTCTTGCCCGGCTTAGGCCTTCCCTTTTTATGCATATAAGTCGCCCCTAAGGAAGGCCCGTTATAACCCACACTTTAGGGTGCAGTGCATTGAAAATGCAGGACATGTACTTTTAAACCTTACTTGGCTTAGCAGTGAAAATCTCCCAATTTCATTTTTCACTACTGCAAGGGATATCTTTCCCATATGATGATATTGGGATTACCTTATTACATCTTTTAAGTGTAACTTCCAATTGAGAAGAGATAGACATTTCAAGTTTAGTGTAAATGAACGCACAATTTAAAATCACAACTCATGGTGAATGTGGATTTTAAATTCCAGTTTAGCTGTCAGTTACTTACTTTAGCCATTTGGTGCCTTCAGCCTGACCCTGTAATACACTTCTGGGGTGGGTGACAGCTGGCTTCCTGTACTCCATCTAGGCAGTCACACACATAGGAAGGGTAGGTGTGGCTGAGTGGTCATTTGCAAGTAGATTGGCCATCCTGAGCAGGATGTGAGGGAGGAGTTGACACTTCCACCTGAAAGGACTGTGTTCAGTCTTTACCCAAAGGATTGGTTTCCCTCTTGCATTGTGTCTGGATCCTAAGCAGGAAGGGAGGAGGGCACCACTGGGTATAAGTAATGGAGCTCTAGCACTACCACATCAGTACACATATTGACCTGTGGGCACTCTGTCAGGAAGAAGAGGATCAAGGACTGCCACTCTGCTGGAACTGCTGTTTGCCGAGCTCTTGCTTTGCTGTGTTGCTCTACTGCCTGCTGCTCCCTCTCTGCCTGGGTGAGAAGAACTGGACCTGCATCACTAGAACCCAGGGTGACTGCAAGGGCTTGCTGGCTTGCCTCCTGTTGCCTGTCTCAGGGGCAAAAAAAAATTAGAATCCTCCCGTTCCAACCCTTTTGCTCATCTGCTTGTGAGTCTGTGCAGCTAAGTGGTGCCACCCCAGTCCTGGACTTTTGGAAGTGACCTAGGGCTTTGCTCCAGAGTAACTGATTCATCCTTTCCTGCGAGAGCAGAATCAATGGATTACAGCAGTTGCAGGAACTGGACGAGTGCATTGTATTCATAACCGCAACATCACACTCGGAACCAGTGCTTCGGAACCAACACATTGCTACCACTGCAAGGAGAAGATCGACGCATTGCCTCTAAAGCGTCAAGGTACCCGGCGCATCGCTTTCGTAACTGCCACACTTCCGAACCCTTACTTCGCTCGCGGACCCAATGAATCTCTGCAGTTGCATTGAAAAATTGGACTCAACACCTCAACTATGTGGTAATCACCAACACATCTCACTGTTGTGACCAGGTTCAATGTCCTTTTGCTCCAGGGCCTCTATGGGTTATGTACCCGGCCTGCTCTACATCATGGTTGGCCTGAACTCTTGACTTTGTGTTAGTCCAGCGTGAGGAATAAACTCTTTAGATGCTACTTGCCTCTAAGCACTATATTTTGCATTTGATATGTAAAAATTCATATCTCGACTTCTACTGGATGGCGTTTTGGCATTTTAGTCTTATTTCATTTATAAAATCATAATCTATTTTTCTAACCTGGTGTCGAGTCTTTTGGGGGTCTTTTTACTGGGTTTTTGTATGAAAGGTTGCAGAAAGACTTCACACATTGCCTCTAAATCATGCATGTGCAGGCTTGCTGCATGGATGAATGAGCATTGCCTCAAATTAAATGGAACTAAAACCGAGGTGCTCATAATAGGTGGGAATAACATAAATTGGACCAATAACTGGTGGCCCTCTTGTTTGGGACCCGTATCTATTCCCAGTCAGGAAGCCAAGAATTTGGGTGTCTGGATAGATAATAAACTATCCTATGACAGCCATGTTAAAAACAGTAGGGAAGTGCTTTGGAGTCATGAAAACCCTCAATCGTACCCTGGATCTTCTACCGATAAGTTCCAGGCGTACCACGACTCAGGCACTTATTACTTCCCGTATAGATTACGGAAATGTGCTGCTGCTGGGTACTTCAGAAAAAAATATGAGGAAATTACAAGTCCTGCAAAACTCAGCTGCACGACTTGTGCTAAGACTCCCCCGTAGAGCTCCCTCTAAACCTTCCTTCGCTGCCCTTCACTGGCTGCCGATTAGCAAGAGGATACTATTCAAAGCGCTCCTCTGGGGCCACAGGATCATTAATTTAAAGCCCCTCCCTACATGTCTGATCTAGCTACACTTTACGTACCTAATAGATCCTTACGGTCAATGGGTACAGGTCTGCTTAAAACAACGCTCCCTAAAAAAGCTAGAATGGGAGGCAGATCCTTTCGTACTCTGGCAGCAAAAAAATGGAACACCCTTCCTATGCACATCAGACAAGAGAATGATGAGGCATCCTTCAGGAAAATGTTAAAAACCTATCTTTTTACTCTCTAATTTCTGTCTCTGGATCCACATTGCAATACTCTTTCTCCACAGCGGGGACACGCCGGGAGGCGTCACCAGGCGCTTTACAAACCCCTATAATAATAATAATAATAATAATAAAGTTAAGCCTGACTGCTCTCTGCAAAGCTACCATAGCATGGGCAGGGAATACTTTAGGTTGTGGACCTACCCTGACTTGGATTGTAGATACTGCTTGGACATGGTGCATACATCTATCAACCAGAATCCCTAATTTCTAACAGTGGTCCAGCTAAATAGTGGTCATACTGAGTCTAGTTCTTCTTGTCCTTGTTCTCCTGGCCATTGTTCTCTTAGTTTTCATTGTTTGGCTCATCTGGTTTAGTGCCCATGCAGCCAGCTGTAACACAGGCTCCCCCTGTTGTCATAAGTCCAAGCTCCAGGCCAGGAGCGTATAAACAGTCCCAAAGCCCCCAGTCTCGACACCAGCCAGCGCGGTCAGGAAAGCCCCCTGCCAGCAAGGAATGAAGAGCCCTAGGAGCCTCAGGCACAACAGGCAATTCGCTCTACCCCCTCAATTGTGCCTCATCTCGAATTCTTCTCCCAGGAACTAGGGCGCTGATAGGCCGTTTTACAGGCCTAGGGTGAGCAGGTGCGTTCAGGCTTGCCCGCACTGTGGAGGCCGCAAGTCAGGAGATTAGTCATCCAGTCCCTCCATATGTAGTCGCCATCCAAGGCCCCTCTGGATGGCTGAGGGGCCATTGGTCTACGGTCACGAAAGGGAAACACAGCTGCACACTCCCAGAGCATCAATCCACCAGGTAGCCCAGGGGTGGGGGAATCATATCGCCCGACGCCCGAACCATGTTGTTTTTATTGATGGGCAAGAAGATTTATTGTCTATTATGTCCGACGGACAAGTAGACATTAAATCACGTTAGTACAACAGGTTGTTGGCACTCTGGGGCTCACAGCCAATCCGAAGCTTGCACAGAGTCTTTGGAGGCATCTGATTGGCTAGCAGCCCATGACTGGGCTCTAGCCAGTGATTGGCTGTGGGGGTTAAACGTCACTCAGTCTATGCAAGCAGAAGTCCGTGGCCGTAGCGGGGCTCGCTTTCAGGTAAATTAAGCAGTTTTGCCCGTTTCAGCATTGCTAGTATTTGAAAGTGTGAGGTTGGATGCTCCCATTAAACTATTCTGTACTTGATTGCGTGGAATTGTGACAGAGGTGCGATTTTTTTTTTAGCAACTATCGGTAAAACTGGCCCGCCGTGGCGCCTCAGAAGAGGACGTCAAAAAAGCGTATTGCAAGCAGGCGCGCTGCGCCACTACCGTGACAAAAAGAGGGAGCCAGGCTCTGAGAACAGCTTAATGGTGATTGCCGAGGCTTCAGACGTGGTTAGTGACCCCAAAAAACGAGAGTTCTTCGACAAGTACAGTGAATATAATTATGAAGGGCGTCGATGGCGGGCTCGGTGGACCCGTCATTCAGTTACACTTTCCACTGTGATCCTCATAATGTTTTCAGAGTTCTTCAATTCTTTTGATGCGTGCTACTGTGCACGAAGCGCAACAAACACACGGAAGTTAATGACCCATTTGCCAGCTTTGGGATGGGGGTCGGTGGATTCAGTAACGGGTTTTCTGCGGGCTCAGCGAGGACGTAATCACGTCAGCAAAAATCAAGACCCTCCAGTAGTGCATGCACTTAAAGGTATCTTGATGAAATCTACACCGGCTGCAGCAGTTAAATGAAGATTTTTTGATAAGCACCTGAATCCAGACGGCAGAACTGCACACTCCGAAGGACGAGATTGTAACCTTAGAAATCAAGAAAGGGCATGAAGATTACCTTCCCTAATGAAGGAGACGAAACACCCACAAGCATCCTCTCCGATCGAGTCTTTGTTCTGAAAAGATAAACCCCATCTAGTCTTCAGAGGGAAGGCTCGGACATTATCCACCCAGTAAAAATCACCCTGATAGAGGCGTTCTGTGGTACAGTTAATCCCCCGACCCTGGACAGCAGGACCATCCGACCGTCTTCAAGGACGACATAATTGAAACTGAATCCCAGGCGAAGGCCTCCTGCCACCCAAAGCCGCAGAGCAGCGGGGCGACCTCATCCTCAGTTCCCAGACTGAATTCCTCCCTCATCAAAGAAAGTACTGGAGCAGATACTGCCCGCATAGCCACAACGTGGACAAAACAATCGAACTGGAAAGTTGGTGTTTGGCCTGAAGAAAAACTGTAAAAAGTGAGTGTTATACAGGAATATTCAATAGTAACATGCTTAAGGCATTCTTGTATTAAAACGGGTGTCATGTTTTCAAGTTTTTATCTATTGGGCCTGACCAAATGTAGTGTGTGTGAAACTTGGGGTTGCATTATGCAAGCTGTTGTTTTTTCACCGATATACAGCAGGGTACCATGACTTCACTGTGCACCGAGGTTAGGTACTGGTAAAATGTTTAAAACATGTAAATCCGTATTTGTATGGTGCACTTGAACATCTGCATAGTGCATTAATGTTTGTTAAAGTCAATAAGCCAGACAGCAGAGGCGCAACTAGACTGAGGCCCATTTGGGGGGAGAGGGGGGCCCTAAACTTCCAACTATAGACAGTGAGTGGAGATGCAGGGGCTCTAAGAAGGGGTGAAAACACAATAAAAAGCTTAGTTAACAAATGAATGGTCTTTGAAAGACCTGTGAAGTACTCGGTTGCAGCTGCGTGTGTGCCCGGGAAGCTGTCTCAGCCCAGGCTGACACACACGGGGGAGGGAGTGGGGTCTGAAGGCCTTTGATCCCAATCAGCGTTGCGCCGCGCGCCTGCCGTACAGGGATACCATTTCTCCTGACTGGATCATGCAGCTGTGTGAGGGGTGTTCTCAATGAGGTGGGACAGCACTTATTTGTGAGGTTTTAACTTTCCCATCCTTTGCATGGACTTTTGAGGGGGTTGGAATGCTTTCATTTTTTAAATCCTTTCATCTGTAATGTCCATTTTCAGGTGTAAGGGCCTTTGCTTCTGTGGAACTTCTGAGAATCTTGGACAGTGTCTCTGTAAATCTCACCTCTTGTTAGTAATGTTCTTAATACAGTGATTAATTAATTTTTTTAAAAGCATTGCTAGGGTGTTTAAAAGGGTTATTTTTTCGAGCAGATCGCTCTGAATAGAATAGAACTGCTGCGCCTGCTGTGACGGACTGTGTGTACTGAGAGACCCTTATGGCTGCAGGAAGCGCAGGCTCCCATCGCCCTCATCGCTGCTATTGGAGTAGTGCCACTCAGCGCACCTCTCCATTGGTGGGCAGAGCAGATTCAAACTCCCTTTCACACAAGACGTGTGACAGAGATGCCAGATTGTGCAATTTCCCTCACAAATGGGTGATATTTTTCCCATTTGTGCGAGAAAATACTCAATTGACCAGTGCCTTCTATTTTTCAAGCTTAATTTGGCCCATTGTGCGCATATTTTTAAGCTGTGGCGGCGCCTCAGCGTCAGCACTGCAATTTATCATTCTTGAGCTGCCATGCTTGCTAAAAAATTGTAAAAGGACGCTGCCATTACTAGATAATGGGTAAGGAGGTACCCGAGAGGGAGGCGCAAAGGTGGCATTGCATTTGCGGGACTCACTACGATGATTTTCTTGAGGAGGGTCCTGTCAGTCTGGAACAGAGGCACGACGCATAAATTGCACCATTCTCATTGTTTGTTCAGACCCATGACTTCAGACCCAGATCTGAATGTGGGTGAAAAATACATTTATTTCGAAAAGTGAATGTTGTTTTCCATAGAACACAGTAGATGCCTCAATGTACTAATAATATCAAATTCTGCTATTTGTGTCATGTTGCAGAATGATATGTGATTGCGTCATCACTTTTATGTCTGTCTTTAGCCAAGACCTTTTGATTTTACTAAAATATGTATAATATTACTTAATGGTGCTTTAAGCCACCTCTATTCACCCATTGGTCTGTTGTTGGGTCATTCCCATATTGCTTCAACCCACTACAGCATACAGCATGGGGAAGTGGGTCAGCATCATTACTTAATCCTCTGATTAAAGTCACTTTGAGTAGCTGCAGTGCATTTTTCTCTTTCACAAGGTGCACATCCACACTCAAGGAGTTTCCCTGAGTACCAGAGTTACCAGATGTGATCGTAGAACACATTTGAAGTGAGCCCATGGCATATTTCAGCTTTATCAGTTCCTATCTCCTTCCAACGCTGTTGTAAATTCTGTTTGAAGTGGACTGCTGCTCTCTCATGGCATTCCCGGACTCTCTTTCACCAGTGGTTATTTGATCAACTTTGCCCAGGACAAGTGGATTTTGCAGGACATGTAGATCTCAGTGGTATTTTGTCCCTTGGACAACTAGATTATTTGGAAAATTCCACACCCCTGTAGCCCCTCCAGCTGTCATTATCCTGTCAAGTCAACGCCACCTGCTACCTTAAATATGCAGTGCTTTATGTATGACTAAAAACAGTATTCAAATTTACATGAATGAAGACATGTCATAACAATTTACTTTATTAGTAGCACCTTTTGATTTTACCCTTAGTTGCTTTTGCCAAGGTTTACTGATAGCAGTACATTTTCTTTAAACATCTTTGTTTTTGCCAATGCTTATTTAAGATTGTTAGCCCACACCAGCAGTGTCACTAGGGGGGGGGACACCATCGTGGGGGTGACACCAATCTGGTTATGAGTTTAACACACAGTTATTAGTGCACTTTGCAAGCGCACGGTCGCACACCTTCCAGAAGTTCCAGGCCTGGTTTTAGTTCGAAGTCTAGCTGCCAGCCAGGGTTTCTGTTTGCTGTTCTGCAGCTTGGGGGGCTGTCTCCCTCGATCCTGCTTTAGAGCCGGTCATTAGCAATGGCTGCCCTGACAGTTCTACCATTCCAAGCCCTCCGCCCTGCCTATCTTTTGACTGATGCCGCTCTTGACCCAGACAGGGTCCTCAGATTGCTCCAGGTCACTATGTTACCAGACCTGCACTTTATTTAACAAACACTGCATTCTGGGATTTGATTGATTTACTAAAAGTAATTGCAGGGACACATAATATATAGGGATTTATAAAGGGATTCTAACGAGTTGAACCATGGTGCTCTGTGGACACAGAGCTATCTGGCAGCCTTGGTCCCACAGGCCACTCCCCATGTGTAACTGAACTCCTGTTTTTAGGTCTCGCCTACGACGAACGCGCTGAAAGCGCGTTCTCGCAAGCGAGAACTATAGTCGTCGTCTCAGCAGTCTGAGACCGACGAAGGGATACAAGACCTGGCCGCGCGCAGCGTTTTTCCATAGGATAACGTTGTGCGCGCGGCATCGCAGGGCAGACAGGATCGCGTCGCGCGCCTCTCTGGAATGCAGGGGAGTCTGCAGAGAGGCGCGCGGCGCTGATAAACAGGCAAGAGGCGCGTGTGGAATCCGAGTCTGCCAGGCTGCACGTGCTTTGCTGCCCGGCATTTACTTTCGCTGTTCTTGTTATATTTAGTCAAACTGGGAGCAGGAGGTATGAGTCTCTGTATTTTTCCAGACAGTGAGCTGGCAGAAAAGAATGAGAAACTGACAATTTGAACTATGACTTGCATGTATATGAAGTCTGGGTGGATGGTCCATTACTTGTGGCTTTAAATTTGGTGTTTTCAAAAGTATCGGCAAAATCATAATTGTGATATAACATATTTACAGGTGGGGTCATTGCGATCCGTCCCCTTACTTATGTTGCTGTTGAGTCACAATAAGTACGTCAGTTATGCTGTTCGTTGTTTTAAAAGCAGGGAAGCCTTTCTGCACTCGTAAAACAATCACAGCCTGTGACCTCATCTCACCCATACGTATGCATCACCCTTTTCACCAATGTGTGCCTTCATGGTGTTCATACGACAATATGTGTTTCATGGGAATATGAAAATTCCCACCACATCACTCACAGACCCCAACACATCACTCACAGACCCCAACACATCACTCACAGACCACAACACATCACTCACAGACCCCACCACATCACTCACAGACACCACCCCATCACTCACAGACACCACCACTGTCATATAGCTCCTGTATATCCTTATATCGTGTTAAGTTAGCGTAGGTACATTTGAGGTTTAAACGCCATTTTTCTTTCTTGCAACTTCTGCACACGACACTTAATTGTTGACTTAGCTTTCAACCTAGTAGTTTGCCGTGGTGTATGTGAGAATAATATGTTATTGCTCTGATATCAGCTTTGCTTAATAAACTATGTCTGCACGAAGAGTGCTGAAGTTTCAGGAACAACACGATATGGAATTGTTATGAGGTCGGATCTCCACGCCTTCATAGTCATAACACAAGTGCAGCCTTTGCCAACTCTGGCTTCAGGCGGGATTGATATTGCTTTGCACGAGGCACATAGAACACACTTGATGCGTTGCACATGCAGAGAGAGCTGGTGTATGCTGATGTGATTCCTTTCATGCTAGGACACTAAGGTATGGGCCCGCCCTAAAACAACCCAAAGAGACCTTCTTAGCTAATAATATAATATATTCACTGAAAAAACCATAGGTTATAGACCATATATAGTTAGGAATTAGCATTTAAAAAACCTTATTTTACTCACACAAAACCATTGAAATTCCATATATAGTTAGTTGCACTAACTATATATCGCGCACCCGCAATCCACTGCTGATCATGTCACATATTACATCATTCATGACATGGTCAGTGACATCACTGATGACATCACTGATGACATCTCAAATGACATCACTGATGAGATCACTGATGACATCTCATTTGACATCAATGACCACATCACTGATGATATCATTCATGTGACAATACAATGCATCTCCTCACATTTTAATATAACCTCTGTTTCACCCAGTGTTAAGTACAGAGTATAATTTTTGAAACCATTGACACACCAATACTAGTTACTACATACGTACTCACTGATTCATACGTCTACACACACATTCACTCATTCACCCATACAATCATTCATACATACAATCACTCATCTTTACAACACTATCATATGCACTCATACACCTATACAGACACTCACACTCTGCCACTCATCCATGGAGTTACTCACACACCTAGTCAGTCCTGTAAAGAATCAATCACACTTCCATTTTCTTGTCTATACAGTTAAACATAGAGCACCTTACATTTTCAAACATATACTAACACATACTTACTTTCTTATACAATCATTGATACAAGTACACATTGATCTGCACAGAGTCACACACCTCCCAGCCAGCCACACACACACTCAGTCTCCCATACAAATACTTGGACAATCAATCAATAACCCATATAGTTAATCATATAGCTACTGATCAACACATGCAGCAGTTTACAGAACAACAGACATAATGATGCACAAATTAAGACAGTTTAGTCACTAACCCATGCACTCAGTGAGACACATTTAATCACTCACTCATACATTCAGTCATGCACCTACTAAATCCTTCGTCCAGACACTTATACATCTACTCATTCTTCAATATGTAAAACATATTTAAACTTTACAGAAACACACAGTCACTGGATGATGTCATCAGTGATCTCATCAGTGATGTAATTTGAGATGTCATCAGTGATGTCATCAGTGATGTCACTGACCATGTCATTTATGATGTAATATGTGACATGATCAGCAGTGGATTGCGGGTGCGCGATATATAGTTAGTGCAACTAACTATATATGGAATTTCAATGGTTTTGTGTGAGTAAAATAAGGTTTTTTAAATGCTAATTCCTAACTATATATGGTCTATAACCTATGGTTTTTTCAGTGAATTTTCAAGGTTTTGTAAATGCTAATTCCTAACTATATATGGTCTATAACCTATGGTTTTTTCAGTGAATTTCAATGGTTTTTTAATAGCAAATATCATAAGCTGTCGAATGTCAAGTACGTGGTAAGTGAAAACATTTTCGTGTTTATGCACACTGATCTGCTTTGAATGGTGCCCCCCCCCCTCATTTCTATTAGGAGTACTCTCTCTTTGCACATAGTGAAGGGTAGTTAACGCAGGCCTTTGCCCCTGTTGTAATACGTCGTGCCTGCTTCTCTCTCCATTTGATTGATTGTTATCCAAGTATTTACTGTTTTAGAATTGGTTCTCTTTGGTTCATTCTCTATTTACAAACAAACACAGAGTCGCAATACTCTGTTTAGTCTTCGCAGATAACGAAAAATCGTGTAAAAAAAAAAGAAAAGGAATCGAGCAAAATCAGTAGGCCACTAATGGGATCTCTTTTTGACCTCGCTAAAATAGAAACATTAGGAACAACCCCTCATGACAAATACAAAACTAGTGAGATGAACTGAACTCCACACAATGATGGCTGCAAAACAGCTTGGCTCCGCCACCCACCCCGCCCAAAATAACGATAAAGAGCGGCTGCCATGATTGGTTGCGGAATGGCCACGACGGAGCTACGAAATGGTGCTGCTCTCATGCTAACCCCAGCTTCAGTCTGAATATCCAGAAACACTGTAGACTACCAATTCGATCAGTTCCGGTAGCGCCCCAATGTAACCCGGTAGAGAAGAACTAGCCCTCCCCTCTTTGACTGATGGTTCTTGTTGCCTGTCCCTTCTGTTGTCATTTAACAGAACTATTTAGCCTGCTGAAAGGGGTTGTGTTCCAACCGCTGGTTGGTGGAGACATTTTGACTATATTCTGGACCTGCGTTGTCGCGTAATGCGTCATATGACGCGCCGCGTTAGCGCATCCGGAAGTCATCCGGGGCGCGCAGCGCGTAACGTAAGCATAACAAGTCATGTGACTTGTTAATAAAACTTTTCATTGGTTCATTTTACTTTTCTTATTCTAATGATGAAAGGCTTGGTCATATGACCTAAAAATAACGCTTTTTATTACTTCCGAACATTATTTTTTCTTAAATATATGTTATAATGTTCCAGGCTAATGTACTTTCCCGGAAAATTTACAACTGTCCTGCAAGTAAAATATATTCTTTTTTCGAGAAAAAGAGCGTTTCTTCGTCCCATGACGGAGCCGTTGAGCAAAAGAGGGTCGACCTGCTGTCTTAGTCGCCGATACGCCTGAATATGAGATTCTTATCGATCACTTTATGTTGCAGGAGTAGAAAACACAACAGCCCTTGACCATTTATCTTTACTGCGTTCCTTCGAATTATACCTTTTACCCTTCATGTAATTGGTCTGCTTTATTTCACTTGCCTTTTACTGATTCTAAAACAGTGACTATTATTAAAAACTTTACCAATGTATATACTACTACCATGTTTTCTTTTAAAAACCTTTATTGTGAAAATTTCATTATACAAATACGAGCCTATAACCACGTGGGCCGGCCACGGAGCAAACTGTAATCGTATATGATGAGTAGACATTTACACTGTAGAGGAACGTAACGGGCGGGCCATTAGGTTGCAAGAACTAAGGTGTCTAACAGTTACGGAATCGGTGGACGTACATTTTATAATTAAAATACAACAGGGCCAGTTACAATAAAATTATCTAGATATACATTTGCGGGCAAGTACCATGGGTGACGTTAATTCGAACTTTCAATAGTACAGTAATCAATAACACATCAGAACTAAATCTCAATAGGGATGTCGAAATATTCAATCAATTCTCGTCCCCGCCCGCCATGTGCTTCAAAACTGCATACGTATCTCGTGATTTCAAGGTTCTGCAACCAGTACACAACAAGGAGTTACGAGTCCCATTTATTCCGGCGCCATTTTGGGCGAGGACGGGCAGGTCCAGGATATAGTCAAAATGTCTCTACCAACCATCGACTATGATGATGTTCATATGCTGTATTTATTAGAGTAACACTCATCTGTCCACATGAAATTAATTTGCCCCAATCTAAACATGTCATTTTAATCTTTCCAAAGTTCTTCTAAATATTTGGGACCGTTTCCCTTGCCTCTGATGCTGTCAGTGCCACTTCTTTGATGAATGTACTAGCAGGTCAGGGGTTCTCCTCCAAATCTCTCTTTTATGCAGCACTATAATTAATTGGTGCCACCTCTCCATATGACGATGCATGGTATAGTTACCATAACTATATTTTTTTTCGGTTCCTCTGGAGAGTTCATCGTGGCAGATGAAGCGTGTAATGTACCGGGCATTTACCTTTTTTTGCATGTACAGGAAAGGAAAAAAAAATCGAGCGTCCGAGTTCTAAGGTGTCCCAGGGCCATTTTAGTGGACCAGGCCCAAATCCAAAGAACAGGCCGCCATTTTGAGAGTCCTGTTGCAGCCGCCTGTCGCTGTAGCATCAAGAGCAGCCGAAACTCAGCTGAATGGCAACTGAAACGGTAAAGGGGCGCCCCACTACAGCAGACGAGCCTCCACCTAGGAAGGCCCGTTCACTCCGCCTCCCCCCCCCCCTTCGGGCACCCCACGCCGTTATTCGGAGCAGTATTGTAGGATGGCCACACCAGTGCGGCAACTTGCTAGACATCACCTCGGTGGTAACCGAATCTCAACGCCTTGTGGTGTCTTCTATTCAGAAAACATTGTTATGCTGCCTTCGACCTATTCGCCGCAAGTGCGCACACAACTCAACTCCATAGCTTGCTAGACACCACCTCGGTGCCATCCGGATCTTGGAATCTCAGCGCCTTTTGGTGTCTTCTCTTCAGAAAATATTGTTGCGCTGCCTTTGGCCCCATTCGCACATCGGTCCGCTACTGACGCCATCTCACAGGCTAATGGGGCGCCCCACGCCGACTTTCAGCATTGTAGGATGACCACACCAGTACAGCAACTTGCTAGACATCACCTCGGTGCCATCCGGATCTCGGCGCCCCACTGCAGATGAAGTGCCTCTCAACTATGAAACCACCACGGTGACATCCGGATCTTGGCGCGTTGTGCTGCCTTCGGCCTATTCGCACATCGGTCCGCTACTGACGCCATCTCACAGGCTAATGGGGCGCCCCACGCCGACTTTCAGCATTGTAGGATGACCACACCAGTACAGCAACTTGCTAGACATCACCTCGGTGCCATCCGGATCTTGGCATCTCAAGGCCTAGTGGTATCTTCCATACAGAAAATATTGTTGCGCTGCCTTTGACCCCATTCGCACATCTGTCCGCAACTTAGACATCACCTCGGTGCCATCCGGATCTTGGCATCTCAGCGCCTTGTGGTGTCAGTCAGAAAATATTGTTGCGCTGCCTTTGGCCCCATTCGCACATCAGTCCGCTACTGACACCATCTCACAGGCCAACAGGGCACCAAACGCCGACTTTTACCATTGTAGGATGGCCACACCAGTGCCACAACTTGCTAGACACCACCTCGGTGCCATCCGGATCTTGGCATCTCAGCGCCTTGTGGTGTCTTCTATTCCGAAAATATTGTTGCGCTGCCTTTGGCCCCATTCGCACATCGGTCGGCTACTGCCGCCATCTCACAGGCCAACGGGGCGCCCCACGCCGACTTTCAACATTGTAGGATGGCCACACCAGTGCGGCAACTTACTAGACACCACCTCGGTGCCATCCGGATCTTGGCGCGTTGTGCTGCCTTCGGCCTATTCGCACATCGGTCCGCTACTGACGCAAACTCACAGGCCAACGGGGCACCCCACGCCGACTTTCAGCATTGTAGGATGGCCACACCAGTGCTGCAACTTGCTGGACACCACCTCGGTGCCATCCGGATCTTGGCGCATTGTATTGCCTTCGGCCTATTCGCACATCGGTCCGCTACTGACGCCGCCTCACGTGCCAACGTATTTTCTCCGCATTTTATACCCTATGCCGCATAACAGGTCATGTGACTTGTTTATAAAACTTTTCATTGGTTCATTTTACTTTTGGTTTCCTAATGATGGAAGGCTTGATCATATGACCTAAAAACAACACTTTTCATTGGATGAAAACTTTTTTTTTTCCCCAAACGATGAAAGCCCCACCTTGTTTCTGGATGTTTCAGACTGAAGCTGGCTTCAGCATGAGAGCACCACCATCTCGTAGCTCCGTCGTGGTCATTCCGCGAGCAATCATGGCAACCGCTCCCCACCAGAAGCCTACAGGAGTCGGGGGCCCCCAAAACTTTTGATAAATCCTCAAGGCGGAGGGGACGCTTTCGAGAATGGGGTCCAAGACCTAGCAGACAAGCGTCCGATTTCAAAATTACAATCTTTACTGGGCTTTTTGAATTTCGGAAGGACATACATTCCGGAATATGGCCAGCGTATCAAGCCGTTGTATGCATTAATACAACCTACTTTCTCAAAATCATGCTGGCTGCCTGAGCATTCAGCCATTTTGCAATCCTTGCAGGCTGATCTGCTCGCTTCTAAATACTTACTGACTCGTGATAACCACACCAACCTGGTGATAAGAATAATCCCAGGGGCGGTGGGTTTCACGTACCTGACTTTTAATGAAGGAGACACAGTGCCTATTGCTTACAAGTCACACTTGTACACTTCGGCTGAATTGCGGTTTCCCACTGTGGAGAAAGTTTTAACCGCTGTACAGATGGCGATTCTTAAAGAACGAGCTCTGTCACAGGGGAAGCGCATGTTAGTGGTAACACCCTGTCCTCATTTGGAGGCAGTCACGAAAGCCAGTGTACCTAAATTCTAAAGCTTTGCACCCACGGTGGATTCAATGGGCAGCGTCATTGACGTCCACGGATGTCACATTTATTTTTGACGCCTCTTTACGGTCGCAGGAGTACTTGCAGTATGAGTTCGTTCATCCTGCTCCTCTGGCTAAGCGACCTTTGGAGGACTTCCATTGCATCATTTACACTGATGGGTCGGCGCAGGTGGCGCATGGCTCTAAACATGCCTACGTTTCCGCATGCGCTATTGTCGTTGGTGCTATATTGAACGATGAATTCATTTCCAGGGAGGTACACACGTTGCCCCTGGGCGATTGCACTGCACAATTGGCTGAGCTTCGTGCTCTTTTACTATCGTTGGAGTACGCAGATCCAAGTGTTACTACTCTGATTGTAAGTGATTCTTACTACTGTGTCCAGTCTTACAATGAAAACTTGTTCTTTTGGATTCAAAATGATTTTCATGATTCCAAGGGTAGCACAATAAAACACAAAATGATCTGGGTTCGAGTGGCAGAGCTTAAGGCTATGTTGCCTCTCGTTTATGTGATTCATACTCTCGGTCATCAGCGCGTAGGAGTTCACGCTGTTGGCAACTCGCTTGCTGATGAAGCAGCGAAATCAGCAGTATCTACATACTTAGTTGCAGCGGTTACTAGGTCAAAAACCAAGATTGATAGCGACATCTTGGCGGCAGTTGCTGCCTCTGAGAAGGGAAGTAAGCATCCTGCGGGATTCCCTTCGAAGTACAAATACCACTTAAGTCCCGAAAAGGTTCCTTTTGTGACAATTCCTGACGTTGGGGAACGGCTGATTCCCAACTCGGATCGCAGAGCAGACTTGATTACAGCGGCACATGAAGGTGTGGCGTCTGCGCATGCGGGCGTCTCGGCCACTGTAACTCAATTACAACAACGTTTCTGGTGGCGGGGACTGTACAAACAGACGCGTGATTATGTCCTTCTTTGTGACATATGCCAGCAGATTAAGCCTTCTACTGCTACGCGTCCGCCACAGACTCAGTTGTACATTTCTAATAAACCGCTAGGTTGTGTTTCTTTAGATCACTGCGGTCCTTTTTCATCTGATACTGCGTATAAGTACATCTTAGTAGCAGTTGACTCATGCACACGCTTTGTGTGGGCATGGCCACATCGCAGCGCTGATTCACGGACTGTCATTAGAGATTTGCGTGTCTTTATAGGGATTTTTGCCTGTGGTACCTTCCATTCGGATCAGGGTCCGGCTTTCGCCTCTAAGGCGTATAAGGATGCCATGACTTCGTTGGGGGTCCAAGTCAAGTTTTCGTCTCCCTACAGACCTGAGGGTAACAGTGTAGTTGAGCGAATGAACCGTGATTTAAAGCAATCTTTGACAGCCCGAGTTATAGGCACTGGCAGAAACTGGCTGGCTCACCTCTATGGCGTGCAGCGTGCTCTTAATAATCTCCCTAGAAGGTCTCTGGGTGGGCGGACCCCATACGAAATGCTCTTTGGCATCAAGATGTTCGTCCCTGACCTTGACGGTCTAGACTGTGTGGTTCGCGCCACTAGCTTTGACGCAGATGAACATTGCACTGTTTTACAGAATCTACAAAAGACCAGAGACAGTCTTGCAAAGGAACATTTGCCCTCCATGTCGGATGATGCGTTGCAGATCCCGGTAGTTGGCTGGCTACCCCAAGTTGGCGAACTGGTTCGAGTGAAGATCGATAACAAGAAAGAATTTGGTCCTTCCTATCGAGCTCCGGTTCCTGTCCTTGGAGTGAAAGGCACAAGAACAGTCATTTTACCACCACTTCCTGGACCTAAGGAAAACAGGTTTATTTCAATTGACAATGTCAAGATACACAGAGTGGCCGATTCTTCTTAGCATGACACCGGCTGTTTCCTGTCCTTCCATTGTGAGGAATTCAGTTATGCCCACTGCTTCTAATATTGAACCTGAAGTGGCCATCGAATTACCTGCTGTTTCCAGTCCGTTATTAAATAATTTACCCGGAACTAACATTGATGAGATAGACTATACCTACCCCACTGATTTGTCCATGCCTGACCTGCAAGCTCGTTTAGTCACGGAATCCAGATTTTCATTTGACTCTGCTTCCCTTGCCTCGAAGAAACCCTCTCGAATTGCAGTTTATGCTAGCCTGTTTAAAAAACATTTTTTGATACCCCCTTGGACTTACATTTGGCTGGTCCTTTTTTCAGTTTACCTTTTTATGTCAATTGGTTTTGTGTTTTATTTTTTTCGAATCATGAATGGACACTATGTCGAGGAGAGAACTTGCATTACTCATCTGAATAGAACTTTAGCCCCGCTTTCCTCGTCCCATTCTACACACAGATTTAAAAGAGACTTGACTTTGGTTAACATCACAGCATGGCCTGTCCTTGATGGAATCGTGTGGGATGCAGTTCGGTTTCAGATTCATGGCCCAACGGAAGTCGTTAATGTCCCTAATGTACTTAGAGTGAATATGGGGGATGTGGTAAAACAAAACATTCGTTCTGATGACTGGGATGTCAATGCTGTAGAAAGTTTATTTTCTGATTTGCAATACTATGCTGCATTTGATGCTGAGGATTTATATTTAGAATCTGCTAATTATGGTGAATTATTCTGTTACCAACATTATGGCAATCACTTCTTACACAAAACATCATCCAGAAGGGATACTGTTAACTTTACTCAGTGGGAACATTGCCCAGCACCTCATCAGGGGAGTTCTGAAACATTTCTGAGAAAGTATACTTACTTCACTGACTTTAATCAGTCCAATCCCGAGTCCTTTTATTTTAAGTTTCGAAAAATGCCAATGTCCAAGGTTAGACTTACCGATACTAAATTGTTGTATTCCAAGTCCTTCCTTGATCAATTTGTTACTGGAGGCTATGAGTTATGGAAGGATACGATAGACCTTAAATCAGTTTGGGGTTCAAAGGCCTGGCAGGTACAAGGCACTGAGGCTTTGCACCGTGCATGTCTCATCCCGAATCATATGCTGTTTCTGAATGAAACAATTTCCCAGACCACATGCTTTGGATTGGCTACTTCTAAAAAATTAAACGCTCCTTCTTTCCCGGAGTTAGAGGAATATGATGGTTGGAGTAATTTTACTCGGTTGTCCATTAGAGAATTACAGACTCTACTTCTTAATTCCTCCTTTAACATTTCCAGTGTGAATCCTAAGGGTTGGCTGCTTTGGCACCGTAGTGCTGATTCTTGCCAACATAGATTTTTGAATTTAACTGACGGTTTTAAAACTGTTAGATCTGATCCCCGTTTTGACTTAGGTCATACTGTCACCTCGTATTCTGTAGGCAAATTGTGTCAAAACTGGCTGAAACATTCAACTTTACCTGCGGTTAAGAATCACCTTTCTAAACTAAATGCAGACGTGGACTTGAATGATTTCATTAAAGGCCCGGCTAGTGGCAGGTCGAAAAGGTGGTTATATGGGGTTTACAACGAAATTTGGAAGCTATCACAGATTGAGGCTGCTACACGCCTTAGGGCTATTGATAAAGCAAATCTTGTGAAAGTGCTTGCAGTTGTTGACAATAGCATTAATGTGCTTTCCTCTAGAATTTACACATTGGATAATATTGTGTCGTCAGTCGTCGATATTATACATGATGAAGTGTCAGTATTATACCATGGTCAAAATCAATTACGATCAATCATGCAGTTTGCATGGACCCTTCAAACACTAAAAATGGGTAAAGTTCCCTGGGGGTACATGAACGTTTCTTCTTTATTTGCACCGTTTAATTTGACTGACAAACAACGCTTACTTTCAATGCGTGATGCTTCCTTTTCTATGTTCCATATTGAAAGGTTAGAATCTTTACCTTTTTCCGTGGCTGAAGCCACTGCTGCAACGTGGCTTATCCACGGTTTGATAACGCTGCCTTTTGCTTTATATAAGTTTTCAAATTGCATGAAATATGTACCCATAGGTCGTTATGAACCTTTAGGTAGCGGTTTCCTTCATGAAGTCTGGTCACTCCCATACACATACAGATGTTTTAAGGATGACCAGGAAGTTTATCTGACAGGGGAGGAGTGCACTGAGACGCCAGATCATTCTTTAATGTGTAGACACATACAGTTACACGGTTCATGCAACAAGGACCGACCGAATATGGCTTGCGTTTTACAGGGCACGCCAGTTCCTGCTATCATCCCCACGTTTAAATTATTAGAGAATGGTGGTTATTTAATGCTCAATAATGAAAACTGTTGTGGGTTAATTAAAGGTATAGCTTTCATAGTAACAGTAAGTGAGCGGGTTATTTGCTGCAGAAATGTGCTTTATCCTCCCACACGTGAACATAGGGAGTCTTCCATCTGGCCACAGATACCAACCTTGGGAGCAGAATTCAGCGGCATGGCAAGAATAAGGGCTCTTTTGTCCCAGAAAGAGGTGGCCTTGAGCTCGGCCCGTGAAACTTTCGTGCTTCACATTGCAAACACCCGTACAGAGGTTCAGGCTCTTTTGAATACTGATTTGCCTTTGCATTTCGGAGCGATGGTTCGGACTATCTTTAACGCATCCTCCACAAAAGGCCTTGCACATTTTTTTAAAGTTGTTAGCAGTGGTCTCGTGACTTCCTTTGAAAAGATTTTTGGAGTCATCCCTGCTTTCTTCCATTCTATTTTTTCATCCTTGTTTGGAGGGTTCCCATTTTTACTTGCATTAGCAGCTGGCGCGCTAGTGGTTTTTTGTCTCTTTAAATATGGATGTCCATCCTGTGCAAGACCCCGCGCAACAGCTACTGACGCGGTTTCGCAACCGCATGCTTGAATATTATGGCACACTGCCGTTGGCGACATTGTGTCATGTATTCCTATAGGTTCTGAATCGATCCCCCTATACCTGACCCTATTCTGGTTAAACTAACTATCAAGTTAACTAACAGTCAGCCCATGAGGCAAGAACAGCCCCCATGATGCAGATACCGTTATCTGACGCAGTCACACTACGGCACAGGAACGTGTTATCTGATTAAGTCATAACGCTTGAGATCTAATTAGACAAGCGACATTCCTCCAGCCCCTGATAAGGCATACGACGTTCTCATAACAAATCAAACCTATGACAACCTGGAAAATCCGTGCGGCCATTGTTTTGATTTCACAGAGAACTTTAGTAAAGAATGTGCTAACGAGCAAGTCGTATGGCATCTTTATTGACGTATCTATGTCCATCCTTACGTCAATCTCGGCACCTTTAAGGTATAAATATTGCCGATCTTGCCCTATGCAAACACACGCGTGGTGACGAGACGGAGCAGCCATACTTGCCGAAGCCGAGAGCAGAAGCAGACCCCGCTGGCAGCAGCCCCGCCTTCCTGACGCGCTGAGAGACGCGCTGCTATCTCAGGCCAAGAGACCCAGCACCGGCGCTTCTGGGCAGCCCTCGCAGGCAGCCTGGAATATCGAGAGCAGAGAAAGAGATACCATTCCTCATTCATCCTAACTTCCAGGTACAGAACTGAATAACCCCTCACAGAGAATTCTTTAGTTATTCACTTGGCAAAAACAAACTTAACTTAAACTGTAACTTTCTATTCCCGCCCACGCATTAGACTTAGGTCAGGTACACGGGGTAGGCATATTTAGAAACACCAGTTGAGTACGTTTAGTCAAATGTATATGTGTATGTAAATATATTTTAATCATTTTAAACATCATATGGCTCAGAAACCATATCAATGTTTTTACAGTATTATTTTATACTATTGCTTTTAATGTATGCACTTTACTTAACTATAAGTATTGCAATAATATCGATCCATTTCTCTTGTACGAGAAAAGAGACTGATCAATAAATAACACCTTTTTATTGAACACGCCCGTCTCTTCCTTTTCTCTACAATCTGATGAGACTAAGAATGCACGTACTGACTGAGTAAAATAATTGCCTTGTGCTCACACGACTCTCGAGATTGACTCTTGATTAGGGGAGAGCAAAGTTGTCATGTTCTATGGTTGTCAGAAACTAAATCCCGTCTTGTCTAATCAGGGAAGTTAATTCCTCCTTGAACATTCGAGAAAGTTTCTAGCGAACTCTGAGCTACGCTGGCAAACCCAAAACTTAAGTCTAGTATCGACAGTAGTAGACCTAGTTAACGTCTGGCCTAGGCCTTTACTGCTGTAGGTATTATTCCAATGCGCAGAGCCTATTGGGAAAATAGGAGCTACACTACATGGCGCCCAACGCGTTTGGAAAGGGCGATAAAACTAACGTAAGACATTTAGAGTAACTCAGTCGTGCTTTCTCACTCAGACCCCTTTTCCCAAATACTCCAAAGACGTCTGGAGTGGGTGAAAGGTAATATCCTCCAAAACCTCGCAGGAGGGAACTCCTATGTATGGTTCTTGGTATAGTCAACGTTGAAGGATAAACAGTTCCAAAATATTGTGCATCTAATCTTTGTTCCATTAAGAAACCTGATCTGCAAACAAACAAAATAAGCTTCCTGTCGGTAAAATGGCAGAGAGTGATGATGAAAGAGAGGCAGTTAGATTAGCAACTGAACTCGCAGATGCTGATGCTACCATGCAAGCAGCAGACGCGGATATAATACTCATTCCGGTCATCAAAAGAAGATCTATAACTCTAAAACTTATAGAAAATGGACTGACACCTAGAGGTGGCACAGTCATATTCGTAATTGAGGCACACGAATATCGGCAGACAGAGGTATACTATACATGGATACATTTTCCAGCAGCAAATGCTGTAACAAAGTACTTCCACTATTACAAAATAGAGGTTCCACCCGACATTTACACTCCTTTCGAGGAGGTGGAAGTACCACTCAAATTCCAAGAGCATTTGCTCTTATTTGATGGCGCCCTAAAGCATAACAATCACATTACAAGGCTCGGTCCTTTAGGTAGACCAGGAGCAACGTGGCCGGTCTTAGCCGGATACACACCACACCCAGACATCGAAGGGATGTCCACAGGAGAGCTGTTAATACAGCTAAAACAATTACTAAAAATTAATAGACAATTAGTTCAGTATGTAATGCGGACTTCAACAATTCAGCCAGCGATTAAACTTCCACAGCTGACCCCTCACCAGGGGAACACAAATAAAATCACACCACAGAACATCCAATCCTGCCTAGGTAAAGTTCCGGCTAAACGGGAACAGATACCATTCTGGTTGGCACAGAAAATCACCCAAATAGAGGCGGTGTTTCCTGACACCACCCCGCTAGAAAAACACAGGATTCTGACTATATGTCTCCCAATGGGAATCGCACCACACATAGAGGACTGTGACACTTGGGGTACAGTCTTTGCTTCCATCTACACGAAAACGCACGGTGTTCCATCCATTTCGGTGATACCAGATGTGCTAAAACAAATTCAAGATGAATACGGTCCAGAACCAGCTTTAACTCTTGGTAGGAAATTACTGAAAGACTTCAAGCAGGTCTCGGCTATATTATTAGCCAACATAAAAGGTGAAGCAGCAAACGTGGCGATCCGCCAGAGGTTAAAAGAGACAGATATAGCAGACCAACCAGCTGAAATTGCCAGAATCATAGAAAAATCCTATGAGGAACTAGGTAGAGATAGTTTAGGTGGAATACCAGTAAAACCGCAACTGACTGAAAGTCCTGAAAAAATATTTTTTAATAATAATTCACCAAAAAAGAACTGGGATGGAAACAAACAATCCAATCATAAAGAAAAGAAATTCCAGTCCAGAGGAAGGTCTCCTAGGCGAAGAGAAAAATCTCCAAACCGAAGACAGAGGTCACCGCAGAGTGACCCCTCTGGGAATAGATATAACCTTAGAAATAGGGATAATATTAAAAAACCTGATAGATATCAAGACATTGATACACGTCCCTCTCAATCTTTTCAGAATTCCTCGCAGAAATCGGAAAGAAGAGGACGATCAGAACAAAGAGAAGAGCACGCCAAGTCCAAAGACAAGGAACCTGCTCAGTTAAAAAAGAAATTACAATTTCCCAAAAAGAAGGTAGCCAGTATCAAGGTAGTTAACAATGCCGAGAATACTGAGGACACAACTGAAAAACGGAGAGTGGGCTCAGACAATGCTAGACAGCGCAGCAGAAGTGAGCATAGCTCGCAAAGTCCTTATGAATCATCTGGAGACAGTGGACACGAATGAATATCTTCAAGTGGAAACTGCAGACACCAGAGTTAGCAAACCCCACAAGATATATGAGATAACATTACGTATAGAGGGAGATAAGACTAGGAAAATAAGGGGACTATTTTGGGATAACCTCTCCAAGGGTTATGACATCCTTCTAGCTGAAAAAGACTGGCCACCAGAGTTTGTCAGGGAGTGCCCTCATGGCGAAGAAGTAATTATGCCTGCCTTCTCGAATCAAATCCCGATTCATAAAAAATACACACTTGCTAGAAAGTGGGCAGTGGCCTTAGCACCTGCTTTATATAAAAATCATGTAGGATGGGATGAGGATTCTCCTCCTCACAAAATCCAGTTAAAATCACAACCTACTGCACAAAGGCAGTACCCAATTAAGCAAGAAGCTAAAAAACAGGTAAATGAAATACTAGATCAGCTAGAATACCAGGGGGTGATTGAAACTTGCACCTCACAAATGAACAATCCTTTGTTTCCGGTCTCCAAACCAGACAATTCATATCGTCTAGTTTTGGATTACCGACACCTTAACACATGTTGCAAAACCTTTGCAGTACAAAACTCACACAGTGCTGCACTAATGAATAACATAGTGCGCAAAAAATACAAAACAACCTTGGACATCTCCAATGGATTCTTTTGTCAAAATATAGCACCAGAGAGCAGATATTTAACTGCATTCTCAGTAAATGGCACTCAAAAGCAATTCTGTCGGTTAGCCCAGGGGTACAAGAACAGCCCGGGGGTATTCTCAGCGAGAGTAACAGAATTACTACAACTATATGATGATGAAGCATTATCTTATGTCGATGACATTTACTTAACAGATGATGACTTGGAGACTCACTTGAAAAGAGTGAACACCATAATACTTGGGTTCGCAGCAGAGGGTTACAAATTCAACTTTAAAATATCCAGAATTGCCCATCTGACAGTCCTATTCTTAGGATATGAGTTATCAAGTGAAGGTAAAAGCCTGGCAGACAATTTCCTAGAGAAATGTGCCGTAATCCAAGCTCCTAAAACACTAAAAAACCTACAGTCAATTCTAGGCTTCCTAAATTTCGGAAGAACATACATTGCAAATTACGCAGAAAGGGTCAAACCCCTTTATGATCTAATTAAACCAGACTTTAAAAGATCCAATTGGACTCAAACACACACAGAAATTTTGAGATCCTTACAAACAGATATGCTAATTAAAACAAAATTAGAAACACGTGATAACACCCGCAATCTTGTGATTCGAGTCATCCCAGGGAGATGCGGATTCACATACCTGACCTCTAATGAGGGAGAAAAGGTACCAATTGCATTCAAATCACACTTGTACACAGAAGCTGAACAGAAAATCAGTAATACAGAAAAAATCATTCGTGCAGTTCAAACCGCGATAGCTAGAGAAAAAGACATAGCTGACGGTAGACATATCACAGTCAGAACAGCAGAATCAGCCTTTGAGGCACTAACAACACCGTGTAATTTACCAACAACAACATTGAATCCGGAATGGATACAATGGGTGAATTCAATCACAACGGACAAAGTATACTACTACTTTGATCCAGAACTAGAAGACTTAAAAAATCTAAAATATGAAAAGATGTATCCTCTGCCAATCGACATTCTGCCTCTACGACATTACGCCTGTGTAATCTATACAGACGGACATGCTCAACCCTCCGTTTGGGGAGAACAAGCATACAACCCCACATGTGAGATTACAAAAGAAGTGTGGCGAGGAGGTAAACTAAGACCTCTATTAACAAAAACACACTCAGTTAAAACTAATTCAGAACTACAAACTGAAATAATAGCATTAAAAATGGCGCTAGATAATGCGGATCGCGAATTCCCGACACTTATAGTGTCAGATTCATATTACTGCGTCAAATCATATAACAGCGATTTGCAGACATGGATCCAAAACGGTTACAAAGATGACACAGATGCACCAATAAAGCAGAAACTGCTCTGGGAACAAATAGCTCTTTTACAAAAAGAACTACCAAAGACTCACATGACTCACTCACTGAGTCATCAACGTGATGGCGTTCACGTTGTAGGGAATTCATTGGCTAAAACAGCCGCAGCGGCAGCCACTAAATCGGCTCCCGTAGATCGAAAAAAGCGTACATTAAAATACATTGACGGTGAAACATTGCTGGCGGTGAAAACGTCATCAAAAGGCGACTGCTCAGCGTTACCGATCAACTACTCACTCAATTATACATACATAATCGATGCAAACTCCGTCCCTTTTGCTCGAATCCCTGGAGTGGGGGATAGAGTGATTCCAAACATGGACAGGAGAAGCTTGTTAATCGCAGACGCACACATGGGCGAGGGTCTCAGACACCTCAAACTGAAAGATTCTCTGGAAGAATTACAATCACGGTACTGGTGGCCAGGCATGAGCCTGCATTACACCATGTTTGTAAAAAACTGCCCAAACTGCAACAGAGATCGCAGTGGGGAGAGAAACAGTTTAATACCTCGTCTTATCAAGGCAGATAATATGACCAATAAAAAGCAGGGCTTGCGATTAACTTATACAGGCTAGTTTCCACTTATAATGTAGATCACCAGCACTCGGCTGACGTCCGGACTGTTATACAAAGATTTGCGAGTCTAAATGGCATATACGCTAAGAGCATGCTACGTTAGACCATTGTTTTCACTCAGGCACACCAGCCTGGGGGGAAACATGGCCAAATGAGCACAGCCCAGCGGGAATCTTCTCACTTCCTTCCTGAGGGTACGGGATGGTGTAAAGAAAAAACCAAGGCAGAAAGCAATCTATAATAGAAAGGATATTAGGTTCGGGAGCTGGGTGGGTCAAACATCTAATAAGTGTCCAACGTAGTCTAAATAACTTGCCAAGAAATTCTCTGAAGGGATTCAGTCCGTACGAATTATTATTTGGAACTAGAATGATTATCTCTGACCTCGACAGTCAGACTTCAGTGGTTAAAGAAAAAAGCTTTGATGTCAAAGACCGTTTGGCTATTTTGCAGGACTTAAACAAAACAAGAAAAGACCTGAGCAACATACAGTTGTAACAACAGCCAACAACCACTGAAGAATCACCACCTGTCCCAGCAAGACCTGTCTGGATTCCAAAAGTCGGGGATCTAGTCAGGGAGAAGATCGTGGTAAAGAAGGAATTTGGGCCTTCTTACAGAAAAGCAGTTCCTGTCTTGTCTGTCAACGGGACAAGATCAGTTGTACTACCGCCACTTGCTGGTAAAAAGGAGAACCGAGTTGTATCGATCGACCTGGTAAAACCACAACATGTGGCCGATAACAAACAGTAGGCCAAGTGGACTCCCAATAAGTAGCAGAACACCAAGGTTTGCTACCAGTACAGAGGTCCTATCGAGGAGGCTAATCACATTCGAAACGCCTGCAGAAGAACAACAAGGACTATGCAACGATGCAATAGAACTCAGACCTCTGAAAACCCAAATAAAAACATTTAGCAGAGACACACCAATCTACAATGAAGTACCAAGTGACAATGCAAGAAACAAAAATCCTGAAGCAATTGGAACAATTGACAGAACTGCATCCGGGTACTTCATCAACTTCGATGATTCCTCTGAAGGCTTCAGTGAATCAAAGACAAAGGCATCATCAAAAACCTTTAAAGACAAAACTAAGGAACTTTTGAAACAACTGAAAGAAACATATCTGATTTCTCCATGGATTGAATTTTGGGTGGGTTTTGGTGCATTTATCCTCATACTTTGGCTAATCATGGTATTTACTTTGGGACGCTTCATTGAGGGAAAATATGCTAAAATGGACACAGCAAGTCAGAACATCAACTTGGTCCTCAAACCACACACATCTTCACACGTCGAGAAAAGAGAACTTTCTTCAGCCAACTTCACAGCCAATCCAATACCTGGTGGGGTAGCCTGGGACAACACTGACTATGAAATTTATGGTCCGGTCGAGATCCTGAAATATCCACACCAAATCAAGATCTCCTTGAGTGACTTTGCAAAACCAAACTCATTTGCTGATGATTGGGACTTCGAAAGCATTAATAACATGATGTCTGATCTAGTAATGTCTGCTAAATTTACAAAACATGATTATTTGCAAGGTTCTACAAATTATGATAGTATGTATTGCTATAACCACTATGGTAACCACTTTTTACATAAGTCTGCACAACCTAGAAATGTTTTAAATTATAATCAATGGGAACATTGTGCAACACCTCCAAAAGGGAGCTCAAGAACTGTTTACGACAAATATTCATATTTTTCAGGTTTTAACACAAGTTATGCTGAAACATTTTATTATAAATTGTCAAACAAGACAGGGATGAAAACCATGATAACCAACACAAAGTTGATATATTCAGATTCATTCTTCGAAAAAATGAATACCTTTGGATTTGATTATTGGGACAAAAATGTTGATTTGAAAAGTGTTTGGGGTACAAAAGAATGGCAAGTACAGGGTTTAGAAGCTTTGTTTAGAGCTTGCATGATCCCAGAACAAACGATATTTTTAAATGACACTGTTCAACAAACCACCTGTCTTGGCTTAGCCAAAATCAAAGATTTAAATAAACCGTCTATTCCAAAGCCAATAATGTTTAGCAATAGCTCTGATACGGATGAAGAGATAGACGTAAACCATATATTAAACCAAAACAGAACACATCCTGATTGGAAACAATGGTTGATCTGGCCCACAGATACAAATAACTGTCAAGATAGATTCCTGAATAAAACACAGGGTTTCAAAATGACCAGGCCAGACCCTAGATATCCCCAAAGACATCACCCAGGGATAATAACAACCTACAGTGTGGGCAAATTATGCCTTCAATGGCTGCAAACTTCCACACTGCCTGAAATTAAGCAACACCTAACTTTACTTACTGATGGTGCTGACTTGCGTGATTTCATACTGGGACCACGCAAACAGCGTCAAAAGCGTTTCATAGCAGCCTCTGTATATGCCGCATACAATGAGGCCTGGAAGGTTACTCAAATTGAAACAGCAGAGAGAATACGGGAAATTGACCGTATTAATTTGGAAAAATCACTTTCTGTAGTGGACAACGGGTTAATGACTCTGTCCTCCAGAATTTTTTCATTGGACAGCATTGTGTCTTCAGCAATCAATATATTATCGCAAGACTTACTGTTATTACAACATGGTCAGTCACAATTGCGTTCTATTGTACAGCTTGGCTGGACGTTACAAAATCTGCGTTCAGGCTATGTGCCTTGGCGTTTAATCAACACAACGTCACTATTCCAAATCTTTAACCTTACTGATAGACAAATCGGTATGGCGCAAAAGGGTGCTGATTATACAATCTTGAGCATTGAAAAACTAGAAAGATTACCAATGACAATGTCAGAACGACCTGTCAGTGAATGGATAATCCACGGAATCATAAATATTCCAATCTCAACCTTCAGGTTTCAATACTGCCAAAAATATATACAGGCTGGCATGTACGAGAAATTGGGAAAGGGGTACCTTAAAACAACTTGGAACCTGCCCTATTCACATGCATGTGTCAGTAATAAAGGACAGAAAGTGTTTCTTAGTGGCAACAATTGTGCTATGTCACTAAGCGGCACGCTTCTGTGTAACGGAATTAGTTTGCATGGAGCCTGTGAAGGGAATTCATAGAACCTTTCATGTCACCAGCATGGCGCACCTGCAACTGAAATAGAACCATTCTTTCAAAGACTCTATAATGGGAGTTACATTCTTATTGTAGACCGCAGATGTTGTAGTCTTATGCCCGGGACTCCTTATCTAGTCACTACGACTGCGAAGGTCAAGTGCTGTGGACGTTCTTTGTTCCCCAGCTCCTTTCCAGACAGGGAGGCAAGGGCATGGCCCAATTTGAAAATTACTTCTATTCGAATAGATACTTTAAGCAGAATGAAAACAGTGCTTCTTCAGACGCCTACAAGACTCACGTCATCAAAAGAAACGTATGATCTACAAGTCGCAAGGACGACTGCAGAGATACATACATTATTATCGACTAATTCCCCCGTACATTTCGCGGAAATCCTGAGCGAAATCTTAAATATTTCTGATACCACTGGGGTCTCAAAGGTATTTAAGACAGTATTTTCGATGGCATTAACACCATTCAAAGCCATACTGGGTATTTTTCCAGATTTCGTCCATTCGATTTTTGGCGGACTTCCCCTGATCCTGGGACTAATTGCAGGAATCCTATTCTTAGTCCTTATTTTTCGTTATGGCAACCCATGTCACAGATCAAACTCTCGCGACAATGGAAGATACGATCCTAGCCATTGGATACCGGGACCGGATATCAAAAATCCTGGGACTCTCCCGGCTTAGAGACCTAAACATGACTTGGTTTCTATCATTTCGACCAATGTGGCAAAGGTGTGTTTTACCTGTACTAAGGTGTCTGCTATGCGGAGAAGAATGCGTGTTAGACACCTGTCTGACGCTACAATCGGATGCGCCAGTGGATGCAGATACATTGTTGGTTCCTACCAAGGTTCACGCTTTGTGCTGCCCTCAAAGGCTGCCAATCCTGATGACGGCATTCCTGGAATCTTCACCACTACGATTGAAGAGTAGTGAAGTTCAAGATGAAAGCAGCATCGATCAGGTACGACCTTCTGTCAGCAATGCGAATCAGAATGTCAATGGAGACAATCATGTGCACGAATGCATGGTTACACCTATTTCCGACTTAGTGGAACTTTCCCATGAAGCTGTTGACAGTTTTTTCGAAAGCCTTAATGATATGATGTTCTCTCCAGAACAGAAATAGAGACTTTTGAGCAAGCTCGCACACGGCGTTCCCTGAATTCGGCCTTCAACTATAAAAATAAAGTCACATGAACAATTTTTCCCACCAGTTCACGGACAGCAATTTTTTAGCAGCCCCAAATTGTTTTTTACAAAATTTTCGGGACACTTATCTTCTGCTTAAAGTAAGAAACTATTCCTAGAGAACTAAGACTTCTATTTTTGGATACTTTATAAACTTTAGTTGCCCGCTGGGATGTTCACAAATATTTTATTATGTGACGAAATGGTCTCGAACTTCCTTTCTGTATAGCTATATTAAGAGCCATTTCATGTGTATTTCTCATATACCAAATAAGCAATAATGCATACAAATGCGTGTTTACTTTAGCGTTTAATTCATAGCTTAAGTGCATACAATATATATGACTGCAATTTTTCAGTATATGTGAAAGTTTCAAAATGCATTTATGTATTTTGGGGTGGTAAGGTATACACTATACTCTATAGTATGTTGTACTATGTTATACTATGCATAGATTAGTAAATATGACCATAGTTAGCGTGGAGTGGGTGTCATGTATTCCTATAGGTTCTGAATCGATCCCCCTATTCCTGACCCTATTCTGGTTAAACTAACTATCAAGTTAACTAACAGTCAGCCCATGAGGCAAGAACAGCCCCCATGATGCAGATACCGTTATCTGACGCAGTCACACTACGGCACAGGAACGTGTTATCTGATTAAGTCATAACGCTTGAGATCTAATTAGACAAGCGACATTCCTCCAGCCCCTGATAAGGCATACGACGTTCTCATAACAAATCAAACCTATGACAACCTGGAAAATCCGTGCGGCCATTGTTTTGATTTCACAGAGAACTTTAGTAAAGAATGTGCTAACGAGCAAGTCGTATGACATCTTTATTGACGTATCTATGTCCATCCTTACGTCAATCTCGGCACCTTTAAGGTATAAATATTGCCGATCTTGCCCTATGCAAACACACGCGTGGTGACGAGACGGAGCAGCCATACTTGCCGAAGCCGAGAGCAGAAGCAGACCCCGCTGGCAGCAGCCCCGCCTTCCTGACGCGCTGAGAGACGCGCTGCTATCTCAAGCCGAGAGACCCAGCACCGGCGCTTCTGGGCAGCCCTCGCAGGCAGCCTGGAATATCGAGAGCAGAGAAAGAGATACCATTCCTCATTCATCCTAACTTCCAGGTACAGAACTGAATAACCCCTCACAGAGAATTCTTTAGTTATTCACTTGGCAAAAACAAACTTAACTTAAACTGTAACTTTCTATTCCCGCCCACGCATTAGACTTAGGTCAGGTACACGGGGTAGGCGTATTTAGAAACACCAGTTGAGTACGTTTAGTCAAATGTATATGTGTATGTAAATATATTTTAATCATTTTAAACATCATATGGCTCAGAAACCATATCAATGTTTTTACAGTATTATTTTATACTATTGCTTTTAATGTATGCACTTTACTTAACTATAAGTATTGCAATAATATCGATCCATTTCTCTTGTACGAGAAAAGAGACTGATCAATAAATAACACCTTTTTATTGAACACGCCCGTCTCTTCCTTTTCTCTACAATCTGATGAGACTAAGAATGCACGTACTGACTGAGTAAAATAATTGCCTTGTGCTCACACGACTCTCGAGATTGACTCTTGATTAGGGGAGAGCAAAGTTGTCATGTTCTATGGTTGTCAGAAACTAAATCCCTTCTTGTCTAATCAGGGAAGTTAATTCCTCCTTGAACATTCGAGAAAGTTTCTAGCGAACTCTGAGCTACGCTGGCAAACCCAAAACTTAAGTCTAGTATCGACAGTAGTAGACCTAGTTAACGTCTGGCCTAGGCCTTTACTGCTGTAGGTATTATTCCAATGCGCAGAGCCTATTGGGAAAATAGGAGCTACACTACAATTGAGCACGGCATATGGATTATCTTTTCGATTCTCCTACTTCACCTGTGTCCAGCCTGTATTTCACTGCCTGACCTGTGATTTCCATTGGGCCATTGATTTGTGTCTCTGCGGACCGGTTTCTCATGACGTCGATTTTAATCAGCTGATGAGTCCTATCATTGCTCACGAGTTGGTTTGTTCTGACGAGAGGATTATGGCCTTAGCAGTGGCGCATGGACTAATGGGTCCCTGGGATATATTGTCGGCAGCACAGACTTTCTTGGAACTAAGTTTTCTTGAAAACCCACCGAGCTGTCCTCTGATGGTTATAGAGGATCCGGTGCTGGGAGAACACGAATGTTCCTTTCATCTTTTAAATTGGATGGCTGAACTATTTTCGGATGAGGACAGTGAATTCCTGTTAGAGGCAGTTGCTGCTTACTTTTCATATACAGTTTTATCATAGACACTGCCTCGGATTGACGCGCTGATTAATAGCATTTCATTGATTTTATTGACTTATTTGTCAAGAAATTTTTGTTTTACTTGCCTATTGGCTTGAGCCACGTTATATTTTTGGGCTATTTTTTAGCATTACTTTTTAAAGTTTAGTTTCGATTCATGCTCGTTTACTGTTGAGTTCTGCTCTCATGTGATGGCACTTCTGTTGTGATATTTAGTCCGTTCTCGGATCATGGGGGGGTGTCATATAGCTCCTGTATATCCTTATATCGTGTTAAGTTAGCGTAGGTACATTTGATGTTTAAACACCATTTTTCTTTCTTGCAACTTCTGCACACGACACTTAATTGTTGACTTAGCTTTCAACCTAGTAGTTTGCCGTGGTGTATGTGAGAATAATATGTTATTGCTCTGATATCAGCTTTGCTTAATAAACTATGTCTGCATGAAGAGTGCTGAAGTTTCAGGAACAACACGATATGGAATTGTTATGAGGTCTGATCTCCACGCCTTCATAGTCATAACACAAGTGCAGCCTTTGCCAACTCTGGCTTCAGGCGGGATTGATATTGCTTTGCACGAGGCACATAGAACACACTTGATGCGGTGCACATGCAGAGAGAGCTGGTGTATGCTGATGTGATTCCTTTCATGCTAGGACACTAAGGTATGGGCCCGCCCTAAAACAACCCAAAGAGACCTTCTTAGCTAATAATATAATATATGTGTTAGGGTGGGTGAGATATAAGTGTTGTTAACTCTTATTCATTAAAGTATGTTAACATGCTGTCACCATTCGCTTTTTATGTCTTAGTAACTATGCTGGTAATTTTGCTACTGATAATAAGTATACTTGTATTATCTAAGATACTGCGCCTGAGAAGACGGCATTAGTAAATAAAGATTTCAAATGCACATGTGTTCTTCTTTACTCCATGTTCTGGTTTGTAATGATAACATAACGAAAGAGTGTTCATGAGTCCCACGTACCCTGAGGTACAGTAAGTTCATGTTCTGGTTTGTCTAAACATTGGGAGTTTGATATGTCCAATGAGACACTGTAGCTAGCTCGGTAAGGGGTGAGTTGGGTACTAAGGTGTGTTTTGGGTCACCCTAATTCGCCGAGGTTCCACTCCTCTGTGCACAGTTCTGTGTGAGAACAGAAACCCTGCGACACCACATCACTCACAGACACCACCACATCACTCACAGACACCACCACATCACTCAGACAACACCACATCACTCACAGACACCACCACATCACTCACAGACACCACCACATCACTCACAGACACCACCACATCACTCACAGACACCACCACATCACTCACAGACACCACCACATCACTCACAGACACCACCACTTCACTCACAGACACCACCACATCTCTCACAGACACCACCACATCTCTCACAGACACCACCACATCTCTCACAGACACCACCACATCACTCACAGACACCAACACATCACTCACAGACACCACCACATCACTCACAGACACCACCACATCACTCACAGACACCACCACATCACTCAACCCAACCACATCATCACTCAGCACCACAACAGCACTGTCCTTGCTTGCTACCAACAAGCATTGCCATAGCCAATAGGACCCGCATTAGGAAAGTGTAAGCTATTGGCTTTGTGAATAACAATGCTAATAATTTATATATTTTCAAAGCCAACACATGTTAAAAAAAGTTGTCATTTACAATACCAATAGCTCACACTTTCCTAATGCGAGACCTATTGCATTGCAAATGCTTGTTAAGACTGGTTGGAGGTGCATGGGGTGAACGTGCAGGGCCTTCCGTGACGAGTCTGCTGCTTTGATTCCCATACTGAGAGCGTAAAATGTGCCTGCAACTTATAAGGCACAAGTGTGCAGTGCTCTGTCTGACGCCATCTTGGACTGCGACATCCGCTCTACTGTATCATGAGTATCTAACACAGAACTTAATGGCTAGCTGCGCCTTTCGATTTGTATAGCAGGCAAGATGATTCAGAGAGTTAACACACATTGCTGACATCAAATTACTGGTTCCAGTTGTCGGTCTCATCCATTCTTATTTAAAGTGCTTACAGACCACTGTATGATGCACTATACAAAATGTTATAATGAGGAGCCACACATTGGATGGGCGAGGAACTGGCCTGAAATGAAATACAAGGTATCTGTAGGCAGGTCAAAGTTGGAAAAGCAAAGGGTGGGAGCGACAGGAAGAGGAGACAAGCTTTGAAGAGATGCAACACAACTTTACCAAGGGTTAGGGAATGAGCCATGGACAGCAGGGTATAGAGGGCAAGTAAAAGAAGCTTCTCTTTCTGCATCAAACACTGACAGGGGATAAGCTTAATTTGTGCTGCTGGTGGGCACCGGCGCTCATTTTTGGCAACCAGAACTTATTTTTTAATATTAGACTTTAAGCAAGAGAGAGAAAGGTAGAAACAAGCCAAATAATGTGAAAGATAAAGATGGGAAAAAGTAATAAAGGGATAAAAGACGGATGAAAAGGAACCAGCGAGAGATAAGATAAAGAAAGACAGGGTGGTGGGAAAAGGGTAAAGGCTTTGGTATTTGAAAAAAAACAGCATTCGGCCACCCCAGCCTTCAGGGTTGCCAGCAGCAGGCTCCCAAAGGAAAACTTTGAACCCCTGCACTTTTTTTTATATATAATGTAATCTGTAAACCGGACGTTATCCACAAAACATTTGTGATCTTGGTGAGGAGTTTGTGTACCTTATCTCCAGGTTCCCTGATAATGACTGCTCATCACCAGCTTCTTCCCAGTGTTTATGCCCATCAGTCCCACATCATGTTTGGTGTATCTGTAACCTCCCAAAACATGCAAAAAGTGTTATGTTTTGTGTGCTGAACTATTTGGTTGGTTTTGTTTCTTAAAAATCAAGACTCGGATAATAAAAAATGTAGTATGTATGTGAATTCACAATGCTAAAATAAGCATTGGTCCAGTACTCTGTAAATCTAATTTTCTCTAAAGAAAACCTCTAGGTGAGTGTCTTCTAGCAATGCGAGACTTTCATTCCTTAAATAAGTTTTGTCGTAATCTTTGACATTATTCTTTTTCAATATAATTTGTGATGTAAGGTGTCTATTCCAATATTTGTAAATGATCCCTGAATAAAGTTGTGCATTGTGGTAGCATGATTCCTCTTAACATACATTGTATATAGCATTTAAAACCAGGGTTTAATTTGAGCTGGCAGTTTCCGGTGCTTGACACTGGCACTTAATTGTCAGCACCAGCACTTGAAACTATACTCTACAAGTTAGCACTGTCTGGCTAATTTAGAGATGACAACAACAACAGTTAATTATTTATTCAATATACATTGAAATAACTGCTACCCCCTTACCCTCCCACCAAGCCATTCTTATAACTTAGGGGGCCTGGAATATTCCAAATTGTCACACTGGTAGGGTTGTAGGGTGATGGTCAGTAAGTGTGTTGTCACTATCATTGGTAGCACAGGCATGGGCAATGTGTGGTGCAAGCTGAAGTGGCCTCCTGATGAGAGCCCTGGCACCAGGCACGTAGCTAGGCACTCTGCCACCTGTGGCAGACCCTGCCTTTTGCCGCCGCGCCGAAGAGCTGGGGGGTGCTGGAGAATATTTTTGCCGCTGCCCCCAAAACTCGCACAGCCGGGTTACGCGTCTTTGCTCTTTCTCACCTCGTGGAACAGGAAGCACAGCCAGGCCCCACTGACCTATGTTGTGATTGGTTGGCACACAGGCACCCCAGACCAATCGCAACACTGCAATGCAGAGTTGTGATTCGTTTTGAGCATCCTGGTTGGACGCTCAAACAGGGAATGGGGGCCTGGGCATGGTCTCCATGCATGCTGTAATGCAGCCTGCATGGAGCACAGGAAAAGAGTGCATGATTCGTTTGGGCGGTCCGAGATTCATGACCAAACAGTTATTGTGCACTTAGGAGTGGACAAACCACTCCTCCCTTGCTCCAAGAGCAGAGCATCAACCTCCAAAGCAGCAGGAAACATAAAATGATAATAACTGAAAGTCTGTTATTACCATTTTATGTTTCTACTTCTTGCACTGCTTGAAAGCAGTGGGCGATGCTCTGGAGGAGCCGCCACTGCCACTATGTGCTCTAAGATGTCACTGTGACTGTGAGAAATATACACATCACGAGGCTGTGTGCTGATCACACGTGAACCTTACTTCACGCTAATGATGGGACAACATTTGCAGCATCATTTGAATGTTTTTTTTTCGGTCTGTGAGATAGGGCGCCAGTGCATGCATCTTTATTTCTGTCTCCGTTCCACCATAGTGACAGTTTACGTGCATTGAGTTGAACTAGAGATGATTTTCTTTTTTGTTTGTCTTACTAAAACTCTGACTGAAAGTTGCTTTTCTGGCCCCCATTCCAAATGCTGTGCTACTAAGATAGGGCAATAGCAGGAGTTACCAGCTCCAATGGAAATACCTGATCCGCTGTATCACTGTGGGCCCGGCGGGTCTGGTGCACAGCCTGCAGCCGCTGTGTCCACTGGCAGACTCGGAGCGGAGGAGGTCCATGCGGTAAGTCGAGAGGGGGTGACACCATGAGTTACCTGCACCGGGTGACACCAACCCTAATGACGCCACTGACGAGGTGGAAATAGACTTGTAAATGGATCTCCCCCGCCTCCCCTGTGGGATACCATTGAGTGTTATGTAAACAAGAAGAACAGAATGATTTGTACTCAAAATCTTTTGTTTACTTTCTAGATACATTCTAATTTTGAAGTTTGGAGTTTATTGGCGGACATACACTTTATCTGCTGTATCTAACCAGCATACAGTGAGCTGTTGTATAAATATGAAGCCACAGATGTTGGGAACTCTAAAGGGTATAATCAGCACAAGTCCACAACCAGAGATAGTGCCTATGCAGGTATTCAGCAAGGGAACACGACAGAGGATCTCTTATTGGAGGACAGGAATATGACTGTTATATCTCCTCTTGAACCAGGTAAATCATAGAAGTCCCGGAAGATCGGGTAGTAGATTTTGAACGAAGGTCATGAAATAAAATATTTCTTCTGCTAAAAGGTACATCATCTCACATTTCATCAAAACATCATAAAATGTATTCAAATATGCATCATAGTATTATACAACAGCAGTACATAGTACGTAGTGATAGACATATAAAAGTTTCACAATTGTGTATGTGCAAAGTCAACCATTTTCCCATCAACATGAAACCATTAGATAAACAGGATATTCCCTAGGACACCTTAATAACACGAAGAAAGTACAAATATGCTCAAATGAGGGGTTAGTAGAACCTAGAGTAAATGCAAAAATTTTGCTTGCATAGCCATGTTTTTTTACCAATGATCGTTAATTGTTTTTGACCATTTCAATATTTTTATTGTTAAAACATGGTTTAAAGCCCTTCGATTTTTCATCGAAACTATGGTCCAAAAGATGATCTGCTTTCCACTTCTCTTTCTGGGGATCTCAATAGAGTTTTATTTGCCCTGTCTGATATTGAAGTTAGTCAGGAATGGGGGTTTGCCTCTGGCGTGTAGGGATGAATGAACCTGTGAAGTCACCACTCCAAACTGGTAATTGGAAAAACCATACGTTTATTAACCGCTCGTCTCCACAGCTTCCAGGGAAAGGGAAACAGTCCCTGGCAGTTTGAACATCAACATTCCATAGCCATGGAAACAAGCATATTAGACAAGTAATAGCATTACTACAACATCTCCCTTCTTTACAACACAAACAAAATGGGAGGATTAGAAAACTTAACTCTGCAAGAAAGTACGCAACAGAAAAAGACACAGGAAGGAAAAAAATAAGATGCAAAAGGAAAATAAGCTCGAAAAACTCAAGGCATTGCAAATACCAAATGATAGCACAGTATAACAGTATGTGCATCACATTTCAGTTTAAAAAGAACAAAGACGATATAACAGATCCATGCGTTGTGTTGGGACGATATCACAGATCTATACATTGTATTGGGACTCTCTTACTCCCACTTTTCCGCAAAAAAGGAACATGAGCAGGAATACCCGGGACACTAGAACTGGAAGCACCTTGATCAGACATATCCGATGAATGTTCTGGACCGAAATCCAGGCCCATTTGGCATACAGATTGATTTGGAATCCTTTAAATCATTGATAAATTCCACCAACTCTTCCTGTTAACTCTTATTGCATAACGAGAAGTAGCATCCATTTGAACAGGAGGACCAAACTTTGACAAACCTTTAGGGACACTATGAGGAAGTCTGATTTTCACCTGTTAGAGCTGGGGATCTCTAGTTGGCAATGGTATACACCTTTGTCCAAATAGGGACCCTTGCTTCTAAGTCAGGATAAGGGGATTACACTCCTAAATAACCCCTGCTCTCCCCCTTGGTAGTTTGGCACGAGCAGACAGGCTTATCTCAGAGGCAGTGTGTTAAGCATTTGTGAATATACACAGTAATACAGTGAAAACACTACAGATGGACACCACACAGGTTTTATAAAAGTAAGTATTCTTTATACAGACTTAGCACAAGACCACAAATGACAAAAATCCACAATACTGTACTTAAGATTGACTTAAAGATGGTAAAAGTTGCTTGGTTTAGGTTGGTGTTAAATGCGACACAGATCTCACAAAAGTACCTGGATACATAACACAAAACAAACAAAAGGCTCGCAGAGGGAGATGAGTCGGTTCCGTGCTCCGGGGGAGATGATGCGTCGCACCTTAATGCTTGTGCAGGATAGGGGATGCGTCGTGTTCCTTACCGGTGCGGGAGTGATGCGTAGGTTCTCGACCTGTGGCCCGGTTGGTATGCGCAAGATGGCGCCTCGATGCGATGTGACAATCCTGGTGCGATGCGATAAGATGGCACCCGTGATGTGATGATGCAAAGACAATGTGTACACACCCTGGCAGCCTTGCAATGACTCTAAACTTTGGAGTCGCGACAGGCCCTGCAACATGCTTCTCCGGTGATGCAACGGCATCCAACTCGATGGCCCCACGCTTCTCCGGTGATGCGACAGAACACAGCTTCGAGGAAGACACGCTACCTGGGAGATGCGGCAGAGGCACGTTACTCCGGCGATACGGCGACACGCTTCATCTCGTTGCGTCGCGCTCCCAGCGACACGCAGGCTTCTGCAGATAGAATTCCCAGCAAGGGAATTCAGAGGGGAGCTGGGGTGAAGTCTTGTATCCCTGAGACTTCAGCAGGAGGCAAGCACAAGTTCAAACCCTTGGAGAAATATTCTGTAAGATGATGAAAGTTCTTTGAAAGTTCCTTCTCCTTTCCTTGGCAATACAGAAACCACGGCAGGCCAACCCAGCAAACAGCACACTGGCAGAGAGGCAGTCCAAACTCCTACAGCTTCCTTTGTTCTTCTCCTTGGCAAAAGGGTTGTCTTGTTCCCAGAAGGGATCTAAAGTTCTTGGGTCTGGGTCCCAATATTTATACTACTTTTCTATTTGTTTTCTGAAGGCAGAGGGGCCTTTGCCCAATCCAAACCAGTTCTGGAGCACTCTGTTTACATGACTCCTTCTTTCCTTTCACAGTGCAGGGCAGAGACATCAGCCGCACTCCAGGGGTTGGAACCAGCATTGTGGAGGGAAGGCACAACCTATTCAGGTCCCAGGTGCAAGTCCTCCCTCCCATCTAATGCAGATCTCCCTATTCACCACTGGGTTTACTCATACTGTCTCATGGAATCCCCCACCCTGTCACTCAAACTCCAGACAAGGAATACACAGCCTAGCAGAGGTAGGCCTGGATAGTTAGACAAGAAAATACCTACTTTCTAAAAGTGGTATTTTCAAACACAGAATATTAAAACCAATTTTACTAAAAGATGTACTTTATCATTCTGAGTTGTGAGACCTGTGTCACATGTAACACCAATTGGAACTAAGCAACTTTTACCATCTTTAAGTCAATCTTAAGTACAGTATTGTGGATTTTTGTCATTTGTGGTCTTGTGTTAAGCCTATATAAAGAATACTTACTTTTATAAAACGTGTGTGGTGTCTATCTGTAGTGTTTTCACTGTATTACTGTGTATATTCACTTGAAACAGCTCAAGCATCTGTGCAAGAAATTGAAAGTTGCTACACCGGGCATTTCTAAAAAGGAGCTCTACCAATAGGTGCTGAGGGCCTGGGTAGAAGCAAGAAATGTCCCTGATCTTGTGGTGGAGCCAGCTGGGGATTCAGATGGGCAAATAGATAGGCCAGTGTGTCCAGCCAGGGGAGGGCTACCGTCCCCACCTGGCAGTAGTATCTCTTCTAAAGACCTGTCCCCCAGAGAGTTGGAAGACAGGGAGATTAATAGGGCACACAAGCTGGAGATGGCTAAGCTTAAGCTGGAGGGTCAGAGGTAAGCAGAGAATAACAGATTCTCTTTGGAGAGAGAGAGAATGAGAATGGAACATGAGAGGATGTTGAGGGAGTTAGAGATCAAGGCAAAGGGCTTAGAGATCAATCCATTGGATGGCAGCGCACACTCTGTGCCTTCAGAAAGCAGGGTATATATCCCCAAGGATGTCATCAAAGATTTCCATAAGCATGAAGATATCAGGCAGTGATTTGCAGCCTATGAAATAGCAATGGTGGCCCACCGAGTCCCTGAGAAGGATTGGGGAATGGGGTTATGGGGCCGCTTTGTGAGTGAATGGAGGGATACTTTGTTAGACCTACCCAGTGAGAATAGGATGTCTTATGCCCACATGAAGGAAGCACTGATGACAAGATATAATTTGACTCCAGAACTCTATAGATAGAGGATCAGGAATTGTACGTAGCTGGAGGGAACCACTTGGGTAGAATATGTATCTTTTGTTTGCAGAGCTATGGATGGTTGGGTGAAGGATAGCAAAGTGGATACTCCTAAAGCGCTCTGTGATTTGATTGCAAGGGAGCACTAGTCTGATAATTGTTTTCCAGAGCTACGCCAGCACCTTATTGATAGCAAGTTGACTAATCTTAGGAAGCTTGCTGAGGAGGCGACCGCTGGGTCAGTACCAGGGTCCACAAGGGTCTTGTGGGAGACTCCGCCAAAGGTGGGCAGGGTCTCCAGCAGAAGAGTGGGGGGACAAGGGTAAACAGAGGGAGTTCCAGAAAGGGCCCCAAAGTAATTCCCAAGGGAACCAAGGGAAGGTTCCCAGCCTCCCCCTGAGAAGAAGTCAGAACCCCCGACAGGTAAACCTGTTCATATGGGGCCTGTTACCTGCTTTTAGTGTAAGCAGGTGGGACAGCGTTTGTATGATCCCCAGTGTCCCCAAAAGGGTCAGTATGTGCCACCCTGTCAGATGACCAGTGTAGCCCTGGGAGTGGAGAAGTTTGACCAAGCTGGGTGGGGTCTCGCAGAAATGTCCCTCGTCTCATTAGGAGACTTTGAGATGGACCCTAAAACTCAGCTGCCTGACAACACTAAAAAGTACAGGCAGTGGGTGACCATCAATGGCCATAGAGTGGAGGCTCTTAGAGACACCAGGGTCGGTGTGACAGCTGTCCAGTGTCACTTTGTATCTGAAGAGCAGGTGGTCCCCAATGCATTCTTCCCAGTTGTTGCAGCTGACAACACAGTAAGCCATTGCAAGGTGGCTCAGGTTCCCTTTAAGTGGGGGGGTCTCTGGTACTCATCAAGTAGCTGTGAGGCCAGCCATGCCTGTTGATTGTTTGTTAGGCAATGATTTGGAAAGCTCCCCTTGGGCTAAGATGGAGAAGAAGGCTCATTTAGAGATGTTGGGTCTGCCTGAGTGGGCGTGTGTGACGTTGTTACACAGTCTCACAAAATGACCACTTAGATCATTATCATAATGTGGGCGGATGTTGTAGAATGAGGAAGATCGTCTACGTTTCGACCCCATTTGTTCTAGGGAAACTGAAACCATTAGGCTTGGGTCTTCACCAGGACAAAAAACTGTGGGGGCCTTATTCAGGCCTTATTCAGGCACCCACCGTTGTTTGTCCTGATGAAGACCCCAGCCTAAGGGTTTCAGTTTCCCTAGAACAATAGTTGTCCAAACGTCGACGATCTTCCTCATTCTACCACATCTGCCCTAATTATGATAATATTCTAAGTGGTCATTTTGTGAGACTGTGTAACAACGTTGATTGCCATTTATGTACTGAATGTGGCTGAACATAAGAGCCAACATGCTGTGTATTTTTTTGGTTTAAATTCGGGTCCTACTGACCAGTTTTATATCACCATTTTTGTTCCCCAATCCCCACGTATCCTTGCACTTCCCACCCGTCCTCCCTGGGGCACTGCTTTTTGGTCAATATGTGATGAATATTGAACCTAACAATTAAAATGTAATGTTTGAACACACATTGTGTTTTCTGGATTCTATGTGAATGGTAACATTGTAATCCTATATATTGCTTTGAAAGTATTCTTTCTAAATTTTACATTTATCTTCTCTGTGTCCTTCTAAAGGTTCCACACTGGGACCACTTGTAACTGTACTATTTAGAACCCAGGTCCCAGTGACTGTTTGGGTATACCCCTCTTTTGTACCCCTTCCTACTGGGGATGGCTCATGACATACCTTTAGCTGGACATCTGGGGAAGAACAAGACCTTTGAAAGGCTTGTCTCCCACTTTTATTGGCCCCAGATGCGGAAGTGTACAGATACTTATTGTAGAACTTGTCTAACTTGCCAGCAAAGTGGGAAAAGTGGCTCCTCTCCAAACTTTCCCTGTAGTCAGTACCCCCTTTGAAAGGGTGGGCATTGACATTGTGGGGCCACTGGACCCCAAGACAGCCATGGGCAACAGGTTTATCCTGGTCTTGGTGGACCATGCTACCCGGTACCCGGAAGCCATCCCGCTCAGGACACTGACGGTCCTCGTGGTGGGACGTGCACGGATGGGGATTTTCTCTCTTCTGGGGTTCCCCAGAGAGGTGGTGTCTGACCGAGGTATAAACTTCATTTCCAGTTAAATGAAGTCTCTGTGGAAGGAGTGTGGTGTTACCTATAAGTTCACCACTCCTTACCATCTCAACCAGGTAATGGGCTGGTTGAGAGATTCAACCGGACTCTTAAAGGCATGAACATAGGTCTTGAGGAACCGATGAGGCGTAAATGGGACGTACTCTTGCCATGCCTTCTGTTTGCTTACTGTGAGGTACCACAAAAGTCCCTAGGGTTCAGCACCCTTTAACTGTTGTATGGACATCCGGTAAGAGGACCTTTGAGTATGGTCAAGGAAGGCTGAGAGCAATCTCCCAGGAAACCTCCCCGAGATGTATTCAGTTACATGCTGGCCTCCAGGAACCAGACTCGGCAATTCAGAGATCTCGCTCAGGTGGATCTGGAAGTCAGACAGGATGAGATGAAGCGGTGGTACGGTCAGAATGCCACTCTGATTGAGCTTCAGCCTGGACAGAAAGTTTGGGTCATGGCCCCTGTAGAGCCTTGTGCACTCTAGGACAGGTGGACCGGTCCATTTGAGGTGGTGGAGTGCAAGAGTGATGTCACCTACCTCGTGAACTTACGGTCTCCAAGGAACCCTTTGCGGGTCCTACATGTTAACCGCCCGAAGCCCCACTTAGAAAGGTCCGAGGAGGGCATGCTCCTAGTGACGGTAGATAGAATGGCGGAGGAGACCAAGCCTCTTCTTGACCTCCTGTCTGTAACAGAGCAAGATGGGTCCGTGGATGGTGTCAGCCTCTCTGCCACCCTGACCCCTGATCAGCAGCAAGATTGTCGCCTACTGTTGGGATAATTCTCGAATTTGTTTTCCTTGCCAGGTCGGCATATCAGTGACAGACTGCACACAGGCCTTGCAATGGCAGGCCTGAGACACACTTTACAAGCTGCTTCTGTGCTGCATGCCCACCACCAGCAGCATTTGATTTACAAGCCCTGGGCACACATGGTGCACTGTACTAGGGTCTGACATGTAAATCAAAAAACCCAATCATGGAGTCACTAATCAATACACCAATTTTACATAGGGAGCACTTGCACTGTGGCACTGAATAGCAGTGGCACAGTGCCCAAAGCATATAACCTGCAAAACATATCAAAAACAGAGGAGGCAATCAGTAAAAATGGAAGGGAAACTCACGCTAATGATGCCAGGTCTAACATCACCCAATCACACACTTTACCTCTAGAGCACCATTCCCTCTTGTACTTGTCACTATTGGATAAGTATTTCAACAGAACATTTGCTAGGTTCCTCACCACCAGCCACACTGGACAAAGGGGTAGAAATTGTAGAACACAAACACCAATGTCACATCCACTTTGGACAAATACTAAAAGTGGACACTCTACCTAGCACCAATTCAAAAGGACTCTTTCTAACAGCCACACATGGGGTAGTGCGATGAGCCCATAACTTGCTCTGCACTGCTTCTCTGACCTCCACCCTGTTTGAACTAGCCCATTGAAAGCATTCAACAAAAATACGATTCATGCGTTAAATAAAACCATTACACTGAGGGTGATAAAGAGCGAAAGGACGATGAGCGATGCCAGACTGACTGAGAAAATCTGACGATTCCTTTTGAAACAAATTGTACCTCATTAACCAACACTAATTCTTTAGGAAAACCCTCTCTGGCAAAAAGGCTCTCAAAGAATTTGATGACTTCTTGAGTGTTGAGATCAATCATAAAATGTACCTCCCACCACTTGCTCTAGTAGTTGGCAATCACCAACGCAAATTTATATTTGTTGGGTAGAGCATTAAAAGGTCCAACAAAATCAACAGCCAATTTCATCCAAAGACCAGAAGGAAGGGCCACAACTAGTTTTGGAGGGGTAACAGTTTTGACAACGTTATCACCAGAGCAACAAATAAGACCTCTGATTGCATCATTGATTTGACGATCCATGGAAGGCCACCAATATACTGCACAAATTCTGCGTTTGGTGTAGGTCTGCACAAGTTGATCCTTGTGGCCTGCTTTTACAATGTGATCCCTCAGGCAAACAGGAGGCACAAACGTGTCACCTTGCAAATTCATTTCACCACCGTAAAGAGAAAGTTTATCAGCAATTTTGGAAAACGGTTGGAGCAAACTATCAAGATGTTTTTCCTTCGGCCAACCATGGACAATATAGTCCTTAACTTTGTTGAGTAAACAATCACAGCCAAAGCATCAAACCATTCCTTTTCATTGAAGAAAACAACACTACAAACAGCAATAGCAGCGATTAAACATTCCTCATCATCACCAGGTAAATCAGTATCACTAGCAAAGTAATAGTGATCTGGAAAGAAAATCAGGTCTGATATTTCTTCCACCTGGAGTATAATGAACCAAGAAATTGTATTGAAGCAATTTAGAACTAAGTCTGGCAATCCTAGGGTTATGCTCTTTCACCACAAGCCTATTCAAGATGGGAAAGAGAGGCTTGTGATCAGTTAACAATTTGAAAGTCCTACCCCACAAAAGGCCTGATATCTTTTGACTCTATAAACAACAGCGGTCCATAGAAAGGTAAAGTAAGGGAAAATTGATGAAAAATAGACACAACCGTACTCTATTTTGAAAAAGTCTTGCCCAGCCGGGCAAGGCTTAGATGTTTATATATAGAAAATATTCAACAATTATAACAATTATACAAGGTGGGACACAAGCCTGTGGCCCACAGTGAGATACACAAGGAACATACATAACAAGGGGGCTTTTTTAGGCAAAAAAGCAGGTTCGCAGTACTTCCAATCTAATCGTGGCAAAGTACCGCAAAGGAATAAACCATGACACCTTTACAATTATTTCAAATGTCTATTTAGTATAAGGTGTTCATTAGTGTCGACGGCGTTTCGATTCGCTTCTTAAATCATGCGAATCATCATCAGGACTAGAATTTGAGCCTAAAGATAGCCTTAATCGCCTAAAGAAAAAGAAAAACAAGGTTACCGGAGGCCCACGGTTGAGGCTTCCTGTAAAAAGGGGGGAGATAATACGTCATAAAAAAAGGCCACTTTTCTATCAATCCTGCTTTCCAGTATGCGTAGGTTCATGCTGTCTAATTGTGATAAATTATCTACATAGCATTATTCAGTGGTTTCAGGCTAAATTATTGAAATAAGTGAGAATTCTGTATTGGTCACCATACGTTGGTTCAACTTAAAACACAAAACGGGATACAGTTTTATCAGGCAATCATCCAGTGATTGGTGACATGTAACCAGAAGGTAGTCGAGATAGAGGGTGACTGAGCCTGTTGGTTCAAAATTGGTGGAACAGTGCAAACGTATCGGCGATGTGCATTAGAAAAGTGCCCGGTTGTGATCGCTTATTGCGTAATTCGTCCGGTTATTGATCGAGAAAACCGTTGAAGTGTGCCAAAATTAAAGTTACGGCGTGTCGGGTTCAAATTAAGGATCAGGAGTGATTGGCCGCGTTGTACTCAGCATAGGACGAATGGCAGCGGAAGGAGTAATAGTCTGTTGTTGATATAACAAGGCAAGGCGATGTGTTGTCCAAGCGGAATAAACGGATGCCTATGGGGGTTAAAGTGAGTGTATTGTTACGAAAAGAAGTGCTGCAGTGCCGTTACAAAACGTGCGTCGCAAGGAAGTTGTAACATCTTACCCCGATTGGCAATTAGTTCCATATGAAACTGTCCCTCCTAGATGATAGGTCTGTAGGGAACAAATATTAGGCATGTAAGTGTTGGGGATCTACTGGCTCTAAAGCGGTAGTGATCGCGGGCTTGTGATTCCGTGTGCTTCCCAATATACGGGATCAGTGGTCCGTGGAGTGTCCTTAGTGCCGATGCAACGAGAATAACAACTGAGCGCTCATAGGAGGTTTAAAGAGGGGCGCTTCAGAGTGAGCCAGTGCTTGATAGGTCAGACAGAGTGAGCGTGATAGACAGTGAAGAAGGACTCTCTAAGAGTTTGTGATATCAACGCTGCCATTTTAAACCGGGTGAAGTTTAAAAGAAAAAACCATAGAACTGAACATATATACGGCCTTAGAATGGAGAAAAAGGGAAAAGTGACATTAATTGTAAAAAGCAGTACATACAATTTAAAGCACATGGTAAATGATTTGTACAATGTTTATAACAGAAGTATCAGGTGTCTTTAGATAAGCGAATTGCGGTCCTCAAGAAGGTTCAGGCCTGTGTTAAGGCTATCTGTTCGTAAAATCCATTTCAATTCTTCTTTATTGAGAATTCGCACAATGTCTCCCCCCCGGGGGGGTACCTTTATTGCCGCAATTACTGTCCAGCGAATTTCATTTTCAGAGTGGCCCATCTGGGCAAAATGTTCCACAAGTGGGGCATTAGCAGTTTTACATCTGATCCGACTTCTGTGTTGTGAGATGCGTATGCGTATTTTTTTAGTAGTTTGTCCCACATAGATTATGTCGCATGGACAGAAAATGGCATAAATCACATTACATGAATTACAATTGGTAAATGATTTCAATTCACTTTTAACATTTTTGAAGACAAATTCTTTACAAGCAGTTGTGAATTCGCAGACCACACAATTACCACACCTAGCATGTCCCTTGAGTGGCTGCAACAACCATATGTCATTCAACGCTTGGTTGGTCTTTTCAGTGGGCGGTAGAGCGGCCCTAACTATTTGGTCCCTGATGTTCTTGTTTTTCTTAAACGCAAATAGCGGCTGGTCTAGATTGAGTGAGCCGGCATTCAGAATTGGCCAGTTTTTTTGTATTGTTTTACGAATAGTGTTGGAAACAGATGTGAAAGTAGTTACACACACCAACCGTTCCGTTTTAGTTTTCACTTTGGGTTCTAGTAGGGTTTCGCGCGGGCAATACCATTCGCGTTTCATGGCGTTTCTGACTAAGCGTCTGGGGTAGCCTCTGAATGTAAGTTTGGTACAGAGTATCTTGCACTCTTTGAAGTAGTCTGCTTTCATGGTGCAGTTCCTTCTTACTCTAACGAACTGGGAATAAGGGAGACTGTCCCTTAGGGCTCGGGATGATTGCCTCATAATTTAGAAGAGTATTTCTTTCGGTGGGTTTCCGAAAAAGGGTGCTTATCAAGGACCCTTCTGTGTGTTTAATGCATAGGTCCAAGAATGGGATTGACTCCTTTTCGGAGGTAGAAGTGAACCTTAGTCCCCTGTGGTTATTGTTGAGCCAGAGGCAGAATGCCTCTAGGTCTTCATCGGTGCCTTTCCAAATCAAAAAAATATCATCTATATATCTCTTCCATTGAATTATCCTATGTCTGAATGGGTTAGAGGCTGCCAGTATATTTTGCTGTTCAAGATGGTCGACATACAAAATGGCTAGAGTGGGCGCAAAAATAGCGCCCATAGAGGTACCTCGTACCTGCTGGTAAAATTGGCCCTCGAAGACAAAAAAGTTTCTGGTTAGGCACACTTCCAAGAATTGCATGATAAAAGAGGTGGGCATATTGTGTGGCCTGGGTCTACTGTCAAGAATATTTTCCATAACTAGGAGCGAGTCTCTTTGTGGAATATTAGTATACAGCGACTCTACGTCCAAGGTACATAGAGTCTCTGTAGTGGGATTGAAGGGGTGGTTCTCAAAGAGGTTGATAAAGGCCATGCTGTCCCTGATGTAACAGCTCGTAATTGGTACAAAATCTTTCAGAAAGTAGTTTACATATTGGCCTAATGGATCCAGCACAGAACTACAGCCAGAGACAATAGGTCTACCGGGTGGGTTGGGTAATCGTTTATGCACCTTTGGGAGGGTGTAAATGACCGGGGTGCGAGGGGTTTTGACATTAAGTTAGGCATGTTCATATTTACTCAAAAAAACGATGTTAAGGCCTTCATCGCTAATTTGTCTGATGAGTGTTTGCAACTCTTTGGTTGGATTAGTGAGGAGTTTGCAGTAGTGATCAGTGTTGGAGAGTTGGGAGAGGATTTCGGTTTTATATAGGGAAGTCTCTTGCAGGACAATCCCTCCCCCTTTGTCCGCTGGTTTGATGACCAGGTTTGTATTAGCGCGGAGATTTGAAATGGCAGTTTTTTCTTGAAATGATATATTGTATGGGATATAGATGTGGGAATCGGACAGGCGTGAGACTTCTTTCATAATTATTTTCTCAATAGTGACGATTTCACTTGGTATCATGTTGGCTGTCGGGAGAAAGGTCGAAGGTGGCCTAAATGGTGTATTGGAGTGTTTCGGGGTACTGGGGTTCTGTAAGAAAAAAGCATGTAGTCTAATAGTCCTGAAAAACCAGAGTAGCTCTGTTTGGAGTTCTAAAAAGTCTGGGTACTTGGTGGGGACAAAAGATAATCCCTTGCTTAGGATCGATATCTCCTGAGTGGATAATACGTGGGAAGATAGGTTGAATATTGGAATCGTCATTTGATCATTGGTCATGGTGATTTGTTCTACCATTGGTAATACTTGTGGCGTGTCTACCTCTCTCCGGGGGGGGGGGGGTTGTGCCAGCGAGATTGTTGTTTGACTCTGCCTCTTTTTGGTGGCTCTGAGTTGCCTCTGTGTAAAAAATGAGTACCTGGGTTCCTTCCTGATGTGCTGGGACCCTCACCACTGTCTGAATTATCTGAGGAATCCCCGGAGGTATCGGAGAATCCAACTAAGGTGTTCCGCTTGTTAAAGCGACCCCAGGGTCTAGCGTGTTGTGGGTTAGTGTTATAATTTCTATTGGTATAGAAATCCTTATTCAGGTAGGGGTATGTACGCTCCTGACTGAAAGACTTGATGTCCTTTTTCACTTTGTTACTCTTTTCGTTCTGTTCAATTCGGTGGAATTCTTCCACAGTTTTATTCACCTTTTCTAGTAGTTTCTTGGCCTCAGTAACAGTGTTGTTATGTTGTATCTGTTTCTCAATGTCTTTAATAGTGTCTGCTAGTTTCTTGAGTTCTTCAGATGCGGTATCTATCCCAAGTACTAACCAATGCCTAGAGCATGTCGTGCCTATGTAGCTAAAGTTGTTGATATATTTTGGGTTGTCTGTAAAGACCCCAGGTATATTCCTGACTTGTAGCCCCAATGGAATGGTGTTTGATTTTAAGTATTCTGTTAGCATTAATGTCATAAGTTCTAGTCTTGCAAATTTCTTTTTCTGTCTTTCTAAGTCATCAGCAAGATTGGTACTGCTGTTTTCAGTTTGGTCTAAAGAGCCGGCAAACAGGGATGGGCCTTCACAGATTTTCTTTATATACTCGTCCGAGTATTAGGGCCGCTCTACCCCCCACTGAAAAGACCAACCAAACGTTGAATGACATATGGTTATTGCAGCCACTCAAGGGACATGCTAGGTGTGGTAATTGTGTGGTCTGCGAATTCACAACTGCTTGTAAAGAATTTGTCTTCAAAAATGTTAAAAGTGAATTGAAATCATTTACCAATTGTAATTCATGTAATGTGATTTATGCCATTTTCTGTCCATGCGACAAAATCTATGTGGGACAAACTACTCAAAAAATCTGCATACGCATCTCACAACACAGAAGTCGGATCAGATGTAAAACTGCTAATGCCCCACTTGTGGAACATTTTGCCCAGATGGGCCACTCTGAAAATGAAATTCGCTGGACAGTAATTGCGGCAATAAAGGTACCCCCACGGGGAGGAGACATTGTGCGAATTCTCAATAAAGAAGAATTGAAATGGATTTTACGAACAGATAGCCTTAACACAGGCCTGAACCTTCTTGAGGACCGCAATTCGCTTATCTAAAGACACCTGAGACTTCTGTTATAAACATTGTACAAACCATTTACCATGTGCTTTAAATTGTATGTACTGCTTTTTACAATTAATGTCACTTTTCCCTTTTTCTCCATTCTAAGGCCGTATATATGTTCGGTTCTATGGTTTTTTTCTTTTAAACTTCACCCGGTTTAAAATGGCAGCGTCGATATCACAAACTCTTAGAGAGTCCTTCTTCACTGTCTATCATGCTCACTCTGTCTGACCTATCAAGCACTGGCTCACTCTGAAGCGCCCCTCTTTAAACCTCCTATGAGCGCTCAGTTGTTATCCTCGTTGCATCAGCACTAAGGACACTCCACGGACCGCTGAACCCGTATATCGGTAAGCACACGGAATCACAAGCCCGCGATCACTACCGCTTTAGAGCCCGTAGATCCCCAACACTTACATGCCCAATATTTGTTCCCTACAGACCTATCATCTAGGAGGGACAGCTTCATACGGAACTAATTGCCAATCGGGGTAAGATGTTACAACTTCCTTGCAACGTACGTTTTGTAACGGCACTGCAGCACTTCCTTTCGTAACAATACGCTCACTTTAACCCCCATAGGCATCCGTTTATTCCGCTTGGACAACACATCGCCTTGCCTTGTTATATCAACAACACCGGGTAAGGCTATTACTCCTTCCGCCGCCATTCGTCCTACGCTGAGTGCAACGCCGCCAATCACTCCTGATCCTTAATTTAAACCCGACACGCCGTAACTTTAATTTTGGCACACTTCAAAGGTTTTCTCGATCAATAACCGGATGAATTATGCAATAAGCGATCACAACCGGGCACTTTTCTAATACACATTGCCAATACGTTTGCACTTTTCCACCAATTTTGAACCAACAGGCTCAGTCACCCTCTATCTCGACCACCTTCTGGTTACATGTCACCAATCACTGGATGATTGCCTGATAAAACTGTATCCCGTTTTGTGTTTTAAGTTGAACCAACGTATGGTGACCAATACAGAATTCTCACTTATTTCAATAATTTAGCCTGAAACCACTGAATAATTCTATGTAGATAATTTATCACAATTAGACAGCATGATCACACGCATACTGGAAAGCAGGATTGATAGAAAAGAAGCCTTGTTTTATGATGTATTATCTCCCCCTTTTTACAGGAAGCCTCAACCATGGCCCTCCGGTAACCTTGTTATTCTTTTTTCTTTAGGGGATTAAGGCTATCTTTAGGCTCAAATTCTAGTCCTGATGATGATTCGCATGATTTAAGAAGCGAATCGAAACGCCGTCGACACTAATGAACACCTTATACTAAATAGACATTTGAAATAATTGTAAATGTGTCATGGTTTATTCCTTTGCGGTACTTTGCCACGATTAGATTGGAAGTACTGCGAACCTGCTTTTTTGCCTAAAAAAGCCCCCTTGTTATGTATGTTCCTTGTGTATCTCACTGTGTGTACTGTGGGCCACAGGCTTGTGTCCCACCTTGTATAATTGTTATAATTGTTGAATATTTTCTATATATAAACATCTAAGCCTTGCCCGGCTGGGCAAAACTTTTTCAAAATAGAGTACGATTGTGTCTATTTTTCATCAATTTTCCTTTACTTTACCTTTCTATGAACCGCTGTTGTTTATAGAGTACTTATCCCAAGGTCCATAGTTGACTTAATTGGGTTCCCTTGTTGTTGTAATACACTGATATCTTTTGACAGCCCAACAAAAAGCTAATGGCTCCCTCTCAATAGCAGAGTCGTTTTTTTACTTTGACGTAAACAACGGGAGGCAAACCCAATGGTGTGCTCAAGCCCCTGCTTGATTCGCGTAATCATACCACCAAGACCATCCAAACTGGCATCAACAGAGACAATGCACTGCAACAAAGGATCAAAAGGAATTACAATTTCACAAACACCAAGCTCATGCTTAATTTGATCAAATTCCTTCTAACAGACCTGATCCCACAAGAAGGTAACTTCTCTTTTGAGAAGATCACGTAGATGAACCGTTTTGGCTGCAAAATTAGGAATACATTTAGAATAAAATTCACAGACCCCCAAAAATGAATGAATCAATCAATAAATCATATCATTAGTATAGCGCACTACTTACCCTTGAGGGTCTCAAGGCGCTGGGGGCTGGGGGATGCTGCTACTGCTCGAAGAACCAGGTCTTGAGGAGTCTTCTGAAGGACAGCAGGTTGTGGGTCTGCAGTAGGTGGGTGGGGAGGGTGTTCCAGGTCTTGGCGGCAAGGTGGGAGAACAATCTGCCACCAGAGGTCGTTCTTCGGGTACAGGGGACAATGGCCAGGGCAAGGTCGGCGGAGCGGAGCTGGCGGGGGGGGTGTAGAAGCTGAGTCGGCTGTTGAGGTACACTTGTCCGGTGTTGTGGAGTGCCTTGTGTGCGTGGGTGAGGAGCTTGAAGGTTATCCTCTTGTTGACAGGGAGCCAGTGCACGTCTCTCAAGTGGGGTGTGATGTGGCTGCAGCAATGGATAACAAAAAACACTGAGAGAGAAGGGCCCTAGGGGAGGTTTACCGACTTACAGACTGCTATAACCCCTAAATTAATCAATAACACCAACACTAGATAGCAGTAAGTCAAAACACAAATTATATAAAACTTAAGTATGTATCTGGATAGAACAATCTAGTCAGTGGGACATCATCTGAATGTACGAGTTCCCATCAGTCAACTCACGAGACCGCCCTTCATCAATTGGGGACCGTCACATTTCCACAATAGATTGGCTAAGATTTTTTTAAGCCTAATCTATAACAAACTCAAGAGGACTAGGTGTCTGTGGAAGACTGAGTAGCAGTGCCTAAAAATTGTGAATTAGTGAATGAATGTTAAAATTGGGTAGTGATTGGGGAAAATAACATTTATTCTATACCCCTTCAATCACAAACCATAAAATCAGTGCAATAGTAGAGTAACAAAATAACTACTAGGGAGTATCTTAGGTCGATTGTTCTATCCAGATACATACTTAAGTTTTATATAATTTGTGTTTTGACTTACTGCTATCTAGTGTTGGTGCAGCAATGGATATCAAGGATCAGGCGTGCAGAGGCGTTCTGGATGCGTTGAAGACGTTTCAGGAGTTTGGCCAAGGCTCCTGCATAGAGGATGTTTCCGTAGTCCAACCTGCTGCTGACAAGGGCCTGGGTGACTGTTCTTCTTGTTTCGGTGGAGATCCACCTGTAGATCTTGCTGAGCATGCATAGGGAGTTGAAGCAGAAGGAGACGGAGTTGACCTGCTTGGTCATGGAGAGTGTGGAGTCGAGGATGACCCTTAGGTTGCGTGCGTGGTCGGTGGGTGTTGGAGCTGTTCCCAGTGCTGTCGGCCACCAGGAGTCATTCCAGGCCGAAGTGGTGGATCCAAGCATGAGGCCCTCTGTCTTGTCGACACTTGTTCCTTCGATTTAGGACATGGTGCCTTAATGATGGCATCAATGAACACCTCTCTCTGAGAATTCCCTTCACCGGAGATGCGAAGGCCCAGATATTCAATTGAATCTATATCATAAACACACTTATCTTTATTGGCAGCAATCCCCTTCTCTTGTACTCTGCTCAGAACTTCAGTAAGATTCTTATCATGCGAATCTTAACATTTTCCAGCCAAAAGAATATCTTCATGGAACACAACAGTGTCTTGAATTCTCTCCAACACATATTCCATGATGCGCTGAAACATGGATGCTACCTTTTTAAAACCTGTGCAGAATCTCGTTTTTAAAATCACTCACCTAGTTCCTGGCACCCGATCTACTTGGTGCAGGCACCCCACACACAGCGGAATTATCGCTGTAGAGGGAGAATCTCTTGCAAACTTCTGCCGCCATTTCCCACGCCCAGCCATGGGACACGCCCACTTCTGAGGCCACGCCCCCCGCAACAAGTAGAAAAGCGCGCTGAAACACAAGCGTCGCATTTAACTTGGAACCTCCTGAGACTCAGCCGGGAGTAGTCATTTTTTCGTTTGTATCACCTTTTTAAAACCTGTGCGGAATCTCGTTTTTAAAATCACTCACCTAGTTCCTGGCACCCGATCTACTTGGTGCAGGCACCCCACACACAGCGGAATTATCGCTGTAGAGGGAGAATCTCTTGCAAACTTCTGCCGCCATTTCCCACGCCCAGCCACGGGACACGCCCACTTCTGAGGCCATGCCCCCCACAACAAGTAGAAAAGCGCGCTGAAACACAAGCGTCGCATTTAACTTGGAACCTCCTGAGGCTCAGCCGGGAGTAGTCATTTTATCATTTGTATCACCTTTTTAAAACCTGTGCAGAATCTTGTTTTTAAAATCACTCACCTAGTTCCTGGCACCCGATCTACTTGGTGCAGGCACCCCACACACAGCGGAATTAGCGCTGTAGAGGGAGAATCTCTTGCAAACTTCTGCCGCCATTTCCCACGCCCAGCCACGGGACACGCCCACTTCTGAGGCCACGCCCCCGTACCCCTCCCTGCCCATAAACATGTGCATCTACCGGAAGCGCAGCGGGCGCGACGAATGCGCGCCGAAGGCGCGCTTAAGGCAAGCTCGTCCGCGCTCGTCCGCGCCGGGTCCGGGCCTAGGGCCATTCCCCCTACATCCCAGTTACAAGAGCCTAGGTATTACAGCGCCGAAACCCTTCACAGCTTTAGGCCCCCTCATACGAACTGCCTATTGCATCCCCATCATGCTGAAGATATTCCGCAAACCTGTCCAAAATGCAAATCTACTCTCAAACCTAAGCCGGCCCCAGACTTGATACATAACTACCGCATGTTTATGTTAAACTGCAGATCTCTACCGAAACACAGAGTGGAAATTGCCTTACTATTAGAAGAATACATGCCGGATATAGTATTCTTGATGGAAACATGGCTCACTACAGACTCCGACCCTGCATTAGTAACGGCTTTCCCTCCAGGCTTCCAAATCACTCGGCAGGACCGACCTGAGGGAAAAGGAGGCGGCCTAGCAATCATTTATAAATAACAGTTTCTCTGCCGAGTTATTTCTGAAACTGTTCCTGACTGCGAGAGCCTAGCCTTCAGTCTCGAACTCTCCCCCAATAACTGCTTCTCTGGAACACTTATTTACCGCCCCCCAGGCCCTCCCAAGCAGTTCCACAATCAGCTCCCCTCAATCGTGGCGGAACGCGTTAGAACCACATCCAATTTTACTCTGTTGGGTGACCTCAACCTTCATTTCGATGTTGCATCGGATCATATAGTCACTATGCTCGTAGATGATTTAGCTGCTTTGCAACTAACCCAACATGTTAAGATACCAACTCATGTTAAGGGCCATCTACTGGACCCTGTGTTCAGCAACTGTGTAGACCGTTTAGTTGGACTCCCATCCCCTCTCCCATGGACGGACCATCTATTGATCCCCTTCACCTGGACCACACTTAAGCCTCATCCGATAGGACCCACGACAAGAGTCACCAGAGCCTGGTCGCGCCTCCCAGTCGATGAATGGTCCATCAAGCTTGCCAGCAACCAACCCATATACAATGAGGATCCATGTCTAGCCAACCAGGCTTATGAAGACTGGATCACACAATCTCTTGAGGACACCCTCCCAAAAAGTAAAACTACGCTGAAACGCTCCCATAAAACTGCCCCCTGGTACTCAGAGACTCTCAGGGAAAAGAAACGGCAATGTAGGAAAATCGAAAGACGATGGCGTACAGACTATTCTCCAGGAAATAAAATTCGCTATCGAGAGTCAATCAATAACTACAAAGCAGAAGTCAAAGCTGCCCAAGCTACATATTTTTCAAACCGAATCATCCTAGCAAAATCAAAACCTAAAGAAATCTTCCAAATTGTAAAAAAACTCACAAAACCCCCATCTAGTCTGCACAAAACAAAATCCATAACCCACTGCAATAACGTAGCAGATTTTTTTGACCAAAAAGTTAACACAATCTATTCATCCTTCCCTCCCATAACTACCACCCCCTCAGCCCGGACCAATATTACCATGGCCACACCCCCCCCCTCAGCCTCAACCGACTCTGGATCACTTCCCCCTCCTTGATCTTGCATCCCTAGAATCTGTGGCTCGGAAAGTGAAATCCGGTTCCCCTGATGATCCAGCCCCACCTGAAATCTTAATATCAGCATCCCAGATCACCGTACCAACCATCAAGGATGTCCTGAATGCATCCATTACCTCCGGTACTGTCCCTCCTGTCTGGAAACGGGCCATGGTCCGTGCATTATTAAAGAAACCCAATCTGGACCCCTCAGATTTTAGCACCTACAGGCCTATCTCCCTGCTCTCGTGGATGAGTAAAATTCTGGAAAGATATATTAATTTACAATTGGTGAATTTCTTAGAAAACCACCCCACCCAGACGGGCTTCAGACCCAAACATGGAACCGAGTCCGCCCTCCTCATGGTCACTGAGGAATCCAGGAAAATCCTGGATCAGGGAGGATCAGTGGCAGTGATCCTCCTTGACCTTAGCGCGGCATTCGACGCGGTCAGCCACGACACTTTGCTGCACCGTCTGGCAAGTGTCGGAATCAAGGACAAAGCCTGGCTTTGGTTCAGATCCTTCTTGGAGGACAGATCCTTTCGAGTTTTCGATGGGGAGTCTGTGTCCACCAGCAGACCGCTAAGGTGCGGAGTCCCTCAAGGCTCCTCTCTAAGCCCTGCCCTTTTCAACGTCTATATGAGGCCACTGGCTGAGGTCGTCCGTCCGTTTGGGGTTAAGATAATTTCCTACGTGGACGACACCCAGCTGGTGGTCTCACTGGCGCAGGAGGTCAACACGCCAAAGAATGGCGGACTTAGAGAGCGCCTACAGGAAGTAAAGAGCTGGATGTCTTCTTCATCCCTCAAATTAAATGGCGACAAAACGGAGCTGATGCTCCTTGGCCCTTCTGATCCCAGCCTCTTCAACTCTCTGTGGCCCTCCTGTCTAGGCACCCCTCCAACACCCAAGGATAACATCAAGAGTCTGGGTGTGTGGCTGGACAGATCCCTCTCATTCAATACCCAGGCCACAAAACTCTTGGCCACTTGTTTTGGCCTCCTCAGGATGTTAAAGAAAATCCTCCCCCTCCTACCTATGGAGGCTAAGCAGGTAGCCATCCAGGGCTTAATACAGTCCCGCCTAGACTTTAACAACGTGCTCTACCTTGGTGCCCCTGATTACACTTTACGCAGACTCCAGACAGTGCAGAACTGTGCTGCCCGCACACTGCTTGAGCTTCCTTGCAGGCAATCAGTGAGAGCCGGCCTGGTCAGCCTTCACTGGCTACCAGAGAATTCTTTTCAAGGCCATGTGCTTTGCCCACCAGGCCTTTTGTGACACAGGTCCCATGATTACCCGGGATTTAGTCACCCACTACCAACCTAGCAGAACCTCCGCTCAAGCCAGACCTTTATGGCCACGGTCCCAAGAATAAAAAAGTCTAGGTCTGGCGGCAGGACGTTCTCCTACAATGCCCCCACTCTTCCCCTTCAGCTTAGAAGCAATCCCAACCTTTCCTCATTCCGCAAACAGTTAAAGACATTCTTATTCAATCTTCCTCATTGATCCTTCGCTAGCCACTCTACGAGGTTCCCTCTGTTATTACCAGCGCTTGGACGCCTCCGGGCAGCAATTCGCGCTCTACAAATCTACATCCATTTCCATTTCCAAGGTAAGCCCAAATGGCATCCTTTTAAACTGAAAAGTTTCAACTGGAGAAACAAAAGCTGTAAGATGTTTGGAAGATGGATTCAGCTCGACCTAATGGTACGCCAAGGACAAATCAATCTTATAAAACCACTTAGAACCTGCAGATTTGGAGAGAATGTCATCGATACATGGTAGAGGGTGTGAGTCAACCGATATCTCCTTATTCAAACTGCGCAAGTCAATGCAGACCCTAAGTTTACATTTTTTTTTGCACGTGACGACCAATGGGGATAACCACAAAGATGATTCCACTGGCTCAATGACCCCAGACTCACTCATCCTCTTGAGTTTCTCTGCCAAATCATCTCTAACACTGAACAGTACATTCTGCAGTTTATGTTTCATAGGCACAGCTTGATCCTTCACCTTGATGAGATGTCTGAAACCCTTAATGAGTCCTAAGTTGTCATCAAACATACTACGGAATTTAAGAGCCCAGTGAAATGGACCATCACCGTCATGCCTAATAACCCCTGGTGGTACTACCCCAATATATTCAAAACTTTTTTTGCAGTATACCCTTTTCTATTGATACATCTCTCCTTGAACACTCAATTCTCCTACCCTCCTACGAAACAGGATTTCTGTCAGGAGGTTCCAGTAACTTATCAGACAACATACACTCAAATAATTCTTCGGTGATCATTGTCATGTGAGCACAAGTCGACGAGTAATTGACTGTTTTTTCCATCAACAATAACATCAACAATTGGATCAACACGGATCACTGACATAACCTTGACTGACCGAATATCGACTAGACAAAATATCGGTGACAAATTATCGACCACAAAAATATCGACTCCCAATAATTAACCAAGAAACAACAAAAATATTGAAACCACAATATCGTAAATAAAAAATATCGACTACAACATTATCGACCAACAATATTATCGCATTTAAAAACCTCAATTTTCACATCTTAAAGTGAAACATAGCCAAAATATCGAATACAAAAATATAGAATACAAAAATCTCGTCATTTAAACATTATCGACTTCAGAAATTACATAAATAATACACTTTCTAATGAAATATAAGTATTACATTCTTCACAAATAAACATAAACTCTTTTAAAAAATATATACAACATATAATAAATATTGCTAAATGTAAAAAAAATGTACATCAAAAAACCTTTTTAAACACAAAAACAATCTTTGCTAATTATAAAACATAGCTTACCGCACATTATAAAAAATATTGCACTTTAAATAAATAAAATGGCCTCACCTATAGAAAAAAAGTTCCTTGCACTTAAACAAAATAGTAATTGGCGTCACCCATATAAGGAAACTAATTATCATAAATTTAAAAAAAATTCAAATTCACAAATCAGAATAAGCTATCAATTTAAACAACCAATAAACTTTCAGAAACAATTAAACTAATGCTATAAAAACAAGAATTAAACCTGCTAAAATTGCTGCCATCACCTCCAAACAAAAGGAAGGAGAAGCTCTGCAGGATTGCTAAAAGAAAACTGATTGACTTCAACTGAAAACCAGCTAAACCTATCTAAAGTAAGTACTACCACCTTCATATATATCAAAACCTAACTCTAACTCCTCAAACATTTATTTAAAAAACAAATATTTTAAACATGTCTTTTATTTCTACTCAATTTTCTACAGAAGTAAAGAAAATACAGAATACCTACACAACATCTGAACTTCAAAGAAAAAAGATAAAAGTATATATTTAGAAACATGACCTAAAACCTTAACCCTTTCCATGCTGATGACGGAACCGCTCCGTCATCAGCTGCGGTTGGGCTGTGCTGATGACGGAGCGGTTCCGTCATGGCCCGGCCACCGCGCCTGCGCGGCACGTTCTATTGAGCGGGCGGGGCCATGACGGAACCGCTCCATCATGAGCACAGCTCAACCGCAGCTGATGACGGAGCGGTTCCGTCATCAGCATGAGGCCGCCGCGCAGCCACCACGCCCCTTAGCGCTGCGGCAGAATAGCCGCCGCAGCGATGCGGTTAATAGATAGGTAGCAAAGTACAAACTAGCTAGCAGAGCACAACCAAAGAAACATAACTGCTGTAAAAAGATTGTAACACATTTTCTCAATGTCCACAGGTACAAAAGAAATAAACAGTAAAGAACAGTTTGAAAAAAAGCAACACATGAAAAGAACAATTTAAAGAAAAGCAACAGCTGAAATCAACATACAAATATACAGGTAAATAATAAATGTGCAAAATTGTGTAATTATGATACAACATGCATATTTTAAATACTTTTCTAATATTTAAATTTTAATTTCTCCTAGCAACAAAAAGCAAGCATGACTGAAGGAGCTAAATTTATTTATTCTCAAAAAGGGAAAATGCTGCTATGTTATATCGGATATGTTTACACTCAAGAGAAACAGAAAGATATGAAAGTTTTTTGGAAGTGTACAAAATATTATTCTAGCAAATGTTATGGTAGAGCCATCACTCAGGAGACCACTGTTACTTATACCAAAGAACATAATCATCCACCCAATGTAACGGAAATAGAAATGAGAGAAATGCTAGATTCACTCAAAGAAGCCAGTACTAGTACTGATAAACCATCAACTACTATTTTGAAAGAACATTTAAGAGTACCGCCCCAACATGCTTCTAGCCAACTACCATCTATTGAATCCCTTAAAAGAACTATAGCTAGACAAAAAAGAGCTACATCAACTACTCCTCCAACACCTACAACTTTTGAAGAAGTGCAAATTCCCCCTGAACTCTCTGTAACGCACAATAAAGACCCATTTATACTATATGACAACAACTCTAATGATAAAAGAGTGATACTGTTTGCCACAGCAAACAACATGACTAAACTAAAGCTATGCCAAACTTGGATGATGGACGGTACTTTTTCAGTTTGCCCTAAACCTTTTTACCAATTGTACACTATCCACGGTCATTTCCAAAATGCAAATATTCCCTTCCTATATGCCCTCCTACCAAACAAACAACAAGCTACCTACCAGGTATTAATAACCCAAGTCAAACAACATACTAATGACTATTTTCCACAAAAAAGAATCATTGACTTTGAAAAAGCAATGATAAACAGCATCCTTAAAACATACCCACACACAGCAATACAAGGTTGCTATTATCATTTCAATCAGTGTATATGGCGACACTTACAAACATCCACATTGAAGACAATGTTAAGCCGTGTATTGACGGATGTATTGTGTTGCTCCACCTTGACGAATTCATTACATTCCCTACTCCAGAACAGTTGACAGATGTCAAGGGGGAATTATATGCCTTGGGACGCATGCCACATGTAATTGGTGCAATTGATGGTATACATGTTACTCTGGTGCCACCACAGGCTCAGGAGCAAGCGTATCGCAACAGGAAACACTACCACTCGATAAATACCCTGGTGGTTTGTCTTGCCAACATGATTATCTCACATGTTTCTGCACGTTTTCCAGGATCGTGCCACAATGCTTTCATCATGAGGCGTAGCAGAATACCATAGATGATGCTGCAGCTGCACAACCACCGGGCATGTCTTGTTGGTGAGTAAACTCTGTCAGCTATGTATGTCAGTATGTCACAACTTCATGAACTGCATCATATTACACACTCATTTCCATGATGTCAATTTGCAGGAGACGCAGGATATCCAAACATGCCGTGGCTAATGACTCCACTACGCAACCACAGGACAGCTGCAGACCAGCGGTACAACAATGCTCATGGGAAGACCAGGCGGGTTATCGAGCGAACATTTGGACTCCTGAAGAGCCGGTTCAGGTGCCTGGACAAGACAGGCGGAGCCCTCAAATACAGCCCACGCAAGGTGTGTGACATCTTCACCGTGTGCTGCATGCTACACAACATGGCAGTGGAGAAGGCCGTGCCACTCTACCTTGATCCAGATGAGCTGGAACATCCGCCCGTTGAGGATGGAGGCCTTGCCCAGGATGCCAGTGACGAGGAGGGTGAAGATGATATCCGGAGTCACCTCATCCGCAACTTCTTTTCATAATGGCGAGTCATAGTTGCATTTAGGTAATACATGTACTATTGAGTTGCATGGTTAGCATGCTGTGTATGCAACTGACTCTATGCAATGTCACTCGGATGTTTGTTGTGCAGTGTCACATAGGTGCAGATGTAATGACACACACGTATGTTCTATGTGTGTACTTGGAATGTACAGGTGTACTACTACATCAGGCTATTCAACAGGACAGTGTCAGAATGACATTATATGGAACTTGACCCCTTGTGTGCCTCTCATCCCCAGCTCGCCCCGCCTGTTGTCCGCTGGTGTCATCGTGGTCAGCCTGCTATTGCTCATTATGATTGCAACATCAGCCGAATCAACGGAGCATGCATGGACATGTGGAAAAGTCAATTTGGGTAAGGACTCATATGATGCTGTTTAGCGTTGGTAGGGTTTCTAATGTGTGGTACATGTTCAAGCGCATGTTGTTAGACCATGCATACATGCAACAACATCATGTTTCTCATTACATGTAGGCCCACTCCCATGACAGGATAGTCACCCCATCTGACAGTCATCTGTTGTAGTTGTAGACTCTGGTGAATGCATCAATGTGTATAGACATTGATACTGCAACATTGCATATACCATGGTTTGACATTGTGTTAGAGGTCACAACCATGGACTCTGTGGTGGATTGCAGCCTCACTGTGTGCATTAGAATGTGTCTGGTTCCTCACATCCACCTTGTGGCACAGTCCAGTTAGTTTAACACAAAACCATGTTGTGTAGGTGTTGCCCAGTGTATGTTCCACATGTTAGGACAACTGTCCTGTGATTCTGTTAGCATGGATGCATTGCCCCTTTTTGCAGTATGTCATGTCACTGTCATGTCGTTACCTCAGTGCAGGTTGAGAATACTGCTACGCCAGCCTTCACAGTGAGTAGCAGTTCTGTCTAAAATCACATGATGCCATGTATGGTTTGCTTTAGACATGACAATGTTGGGATGAAGCATGTGTGAAACATTTTGGTGCACCAGTGGAGTGCGGTCATTCACATGATTCTCTTGTCCCATGCAGCATTTCTGTGCGATGGTAGGGTATCATTATGTTGCTTGGATCAACATCACTTGCTGTTGAGTCATTTTCAAACTGCTTGTCATGTTTAGGATAGTAATGCAAAGTTGATAGAGCAAAAGACTGCCTACAGAGTGCCTTCATTGCATATAGGTCATTAGCTTCCTCATCATATGTGATTCTTACAGCTGTTGTGGGTGATGTCAAGTGTGCCAACATGGCCCTTACGGGTACACATTATCTAATTCAGCTATTACAATTTGCGTAAGTAGCATTGCCATATGTTTTAATTTGTTTGTAGGGTCCACATCATCAGAGACAGTGAATTATTATTTATCCACATAGATCTCATTGCATGGTAGCTGACTTGTGAGCGTTACACAAGACTCAAATAGATGACAGACTGTCCTAGGTTTTATGTGTCCGTGTCACAGCATTGGATCTCATGTGATAGCCTATTGAGTGATCTCAAATTGGCTACAGTCGTTACACTTCACAAGTGTGACTGGTACAGTGTATCTCATGAGGTATTTTTAGTGTCAGTGACATGAGAAAGTACTCCTAATGGTTATTTGCCTCTGTTTCAGGTCTCCCTCTCTGCAGTTCCCATCCTCTCCTTCCCTCGCCTGATCACCCTTTTGTGTCCGTCATTTGTACTCAGACCAAGGGGCTATTTGGAGGTGGAACCCTTTGAGCATCACACCACTCTGATGAGGAAAGGTACGGCCATTCCCTGGCAGGGTTGTAGCGAATTGTTATGCTGCATAACAGGTGACATCATTCATAGACTTATTTTTTTGTCTTCTTGCCAATGCCAATGCCCATGTATGTTGGATAATGCTCCATGGCCTCACAAGGTAAATCATCATGTTGTGCATGACGTGTGATTTCAAATTGTTATTGTGCCTCCTTGATGTCAACGCACATGTCCTTCTATTGTGCATGTATACTATATGGCATGAAGTAAGCTTATGCTTGTTATGTGTTTACGTGTACAGTGACTACATGCATGGTATTGGTAAAGGCTAAAATACTATATTGTGTGTGAGGTAGATGGCTGTGTAGCTGCTGGTTAGCTTGGATCACACTAGCTGTAGTCTATACCTGCTGACGCTGTGTGTCCTGTGCCCCACTTGTCCCTAAGAGGCCTGATCCCGTGATCGTGATCTTTGGTGATTACTGTGCCATATTATTTGCTGTGACCCTGAGTGAAGCAGACACTCCTGCATTCACATGCACATGTCACTTTGTGGCTTGCCAATGCCCTTGTGGTATGTGCTTGTTTTGCTAGTTGTCACACCCCTCCTGCCGTCATGTCTTCACTCATTCCTGGTGCTGCATACACAGCCACAATGCAGCACACACTATCCAGGACCACACACGCCTACTGGATACCCCTCCTTCCATCCATTTGTAGAGCATGCTCCAGCCACCCTACACACAGAGAACACCAGACAATCATCCTCCTGGTATCACAATGCCTCAAACTCATCCATTACAGCTTCTATGCCTGTGTGTGCAACACATATTGGCAAGACTATGCTGAGCCACATGACATTGTGTCTACGTACCACCAGGACATGTGCCTTGTACAGCACACACACACCTTCCATAGGCACAATATTGTTCAGTGTTACCTTGTCAACACCACAGCAGGAAAAATCGGCTTCCTTACAGTCACGTGGCAGTACACGGCCTGGTCACACACTTCAACATAGCCGTCACAGTCAGTCAAGTAGCCACAGGGGACACACACCATGACCACGTCTCTTGGGTGTGGGGTGATTTGGACGTTCTGGTGTAGATAATTGTCAGACGTGGGTAGTTGTTCTGGATGCGTTGCACCCATCACAGGAGTATAGTACTTGTAGCTCCATAGGGGGAGGTCACCTCATCAGGTGAGTTTGGCTAGAGGGCTACAGCCCATTGCCCACAGTCTGTCCTGCCACCCTTGTCCTGTGCGCCATTCATCACATCAACAGTACAGCATCATGCTGATGATACTTCACATACCTGATGACACAGATGTAGGTACTCCCTACATAGACAACTAGTTTTGTCACACTGATCTATACACCTCAAAGTGACTCTCCTGGGCCTGGCTGTTATTGCAGTTTTGTGATCCAAAACACCCTCCAGCATTTACTATCCCTCACAGGTGTGTCTTTCCATCCATGTATCTAGTTGTTAGGAATTTGTGACCAATGTGTGTCCTCACCCGGACTCAGATCCAAGTGTGTGGATGGCTGCAGTTTGTTGAATAGCCTTGTTTTTCATACATTTTTAGATACATATAATTTTATACTGTGGGTACAAGATAAGTCACCAAATGCGTATGATGTTTAGATTATTTATTGGGTGATCTTGTTCAGGAAACGTGAATAGGTGCTGTACAGAAAGGGGTGGAATCCAAAGTTCACTGCTGGAGATGAGATGCCTTACAGTTTCAGTCAACAGAGTCCAGGCCACAGTGCTTGGCATCATTGGGCAGACTGTGACCAGCAAGTCCATGTGGGAGAGTCTCATAGGTGATGCTGTTGCACCCAAGGGCAATATGCCAGGTCCGGTGTCCTGGGAGTTGTGCATGGCCCACTGCCACTCAACGTCTTAGCCGTGGACGACCCACCTTCCTTGGGAGACCCTCACGTGCAGGCATGGACGATGCATGGGAAGCTACGTCAGACAGTTCCTCCTCCTCCTCATCCCTCCCTGTGGCTGGTGTTGCACTTTGCCTAGATGTAGCTGGCCTGGTGACACAGGGAGGGTGCTGCATGTTGGCAGCAATCTGACGTAGCGATAGGCTCATTTCCCGATGCACCGTCAAGAGCTGAGCCAGACTTGCCTCCACCCGTCCATAATGTAGCTCTTGCCTGGCTATTTGCTCTGCCTGCTGTTATTTCACCTGGTTGAGGGCCTCCGCTAGCTGGCTTACCTCCCTGGTGTCACGCCGGTATGCCTCCAGGATGTTAGTCAGTTCAGGTATACCGGGCCCTGCAGATGACTGGCCAGCATCTCGCCTCCGACTTGCGCCACTCCCTCCACCCTGACCCACACGAGCACGGCCTGCGCTTGTGGGCACATCCGATTGACGGGCCCCCCGAGTGCTGGCAGGGTGGAGGTTGTCTGCCACCTCAGGGGCGTCCGACAAAGGGTGTCCCTCATTTTCAGACAGGATGTGGTGGGAATGGTTCCGGTGGTTGGCAGAGATGTAGCTGGTACAGTTGCTGCAGGGGTTTGGGATCCAGAGGAGCCAAGTTGGTTGGGGTCATCCACAGTGCGTTGAGTGGCGTCGCTGTCCGTGGGGTCTGGGTCCTGCTGAGCGTGGGCCTGGGATCCTTCTCCCCCCTGGTTGGGGGGGCTCCACACATTGCCCTGTGTGTGGGAGACACAGACACTGTTAATGCACTATCAAGTGACATCTTAATTAGTTATCCATTATCACCATCACAGTTCCACAAGCTTTACATTGATGTCATTGTTCAGTTGTGTATGTAGTGGTAGTAAATTGACATGTACTCTGGGGTATTTTCCTTCTTCCATTCTCTTGACAATGACTGACACAGCCATTGCTGTGTCTTGTCTTGCCGACACAACACATATACAGCAGTGCTCAGGTTCACGCAACATCCAGGATACGGTGTTAATCCTTATGTCTGCATCAAGCATGCACAGAGTTAAGATGCAGCATGTTCATGTAAGAGAAAGAGCATTATCTGTACTACTATTATGAAGTGAGAACTGTGTCCTTTGAGCCAGGTAAACTCGAAAAGTACACCACCAATCACAACACCCGATACAGCGTTGGAAAGGGGAGGTCCAGAAGATGGACATAGGGGGTCACCATCAATGGTAAAGTAGTCCCTTCTGGCCGTTAGATGTGGGCGTTAACATTCAGAGAGGCAAGTTGTGGGCGTTAGATGGAGAGGAGAACATAGAGATGTGAGGAGATGTCTCTGTGCAAAACCAAACACACCATTCGCGCTCACAGTGCAGAGTATTTCAAACGCGCAATAATCACAGTGCAGCATATTGCAAACATGAAATATTCACTCACATACACATCTTCGGGGAGCCAGAATCATTGACCTGGGCATTACCGTTGTACGCTGACATCAGGGACGGGCCGCGGCTTGCATTCACAGCCAACCAATCACGCCACATAACTCGCATGACACATGCAAGCCTTGCAATGAATATTTTAGTAACGATTTCACCATTGGACACGCTCCTGTTTTTCACAGGGGGAAGACCTCAAGCAAAAGAGGTGCGGCTTACACGGGCTTAGGCGAGTATGCGTTTTGCCGGACTGAAGCTGCAATATTTATTGCACGGAGATATCATACATCAAAAAACAGGTTTTCGCATGGCCCTTAAGCGAGTCAGCTTTCACCACAGTACTTGCATCCTAAACCTAAGAACAAAGCTACGGATTCACTAGCCGCGAACTGTTTTACCACTGTGACACTCCCACTTATTGCGGCGCTAAGGAGAAAACTTGGCTTCAGGGCTTAGACAAATTTTTAACTCGCCAACATCAACTTGTGCTACATGAAATATCGTCTCGGCAGAAGCATCAACATTCTCACGGGGGAGGGGGCAAGGACAAACAAGGAAACACAAGTGACATTAAGTGGAGGGACCTTTTGCCAACAAGATTACACAATTTACTTTTCAAACCGGGACAAAGTCGGGACGGGCTGCTAGTTTAATTGCAATTAATCTTCTACTTTGGATAGGTGTTGCTGTTCCGTGATGGCAAACCAATGCCAACACCCCTGGACCTGTAAACCCACTTCTAGATCATGGCTTTGGAAGGTGCACTTCTCTAAGACGCATCACCTTGTCAATACCTATGTCCATGTTGATACTTAAGTGCATCCACAACATTCATGAGATGGGGCACGTGCATTGTGTGAGAGGCACAATGGACTGGAACATCTGCAATGTGCATGTAAAAGTTGTATGCGTATTCATATGAGTGAGTGTTTAGTTGTGGTACATGACAATTGGGACAATGTTGCACTCCATTGCCTGTCCCCAGGGTTTTAATTTCTGTAAGAGGGGTGTATGACAGGCCAAGCTAGTAGTTTGCGTGTGATTAGCAAGCGTCCATCCTTCATTATTTTGCTGTCCCCTCATGTTGCATGCTGGCATAATCGTGGTTGTGTGTTCCTGCACAGGATGTGTGACCATGTCCTGGTGTTTGTGTTTGCAATGATCACCAGAGGGACTTGTGCTGCCTACACCTGCGCCCATTGTGTACTGCAGAGCATTCCAGACTGTGTGTCCTGACACAGTACAGTGTCGCCTGCAATTGGTGGTTGGGTTGCAGGCACTTAGTAGATGACTGCTGGTAATTAGGAGACATCCCTTAACACTCTGCTCTATGGTCTTTATAAGGCCTCTGCAGTGCTTGGGTGAAACTGTGTGTGTGCCCAGGGAGCTGGGGTGAGGTGACAGAGGGAGGAACACTGAGGGATGGATACTGAGGGAGGGAGGGAGACAGAGGGAGGGAGGGAGACAGAGGGAGAGGGTGAAAGGGATGGAGGGAGTCAGAGGGATGGAGGGAGACAGAGGGAGGGAGGGAGGCAGAGGGTGGGAGGGAGACAGAGGGAGAGGGCGAAAGGGATGGAGGGAGTCAGAGGGATGGAGGGAGACAGAGGGAGAGGGCGAAAGGGATGGAGGGAGTCAGAGGGATGGAGGGAGACAGAGGGAAGGAGGGAGACAGAGGGAGAGGGCGAAAGGGATGGAGGGAGTCAGAGGGATGGAGGGAGACAGAGGGAGGGAGGGAGACAGAGGGAGAGGGCGAAAGGGATGGAGGGAGTGAGAGGGATGGAGGGAGACAGAGGGAGAGGGCGAAAGGGATAGAGGGAGTCAGAGGGATGGAGGGAGACAGAGGGAGAGGGCGAAAGGGATGGAGGGAGTCTGAGGGATGGAGGGAGACAGAGGGAGGGAGGGAGACAGAGGGAGGGAAGGAGACAGAGGGAGAGAGCAAAAGGGATGGAGGGAGTCAGAGGGAGGGAGGGACACAGAGGGAGGGAGGGAGACAGAGGGATGGGGTCAGTTTGTTTGTGCTAGCTCACTTGCTACACTGCCTTACTGTGTCACTAAATGATGCATCTCGGGAAGGTGTGTCTGCAAAATGGCATTGTTTAGAAGCTATGGTCTACTATCTTGTGTGATATTTCCCTATCCCTGTGCATTGGGCATGGTGCTGGGTGTGTCCCTGGGACATATGGGATAAGAGCAGCCTCCTACCCTCCACATTCCAGCCTTTGTGCCTCCCCCTTGCAACTAACCCCTTTCTGTTGTGTCCTGCTGGGACTCATGGCCACCCACCCCATACTGCTGGGCACTGTTGTTAGTCCACCCATGTAACTTGTGTTTTTTGTACACTCACCAGACTCAACGGCTCCTTCAATTCCATGTACTCCCACCGGTGGCAGCAGGGCCATGACTTTCTCCTTCCAGGGATGGTATACAGGAGGTCTGCGGGGACCACCACCTCCAGTGTAGTGTGCATTGGCGTAGTCCTGGTCCATTTTGTTCTTGACCATCCTCCGCAGATCATACCACCTGGACTGGCATTCCCTCCTGGTGCGCCTGATGGGTGCAACAGCATTGACCTGGTCTACAATCCTCTCCCACAGGTGTGTTTTTTCTGCCATGCTGGTCTGTCTGACCAAAGCACCAAACAGCTGAGGCTCGACTCTGATGACTTCATCTGTAAGTATCTCATTCTCCGGGTTAGTGAACTTTGGATTCTTGGGTGTGGTCATGGTGTGGGGTGTATGTGATTGAGGGGGTGATGGTGTGTATGGATGAGGGTGTGTGGGTCTGATTGTGAAGGGGTGGGGTGGGTGTAGATGAGATAGGGTGTATGTGTGAAGGTGTGTGGCTGCAATTGTTTGTGAGATGTCTGTATATTCGCAAGGATGTGTATGTTGCAAGGATCCTGGGTTGTATGTGTGGACCCTTTTATTGGTCAAATGGTGGGTGTGGCTTAATTTGAATTTGTGGTGTGTGTGTTATATGGGGTGGGTGTTAGTGTTGACCTCTGTTTGTCAGTTTGGCTGTGACCAGGACATAGATTCTCAATTATTTTTTTTTTTTTAAATATCTTTTATTAGAGTCATAGGAGAATTAAACATGAATGTTACATTACATACATTACTACATCTCAGAGATGTCTGTCATGTTTACGGGGCATATCACCCAATGCATTAGTTCTCCGTTTCATACATCATGGCTAGTTATTCCATCACAAATGTTTCAAACCATGGTAGCGCAACAAAGGATATAACTTTCTGAGATAAACATTAAGGGAAAGAGGGGAGGAAAGAGAACAGGGGACATAAGGGGGAAAATGGGAAGGGTTGGGTATGGTCAACTGATGCAGGAGTGAGACGTGTGCGTCTGGTCGTGGGTGTGTCGATGTGCGGGGCGTGGGTGACATTCAAAAGCGACTAATGGAGTGAGCATGGCTTTGGGGGGGGCAATGTATCAGTCACGGCGAGTGTCGGGTGTGAGGGGAGCGATGGGGGGAGCGTCATCAGATCCGTCTGCACGGAACATCTGCAGGGGGCGCGTCGTCGGCATTGTTCGGGTGGATGACATCAGTCGGGGCCCGTGTTAGAAGGTATTCCCTGTGAAAGGAGTTGAATATTGTATCCCATAATGTCGCAATCGGGAACTGTCGTAGACCTGCCGTTTCCTCGTTATGGAGGGTGGTGCTTTTCGCTTTCGCCCAGGTGTCTAGGGACGTGTGCCAGTGTTCTGGTAATGGTGGGGTAGCTCGCTTCCAGTGTTTCGTGAGCAATCTTTTTGCCGTGAGGAGGCCAAGGTCCCAAAAGCGAGAGGGGGCTTTGTTCAATGTAGTCCGTTGATATAGGCCTAGTATGCATGCCTCCCATGTGTGCGGCACCGCCATGCCCGTGCATTTGTCCAGTATCAGCAGTACCGCCCCCCAGTATGACTGAATCTGTGGGCACTGCCAGAGCATGTGTAACAGGTCCGCCTCTTCCAGTGCACATCTCGGGCAGCTGGCTGCAGCACCCGGGAAGTAGCGGTTAATTTTACTGGGTGAGAGGTACGCTCTACGTAGTATGTAGAACTGTATCAGTTTGAAGCGTGCGTTTCGAGGAACGTGCCTGGGGCCCAACAGGATCATTCTCCACTCCTTATCTGTCCAGTCCCTCCCTCTGTCAGTAGCCCATTGGTCACGCAGTGGTTGCAACGAGTGTTGTGTGTGTGACAATAGCGCCTGATGTACCCAGTGCACCACGTGGGTGCCGTTTCCCATGACGTGTAGGCTCTGTATCAATTGATGCGTCGGTAGTTCCTCAGTGATGCTACCCCACCACTGCGTGTATGCTAAAAGTAAGGAGGCGTGTTGTAAAAACTGTCCCGGTGGGAGACCCGTGTCAGCTGCCAGTGTCACAAACGGTATCAGGACACCATCGGCGTACAGGTCTGCCATAGTATCTACTCCAGTGCGCGTCCAGTGCTCTAGCGCCGTTTCGGTGACTATAGAGGTGGACTTGGGGGTGCCTAACAGCGGGAGTGCCGGGGCATATGGTTTAGTCAGTCTCGAGAGTCGTAGGCTTCTGACGTAACATCGTACCGCCACATCAACGTGTAGTTGAGCAGCTTTCCTCGGGTGCGTCAGGGGGTGGAATAGGGTATGTATTTGCGTGGAGGATAGTACATCCGTTACCGTGGCTGTGTCTTCCAGGTGGTTCCCTGCAAGCCAAGCAGTGACCCATTGTAGCTGGGCTGCCAGATAGTAAAGTTCGAGGTGCGGTACCGCAAGGCCGCCCTCATTGATGGCGCATATAGTTTTTGGAGGGCCACTCTGGGCCGTCCCGTGTTCCATATCAGGTCTCTGGTCATGGAAGCCAGTTCTCTGAAGGTGTGTGCTTGCACGTATACTGGTATGTTGGCGAAGTAATATAAGAGTCTGGGGAGTACGATCATTTTAGTCAGTGTCACTCTGCTTGGGACATTGAGTGGTAGGATTTCCAGAAGGCAATCTGGGATCTTATGGACGTGATGGCGCGTGTCAGGTTGCCGTCCAGTATGTCTTGCGGTGTCCTGTATATGTATACTCCTAGGTATTTAAACGTGGTGTGGTGCCATGGCAGTCGCTCCCCATTAATCATGATTCCAGGGTCTGGGATGTCGGAGTTGAACGAGTATGCACCCGACTTGGCCCAGTTAACCTTGAGGCCTGACATGGTCTCAAAGGACTTAAAGATCTCCGATAGGTCTTGCGGTATTTGAGTGAGGTCTCTGACATATAAAAGGAGGTCGTCTGCATATAGCGAGACTATGTGTATGCCATCTGCAAGAGGAATCCCCCAGTGTGTGCCCGCATTGCGTAATAGTTCAGCAAGGGGCTCAATCGCTAGTGAAAAGAGTAATGGGGATAGCGGGCAGCCCTGTCTGGTGCCGCGTTGCACTCTAATGGCGTCAGATAGAAGCCCGCCCGTGCGGACTCGCACCACTGGGCGTCTGTATAGCAATCCCACTAGTTCAATATAGTCTTCCCCGAGGTCGAATCTGCGCAACACAGCCAGTAAATAAGGCCATTCGAGCGAATCGAATGCCTTCTCCAGGTCCAGGACTAGGCAGCCCGACCTAGGCCAGTCTTGTGTTGCATATGTTTGGACCCGGAATAGCCTACGTATGTTGTGGGAGGTGCATCTGGAGGGCACAAAGCCGTTCTGGTCATTGTGAATCAAGTTAGGCACCAGTCCTGCCAGTCGCCGGGCGAGAGTCGAAGCTAGTATCTTATAATCAGTGTTCAGTAGTGCTAAGGGTCTATATGAGCCGAGGAGTGTATCATCTCTACCTGGCTTTAAAAGGGACACCAACGTCGCCTCATTCATTGTCTGGGGTAGGGCCGAGTCTTCTAGTGCCGCTGCATATACCCTCAGGAGCTCTGGAATCAGGATGTCAGAGCATGCTTTATAATATTCCGCCGGTAGTCCATCAGGGCCTGGCGCTTTGCCATTCGAGAGGGCAAAGATGGCCTCATGAAGTTCCTCAGCTATCAGCGGTGACCCCAGGTCATCTCGTTGATCATCCGTCAGAGTAGGTAGCGTGATATCCTCTAGGTACGCAGTTATGACGGGTGGTGCAGTCAGCAGACGGGATTTGTATAGCGCGTTGTAATGGGTTACAAAGGCCTCGTGTATTTGCACCTGTGTGTACACCAACGGGCCAGCCAGCGATTGCACCACTGTCACCGGCGTAACGCGGTTTTCGCGTTGTATCAGCCACACTAGCAACTTGCCGGGTTTGTCGCCGGTGTGATGGGAGCGGGCTGAGTGGGCCCTGTAATTCATATTTTTCAACCTATCAATCAGTTTGTCATGCTCTGCTCGTGCTTGTAATAAGTCAGTGTTTGGGTCTGTGGCTGCTGTCTGCTCCAGTCGCAGCAGGTCAGACTCTAAGCGCCGGAGATCTACTTCCAATTGCCGCCGGGAGTGGGCTTGGGTGCCTAGACATTGTCCTCTGAGGACCACTTTGAACGCGTCCCATTCAATCTGTGGTGTCGATGCCGAGCCTGTGTTATCGTCAAAATATTGTGCCGTCTGTGCGCTAATGGAGCCCCTAAATGTGCCGTCCAGTAAGAGGTCGGGTTGTAACCTCCAAGTGGGTATTGGTGGCCGAGGTTGGTCCCATATCAGGTCTAGGAGGTGGGGGTTGTGGTCGGAGTGTGTGCGTCCCATGTAACAGGTGTCCGTGATATTTGGCAGGAGTTCGCTGGAGACCATGTACCGATCAAGGCGTACATGTAGGGCGTGTGCTCCCGAGTAATACGAGTAGACCCTGGAGTGTGGGTTGCGAGTGCGCCATGCATCTTGTAGGCCCCATTGTGAGGACCACGCCTGCAGTGCTTTCGTAGTGGTCTGAGCCTGTGAATTAGGTAATGCAGGATGCGAGCGGTCTAGTGCCAAGTCTAGTGAACTATTGTAGTCCCCACCAATTACCCATGGGATGCCATGCCAGGGGGCCAGGGTGTGAGACAAGCGGGTGAGGAAGTCCGCCAGCCCCGTGTTAGGCGCATATATTGATGTTAGTACCAGTGGGTTGCCATCTAACCTGCCGTGTATTGCCACGTATCTGCCCTCGGGGTCAATGTGCACATCCTGTGTGGTCCAAGGAATGCCCGGCCTGACCCATACCAGTGTCCCTCGAGCGTATGATGAGAACCCTGTGGCATAGAGTTGTCCGCGCCACCTACGTCGTAGCGTGGCAATTTCCGTGTTGTTAAGGTGTGTTTCTTGTAGGAGGGCAATTTGCACGTGATGGCGTTTGAGGTAGGAATAGATTTGGTATCGTCGGGATGGCGTGTGTATACCCCTCACATTCCACGTGCATATCTTAATGGGCAGCATTACAATAACGTAACAAAACCCCCCCACCCGTCACTGCCCTCACCTCCCCACACATTTCCACTCTCCGTCATGTAGATGGCCCTCGCCACCCAATAAGCGCCTAATGTGGCGCACCACTGCACTGTGAACATAGGAGGGGAAAAAAACATGGCCATTGGAACAGTAAGCCATTGAACAATATGAACCATCAAAATACCAAAAGGTCGGATGCGGAACGTGCTCCCGTCCATACTCTCTAGGAGAGCAACAATATTCAAGTCTGAGGGGGTGGTTGTGCTATATGCACGAAACAGATGGTCTGTGTCAATATGAGTGTTAAGCGAAGGCATATTGCCTTCCCGGGGAGGACGTATCAGTCTATGCCGCCTTTATAGACAGTGAACCCATCATGTACATGCACAAAACTCCATACATTACGTGTTCCAATCGAACCGCCACCAGGCAAGGCAAAGCGTCTCTGTAGCTGCGTTCCATCGAGCGTGGGTAACCACCGCCAGTTCCTGGATTCACGTTCATTGGCGGGTCATTAGGCGCATGAACTCCGCTCGCATAGCACGGTGGATGGGGGGGTAGTCCGCCGCCATGATCAGGGTTCGTTGTAGCTGTGTTGCCGTAGGTCCGTTGAGGTGGTCACTTGCAAGCGCTTTCGTGGGGTGCCGTGTCCGACACTGGGTCAGCTGATGTAATCTGCCATTTGGGGAGTGACATCAGGTCGGTCCTCCGAGGTCGGGGAATCTGGTACTCCATAGATGGCCTCATCGTCACTCTGGAGGTCCAGGGTGTTGCCGCTCGCCATTTCGCTCTGTGCAGGGGAACTGCTGAGCTCCATCACCAGGCGGAGGGCATCTTGTTTCTCCTGCCGTCTGGCATCCTCAGGAGGGGAAGGTCTTGTCACTGCACGTGATTCTGGCTGAGAATTCCGGTGAGGTCGTCGTCTCCGCCTGGGATTACTGGATCGTCGTCGGGACGCAGGACCCGCTGTCGTTTTGGGTGCTGTATCTACTCCGCTGTCCAGCCAGGTTTCCACCTCCGTAGGGTCCGTGAAGAAGTGAGTCCGTTCTCCCACCACGACCCTCAACTTTGCAGGAAAGAGCAGTGAGTATTGAAGGCCCATCTGTCTCTGCTTTTTCACCGCCAGAAAGTCATGTCTTTGTCGCTGGACCTGCACAGTGTAGTCTGGAAAGAACATCACCAACGCGTTCTCTATCCGAACCTCTTGGAGCTTGCGGGTTTATCGCAGGATGGCGTCTCTGTCCCGATAGTTCATTATGTGGAGCAGCATGGGTCTTGGGTTGGAGCCCGTCGCTAGAGGCTTGGTGGGGACCCTGTGAGCTCGTTCTATCACAAAGTGTGGGGAGAGTGATCCTTCTGGTAGGATGCCTTGCAACCATCGCTCCATGTGTTCTTCTGGGGATCTCCCTTCCCATTTCTCCGGAACCCCGACCAAGCGTACGTTGTTCCTGCGGGTCCTACCTTCCGCGTCTTCAGCCCTGTCCTCCAAGAACTCCACCCTGTTCAACAAGTCCTGTATGTGCTTATGTGACTGGTCGGTTTGGGGCTGAAGTGTCTGTAGTTTGCCTTCCAAGGCGGTGATGCGTTCCGCCAATTTTTTGTGATCTGCCCTCAGGTGCGTGAGGTCAATGACCACGCTGTCAATGTTGGTGGCCAAGGAAGTGCGGGTTAGGTTCAGTGACTCCTCGAGCCTTTCCATCGCCGCCAGCATGGTGTCCAGTTTAGCCGCCGTTTGGTCCGAGTCGGCGTTTTTCCCGGTTTTGTCCATCTTGGCCTTCTGGCTAGGGTTGCCGGTACCAGTTCTCGTTTTGGGCCCGTTAGACATCTGCGTCACCTCGTCGGGCCTCGTCCAGCCGCTTGCTTCACCCTCAGAGGACCGGCCCGTGTATTCGGTCGTCCGACCGCTGGGTAGGCGAGTACTGTACAGCATCTGTGGCCCCTAGGTGGGCGTGCTCTCTGGCAGTGGCCTATGGCGGCCTGTGCTTGGCGGGTTGGTATGGTTGGGCTGACGCGTGGCGTAGGTGTAGCGCGTGTCGCTCTGCGGTGGGTCAAATACTGTGGTGGGTCATGGAGGTCGCCGTGGCACTCCTAAGGCGTGTGTGGTAGTGTGGGTGCTCCAATCCTGGGACCGAGGGTGTTTGCACAGCCCCACTGGCTCTGGTCGACACGTGGGTGCGTTTTATGACATGCGGCACTGGTGAGGCCGGCGTTGTCGCAGTAGCGCTTATCACGGGCCTGCCGTGGTCGTCCAGCCCCGTCGCCGTTGATTTCCTATCAGAGGAGTAGGGCGTCTGGGCCGGGGCGTGCGTCCGTGGCCGGTGAGTCGGTCCGCTCTTACCGCCGCTTCGCTGAGTTGGTCTGGGTGACTCCTCCCGGCCTCGCGTGGCTGCACCTCCGGTGTGGCATCTGAGCAGGCAGCACTCCGCCAGTAGAGCTTCTGATCGGGCCAGGTCCGGTGGAGCAACCCGATTCCGCGCTCTCCCCAGCGTCACGAGGCCTCAGCGCGCGCAGGGCCGAGCCTCGGGCCTGCAGCCCCAACCGAAGCCTCGGACTGTCCTGCGTGCCTCCCGAGATCGGGAGCGATGACTGCGGCTGTGGCACCGCGAAACCTCCGGTGCGCCTCAGGTGCGCCGATTTTCTCCAGAGTTGGCCGGGAGGTCGGCAACGATGTCCGGCGGTAGCGCCAGTAATTTTCCACCATCAGCGGGTGGCGATTCGTCGGATAAATGCCCCGGGAAGGCGAGCTCGGAGCGGAGCTTCACTCCAAGGCGCCCATTCCCGTTGCGTGCTTGGACATAGATTCTTAATGGTGTGTACACAGGAGACATGTTCAATGTTGTTGTACGACTCGTTAGCAAAGTCCTTGTGCTGGTTTTGGTGTTGGCGTTATGTGTGCGTGTCGTACTTGTGCGTGCGATTGACTTGTACGGGCCGTTGGCGGGTGAGGGGCTTCGCGTGGGCTTGTTGGGGGGGTGTGCGTATCGTACTTGTGCGTGCGATTAACTTGTGATACCCCCCTGCATTTACATGATCGAAGCGGCAGGCACCGTGCGGTGCCTGCCGCTTCGATCATTTAAATATGTGCATTTTTTTTAACATTGTGGCGGGCGGTGCAGTGAGCACTGCCCGCCACAATGTTAAATTGAGGAATGCGCCCGCCACTGTGGCGGGCGCATCCTAATACCAATGTCAAGACACCTGCCCTTTAGGCGGGCGGTCCCAATAGCCGATAGGGTGGCAGGCGGGCAAATCCCACCCACCATCCTAATAACCCCCTAAGCCCTATGCTTGACTACTTCAAGGATACATGGGTAGAAAGGCTACACCGATCTGGCCATAGAAGACAACCAAAATATCAAATAGCTTGGTGGAATGTCTACCTTAGCACACTAAACAAAGAAGCGAAAACAAACAACGCAGTTGAAGGATGGCATAATGCTTTCCATCAACTACAGACAGAGGGAGACCTACAGTTCACAAAATAATACAATCCTTACAAAAAGAGCAGAGTTACCAAGAGCTCAGAATGGAGCAATCTGTAACCCTGATAGGACCGAAAATAAGCAAAGAAACCAAAAAAAGTATAACACACTCCAAAGCCAAGTTACCCTCTATCCAACTAGCAAAGGACTGGAATATCTCTCAATGATCGCTAAAACTCTTCTAAAAAATATAACATAAATATACATGCAACATTAGTCACTTTGAAATATAAAAATTCCTACCTTTGTTATATGTAACAAATAGTAATTAAATTATGAAAAACATTGTAAAACCATATATTAAATGTATTATGATAATTTATTTACCAAATGTTACATATAACATAATAATATACCAAATAAATACAGTTTTCCCACCCAAAAACATTTTTTTTTAATACTTATATTTCCGTCGCTTCTTGAGAAGAAATCCAATTCCAAACAATCCATACGAAAAAATTCAAAATGTCCATACAATCAAAGTAAGCCCAAAAAAAAAAATGAAAAAATACAAGCAAATCCATGGCGACTCCTCTCCAATGTAATCCACAGGATGTACCCTTCAAAACCCGAAAATAGTGCTTTAAAAAAATAAACGCTCCTGGAAAACCCGAAAATAAAAGTATGTGTGTAAAAATTAAAATATATAATACTCGTCACACAACTTTTTAAAAAACAAAACGACCTCCTCCTAAACCTCAAACCGCGAACATAACCTGAAAAATAGAAAAATACATACCCACCCACACAAATACACCCATACAGATATAGAAACACATAATTACACTCTAAACATATCCATTTAAAAAAATTTAAACATATTAGCATACCTCACACACCTAGAACTGAAACGCGGTAAAAACTAAATATCGTACACTCTAGCTAATACCTAAAACACAATCTAGGATCGATAATACCATCTAAGTAGCCTAAACACAATACACATACACTTCAAATAACTTCATTAATTAATAAAATATAATGAAAAGTAACTTACCCTCTCCAACGCGAAGCAGCATCCAACCGCGAGCTGTTGAAGCACCAAATGAACCAAAGTAACATTGCGCGGTTAAAAAATAGTCCCTGTAAACATGAAAAGCCTATTTAATTTCTATTTTTCAACACTTTAAATTTAAAAACACAGCCTTACATTATATGTTATTACTGAGGAATATTTTTTTAAATATTTATAAAATATCCTTTGTTTAAAAAAATTATTTCCACTACTATTTAACTAACTGTTAAAAAGAAACTATTATTTATATGTGCACTTTGGGGTCGATTCCGATCCGGTAAAAAGCGCTCCGAATTGCGGTTCGGAGCGTTTTGCCCCGTACAATTCGTACCCGTAGGCGTCCCCGTACGAATCAGCAAGTACGATCACAATCTAAAGCGTCACTCCGTACGGCTCGTAAAAAACGCCGTACGAATCGAAAGTCCATACGAATTGCAGTCGGCTGACGCTCGACGCAACGTCCGAACGTAAAAAGAGCGCGTCTCCCGAACCAGGAAGTACGATCCATGTAGAACACACTCCGTACGGCTCTTTTTCTACAAAAGCTCAAAACTACCGTAAAACCACACTCCGGCACGAACCGCACCCCGCTACGCGACAAGCAGGACATGAACGCCATCGTCCGTCTCATCCCTATCCTGTACGGCCACCACCTCGTACTTAGAAACCGATGACGGCGCAGAAGGTGAGTACGACGAAGTCCAACATACCTGTACGTGTTGCCACACGCGCACATCTCCATTGCACGACTGTAATGTCTGGGTACGTTGGTCCACACACTCCCGCACTTCACCAGTGTAATACGGAGACGTGCCGCACCTACGTCATCGAAGTACGTCACCGCACTTCACCAGTGTAATACGTGCCGCATGTACGTCATCCAGCTCGGGGTACGGTACGTCATCGACCTCGGGGTACGGTACGTCACCCCACAACACCAGTGCAATACGGAGACGTGCCGCACCTACGTCATCGACCTCGGGGTACGGTACGTCACCCCACAACACCAGTGTAATACGGAGACGTGCCGCACCTACGTCATCGAAGTACGTCACTCCACTTTACCAGTGTAATGCGTGCAGCATGTACGTCATCCTGCTGGGGTACGGTACGTCAACGACCTCGGGGTACGGTATGTCACCGCACAAGACCACTGCAATACGGAGACGTGCCGCACCTACGTCATTGACCTCGGGGTACGGTACGTCACCGCACAACACCAGTGCAATACGGAGACGTGCCGCACCTACGTCATCGACCTCGGGGTACGGTACGTCACCGCACAACACCAGTGTAATATGGAGACGTGCCGCACCTATGTCATCGAAGTACGTCACCGCACTTCACCAGTGTAATACGTGCAGCATGTACGTCATCCAGCTGGGGTACGGTACGTCAACGACCTCGTGGTATGGTACGTCACCGCACAACACCACTGCAATACGGAGACGTGCTGCACCTACGTCATCGAAGTACGTCACCGCACTTCACCAGTGTAATACGTGCCGCATGTACGTCATCCAGCTCGGGGTATGGTACGTCATCGACCTCGGGGTACGGTACGTCACCGCACAACACCAGTGTAATAGACGTGTGGGACATACGTCTGCTATGTCATTGTAAGTGTAAGTATCAGAGTGTGTGTGTATACAACACCCCCACCACTGCCCACCAGTGCCCAGCATTGCCCAGCATCAGAGTGTGTGTGTGGCTGAGACCCCACCACTGCCCACCAGTGCCCAGCAGTGCCCAGCATCAGAGTGTGTGTGTGGACAACACCCCCACCACTGCCCACCAGTGCCCAGCAGTGCCCAGCATTGCCCAGCATCAGAGTGTGTGTGTGGCTGAGACCCCCACCACTGCCCACCAGTGCCCAGAATCAGAGTGTGTGTGTGGCTGAGACCCCCACTACTGCCCAGCATTGCCCAGCATCAGAGTGTGTGTGTGGACAACACCCCCACCACTGCCCACCAGTGCCCAGCAGTGCCCAGCATCAGAGTGTGTGTGTGGACAACACCCCCACCACTGCCCACCAGTGCCCAGCAGTGCCCAGCATCAGAGTGTGTGTGTGGACAACACCCCCACCACTGCCCAGCATTGTCCAGCATCAGAGTGTGTGTGTGGCTGAGACCCCCACCACTGCCCACCAGTGCCCAGCATCAGAGTGTGTGTGTGGCTGAGACCCCCACCACTGCCCACCAGTGCCCAGCAGTGCCCAGCATCAAAGTGTGTGTGTGGACAACACCCCCACCACTGCCCACCAGTGCCCATCAGTGTCCAGCATCAGAGTGTGTGTGTGGACAACACCCCCACCACTGCCCACAAGTGCCCAGCAGTGCCCAGCATCAGAGTGTGTGTGTGGACAACACCCCCACCACTGGCCACCAGTGCCCAGCAGTGCCCAGCATCAGAGTGTGTGTGTGGCTGAGACCCCCTCCACTGCCCACCAGTGCCCAGCCCTTACATCATAAACATACCATTGTTAACCACATTACCATCATGAGAATGACACAAGTCAACATTACTAAATTTGACCATCACACCAGCTCCCAGGCACACAGCAGTCACAGACATCATCACACACACTAAAGTTCAGAAAAAGAAAAGAATTGCTTTATTCAGCTGGTTCAAAATAGAAATCCAAATAAGAGTCCTTGCTCATAAAAGGCCAATGGGCAGTCCAAAGAAGTCTGAGCAACATTTTGTGCCTCCATGGGTGTGATCACACCCAAACTTGCCTGCACATGGCGTTTAATCCTCTGTGGAAACTACGGGGCACCATCTGTGGAATCCTCCGGCACCGCATGGACAGGAGAGGGAAGGACAGGTAGAGTGGGTGCAGGTGTAGTGGATTCATCCACACTGGTTGGTGCATCACCAAAAGTAGCCTAAAAAAACTGGCTGCACACCTCAGCCAGTGCGGAAAAACTACCACCTGAACCCGGGGACACATTGGGGGTGGAGGTAGAGGGCTGTGAGTCTGTTCCCCTGGGTGTGTGGATGCGTGTGTGAGGTGTCTCCCCTCTCCCTGTGGGTGTGCCTACATCCCCTTGAGATTGGGTGCGTGGAGCTTTGAGCTTCTTATGCTGTGTGTGTGTGCTGGGTGTGTCTGACCTGTGGCGTGTGCGTGTATGCTGTGTAGGTATGTGAGAGGCAGAGGTGGATGGGTCTGAAGGATAGGGGGGACAGATGCTGCTGGGTGTACAGAGATGCCGTCAGTGTTGACTCTATGGCAGCCACACTCCGACGTAGACCAGACATGGCCGATGACATGCCCTCCATGAACGACACCAACTCTGTAATCAGTTGTGTGTGTCCATGGAGGACAGTCAGCATGGATATCTGACCTACTGCTATCTGCCGGAGTAGGTCCACAGTCTCAGCACTGAGGGCAGCAGGGGACACAGGGGCAGGGGCTGCGGTGCCGGGAACAAAGGAGACACGGGGGCTAGCACGGACCCTAGGGAGACTAACGACAGGGAGGGTGGAGATGGTACTGGAGGAGGGGCGGCCAGACAAAGATGAAGAAGTGACCATTGCTGCATATTCCCCCTCCTCCTGAGAGTCTGACTCGGAGTTGTCGGCATGGTAAGATGTGTCAGTCACATGTCTTCCGGCCTGCAGACTCTCCTCACCCTCCGTGCCACTGCCTCCCTCCGACACCTCAAAGCAGGTGGCACTGTCGCTGGGTCCCTCTGCCTGGTCCGCGCCTGTGTCTCCTCCTGATTCAGATGATGATGCTGTGGGCAAGGAGAAGATTAAAAACATATCAGTCACCTGTACACATCAGACATATCACCTACAAATCATTTGAGCTAATTTCTAAACATGGCATGCATCATGAGTCACATGACACAGAACTCTGCGCAATGATAAGTCTAGTTTTGGCCAATTGTGAGAGACACAACGCTCAATGTATAGTAGGATACAAGCAACAGGCAAGGCAAAAACTTGTATGAGAGACACAATGATGATCCACTGCCTGACAACAGGATAGCTGATGATGCATCACATGCTCATTTACCCACCCTGCCACCCAAACCCAGACCTGGACATGTTTGATTTGCTTAGACCTTGTGCCACATGGGAAAAGTCCTTCCTGAACTGAAATGTGATGCCATCCTTGGACCTGAACCAACTGTAACAACACCTCACACTGGCATCACAGCTGTTGACACCCAAGGCCTCATTGTGTGGCTGACCATCATTATTAGTTAGAAACAACATTCTACTTAATTGGCGAATATGCACACACGCACTTCCAAGTGTGAGTATGCATAAGCCCAAAATGTTGGACATGAACATTGTGCACCTGTAGCCAACACATGACAATTCAAAAGAGTACCATGGAGAAAGGCCACTGAGGCTGACTCGTGCAGAAAACACATGTTGACACTGAGGATCCGTGCCAAAGTATTAAGAATGGCAGACACAGTGCACATGTGGTACTACATGTAATGTACCAACAGGTATCACAGACTTCCTCCAACATGATGATGTGCAAAGGAATATGCATACTGAGACATTGCACCATAGGAGTACATGTGAAAAACAAACATCAGCCAAAGCGCAGGGCTAATGTGGAGTAGGGCAAGGCATGTAAAGTAGCAGCTGCAGTAACTGGGACATTCTAATGCCAATGCATGGAGTGCCAGTCTGACCACACCACTCAAACTATGGGAGTGTTACCATGCCTTGAAGCACTGCAGGGAGCATGTGACACACATGACAACAAACAGATATGTACCTACCCCCTTCTTGCTGCTGTCCCTCCTGCAACTGCCTATGGAGGTCTGGGAACACTACTTCCAGGACCCGGAGCATGTGGGGGGTGAGGTGGCGGGTGCCGCCATGCCGGCGTGGAGCTTCCAGCTTCAGCTGTACTCTGGCGATGCGGCGGGTCCAGCACCGGATGTCCTGCCACCTCTTCTTGATGTTTCTGAGCCTCCTGCGAGCCCCCCCCCCCCTCACTCCTGACAGCCCTGGCGATGTCCACCCAGATTTCACCCTTCTCATAGGCAGATACCTGTCACAAATGTAAAGTAAAAGAGCATCAGTACACCTGGTCCATGTTCCAAACACACACATATGTGCACAAAAAGCTTGATGACAACAGGGCATCGTAGGCTCCACACATTAGCATCATTGTCCAGGAGTATGTGGCCTGTGAGCAAACACTACTGCATTACATGCCATTGAAAGGCTACAGATGACATGACGGGTGCTAAACACTCTTAGAGCATGGCACTCACAGAGCAATGTATGCTACATCTGGGTGCACTGCAGCACGTGACACGCTGTCATACACCCCACTACAACAAAGTACCCTCTTGAAACAACACTGTACACCCTGGCACTCACTCCTAACAACATTGCATCTATACACTATACATACACAGTGGCTGAAATGTCACACACACAACAGTTGCACACTCCAAGGTATTGCACACATCCCTCACCTGATCCCCTGGTCTCCCATACAGCTTGCTGTAGTTTGGCAGGAGGGCATCCAGCAAGGCCCTGTTCTCAGCATCAGTGAATGCAGGTGCCCTCTCCATGCTCAGCAAATCAGGGTCCAGAGGATTCAGAGACAGCAGCTGTGGTTACCACACCAATGTTGTGCAGGCAAGTGCCCTCCCACAGCCACATGCTGCCTTATATCTGTGCTACAGAGGGTCTGTGAGTCCAAGGATTATTGTGTGATAGGCCACCATAGTTAGCATCCTATGTTCCATCCAATCACATCACACATAAGGCCATTACAGACATATGCATGGTTTGAAAACTGAGCCTGAGCTGAACAACAACATTTGCAACATTGTATACTTTTGCCAAACTGAATTTTCTAGAACACCTGTAGGAGGCTCAACAAACTCTGTATCCATGACAACCTGGTTGCATTTTGATCAGTACTCTGTTCCCCTAGATGTTGGCTATGTATTTATTCAAATACCCACACAAGTACGGTGACATTGCCGTTTCGTATGCAACCCATTCAATGGTGTAACGAGGCGTACACACGCACGTATCATTGTGGTACGGTAGGCTTGCGTATGGCTGAAATGCAATAGGGAAACGAGGCGAACACACGCACGTACCATTGGGGTATGCTTGGCTCGCGTATGGCTGAAATGCAATAGGGTAACGAGGTGTACACACGCACGTACCATTGGGGTACGCTTGGCTCGCGTATGGCTGAAATGCAATAGGGAAACGAGGCGTACACACTCACGTACCATTGGGGTACGCTTGGCTCGCGTATGGCTGAAATGCAATAGGGAAACGAGGCGTACACACGCACGTACCATTGGGGTACGCTTGGCTCGTGTATGGCTGAAATGCAATAGAGTAACGAGGTGTACACACGCACGTACCATTGGGGTACGCTTGGTTCGCGTATGGCTGAAATGCAATAGGGTTACGAGGTGTACACACGCACGTACCATTGGGGTACGCTTGGCTCGCGTATGGCTGAAATGCAATAGGGAAACGAGGTGTAGACACCCACGTACCATTGGGGTACGCTTGGCTCGCGTATGGCTGAATGCAATAGGGTAACGAGGTGTACACACGCACGTACCATTGGGGTACGCTTGGCTCGCGAATGGCTGAAATGCAATAGGGAAACGAGGCGTACACACGCACGTACCATTGGGGTACGCTTGGCTCACGTATGGCTGAAATGCAATAGGGAAACGAGGCGAACACACGCACGTACCATTGGGGTAGAGTGCATCAGACATGCTCAAGTGAAAGATTGTGTAGGCTGCATCCCTGTCCTACCCCATGTCACCATTGGGAGAGTGACTCCAGGAAATCACATAGCAGGGATGTAGTCTACACTCATGTCGAGGATGTGGATGCATACATCAGCATGGCATCCATACATCAGCATGCCCCAGGTGTGGCAGACATAGAAGAAGCACAGGGACTGTGACCTTGTGACTCAGTTGATGTGTGAAGAGCTGGCGAGACATGTCATCAACCATATTGCACATGTGCATCACATGCATTCAACACTTCACACCGGAGTAAAGTCTGCAACATATTGTGATGCACATCAACACTGGAATGGCACACCATTCAGTACAGGGAACTGCCACATGATGACAGCAACATGCCCACTGTCACAGAGGTGTAATAGCCAAACAGCATGACCCTGTGTGACCACGTCATGTGTGTGCCATGTGCGACATTGTGCATGCTGTTAGCATATGAAATTTACAGGTCAGTATCATATTACTCACCTTTGAATATCCCCAAGTGTCATCCTGGATATGGCAATTACCGCTCAGCACTACACTTGTGTGTCGGTAGGCATGTCCTGCGGCTCAGCATGTGTTGTTGGCGTTGTGTGTGCCGTGATGACGTTGTTTGAGTACTCAGACATCACCTCTGCGTGCACACGTCAGGAACTCTTTTTTCACAACACAAGCGCTGGTCCCGTATGAGTGTAAGCTTACTCATTTTTGCACCAAAATCATAGTACGTTCACTTCTGACCATTTCACTTGGATTGTCTGACTCCGGACGGTGCCAATATGGATGTCCGTTTCAAAGCCTGTGAGGAATGCCAACGACTCATGTTGGTGACTGACCCTCACCGTTGGTGTCTCCACTGTTTTCACGTCAAGCACAACAACAAGAGCTGCTCCGACTGCCGGGAACACACATATGAATCCAGGTGTGATTGGACCCACAAGCCGCTCAGACTCCAGCAATTGGCCCTGCACCACTATAGCTCATAGTCTGGACGTAGGACGAGTGCCTGGGCGTGGGTGTTGAGACATCAGAGCCCCTGAATTAGACGTCAGTCCTCCAGGGCTGAGTCGTCAGGTATCCCAAATAAGTCAAAGATATGTCATCGCACTTCCAAATCCCCACAATGCACGTGCCATGCTGCATGTGATTCGGGTGACACCGCCCGGTAAACATCACTTACAACAAAACTTTTACAACGCACTACCATTACAACGCGGTCATTACAACGCAAACTATTACAGCGCATTGCGCTGGGGGACGCTCTAGGATAGGGAATAGGTTAATTTACTATCCAATAACCTTCCCTAGTGTCCACGGGGACTGGAGTTGGAATAGTAAATTAAACTATTCACTATCCAACACCCAAAAGCGCTATGCGTTGTAATGGTATGCGATGTAAAAACCGCGTTGTAAAGGCAGGCGTTGTAATAGCCTGCGTTGTAACATCATACATCCACACCGCCCACGCGGCTCTGTCAGATCAGCAGCCGTCATAGCCTGCACCACGACCTCCGGGCCCTGCCCTGCATGTGAAGCAGGAGGAGTCAGTGCACTTCCTCATGTCCATGATGTCCCTCACCCAAACAACGGCCTACGCGTCGGCTTCTGGCCCAGCGGACCTGTCTGGGGGCACGAGCGCATCTGGTGAATTGCCCCTGATGCCATCACTCGCTTTGTCCCTGACGCAGGCGGCGCATACGTCCCGGAATCGCTGGGAAAGACAGGATGTGAATGGTCATCCTGGTCCTCGCTGGTTCACCTCACAACTTCACTGGCAACAGTCCCCCAGGTGTCAGCCTTGGTGCCGTTCTCGGGTGGTGCTGTCCCCGATACCACACACTGTACGGCTCCAGCGTGGAAACTGTGCGGCTGAACACCGCTATTAATGCTGCATGGGGAGTAAAACTTCAATGAGCCTGGCACAGTTCATTACAATGGGTGTTAATGGGTATTGGTAGGGTCATGAAGACCCACTGGCACGTGAGTGTCAGTCCCAAGACGACAGGACAGGTGGACTGGGGGATGCGAGTGGTCTGGACACCTAGCCTGACACTGGTGATGTCTCTACTCCAAACGTGTTTTTGGATGAGCGGGCAACGTACAGTGTAGTGTTTACGTGGGCGGCCGGAGCCTTGCCCCTTCATCTCCCCGTTGCCGCCATGAGGACCAACCTCCTCACTGAGGTCCTTCAACTCCACTCACGCTCCGCTGAGCCTCTGCAGGCCTATCTTCAGGAATGTACTGTATCTATATTGGCCAGCATGTACAGGCACGCTGCATGTTTGGCTGTAGATAGGCATGTTGTCAGACGCCCACACCCCTCCCCGGACTGACCATGTTCCCTGTCCTCCCACACCACCCAGAGAGCATGGGCATCCAGGCCCCCAAATCACAGACCACATTCCCGTTAGCTCCGCTGTAGAGGGTATCCAAGAGGTATGAGCACAATGGAAACATGTCATCATCCTCCCTGAGTCTGGGAGTGGGCTCTTCCAACATCACATGACTCTTTGTCCGCTACCCACACTCTCTGTGGGACATGGTTGTGTAACTGCTGGCAGAGTGTGCGTTGTAGGTACGGGCAATACTTGGCCACGCCGTTGTTGGATGCCAATCGGCAACACTGTCTTTTTTCCGGTGTGGCCTGGATAGCCCCAACTCACCGGGCAGATCGATGGCATCCAGGGAGGCAAATTTGTCAAAAGCTTGTCATGTATTCAAAGTCGGGATTATGCGACTAACTACTGTTCCTTACTGATATTTTGTTACAAAAGGTAAGTAACTAGTCCGTACAGTTCAGTACATCTGCTGTAGGAGCATCTATGTTGTGTCCTTGGCGTGATGACCTGGTTTCTAATGTACACACACCATGCCACGTGTGTTAATTACCCGCTCATATGTGTGATGGCATCACAGACCATTTGTCACAAATCTAAGATTTATGCTGTATGATGATGGTCATGTAATAGTTAGGGAAAGTACACACCGCAACATGACTAAGGCAGAACTGTGCAAATGATGGCACATGTGGTGTGTGTGTGTGTATTGCTGTCAGCTGTCTGGATGTGCAGACAACCTCCTACTGACATTCACATGACGTGTGTCACTGACATGATACACTGTCAATGCTCACTAAGACCTTTCCATCCGATCATTTGTATGCATGTCATATCCATTCCACACACCACAGGTCTTTTACTTTTCACGGAGGAGTGGCTGGGAGCTGGCACATGTTACATCAGTGTATATCCCACGCCACACTCAAAATTGTCTAGATTATTTGAAGCAGTGTTGCTTGTGCCATGTACATTGTTATTGTCGTAGTCAGACAGTTGAAGACATATTTGATAAATTGTGTATTGCAGGGCACCCCCTCTGGAAAGGCTGTTGCCTGACTTGGAAGCCATGAGGGAGCGGAATTGTATCCGTTGATATCGATTCAACAGACAGATGATCAAGGACCTGACGGACAGGCTGGAGGCTCACCTACAACCACGCCACAGGTATCCAACTGCGCTGACACCCAAGGTAAAGGTGATGGCAGCCCTCCATTTCTTTGCCACAGGTACGTTCCAATTCACCATAGCTGATGTGGGAGGGATGTCTCAGACAATGTTTAGCCGGGTATTGGGTGATGTATTGGCAGCTATGTTGCTGCACATAGATGAATTCATTACATTCCCTATTCCAGAAGAGTTGACAGATGTCAAGGGGGAATTCTATGCCCTGGGCCGCATGCCACATGTAATTGGTGCAATTGATGGTACACATGTTACTCTGGTGCCACCACAGGCTCAGGAGCAAGCGTATCGCAACAGGAAACACTACCACTCGATAAATGCCCTGGTGGTGTGTCTTGCCAACATGATTATCTCACATGTTTGTGCACGTTTTCCAGGATCGTGCCACGATGTTTTCATCATGAGGCGTAGCAGGGTACCACAGATGATGCTGCAGCTGCACAACCACCGGGCATATCTTGTTGGTGAGTATACCCTGTCAGCTATGTATGTCAGTATGTCACAACTTCATGTTCTGCATCATATTACACACTCATTTCCATGATGTCAATTTGCACGAGACGCTGGATATCCAAACATGCCGTGGTTAATGACTCCACTACGCAACCCCAGGACAGCTGCAGACCAGCGGTACAACAATGCTCATGGGAAGACCAGGCGGGTGATCGAGCGAACTTTTGGACTCCTGAAGAGCCGGTTCAGGTGCCTGGACAAGACAGGCGGAGCCCTCCAATACAGCCCCTGCAAGGTATGTGACATCTTCAACGTGTGCTGCATGCTACACAACATGGCAGTGGAGAAGGCCGTGCCACTCTACCTTGATCCTGATGAGCTGGAACATCCGCCCGTTGAGGATGAAGGCCTTGCCCAGGATGCCAGCGATGAGGAGGGTGAAGATGATATCTGGAGTCACCTCATCCGCAGCGTCTTTTCATGATGGTGAGTCATAGCAGCTGTAATCTGAAACATGTACTATAGAGTTGCATGGGTAGCATGCTGTGTATGCAACAGACTGTATGCAAGGTCACTTGGATGTTTGTTGTGCAGTGTCACACAGGTGCAGATGTAATGAAACACACATACGTGCTATGTGTGTATTTTGAATGTACAGGTGTACTACAACATCTGGATAATAAACAGGACATTGTCAAAATGACATTATAGAGAACTTGACCCCTTGTGTGCCACTCTCATCCACTGCTCGCCCTGCCTGTTGTCCGTTGGGGTCATCGTGGTCATCCTGCTATTGCTCATCATGATTGCAACGTCAGCCAAATCAACGGAGCATGCATGGACATGTGGAGAAGTCAAATTGGGTAATGACTCATATGAGGCTGTTTAGCGTTGGTATGTTTTGAAACGTGTGGTACATGTTCATGTGCATGTAGTGAGACCATGCATACATGCAACAACAAAATGTTACTTATTACATGTATGCCCACTCCCATGACAGGATAGTCACCCCATCTGACTGTCATCTGTTGTAGTTAGAGACTCTGGTGAATGCATCTATGTGTGTAGACATTGACACTGCAACATTGCATATGCCATGGCTTTACATTGTGTCAGAGGTCACAACCACGGACTCTGTGGGGGATTGCAGCCTCACTGTGTGCATTAGAATGTGAGTGGATCCTCACCTCCAGCTTGTGGGCCAGTCCCGTTTGATTACCATCAAACCATGTGGTGTAGGTGTGGCACAGTCTATGTTCCACATGTTGAGATAACTGTCCTGTAATTCTGTTTACATGGATGCATTGCCCCTTGTTGCAGTATATCATGTCACTGTCATGTTGTTACCGTAGTGCAGGTCGAAAATACAGCTACACCAGCCTTCACAGTGAGTAGCAGTTCTGTTTTGATTCACATGATGCCATGAATGTTTAGCATGAGAAATGACAATGTTTGGATGATGCATATGTGATTTATTGTGTAGCACCAGTGGAGTGTGGTCATTCCCATGAATCTCTAGTCCCGTGCAGCATTACTGGGCAATGCTGGGGTCTCATTATGTGGCTTGCATCAACATCACTTGCACTTTATATTTCTTAAACCTGCATATCATGTTTAGCATAGTAATGCAAACTTGAGAGATCAAAAGACTGGCTACTGAGTGCCTTCATTGCATGTAGATCATTAGCTTCGTCATCATATGTGATACTTACAGCTGTTGTGGGTGAAGTCAAGTTGGGGTACATGGCCCTTATGGGTACCCATAATCACATGCAGACATTACAGTTAGCATAAGTAGCATTGCCATATATTTCCATTTGTTTGTAAGGTCAACCTCATCTGAGCCAGTGAATGATTTTTAACAACATAGATCTCATTGCATGGTAGCTCACTTGAGAGCGTTACACATGACTCGAATGGATGACAGACTGTCCTAGGTTTTATGTGTCCGTGTCATAGCATCGGATCTCATGTGATACCATGAATACTCATCTAAAATTGTCTCCAGTCAGTATACTTCACAGGTGTGACTGGTACAGTGTAGTTAATGATGTTTTTGAAGTGTCAGTGACATGAGAATGTACTCCTAATGGTTATTTACCTCTGTTTCAGGTCTCCCTCCCAGCAGTTCCCATCCTCTCCTTCCCTCGCCTGATCACCCTTTTGTGTCTGTCGTTTGTACTCAGACCAAGGGGCTATTTGGAGGTGGAACCCTTTGAGCATCACACCACTCTGATGAAGAAAGGTACGGCCAGTCCTTGACAGGCTTGTAGCCAATAGTACTGCTGCATTACAGGTGACATCATTAATAGTGTTATTTGGAGTTCTTGCCAATGCTCATGTATGTTTGATAATGCTCTATGGGCTCACAATGTAAATAATCATGTTGTGCATGACATCTGACTTCTACAGATTATTGTGCCGCCTTGATGTCAACGCACATGTCCTTCTAATGTGCATGTATACTATTTAGCATGACGTTAGCTTATGCTTGTTATGTGTTTACCTGTAAAGTGACCACACGCATGGTGTTGGGGAAGGCTAGAATACTATGTTGTGTGTGAGGTAGATGGCTTTGTAGTTGCTGTTTAGCTTTGAACACACTAGCTGTAGTCTACACCTGCTGACGCTGTGTGTCTTGTGCCCCACTTGTCCGTAAGGGCCCTGATCCAGTGACTGTGATCTTTGGTGATTACTGTGCCATTTTATTTGCAGTGACCCTGAGTGGAGCAGACACTCCTGCCGTCATATACACATGTCACTTTGTGGCTTGCAAATGCCCTTGTGGTATGTGCTTGTTTTGCAAGTTGTCACAACCCTCCTGCAGTCATGTCTTCACTCATTGCTGCTGCTGCATACACAGCCACCATGCAGCGCTCATTATCCAGGGACACAGACACCTACAGGATGACCCTCCTTCCATCCATTTATAGAGCATGCTCCTGCCACCCTATACACAGACAACACCAGACATTCACCCTCCTGCTATCACAATGCTTCAAACTCAGCAATTGCAGCTGCTATGCCTGTTTGTGCAACACATACTGGCACGACTATGGCAGATTCACATGACATTGGGTCTATGTACCACCAGGTCATGTGCCGTGTACAGCACACACATACCTTCCATAGGCACAATATTGTACAGTGTTACCTTGTCACCGCCACAGCAGCAAAAACATAGCTGTCACTGTCAGTCAAGTAGCCACAGGGGACACACACCATGACCACGTCTCTTGGGTGTGGTGTGATTTCCCCGTTCTGGTGTAGGTATTTGTCAGATGTGGGTAGTTGTTCTGTATGCGTTGCTCCCATTACAGTAGTATAGTACTTGTAGCTACATAGGGGTAGGTCACCTATTCAGGTGTGCTTGTGTAGAGTGCTACAGCCCATTGCCCACAGTCTGTCCTGCCACCCTTGTCCTGTGCGCCATTCATCACATCCACAGTACGGCATCAAGCAGATGATAGTTCACATACCTGAGGACACAGTTGTAGGTACTCCCTACGTGGACAACTAGTTTTGTCACACTGATCTGAACACCTCAAAGTGACTCTCCTGGGCCTGCCTGTGATAGCAGTTTTGGGATCCAAACCCCCCTCCAGCATTTACTATCCCATCCATGTATCTAGTTATTCGGATTTTCTGACCGATGTGTGTCCGCACTCAGAATCTGATCCAAGTGTGTGGTTGGCTGCTGTTTGTTGGATACCCTTGCATTTCATACATTTGCACACACATATCAATTTATGCTGTGGTTCAAAGATAACTCACCACATGCGTATGAGGATTAGTATATTTATTGGGAGATCTTGTGCAGGAAACGTGAATAGGTGCTGTACAGAAAGGGGTGGAATCCAAAGTTCACTGCCGGAGATGAGATGCCTTACAGTTTCAGTCAACAGAGTCCAGGCCACAGTGCTTGGCATCATTGGGCAGACTGTGACTAGCAAGTCCATGTGGGAGAGTCTCATAGGGGATACTGTTGCACCCAGGGGCAATATGCCAGGTCCAGTGTCCTGGGAGATGTGCATGGCCCACTGCCCCTCAACGTCTTAGCCGTGGACGACCCACCTTCCTTGGGGGCCTGCTGTTCTTTCACCTGGTTGAGGGCCTCCGCAAGCTGGCTTATCTCCCTGTGTCCCTCCGGTATGCCTCCAGGATGTTAGCGAGTTCAGGCATACCGGGTGCTGCAGCTGACTGGCCAGAATCTCACCTCCGCCTTCCGCCACTCCCACCACCCTGAACACGGCCTGCGCTTGTGGGCACATCCAATCAACGGGCCCCCCGAGTGCTGCCAGGGTGGAGGTCGTCAGCAACCTCAGGGGCGCCCGACAAAGGGTGTCCCTCATTTTCAGACTGGCTCTCTTGTGGATCATGGGCAGGGCTGTGACCTGTCTGCTGGGATGTGGTGGGAATGGGTCCGGCGGTTGGCTGAGATGTAGCTGGTACAGTTGGTGCAGGGGTTTGGGATCCAGAGGAGCCAGGATGGTTGGGGTCATCCACAGTGCGTTGAGTGGCGTCGCTGTCGGTGGGGTCTGGGTCCTGCTGAGCCTGGGACTGGGATCCTTCGCCCCCCTGGTTGGGGGGGGCGCCACACGTTTCCCTGTGTGTGGTGGGAGAGACAGACACTGTTAAGGCACTATCAAGTGACATCTTGTTTAGTTATCCATTATGAGCATCACAGTTCCACAAGCTTTACATTGTTGACATTGTTCTGTTGTGTATGCAGTGGTAGTAAATTGACATGTACTCTGGGGTATTTTCATTCTTCCATTCTCTTGACAATGACTGACACAGCCATTGCTGTGTCTTGTATTGCCGGCACAACACATGTAAAGCATTGGTCATGTTCACGCAACATCCAGGATACGGTGTAAATCCTTATGTCTGCGTCAAGCATGCACAGAGTTTAGATACAGCATGTTTATGTAAGAGACAGACCATCATTAATTTGCGTAACATCTACTACTTTGGATGTCTTTTGCTGTACCGTGATGGCCAAACAATGCCATCACCCCTGGACCTGTACACACACTTATAGATCATGGCTTTTGAACTTGGTACTTCTGTAAGACGCATTACCTTGTCAATACCCATGTCCATGTTGGTACTTCAGTGCATCCACAACGTTCATGAGATGGGGCACGTGCATTGTTTGAGCGACACAATGGACTTGAGCATCTGCAATGTGCATGTATGAGTAGTATGCGTTTTCATATGAGTGAGTGTTTTGTTGTGGTACATGACAATTGGGACAGTGTTGCACTCCAAAGCCTGTCCCCAGGGGATGAGTTTCTATAAGGCGGGTGTATGATAGGCCATGCTAGTAGTTTGTGTGTGATTTGCAAGCGTCCATCGTTCATGATTTGGCTGCCCCCTGATGTAGCATGCTGGCATAATTGTGGTTTTGTGTTCATGCACAGGGTGTGTGACCTTGTCCTGGTGTTTGTGTTTGCAGTGATCACAGGAGGGACTTGTGCTGCCTACACCTGTGGCCATTGTGTACTACAGAGCTTTCCGATATGTGTGTCCTGAGACAGTACAGTGTTGCCTGGAAATGGTGTGTGTGCTGCAGGCACTTAGTGGATGACTGCTGGTAATTAGGAGACATCCCTAAACATTCTGCTCTATGGTGTTTGTAAGGCCTGTGCAGTGCTTGGGTGCAACTGTGTGTGTGCCCAGGGAGATGCGGTGAGGTGACAGTGGGAGGGAGGGCGACAGAGGGAGAGGGCGACAGAGGGAGAGGGCGACAGAGGGAGAGGGCGACAGTGGGAGAAGGCGACAGAGGGAGAGGGCGACAGTGGGAGAGGGCGACAGAGGGAGAGGGCGACAGTGGGAGAGGGCGACTGAGGGAGAGGGTGACAGTGGGAGAGGGCGACAGAGGGAGAGGGCAACAGTGAGAGAGGGCGACAGGGGGAGGGGGAGATAGGGATGGAGACAGGTTGTTTGTGCTTGCTCACTTGCTACATTGCCTTACTGTGTCACAAAATATTGTATCTCTGGAAGGTGTGTCCACAACATGATATTGTTTACGAGCTGTGGTCTACTATCTTGTGTGATATTTACCTATCCCTGTACATTGGGCATGGTGCCTGGGTGAGGCCCTGGGGCATATGGGATGAGAGCAGCCTCCTACCCTCCACCTTCCACCCTTAGTGGGTCCCACTTGCAACAAACCACTTTTAGTTGTGTCCTGCTAGGACTCATGGCCACCCACCCCATGCTGCTGGGCACTGTTGTAAGTCCACCCATGTAACATGTATTTTTTGTACACTCACCAGACTCAACGGCTCCTTCTATTCCATGTACTCCCACCGGTGGCAGCAGGGCCATGACTTTCTCCTCCCAGGGATGGTATACAGGAGGTCTGCGGGGACCACCACCTCCAGTGTGGTGTGCAGAGGCGTAGTCCTGGTCCATTTTCTTCTTGACCATCCTCCGCAGATCATACCACCTGGACTGGCATTCCCCCCTGGTGCGCCGGATGGGTGCAACAGCATTGACCCGGTCTACGATCCTCTCCCACAGGCGTGTTTTTTCTGCCATGCTGGTCTGTCTGACCACTGCGCCAAACAGCTGTGGCTCGACTCTGATGACTTCATCTGTAAGTATCTCCATCTCTGGGTTAGTGAACTTTGGATTCTTGGGTGTGGTCATGGTGTGGGGTGTATGTGATTGAGGGGGTGATGGTGTGTATGGATGAGGGTGTGTGGTTGTGATTGTGAAGGGGGTGGTATGGGTGTAGATGTGATAGGGTGTATGTGTGAAGGTATGTGGCTGCAATAGTTGGTGTGCTCTCTGTTTCTTCGCAAGAATGGGTATGTTGCAAAGGATGATGGGTTGTATGTGTGGACCCTTTTATTGGTCAAATAGTGGGTGTGGCTTAATTAGAATTGGTTATGTGTGTGTTATATGGGGTGGGTGTTAGTGTTGACCTCTGTTTGGCTGTGACCAGGACATTGATTCTGTATGGTGTGTACACAGGAGACATGTTCAGTGTTGTTGTGCCACTTGTTTGCAAAGTCCTTGTGCTGGTTTGGGTGTTGGTGTTATGTGTGCGTGTCGTGCTTGTGCGTGCGATTGACTGGTACGGGCCACTGGCGGGTGGGGGTTTTCGTGTAGGGGGTGTGTGTGTCGTACTTGTGCGTGCGATTGACTGGTACAGGCCGTTGGCGGGTGGGGGTGTTCGCGTGGGCTTGTTGGGGGGGGTGCGTGTCGTACTTGTGCGTGCGATTGACTGGTACGGGCCGTTGGCGGGTGGGGGTGTTCGCGTAGGGGGTGTGCATGTCGTACTTGTGCGTGCGATTGACTGGTACGGGCCGTTGGCGGGTGGGGGTGTTCGCGTGGGCTTGTTGGGGGGGTGCGTGTCGTACTTGTGCGTGCGATTGACTGGTACGGGCCGTTGGCGGGTGGGGGTGTTCGCGTGGGCTTGTTGGGGGGGGTGTGCGTGTCGTACTTGTGCGTGCGATTGACTGGTATGGGCCATTGGCGGGTGGGGGTGTTTGCGTGGGCTTGTTGGGGGCTGTGCGTGTTGTACTTGTGCGTGCGATTGACTGGTACGGGCCGTTGGCGGGTGGGGGTGTTCGCGTGGGCTTGTTGGGGGGGTGTGCATGTCGTACTTGTGCGTGCGATTGACTGGTAGGGGCCGTTGGCGGGTGGGGGTGTTCGCGTAGGGGGGTGTGCGTGTCATACTTGTGCATGCGATTGACTGGTGCGGGCCGTTGGCGGGTGGGGGTGTTCGCATAGGGGGGTGTGCGTGTCGTACTTGTGCGTGCGATTGACTGGTACGGGCCGTTGGCGGGTGGGGGTGTTTGCATGGGCTTGTTGTTGGTGTGCGTGTCGTACTTGTGCGTGCGATTGACTGGTACGGGCCGTTGGCGGGTGGGGGTGTTCGCGTGGGCTTGTTGGGGGGGTGTGCGTGTCGTACTTGTGCGTGCAATTGACTGGTACGGGCCGTTGGCGGGTGGGGGTGTTCACGTGGGCTTGTTGGGGGGATGTGCGTGTCGTACTTGTGCGTGCGGTTGACTGGTACGGGCGGGTGGGGGTGTTCGCGTAGGGGGGTGTGCGTGTCGTACTTGTGCGTGCGATTGACTGGTACGGGCCGTTGGTGGGTGGGGGTGTTCGCGTAGGGGGGTGTGCGTGTCATACTTGTGCGTGCGATTGACTGGTATGGGCCGTTGGTGGGTGGGGGTGTTCGCGTAGGGGGGTGTGCGTGTCGTACATGTACGTGCGATAGACTGGTACGGGCCGTTGGCGGGTGGGGGTGCTCGCGTAGGGGGGTGTGCATGTCGTACTTGTGCGTGCGGTTGACTGGTACGGGCCCTTGGCGGGTGGGGGTGTTTGCGTGGGCTTGTGGGGGGGGGTGCGTGTCATACTTGTGCGTGCAATTGACTGGTACGGGCCGTTGGCGGGTGGGGGTGTTCGCGTAGGCTTGTTGCGGGGGTGCGTGTCATACTTGTGCGTGAGCGAGGGGTACGCGTGTGGTATGTGTTGACGCTGCTTGATGCAAGCCGAAAATTGCCGTATGAATCATTATTCAAGTGCGATAACTTTGTTCCGTATGAATCGCTGTCAGGCTTCTCGTACAGGATCGTACTTGTGTGTTTGTACGGGCTGGTTATGAATCGTACGGTAGGATTCCCGATGCATGTTCGTACGGATCATCGACTGTGATTCGGACGGTTCGATGATATTCATACGGAAATCGACGCGAACGGATCAGAATTCGCAGGTCGGACGTAAAGTTCCCATTCGTACGGATTCGGATACGAATGCGATTCGTACGGCGGAATATTTTACCAGATCGGAATCGACGCCCTTGTAATTAATTTAAATGTAAAAATTTCTTCAATATGTAACTTTGTGTTAAATATAATGTTTATAAATGTGTTAATGTTATTTTCACAATTACCTATGTATTTTAATACCTTTTGTATTATTTACCTATGTAAAAATTAATATTAATATTTTCAATATTAATTTTATTAATTTCTAAATTAACCTATTGCAATTTTGTAAACAAAACAAATTTGTCTTGTAAAATCTTTATAAAAATGTATCTATCAATATTCTGTCCATTAAAAACTAAAAAAATGTATGTACAACAAATATAACAATTATTTACAACATGTTTATTATTAAAATATTTCTATTTTGTATGTGATTTAAATAATTGTTATTAAATAATTTGTACACTATGTTATTATGTTTATTATTAAAATGTGAATAAACATGAACATTATTTAAATACAATTTTGAAATATATTGATAAATGTATATATTGACTTGCGATATTTTTTGTGATAATAAACACTACCTTCTTATTAATTTATACTGCTAATAAAATTATTTACTCTACTTCTCATTTGTTTTTCAATCTCAATAAACTGTATTTCAAACCTATATAAATTAATATTCCCACACCCCCAAGTATAAACTCAGGGAAGTTGCTGGACACTAAACCTATATAATTCACTATTCCCACTCCACCAAGTATCAACTAATAATACATTTTACCATTTAAATACTTTGTAGAATTTCTAAATATTTGCCAATATTTAAATAAAAAAAATAATTTTTATATTCTTTAAAATTTAATTAATTACTAAAAACTTCCCTACATATTTCTCTATAATACCAAAATATAGATTATTACAAACAATACATACACAAATTAAACTTTATAATTAATATTTTTTATTTTAGATTTTTAACAATAGCAAATTTGTTACCATGCCCTAATATTTTAAAGACAAATCTGTGAAATTAGAATTTAAAAAGAATTTGAATTTTTTTTAAAAATTTTAATAAAAATTTAAAAATTTAAATTTTAACATTCAAATGTAAATATTTTTGTTTATTAAATCTATATACTTTAGAAATTTAGATCCATACCCAAAATTTTGTAAAAAAAAATGTTTAATTTTAAAATTGAAATTAATTTGGAAATGTATTTTTGCAAATTTATTACAATACACAACATTTTGTAGATATTATTTTTAAATTTAAAATTTGAAATGTATTTAGAAATATATTTTAACAAATTTATTACAATACCCCAAAATTTGTATATTTTTTTTATTTTTTAAATTTGAAATTAATTTGGAAATTTATTTTAGCAAATTTATTAGAATACACAAAATGTTATAAAAAATTTTTTTAATTAAAATCTTACATTTATTTGGAAAAATAAATTTATTACAATACCCAAAATTTGGTGATTTTTAAAAAAAAAATTAAATGTGAAATTAATTTGGAATTTTTTAAAATTGTTATAATATTATTTCTATTTTTCAATTTAAATTTATTTAGCAAGATTTTATTTTACTATTTTTAAAACACTTCCCACCCTATTCCCATAAAAACCCACAACCCGCTCCAAAAAATTATTATAAATTTTTAGCTACATTAAATTTTTTACGAAAATTTTTTGTACAATATTAGGTACATTTAACTAATTTTTAGCTTTCACATAAAAATGTTACTATATATTTTGAAACACTTCCCACCCTATTCCCCTAAAAACCCACAACCCTCTCCTAAACATTATTATACATGTTTTAATACATTTTTTAAATATAATTTTTTTAAATATATTTAATAACATTAAATTAACTACATTTATAAACATTTAAAAAAGAATACCATTGCAACATTATAAACAGTCTACATTTAAAATTTCAATATTATTACAGTCGATATTATGACAGTCGATATTCTGACATTCTATATTTTGACTTTTGATATTTTTTACCTATATAAAGAGACGATATTATTTACAGTTGATATTATTTACTCGATATTTTTAACTTCGATATTTTTTACAAAACTTGAAAATCGATATAAATGAAATCGATATTACTTACCTCGATATTATTGCCATCTCGATATTCTGTAGTCGATATTCTGTCCAGTCGAAATAAAAAACTCGATATTATGACTGCACACCGGATCAACACATTCCTCTTTATCGTCCTTGACCACTAGAATCAAGTAATTCATAGAACTAACCACATCCACCATATTCCCCTTTTGTTCACTAATTTGTTTTACCCCTTGGTCTTTCCCTTCCTTTACTGCCCTAACAACAACTTTGTCGACTTTATGTGATAACTCTTCCCTTTTAACAATGGAAATAGTTTCCTGTAATGAAAGTTTTTTCAATGTGAGAAGCTTTTCTTGCACTTTTATATCTCTACAACGCACCACAACTTGATCTCTGATCAACTGTGAGGTGACATGCTCAAATTCGCACTCAGATGCCAAGATATGCAAGCAAGCTACATAAGACACAATGCTTTCGTCAGCTTCCTGCTCTCTAGTGAAGAACTTATGCCTGGCAACAACTAAACTACCCTCAACATCAAACTGCTTTTCTAACATAGCGACATCTTGATCAAATTCATTGTGAGGCTATTCACCTTCTACTACTTCAAGGGGTGGTAAATGTTCCAGAACAGCTTGTCCTTCAAGCCCATGGTTGTGCTCCAAAATATATTTTTTCTGTTCTGCACTGAACCTGATACCCCCAATAGCCTCTAAATACTTTGCAAAACCCTGTACCATACTTTCCACCTGACAGGTAGGTCTCCTGGAAGTTGTAAGAAATAGGAAGAAGCTTGTACACTTTGCATGTCAAAGAGAATGAAATACAAATATGCTAGTTCAAAAGGAATAAAAATACTTGTGTACGTTACACCAAGACAAATTTTCTAAATAAGCAGAAGAAATATAGTGCTTATGTATGAAACACCATCACAACAGTTGTGAAGAGCTCACTTCCAGCCCCTTTTTTAAATACCAAACATGTGCATTACATAAAAAAACAAATATCAAGCACACTTCAGTATTAACAAAAATAGCACAGCACAAAAGATTCCCCTTCATACACACGAATCTGCCAAGCAGAATATTAGATCTGAATATAAGCTGTACACAGTCTCGTATTAACATAAAAAGGAGAGGAGAAAAATTAAATGGTGTGTTTCACCGTTCACACATGAGTCTTAAACAAACACCAAATGGCCAGAAACAAACCAAAATAGTCTGACTGCTGATTTTCCACAATCGGATAGTAAGTTAAACTCCCAACTGCAATGTTCTCTCATGTAGGCAATCGGAGAATGAAACAGACTTGCTTGAAGATTCCCCAGCGCGTGCAGTTGAGTGAAAGGAAATTGACTTCAGCGGCCTGTGTGAAGGTTGCAGACTACTTACGTCGCACACAGCAATCAGGAAATTGGAGATATGCGTGAACGTAGCTGGCGGCGTACGTCACTCAATGACCATTCCCCGATGTCACCAGTAGAGGCACAACACCTGAAGTGAACGGATGGCAGGATTCCCCTACAGAGCACCAATGCAGGTAGAAACAAAGAAAGGCAGACTGGAGGACACCCTTACCAGTTGGATCTCCTGATCGGCACCGGCAAAATCAGATCACAGACAGGAAAAAAAGAGCAAAACCGTGCTGAGACTCGACATCCCATCAGCACACTGAAACCTTCCTGGGCAAACTTACCCCGGTACTCTACTCAACAGCTCACTGCCCAAAATGAAGTTTAAAGTGACCTAACAGATCAAGACACAACATTCCATTGTTACCATCAGGCCCAAAGCAACGCTGGCAGACTTCAGAAATGGAGAAACACAGAACCACACACGGGAACAGAACTCCAGATGAACTCGAAGGTGATGTGCACTAGATCTTCACACAGCAGCAGCCACACACATGGGTGGAGACACGGAACGGAAAAACAACTATTCGCCAAATGAACTGACCACTTCAAACAGGTAAATAAAGAAACCATATGTTTATTGCCTGTTCGTCTCTACAGCTTCCAGGGAATGAGAAACAGTCCCTCTGAGTTGACTATCAGCATTCCATAAACATGGAAACAAGCACATTAGACAAGTAATAGCATTACTACAACCTGGCTAACAAATTCCAATTTCTATGACAAGATGCCAGCAGATATGACTCCAGTATGTTGGCAGTTTAGATTCAAGCATGACACATATAGACAAGAGGGTCCCAAATGCCTTAACCATTTTTAGTAGCGAATGGCTGTCCTTGGTGAGTGCTTCTTCTAAAGCAGTCAAATTATCCAAAGCTATTTGTGGTATAAAATGCTCGGAACTGTGATATATTAATGCTGGTGAATCTACATGAAGAACCAAGGAGCTGGATACCATGCGTTATTTGGTTCTAATTATTGAGGAGAATTTACTACAATGGAAATGAAGTCGGACCTAAAGCATCCGCACTCTACTTCATTTACAATACTAGTAAGATTGCTTGCTCAAACTACTTCTTGTTGGAGCTAAAAATGCCTCTTCTGTTTGAAAAGGCTCCCTTGAGCCATTGAGCTGACGAATTTTTGGAGATGTACCTGGGCGCGTGTGAGAGGAACTGAGACCTGAAAGGATTGTGGCAGCTTACTTAGCAACCCTAGATAAGTTTCGTTTTTTATCTCTACTGATGAAGGATGATATCTAGAAACACTTGTGTCTAGAGATTGACAGCACTAACCTGCAACAACTTTGGTGAAACACTTTAGCAAAAACTCAAGTAAGCATTCAAAATGAACTCTATTCACCATAATGCTAATGGATGAACTGTGCTGGGAGGTGTAGCAGTGTGCTCCCATTCCCCTTCTGTTTGAAAAGGCTCCCGAGAGCCATTGAGCTGACGAGCTTTTGGAGATGCACCTGTGCCCCTGTGAGAGGTATTGAGACCAGAAAGGATTGTAGCAGCTAACTCAGCAACCCCAGATGCATTTCCGTTTTTTAACCCTACTGATGAAGGATGATATCCAGATACATGTGTCTAGAGATTGACAACACTAACCTGCACAAACTTTAGTGAAATATGTCAGCAAAAACTCAAGCAAGCATTTAAAGTGAACTGAGATACTACTATAATGCTAAGGGGTGTAGTGTGCAGGGAGGTGAAGCAGTGTGCTACCAACCCCTTTCTATTTGAAAAGTCTTCCTTAAGCCATTGAGGCGACAATCTTTTGGAGATGCACCTGGGTGAAGTGAGCGGTACTATTACCTGAAAGGGTTGTGGCAGCTTATTCAGCAACCTCAGATAAATATAGTTTTTTCTCTCTACCGATGAAGGATGATATTCAGAAACACATTTGTCTAGAGATTGACAGCACTAACTTGCACTAACTTTGGTGAAATAATTCAGCAAACACTCAAGTAAGCATTTAAAATGAACTTCATTTACCATAATGCTAAAGGGTAAACTGTGCTGGGAGGTGAAGCATTGTGCTCCCATCCCCTTCTGTTTGAAAAGGCTCCCTTGAGCCATTGAGCTGACGAGCTTTTGGAGATGTAACTGTGCACCTGTGAAAGGTACTGAGACCTGAAAGGATTGTGGCAGGTTATGCAGCAACCCCAGATACATTTGTTTTTTTATCTCTACTGATGAAGGATGATATCCAGAAACACATGTGTCTAGAGCTTGTCAGCACTAACCTGCACCAACTTTGGTCAAAATACATCAGCAAAAACTCAAGTAAGCATTTAAAATAAACTGCATTTACCAATAGGCTAAGGGTTGAACTGTGCTGGGAGGCGAAGCAGTATGCTCCCATCCACCTTCTGTTTAAATTAAATATACCAATTGTGGATAAGCTCATTAAGCCATGTTTAGGGGGATGAGCACCAGCACTTTAGTACTGGTTAGCAGTGGTAGAGTGCACCTAGTCCTAAGGCCAACAAAAACAAATTCAGAAAAATTGGAGGCAAACAGGAAAAACATCTGGGGGAAGACCACCCTAAGGCTGGCAGGTATTACACACGCATACTAAAAAAGAGACGATCTGTATATAGAAAATTCTTCAAATGGCCAATCAATCAATCAATTATATCATTTGTAAAGCGCACTACTCACCCGTGAGGGTCTCAAGGCGCTGGGGTGGGGAATGCTGCTACTGCTCGAAAATCCAGGTCTTGAGAAGTTTTCTGAAGCTCAGCAGGCCTTGGGTCTGCCGTACGTGGATGGGGAGGGTGTTCCAGGTCTTGGCGGCGAGGTGGGAGAACGATCTGCCGCCTGAGGTCGCTCTTCGGAAGCGGGGGACTGTAGCGAGGGCAAGGTCGGCGGAGCGGAGCTGGCGGGTGGGGGTGTAGAAGCTAAGTCGTCTGTTGAGGTACTTTGGTCCAGTGTTGTGGAGTGCATTGTGTGCGTGGGTGAGGAGCTTGAAGGTTATCCTCTTGTTGACCGGGAGCCAGTGCAGGTCTTTCAGGTGAGGTGTGATGTGGCTGCGGCGAGGGATGTCGAGGATCAGGCATGCAGAAGCGTTCTGGAAGCGTTGGAGCCGTCTCAGGAGTTTGGCCAAGGCTCCCTCGTAGAGGGCGTTTCCATAGTCCAACCTGCTGCTGACAAGGGCCTTGGTGACTGTTCTTCTTGTTTCAGTGGGAATCCACTTGTAGAGCCTACGAAGCATGCGGAGGGTGTTGAAGCAGGAGGAGGAGATGGCGTTGACCTGTTTAGTCATGGAGAGGGTGGAGTCGAGGATGACCCCTAGGTTGCGTGTGTGGTCGGTGGGAGTTGGAGCGGTTCCCAGTGTGGTCAGCCACCAGGAGTCGTCCCAGGCCGAAGGGTTGGATCCGAGGATGAGGACCTCCATCTTGTCCGAGTTCAGGTTCAGTCGGCCTTCATTCCTTTGTGAAGGTTGGTTTTGGCAGTGTGGGGGTCCTTGGTGAGGGAGAGTATCAGCTGGGTGTCATCGGCATAGCAGAGGATGTTGAGGTCATACCGGCGGGCGATGTGGGCGAGCTGTGCCATGTAGTGGTTAAACAGAGTTGGGCTGAGGGATGAGCCCTGGGGTACGCCGCAGATGATCTCGGTGGCTTCGGAGCGGAAGGGGGGAAGGCGGACGCTCTGTGTTCTGCCGGAGAGGAAGGAGGTGGTCCAATCCAGGGCCTCTCTTGGATCCCAGCGTTGTGGAGGTGTGTTCGTAGTGTGTGGTGGCAGACCGTGTCGAAGGCGGCTGACAGTTCCAGGAGGATGAGGGCCGCCGTTTCTCCGTTGTCCAGCAGGGACTTGATGTCATCGGTGGCGGCGATGAGGGCAGTCTCAGTGCTGTGGTTGCTGCGGAACCCGGACTGGGAAGGGTTCAGGATATTGTTCTCCTCGAGGTAGCGGGTCAGTTGTTCGTTGACGGTCTTCTTGATGACCTTTGCCGGGAACGGGAGCAGGGAGATGGGCCGGACGTTCTTGAGGTCCTTGGGGTCCGCCTGGGGTTTCTTGAGTGAGGCGTTGATCTCGGCGTGCTTCCAGCTCTCCGGGAAGGTTACTGTCTCAAAGGAGTTGTTGATGAATTTCAGGAGATGGGGTGCGATGGATGTTCTGGCTTTGTTGAAGATGTGGTGTAGGCATGGATCTGACGGAGATCCGGAGTGGATGGTGTTCATAATCTTGATTGTGTCATCGTCGTTGATGTTGGTTCAGTAGAGCAGGCGGTTGGTGCGGATGGTGGTCGTGGGGGCGGCGGTCTCAGTGGTTGTCAGGGCGGTCTTGGCGTTGAAACTGTTGTGGATGTCTGTGATCTTGCCAGGAGGTGGCCAGCGAGTCGTACAGGTCTTGCGAGGGTGGGACGTCGGTGTTGGAGCTGGGGTTGGAGAGTTCCTTCACGATGTTGAAGAGCTCTTTTCTGTTGTGTGCGTTGTTGTCTAGGCGGTCTTTGAAGGAGGCCCTTTTGGCGGATCTGATGGTGTCTCCGGGTGGGATTCTTGTGGGCGGCGTGGCTTTCCGGTGTCTTCTCCAGCTTTCGGCAGGTTTGCTTGGAGGCTCGGAGTTCTTCAGTGAACCAGCTGGCTTTCTTGTTGGTATGATTGTTGGAGGGTTTCTTGATTGGGCTGGGGGTGTTGGCGCAGTCGTTGATCCACTGTCTGAGGTTGCGGGCGGCGGTGTCGGGGTTGGTATGTTCGGCGGGTGGGCTCTGGGCGAGGGTGGTGGTTAGCTGGTCTTTGGTGACTTTGCCCCAGCAGCGGTGAGGCATCTGTTGGGTGCGGTGGTGGGTTTCTTGAAGGTGAGGTGGATGCAGCGGTGGTCGGTCAAGTGGAGTTCAGTGGTATGGTTGAAGGAGATGTGGGGGCTTGCGGAGAAGATGGGGTCAAGCGTGTGACCGGCGGAGTGGGTGGGTGTTGTGACGAGTTGTAGGAGTCTGAGGTTGGCTAGGTTGTCGATCAGGGTGGTGGAGTTGGTGTCGTCATTGTTCTCGAGGAGGAAGTTCAGGTCCCCGAGGAGGATGTAGTCCGTGGAGGTGAGGGCATGTGTGCTGACGAAGTCGGCGATGGGGTCGCTGAACTGTGGTCGAGGTCCGGGCGGTATGTAGATGAGGGTTCCTCTGAGAGTGGTGTTGGGGTCGGTGTGGATCTGGAAGTGCAGGTGTTTGGCGGTGCTGAGGGTGTCGTCGGTGTTGGTCGAGACTCTGAGAGTGTTCATGTGGATGATGGTGATTCCTCCTCCAGCTCTGTTGGTGCGGTCCTTGCGGGTGATCTTGTAGCCTTCCGGGACGGCTATGGCTATGTCGGGTGCCGAGGCGGGGTTCAGCCAGGTCTCCGTCAGGAAGGCAATGTCTGGGGAGGTTGAGTCTAGTAGGTCCCAGAGTTCAACGGCATGTTTTCGGGCGGAGCGGGTGTTGAGAAGGATGCATCTGAGGTGTGCTGTATGCTGGTATGCTGTGACTGGGCAGCAGCCAGATAAACAAAAGGACACTCAAATGGAATTTACAACAGCATTAGCAGGAGACAGGAAAAGATAAGGCTTGAATATAACATGAGCTCACATTAAAATTAACATGAGCAGATAGTAGAGAGCGTTCTCCAATTACATCAGGTCCTAAACACAAAGGCAACCAAACGTAATAACAAAGCAGCCTGTATCCTAGGTCACTTGACTAGGTGTAGCTGGCATTTGGCTTTGTGTATTGCACCCAGACAGATAGACGAATAGGGAATAGGTGTTGGCAGGATGGGCCATCTCTGACTTGATAGGTGGGCGGAGCTGTCACCTAACACACTTGCACATCACAAATGCTCTGCTGTAGCGCACTCATAAAAAGTTTGACACTAGTCTTTTGAGCCCCCAGACAAGCTGGAACCTGGGTAAACAGGCAAAAAAATACAAAACACTTCTGGTGGTGGAAAGCTCCAGAATCTTCTCCTACTTTAAGACTGTCACCAAAAGTAAATATGGGACCCTCAGAACTAACTTCTCAGTACACCTCTTGACCTGTAATAGACTCAAAAGGACTGCTGTGCTGCAAAAAAGGCTGCTACTCTGCTGCCTTGGTACCTGAGTTAAAAAGACTGGACCTGCATCTTGAACCCAGGACCACCAGAGTGACACCAGGGGATAGTTGGCTGGTCTCCTGATCAGAGTGTCAGGGAAAGAAAAGGCTCCACACTCCTTTAACCCAGTACCTGGACTCTGTCCGTTGTGAGTCTTGCCTCCCAAGTGGTGGCACCCCACACCTGGACACTTGGAAGTGGGCCTGAAGGATCTGTCATCTCAGCTGTGGTATTTGGGCAGAACCACTGCAGTGCAACGTATCTCCTAGGAGCTCGGCATCATAACCGCTGATGCATGAAGCTTCCTCGATGCCAGACATGGCTTTGCAAGCCTGTCGTTGACAGAATCCTCCACGATGACGCAGGATCTAGCATCACAGCTTGACAGCTTGTTCGAAATCACGGCTGTGCGACAAATCCTCGACGCTGGGTGTCACTGCACTCTGCAACCAGGATTTAAGGAACTTCGTTCAGCAGGCCTAATATGGTCCCTGTATCCGGCCCATGCTCCATTACGGTAGACCTCAACTTGTGACTTTGTCCCGGTCTGGCGGGGGTCCAGATAACCACAGTTGGCTCTTTGTTTTTCTAGGTATCATTTTTGTTGTTTTGGTTTCAAATAATTTGTTACATTTTATTCTATTTTTCTAAATTGGTGTGGAACTTTTTTGAGTTGTGTTTTCCCTACTGCATAATACTTTATGCATTACCTCTAAGTTAAGCCTGACGGCTTTTTGCCAAGCTACAACAAGATTAAGCACAGGGTAATTTGGGTTTGCTTATAACCTCACCCGGACAGAGTGTGGTTGCTGCTCGTGTAGGATTACAACCCTCCCACCCCCCCCCCACCACCAAACAGTTACCTAATTTTCTTCACTACCTAAACTAGCAAATTTCAAGTGTTTAGTATGAATGATGTTTTCAACCGAGCATATTATTAACCAGAAACAATATATCTTGTTCTTCTTTCCTTTCCAAACAAATATGACCATTGCCACAGTAACATTCAGTATGGGGTAATTATTTTTCGTATTATTATTGACGGCACGAGATATCTTCTCGTCTCTGTAATTATGTAATTGCTATTATTACCCAAGTTTGGGGTATTCAGATTGAAGGATTTGAGCATATGACGTTCATGATGAGCACAAATCTGTAAAAGTTGTTCTACTCACTCATCTGTCTCCCCAGTGATAGTAATAATCTGCATGATTTGTTCATCACAAATTAATATTGCAGCTATTGTTTTCCTTTTTTTGTTTGTTGAAATGCTTTTTTTTGTTTGTTGAAATGGTGGCTGCGCACGTGTTGGTAGGCCATTCTTGTCACTTAAGTTGCCTTCATAGTGCTGTAGGCATCTTCAAAGCACTGGCACAATGCATCAACAGCTACTAATATCCATTAACTAACATGCATGTAACAATAACATCGTACATGGGAAACCTACCTCACTAAAACTACACTAAAGCAAGTTGTTGCTCTTGGGTCTGACTTTTTTCCGAATTGTTCTATTGGCACCATAGTTTAGAGACTTTTTTCAACTTCAGCCGTCCCTTATGGGCAGGCCAGCTGCTGCTGTTCCGCCGAACCGTGTCAAATGTAGTCTACGGGCATGTTCTATCTTTCATGCGTACTTTGACTCCTGGCAGTTCCTGATAACTATTCTTAGAGGTGTACTATTTCAAAAAGCCTTGCTGTCACTTACAGTAGCCTTCAGTGGCTCAGAATGAGTGTGAACATATTTATTCGGATCACCCTGGCTGTGCTCGGCGCCAGAACATTTTACATCCATAAAACACACTGGCAGCTCTTCACAGATGCACAAGCACAGCAAGTATTTCTTACATAAATTGTTAGCGAAGACAGCCAATTTGTCCTGTGGTAGGTGGCTTTCAACTGATGTAGGCATCATTTGGGCCTAGTGCTCCATTAATAGCGGCATGAAAGAGGAAACCCGGCAGCTACTCGGGCTCTTCTTTTTCAGATTCCTGTTTGTCGAATTTGATACCAGCACTTGCACATCAAAACGTATTACTGTCCTATTCAAATAGTCTCACATAAAATATATATAGTAGGGTAGCTTGAAGTATTTGATGCTTTTGACTAATGATCATAACTTTATACATCCATTCGACAGAATTCTAAAAAACCATAAGGAATATGAGGCTTTCAATAAGCAAATAGAATTTCGAGTACTAAACTAAGGCCCAGATTTAAAAAGGTTTTGCGTCGGGGTTGTGTTAGTTTTTTTAAGGCAGACCCTGTGCAAATTCCTTTTTGGGATTTCCAAACCAATGCAAATAGGTATTTGCATTTGTTTGCAAGAAAAAAGTTACTCAAACCAGTGCAAACGTCTTCTTTGTGTTACTCTGAATCACAAGAGTGTTCCATGGGTGGTACATTAGCATTCCTGTGCAACCACCCATGGTTTTGAATGCAAAACTTTATTTACTAACCATAGTGGACAGAGTTTTTAGCAAAAAATTCAGTTAATTTTCAAGCAGGCGTTAAATAGGAGAAATGCTTTTCTCTCTTTGCATGTGTGCTGCACAGCACACATCCAAAGTGGGAAAAGTTTTAAAGTTAATCTAAGCAAAGTTTTTGAACTGGACGATTGTCCTTCTAGTGCAAAATCTATGCTAGACTCACACAGACACCTATGCATTGTGATGCAAAGGTTTGCGCATGGCAATCTGAAGGCTGATTATGTGCTGGAGCTAGGGCGAGAGTGGGATAGTTCCATATGTCTCAGAACAATGGATTTAGGCCCAGATTTCTGTACTGGGGTGAATGTTTGACCTTCCTTGATTAGCATTCTGTCCATCAATTGTTCTTTTTGCATTTATCATCCCGAGTGGGACGGGTATGCCCAGACTCTGAGTCCTGTGCTCTCCACTGGAGTCAACCAAGCCTGGGTAATGAGGGGTGAAACCCGAATGCGGTCCTAGGATGCTTATTTCTGGTCACAGGAGAGTTTGACCTGGCAATTTGGGCTGGAGTGTTCCCATGGGGAACAGGGTCAAGACTGATTTGCATATGCTGGGTTTAAACTTGAATGTCATGGGAAGCAAAAAACACGATGGATTTAGGCCCTGATCTCTATACTGGGGTGAATGTTTAGACATGGATCAGCATTCTGTCCATTGATTGTTATTTTTGTATTTGTCACTCTGAGTGAGACTGGTATGACCAGATGTGGGTCCCTTGCTCTTCATGCCACTGGAGTCAATCTAGCCTGGCTGATGAGGGGAGAAACGTTGAAACCAGTCCTAGAATGCTTGTTTCTGGTGCAGGGAGAAATTCGCCTGGCAGTTTGGGCCAAGGGTCAAGACTGATTTGCATATGGCTGGATTTAAACTTTAATAGCATGGAAAGCAAAAAGAAACGATGGATTTTGGCCCAGAACTCTGTACTGGGGTGAATGTTTTGACATTGATCATTATTCTGTCCATCAATTGTTTGTTTTGCATTTGACACCCCGAGTGGGACAGGTATGCCCACACATGGGTCCCATGCTCTCCAAAAAAGTGAAAAAGAACATGATGTGGCGAGAGAAGGTGACATTTAAAATCAAACATCGCATAGATAACATTAACAAAAACTCCTGACGATAATTTTTAAACAGTAAAGGAGTTTTTTGTTGTATAAAGGGTCGACGGCGTTTCTATGTCAGTGACTTGAGATCTTCATCAGGGCAAGATTTGTGAGCATGAAGAATTAGGCAACCTGGAATGAAGCTGGGTAAAATACAGAGTAATGCTTGTGAGGTCAAGCAGAATGATTCCGAACCCAAGAGCCCATCTGGGGATTCAAACATATAAGTATAGGGGCCTCCAAGAACCAGGATCCTGGTGCAATTAGGAAAGTGCAGGAGTTCAAGGATCCAAGCTTACCCAACCGCAACAGGGATCACCACATAGTAGGAAAAAGCCAAACTGAGTAGGCGGTGTTCCCGTATTAAATTGAGTATGACCGTATGCATCGGTCAGTACGAGGAGACTGGTCTCCACCAGCTCACAGTAGAGATAAGACTCAACCGGCACAAGACGGAGCGGCTGCCAGTCCCCTTGTACTGGGCCCTCATTTCTGTCCATAACAGCATTTCCTCTGCAAAATAAATCAGGAAGATAAAAAAAAAGAAACCTGAGTGACATGCTTTTATGCTGTATCTGACTAAAGTCATTGTTTCAGAGACCTGGGCAAGGAAGGCAGAGAAATGGTAGTAGGTGGATGATTACCGGTAGGAAGATAAAGACCAGGGTTTGGACCAACAAGAGGGCTAAGAAGAACAGAGTCATGTGGAGCAAGAAAAAAAGGCCAGGGCCAGGAGGATCTAATCCTTGTTCTCCCGAGTGACCATGGACAGAGAGACCAGAAACAAACAGACAAGGTGAAACGCAACCAAGAGAAACAGCAGTAGCGGTACCTGGACCAGGGAGAGGAGTGTAAGGACTAGAAGGATCAGGGCCATAAGTATGAAACCCTGGTAGACAAAGCCAAGACAACAGATGCAGGAAGTACAGTGCAAAGCATGACCAAGGGCAGGAAGACCAGGACCACAGAGATTAGATCAAAGAGGACTAGGGGACAAAGAAGCCCCAGATCAGGAGGGCCAGAAAGAATATAGAGGCCAAAGAATTCCAGGCCCTGCAGGTCCAGGATTAAAGGATCCATGAGGGGCATTCTCAGCATGGCCCTAAACTAGGAAGAGCCAAATCATGAAAATTAAGAGAACAATGGCATGGAGAACAAGGACAAGAAGAACTAGCCTCAGGATAACCACTATTTAGCAGGACCACTGTTAGAAATTAGGATTTCTGGTTGGCAGAGGTATGCACCCTTGTCCAAGTAGGATCCACAATCCTAGTAAGGGTAGTTCCACAACCTAAATTATCCTGTGCTCACACTCTGGTAGCTTGACACAAAGCAATCAGCGTGAAGCCTAAATCTCCTAGAAGAAGTTATGCATCAATCCCTGTCAGCCCAGCCCTCTATGATGATGTATTACTTCTAGAAACATGAAATGTGGCAGTAGAAAAAATGCCCTTAGTCCCACCTTAGCAGCTTGTTTTCAGCCTCCACATAACTGAGGTCCTGAGATTTACCTTTGCTGTTGTTGGACCTGGCCCTTTTTGGCAGGTTCGCCCCGAAACTTTTTGCTTTTTCCTAGCCTGTTTCTGTAACCTCGTGTTGGTGATTTTATGCCTCTGCGCACTTTTTCACTGTGGTACAGTGTAAAGGGCGTGAGCTCTCTGTGCATGTGTGGTGACTGACCTGCCCTCCCATAGGAATGCAAGAGGAGTATGTGTGACCATGGTAGTTCCTGATGTGTGGGGAGTGCAGGGTCGAGTTTGGTATGTACGAACTAGTGAGATTGAATGCTGGGTAATGATGTATGCGGCATGATTGTGTCTAGTGTGGAAGTATTAAACACACAAAAGGGGGAGAGGGCCAAATTGTTTATACTCCGATACCACAGACCCCCTAAAAAGGACTATGTTTGCAACAGCAGTGCATATACAGAGTTTTTCAGAAAAGGGTAAAGGGAAATTCCCAATTTGGAAAAAACTGCCCTCACTCACATACCGAAGTATGTGACATGCTTCATCATAGGGCCTGCTACAAACGCCCTGGTGTAGCCACATCCAGGGCGGAGCATTAGGGAGGGGAAAAAATAATAAATTTCCACGCTACAAGACGTACAAAACAATACGTAAATACGTACAATGAGTGACATACATAAAAGATACCGTGAATACCGTTTGTAGCAGGCCCTATGATGAAGCATGTCACATACTTCGGTATGTGAGTGAGGGCAGTTTTTTCCAAATTGGGAATTTCCCTTTACCCTTTTCTGAAAAACTCTGTATATCTAGTGTGGAAGTGCCACTTCTAGAAGTTGGCATGTTAGTGTAATTTGTGTCTGGCGTGTGATTGGCTGGAGCTGGCTGGTGAGCCAGGCTCCAGGAGTCAGGATGGGTCTGCCCAGTGGTGAGTGTTGAGATTAGCATGCTGATGTGAGGGAGGGGCTGCACCTGGGACCTGAATAGGGATGGACTTTCCCCACACAAGGCTGTCTCCACCCCCTGTGGTGTGTCTAATGTCCCTAGCCTGGCCAGTGAAAGGGAGTTCCCCATAACCAGTTGTAGCTGGTTCTCACATTGCCTACACCCTGCTATACAAAGGATTTTGCTGTATAAATGAGGGGCTGTGACCCCATGTCAGTGTTCTTGTTTTTCCAACTTGAAACTACCAGGGGTGTGCTGCTGCTGGGGCCCAGGGGACGGCTTGACTCCCTGGGCCCTGCCCAGCCCCTGGATGTTGAAAGATTTCTACAATCAAGAGAAACCTCTGCCAGAAGAAGAACCGCTGAAGAAACTAAGGAAGACTGCCCTTGCTGTGTGCTCTGGGGCTGACCTGTTTTGCTGCTCAACTGAAGGAGAGAAGAAGGGGACTTTGCTGTGTGCTGTGACCCCTGCCTGCTTGATCTCAAGACTTTGCTGTGTGCTGTGTCTGTAAAGAATGTCCAAGGGCCTGAGAAGAGCTGGCCTCCTGTCCTAGAACCCAGGGTCAAAAGGTTCCTGAAACACTCTAAAACGCCGTGAAAATCGCCCTGTGATCACCTGTGGTGCGTGGATTTCAACTGCTGGCCGTGTGAGGAGATCGATGTGCTCATCGGCACATGTTTGAGGGTGACCGGAGGATCGTTGTGCCTCCTTGCGTGACAAAATTGCCCCCAAAGATCGTGTGGCCTCGTGGGTGATCTGCCGACCACTTGCACTCCGAATCAGCCCGTGCCGCTAAGCACCACCGCTGCCCAGGCCTGAAATCACCAGAGGAATCACCGTCCTCGGCCCAGAGCTGCGGCCCAAGAACCGAAGGGGCCGCGCTGTGATTGACTGCCGGAGAAAAGCTTTCCCGAGATGCCGCGCTGTCATTGGCGGGCTGCCAGAAGCCCGTCCTGTGAGCCGCGAGGTGATTGGGCCGCGTAAGAAGAATCGTGACGTCGGAGAGGGGCTGGTCCCGGAAGCTGCCCTGCGATTGTCCGACTACGGAGCAGAAGCCGCGACGTCACAAGAGGCTCGTCTGTGGAGCCGCACCCGTATTGGACAGCGAACGGAGCCCAGAGTCCCGCCGGAAGAGGAGAAGACGGTGAGTGGGGACTCCAGGGGGGCTCAGTGTTGTGGCCTATCATGGGGCCCTGACGGTGGTCGGACTGAGTCAGAGCGGCCGCAGATGGCAGCGGGCCACTCCAACGATGCTGGCACCATTGCAGTTGGAGCCTCGAGGGCTCCGTGGGGGCATAAAAATTTGCGGAGTCAGTGCGCTCCGCACTGTTCAGAAGTGCCTTCAGGGCGGCCCCGGATGGCATTGGGCCGCCCCAACGTTTTGTAGATGGACCCTGAGACCCGTGGCTCCCAAGTTGGGGGCAGGTTGGTGTAAGGAGCTAGATGTCTCCCCCACCCCACAAGAGTTGTTGTAAAGGGCCCAGTGGGGTCCTCAGGGGTCAGTGATACTCCCGTTGGGCATATTTGACTTTTCAGAGCCTAGAGGGCTCCAACGTGTGGCGCATTTGTTTCTGAGGGCTACTGAGAGCCCATGCTGCATTTTGCTGATTCCCAGCTGCCCAGCAATTTGTGGGCAGCTGCACCGTTTAGGTGCCAAGGGAGAGAGAGTCCCTGTGTGGGGCCGAAATGGCACAGAGGTGCCAGGCCTTCTACAGCTGCGCACCACTTAGTGCCAGCTGCAACGTTTAGGCCCTTTTACTGTTCCCAGCTGCCCAGCAATTAGTGGGCAGCTGCAACGTTTAGGTTTGCGCACCCCTGACTGGCGCTGCATTGGCAGCGCGCCCTGACATTCTGGACACAGGGCATTTGAGCCCTTCTTGAGATTGGCAGTTGGCCAGGGGGGCTGGTATGTGGGTAGGGTGCAAGGCCCTAATGTGATTTTTGCGCAATGTGATTTTACTATGTTTATAATGGTAATTGCCTAATGTGATTTCTGCGCAATGTGATGTTACTATGATATGACGTTATTTTGCCTATGTAGGTTTATGTTAGTGAGAGTTTACCTCACTGTGAGTTACGCCCCTAAATGTGATTTATTCTTAGGAGGCAGAGTCTAATGTGTTTAGACTAGTGAGAGATTGCCTACTGTAGTTATACTGTTTAGGCCTAAATGTGATTGCTGCGTAATGTGCTTTGCCTTTATGCTTGCGTTATACTTCTAAATGTGCTCATGCTTAGAAGTTTGCTTTGCCTAGTATGTTATACTAGTGAGCTTGTGTCCCTCGGTGATCTAGGCCTATGGTTATTAGTATTGCGTAGTGTGTACCTACCTGTTACCAGTGGTTACTGGTTGTGATCTTTAATTGTTATTTGGTGTGACAGTTATTCTAAGTGCTAGTTCTACTAAGTGCTGATTCTGACAGTGGCCCACGTTGCCCTGTCCTGGTGTAAATAATCCCTTGTGAATATTGCCCGTGCCAGTTGGCACAATGTATATTGTGTGATTACTATCTGATGTGTTTTGACAATACAAAAGCGATTTTTATATAACCTTGTGTGGAGTTCCTTTTGTGGTGTGCCTAGGATGTTGTTGCTTTTGTGTGCATGCGCAAATGCTTTACACATTGCCTCCGTGATAAGCCTGTCTGCTCGTGCCAAGCTACCAAGGGGGTGAGCAGTGGTTATCTTGGCGTGTGACCCCCTTGCCCTAACTAGAATGGTGGTTTCTGCCTGGCTTTGGCGTAAGCCTTAGCCAACCAGAAATCCCAGTTCTAACAGCTGTCATAATACTATTGCAGTCAAATGTATAAATGCAAACCTGTTTTGAAGTAATTTAATTTACTCTTTTATTAGACTCCTATAAGAGGCTCGAATATGTATTTGTGTTTACATATTTGTCGAGCGCTATATTACCAGAAGGCATCATGGTCCTAGAAGGTCAAAAAAGTTTCTACTCTTAACAAGATAAAGCACGGCCTTTTGTGCTTTAGGAAAGTTCAGAAACTTGGTCTTACACCAATGGGTGGTTGCCATCACTGATAATGCCCAGTCACTTAGATCTTCTATCCTCACCTTTGAGATTCGATGGTTACAGTGATTTTATGACTTGAGAGCTTAAGGGTGGTGATACCTGGTTACTCACAATCTGAGGAGAGTGTGCAACAAAACATTTAAGGTTTTGTGTACCAAGCATGAGGGTTTGAAAATCATCCATTGCTTAACAGGGAGCCAGTGGAGTGAAGATAGGGCAGGAGTTGCATGGTCTTGTCTGGCGAGACCTAACACTATTCGGGACCCAGTATTTAGGACCAGCTGCAGAGAATGAAGGAAGCAATCTGTAAGACCGAGATACTAAGCACTGCAGTGGCCCAGCCACAAAGAGATAAAAGGGTTCAAGATCCAAATGTTATGAAAGGAGAAGAGCAAAGAATAAAATCAAGAGTTGAATTTTACTTTAATTTGTGTACTGGCCGTTTTGCATTGCCTGTCTCAAATGCTCATGTGGAGACAGGCCTTTTCACAGATAAAAGTTTACATGGAAGGAAAGCACATGACCAAACACTCACTGGAGCAGTATTGTATGATGAATTACAATAAGTTTGATATGTAAAAATTTATTTGGGACGCATATACATGGTATGAACCCTGTCTATATACCATGCACTACAAATGCAAAAAGCAAGCAATAATAAAAGCAAAATGTTTAATAAGCACTGGAAAAACAGTGATTCTGTTTTAATGTCGAGAAAATGTGTAACCACTCATAAACACTGTTTTTTTTTAAAGTTATTGAAATCACTGGAAAACACTGAAAAAACCCACCAGAATATATACAAAATAGAAAGTGAAAACAGGAATGCCTAGGCATGATCAACCCCATTTTGGTAGACTGCTGGTTCTTTGACTCTGTGCACTTGGTCTCAGATAACCAGGACCCATTGCATGTGCGCTGACCCCTGAAGCATATTGATATTGGATATACTCCTAACTTGCACATTTATTTAACTTACCTCTAAGTCCCCAGTATATGGTGCAAAGAATATTTAGGGTCTGTATGTTAAATATTAGCATTGGTTTGCAGCACATATTGTGCCATCCCTAAAACGACAATACAAACCATGACTACAGGCCTGCCACCAGCAAAATGGCTATGCAGGTTTAAACTGCAAATCCAACAAACCAAATTAACCCTTTTTGACAGGCCTAAACTATGTTTTTAAATATGAATAAATCAACCCTAAGTAAGTCCTAATGTTTAATAATGCAGAGTGCATTGTATTTAAAAGTAGCACATGAGGGGGCATGGCCTAGGAGGGAATGGAGTAGGACGTGTTTCGCCTGCTCTCCGACTCCCTTGGGACCAACCAATGCCATTGACTGCACCGGGGTAGCTGAGGAGGCAGTCTATATCCATGGGATGGTGGCTACCCTCCCGCCATCACTATGAAGGAGCTGCTTCCCCATCTGGCATTGACAATGTCCACTATATGGTGGAGGCTCAACTCGGCTGCTGGGTGCCCCTGCCTCCGTCTTGTCTGGCAGCCCTCACATCACCCTGGCCAAGCTCCAGTAACAAAGGCCTTGTCTAACGGCCTACTCCTGAACTGTGCCTGGTGGATAAAAATGTTTCTTTGCCACCTTCGCAAAGTTTGCTAGAGGTACCACATGATGAACTAGTGCTCTGGGAGAGTGCAGCTGCACTCCCTTTGTGAAACCGCAGCCCATCGGCCACTTGGACCGCGAGAACTAACTCTGGTTACAACTACATACTAGGGAGGACCCAGACATCAAGTCTCCCAGCCTGAGGCTACCGTGGTGCCGGACCGCCAAGCCTCGACTGCGCATCCCAGACCTGTGGTACAGCCTATCAGCAGCCTTATAGTCGGGAGAAGTATCAGAGGCATGGCGCAGTTGCGGGGGTTGAGGGAGCAACCCGCTGCTGATTATCGCAGAGCGCACAGAGTTTGCTGGTGTCAGGACTATTAATATACACTTGGGTTCCTCAAAAGCAGTACCCTCAAGAAATCCACCTTCCAGCAGCTTTGACTCAGGTTTAATTGCACGGAGTATCAAAGTGACTAGACGGGGGAAGGGATTTGGGGAGGGTACTGCGGGGAGGAAGACCTGGAACAAGACGTTATTTTCAATTAGGACTGCTGCTGCTTCAATTGTTTACAGTTCTACTCTCTGTATAGATCAGGGGCGTAACACAGGCCCCCGCAGCCCACGCGGTGGGGTGGGCTTGAAGCTCCAGGGGGCCCCCTCGGCACTGCACTCTGTTCGGAGAGCTCCTAATTGATCCCGGAGGGGGCCCCTCTACATACCTTGCAGGGATGCCCCCTTAATTTTCGTTACGCCAGTGGTATAGATTACGTAGCAAAATACACAAACAACGTGCCTGTAAAAGAAAAGCAGTTTGCAATTAGAACATCAGTTATTTATGCCTCTGTATTCTTCGGTATTCGTTTGATCTCTAGTTTCTATTATGAGAACGGGTTTCTGTTCCAATGTTTACCAACAACATACAACAGGACGTGCACTATGATTAGAACCTTGTGAAATCATTGGTTTATCAGTTTCATAGTAGTTGTGCACTAAAATTAAGAGTTTATGTTTCAACATTAATTATGCACAGACTCTGACTTTGGTTAAGAAATAACAAGTCTCTCGCTTTTTAATAAGAGTGTCTCGTCGTAATCATACGCAAATACCAACAAGTGTCTTTTGCTTTTATGAATAATGTCTCTTTAAATCAAGGGGTAGATTTACAATAACTGGCGCATCCCCAGGGATGCGCCAGTTATTGTGCGCTGCAGCTCTGCCACCCATGGTGCGCCGCATTTACAATGCGGCGCACCATGGGGCATAAACGGCACAGATGCGTGACGCATCTGTGCCGTAAAGACGGCGCATTGCTGGAGTTGCGTCACAAGCGCGACGCAGCTCCAGCAATGCTCTGGGGGGCCCTATCTGTCCAATGCTGCGTCAAGCCTTACGCCTTTTGACGCAGCATTGGCCTAAAATTGCCTGCGTAAAATCTTGTAGATTTCACGCAGGCACTTTTGCGAGGAGCACCTGCCCCGGAACGTCCACCCTGCGCCGGAACGCCCACAGGTGGCGCAGGGCTTTACAACGTGACGCATCTGCCTAGATGCGTCACGTTGTAAATGGCGTAAATGAGGGATGCGCTATGTTTACGCCGCTGTTGCGTGACGCAACTGCGGCATAAACGTGACGCAAGTCCAACATAAATCTGCCCCCAAGTCTCTAGTATTCCATTAGGCGTGTTTATTGATCACTGCACTACGTGTGTTTATAATTAAGATTCCAGTTAGTCAATCGTGACTTGTCAAATGACCTGGGGTCGCTTCACTAAGAAATCCCAGGACTCTGAATATGCCAGTTAAATAGAAAGACGATTCAAGATAATCAAATTCCCAAGGCCGCTCTGCTTTATGATGGCACAACACTTACTTGTGCCATCAAAGGAAATTAAATGAACTGAAAGAACCAGAACTTCGTTGTTTTAACTTGAATCAGATCTCTGGAACTATAAAACATATGAACGATTCGACCTGCATTCACCAAAGCGGAGTAGCAAGAACCTGTAAGGCAAAGCCTCAGAATCCTCACTGGACAACTGAAAGGATAGCTGTTGCTCATGCTCCGTGTTCTCAATAATCCGCATTGAGAACAGGGCGTGGTCGGTATTTAAAGGGCTGAGGAAGATTCCAGATGACAGCTAACAGAGAAAACTACTGGAGCTACGAAGAAACAAAAGTCTTGGACTGGTATGACCTCGTAGATATCTATATTCATTCAGTGTCAGTTCTTTCCTAACAGTTAATTTATTTTCAAATAAGGGGTGTTATTTAACACTCCTCTCAAATATTGTCAGCGATGCATTTGAACCTCAAAATCGGGGATGTTACTTGTACGAGTTAATCATCAGTTCTTTTATCCAGTAGTGGCTGGACACTAGATTGGGGAAACATAAGTGTTTGAAACTGAACTGTAGGTAATAGTCTATTTATTATGTATCTTACAAGTGCTTGTAATATATTATTTATACATACCCACTAGAAAGATAAGATTTTTTTTTTTGAATATCGTATTCTCAGTAAATAATCTAATGATGGAGGTTAAAAAAAGGAAAACACGGATTGGCATGAATGGATCTCCCCTACTAGCATACGATTACTCCATGGAGGTGCAGTACCTCAGGCCCTAGAGACACTTGCGGCAGCCGCTGCCAACCAATGCCATCACTTCCGCTCCGAAAGGCACGTTCTTAGGCTGTTTGGGTCTCCTGCTGCGTGGAACTCTGGTTTACTGCAAAGAGGGGGTAGGATTACAGGCCCCAGAGACAGTCCCGGCAGCCGCCACCAACCAACGCCATACCTTTGGTGCCCAGAGGTGCATAATTAAGCTGCCTTGGACTCCTGCTGCTTGGGATGCCCATTTACTGCAAGGAGGAGGCTGGACCACAGTCTGCCTGGGGCTCCCGCTGCGTGGGACGAGCCGAGGAGCTTGTCTGGGCGATGACCAGGCCAAGAGTCGGCCCGTCTGCGCCCATAAACAGCCAGAGAAGGCCGGGTTGGGCCTACTCTCTAAGTTTAATATTTTGTTGTCCTGGTAAGTTATAATCTCTCTAAACCTGCGAGGATGGATTGATTACCTAGCAACAATCACTCAGTGAGTTATTGTTTATATGGTGCTGCAAAGTGCTTTTATCCAGGCCTGCGCCTCTGCCTTTTTGACGGGTTCCTACATTCTGGGCAAAATGGGGAAAAGAAATGCTGTTCCTAGTACAACTTCTACTAGCTCAAAGTGATCAAATATTGACTCCACTTTAGCGAAAGCGGTGCGGGCTATTTCGAAAGATATTGACCGGGCTAAGAGGAGTCTCTCTGTAGGACCTGTAGGCTCACCCCTAATATTGCCTAGGGAAGCCATACATCTGGCTGATCCAAGTCCACCGGAGCCTGACATAGGGCCTGCATCGATAGGCCTGAGCCCCAATATTCCCCTGTCTCACCCAACAACATCATGGCTACTCTAGCTTCACTGGCAGGTACGGACTTGGTGACTCCCACAGCCCCTAAGTGGAAACGCAAAGCCAAAAATGCAAAACACCCACAAGGGTTCTGGCGAGGAATATGCAAGAAGTATAATGGTGGATACAGAGGAGTTCTGGGACCTCTTAACACAAAAAAAACATCAATACAATAACTGGATTAATTACCCCCACTATGGGACAAAACTTAAAAACTGTGACCGACTCCAAAAACATACTTGATAGAGCTGAAAATGTACTGTCTGCTATTAACAAAGCTTCACCTCCTTCAACCCTACTGGTCCAGGCTACAATCACTGAGATGCCCCCCCCCCAGATCTTCCAAGTAGAAGACAGCCTCATACCTACAAAAACCCATGGTAGTGGAAACGACAAGCCTGAATGTCCCCCCCCGGCTCACCAATTTTCAAGCATGTCATAAGCACGTAGTTATTACCAGCCAGCGTCCTCCATCACAAACCCCTACAGTAGTGAAGGAATTGCTAACCTGTGTTAATAGCCCCTCTTACCAATAATCAACCTCTCACCAGCTTGCACCCCTTATACCTTGGTTTTAGTTGGGATAGCAGTTCTCAGCCCCCTAATCAGCAAACCCAGGGTCAATTAATCAATAAAGCTTCTAATTGGTTAGGTAGACACACCAGATATAACGTGGCACATCACAGGCATATCCTGATAGCCAGGAAGGGTTTTTAGATAGGGCCTACCAGGAAAACGTTTGAGGAAGACTGTGTGATCATCATTTTCAGATACCCAGAATTGGTATGAGACATCTTGAGGCACTCATCACAATCCTTTTTCCAGCAATCTGGTATTAAACCCTTACTGTGAGCTTCTTTTATAGACCCTCTCATAGCACCATAAAGAGTGATCACCTTTTAGCCCTTGGAGGGGAGGAGGTGCCCTAGGTGGGTTGTGGGTATCCGCTAACCCCTACGCCACTTTGGCACACCTTAAGATTTAGATTGACTCTCAGAGAATGTCATCAGAAGTACAGCGATAGGGCCCTACTTGGGGCCTCCCTTACAGGATGTGGCAGATATTGAGGTTTTGCCTCACGCAAAAGTAGAACATTCCAGCATCGCAGCATGCATGCAGGGCATGACTGAACTGAACAACTAGGCCACCGGGGTCGCAATCCAGCCCTACATTTCCTCTCTGTTGGGCGCACTTTATTGACCGTTACCCCCTGTGCAACCTAGCTGGGGAAACCCGACAAACTGGTCTGGGGTTGGCCCTGTACGCAGGCAGCAGTGAGTAGCTAGCTAGACCCCTCCTTTTTGCTCTGCTGTGATTGAAGCACCGAATACAACATGGCGAGTGGCTGTGGCAGCCGTCACACGCTCCAGACAAAGCTGGAAAAATTCTACTGGCAAAAGGGGCAAGCGGAGACACAGACCTCTTCCAAAGAAGTAAGAAACCCATCAGAGCCTACGTTGCAAGATATACTAGCTGCTATCACAACGGTGCACACATCCCTGGAGTGCCACATTGGCGCATTGGCGCCGTCGCAGCAGAAGTCTCCTTGATCAGGGCAGATATGCGAAAAATGAATGAGTGGCTCTGATCTTCTCAAGTGCCAAGTTGCAGATCTGCAGGTTAACTAGGAACTGTAAGTACATTAACTCAATGACTATGAAGCCCGTAAGCGCCGCAACAACGTGCACATATTGGGTGTGCCTGAATGGGCGGAGGGACAAGCGGGCGATCTCTTAATTGAGAACCTTGTGTTACAACAACTCTAACCTAAGGGACTATCCACCTACTTCTCAATTAAAAGGGCGCACAGGGTGCCAGGTGACAGACCAATACCAGGAGCACTGCCCCGTCCCCTCTTGGTGCAAGTGTTTAACTTTAGAGATCGAGATGTCATACTACACTCTGCCTGAGTAGCCCCGACAGTCACAATTGATAAAGGCACGGTCACTTTCTTTCCTGACTTTACACTACGGGTGCAGAAACAGTGCCACACCTTTCTAGAGGTGAAGCGAGCTATGCATGAGCAGGAGATCAAGTTCCCGATGCTGTTCCCCGCAAAGCTACATGACGAAGCAGAAGGAAAAACCTGGTTCTTCTCCAGCCCTGAGGACGTGTGGGCCTGGCTTGAGGGATAGCGCATGGTCGAGAAGCGGAACAACAAAGGTCACTGCGGGACGGGATGTCAACATCGGACGGACAGTCATCAAGGACTCTCATAGAATGATGTCGTTGTTGCAGATGCCTCACCAGGACATGGTCAAATGGAGGAGCATTGATACCCTGAAACTCTTTCAGATGCGGAGAGCTCACTGTGGACACTATACTTGTGTGCTGCGCCTACTCTGTGACAGTAGCTTGGGTTCGCCAGCTGGGGACGAAGAAGACAACAGACATAACTATGTATATAAAGTGGGGCGTTGGGGGTACATACTGAATAGTACTATTTCGCAACTTTACCTCTTCTCTGGGGGCAAGTGCTGGGGACATAATTTTGACACAAAATGCAGTTGCAGGGGGTGGGGTTGGTACACGCACCTACAAGTTTTCTAGGGTGGGCGAAAGGCACTCTGCAAGTTTGGGGTGGCGGGTGGTTTATTGCCCATCATGCAGGCAGGCGGGGGGGGGCAGAAGGTTTTTTTTGTGGGATGGGGTTTTTTGTTTGTATCATCTTTTACTGTTGGGTCATGTTACTTTTTGCAGCAATTTTCTTCACTTACTATACCTTATGTCCACATATATGCTCCTACTGCATCAATGGGGGGAACACAGGAAGTACTCATGGACGGGAACATTGGACCACTTACAAATTTTATGAGTACATGGTTTGACATACTACATGCCCTCTTGCGTTCACTACCCTCGAGATACGAACATAGACATGTCCTCTGTTTCACGACTCCAAATTGACCACCTACCTATCCATATATGGGATCGCGTTTAGCACTTAAACTCCTTACATGGAACGTTAATTGCCTGGGAGATAAAATCAAGCAGGGTATAGTTTTCCAATATCTGAAGCGGCAGGCGCCTGACATTGTCCTTCTCCAAGAGATGCATTTAATTGGCAACTCCTGCGGTGCATTAAATAGATGGGGATATCGTCTAGTTGCTTACTCAGGGTTTACGTCGGGGTCTCGTGGGGTCGGAGTGCTCCTACGCAGAGGTTGTCCATATATGATACACAGGTCCTGGTCGGATGAACAGGATAGATACGTACCGCTCTCTGGCACCTGGGAGGGACAGACTCGCAATGTCGTATCTGCGTATGTCCCCCCTGGGATGCAGCGCCCCACGCTGCAAGACCTTGGAATGCTCCTGCTTGATCTACCACTGGGGCTATTTGTGCTAGGGGGGGACTTTAACCTTGCAATAGATGGCGCCAAGGACCGCCTCCAGCCCAGTAGGGACCCCCGAGGGGATCTTAATTGGCAGAGTTTTTATCCGCTATCAGCCTGATTGATATCTGGAGACGTCTTAACCCAACCGTCGTGCAGTTCACATTTCATTCTGGAACCCACAATAGCCAATCACGCATTGACCACGTGTTCACTCACAATCAGGATATACATGAGTTCACTGAATCCAGATGCCTTGCGTGTGGAATGTCTGATCAAGCCCCTATCCTTAGCGCTGTGCCACCCTCACTATAAATCCTGGGGTGCTCAACGTACCCCACATTAAGGAAACACTACTTAAAGAAGCTGATTGCTATTTTAAGGAAAATGCGGGATTGGTCTCCTCTGACCGCATCCTGTGGGGAACGTTCAGTGCGGTTCACTGACACTTACTTTGCCAGCATCTAAAGCGTTGTGCGAGGACTGCCGTGGGATGGTCGAGCTCCACGCATAGCCATGAAAACTTGACGATGGGATGGTATGATGGGGGTATTGTAGTACCTGACATGAGGCTTTATTACCAGGTGTCCCAATTGGTTGCAATCAACAAATGGGTACACGGGGAATATGATGACCCAAATTTCCGTATAGACCAATGGGTCCTGGGACAGGGGGAATACAATAGAGCACTCTACAAGAACCCTCAAAAGCTCTATCTCTGGGGACCCACTACACGCACAGTGGATATGTGGCATATAGTGAATAGACAGTGGGGCTGGCATAACAAACTCACAAGAGCCATACCACTCTGAGAACCAGAACTTCTGGGTAAGCTTATCAAATGCCCTGGGTTTGACAACTGGGATCTTATAGGCATCTCAATAGTGGGTGATATGTGGATTGCGGGGCAATTGGCCGCTTTTGCAGACCTGCAAAATAAATACCAACTCACACAGACTGAGACATTTCGATACCTGCAAATTAGCCACGCAGTCAAAGCGGCTTTACCTAAGGATGTTCCACTACCTGGGTCCTCTCCGCTGTAGGACAGACTGATACTTTACCCTATGCATAAAAAGGCCATATCCCTGACATATAAAACGCTACTAAACAATCGCCCAGACCCCTTATTGCACCTGCGGCAATACTGGGAGACGGACCTGGGGGAATTAAAAGAAGATGATTGGAGAGAAGCTCTGGCATCCCCCAGAGAAGTGGCTATCCCAATGAGATTGCGCCTGGTCCAATTGAAGATCCTTCATTGCGTATACTTAGACCCAGAGATCTTGGTCAAAATTGGTAGGAGGGCTGAGCACTTGTGCCTTCGACAATACCACCAATCGGGGGCCTTTTTTCACATCCTCTGGGATTGCTCAATAGTGCAACGATACTGGGGCAATGTCACAAAGCAGATAGAGAGGGTAGGTGTTAAGACTCTGAAGGCCTCCCCCCAACTATGTCTTCTAAATATCTGGGAAGCCACTGACCTAACACAAACAGAGAAGACGTGGGCTTCATTGGGATGGGCCATTATAAAACGCAATATCGCACAAAAATGGGGGGTGGGGGCGGTTCATGACTGTCCGTGACTGGGCAGTTGACATGGACAGGGTAATGATTGCTGATAAAGACGTCTTTCAACACAGGGGATGCTCTAAGAAATGTTTCCCAGATGCCACCTGTATTGAAATATGTAAATGTAAATGGTAGACTCATCTACTGTTTTATTGTTGCTTTCTGTTTCTCTTTTCTTTTTAACAATAAAAAATGTTAAAAAAATAAATAAAAAAGTAGAACATTATCCTAGTAGACAACCCACCCATGGGCCCACAGATCAGCTTGCAGGTTCTATAACCCCTTATTGAAGCACAATCAGGGCACTTGGAAGAGTTTAAGCCTCGACTCTTGGAGTGTGGCTGGCCTATACGCAAGGTTTACAGACGCTGAGTAGATCTCATTCATCAGATCTTTTAACATTATTTGCCTTCAAGAAACTTGGGAAGCTGAGAATATTTTTTGTATCAAGGGTTTCAAGACCTTTTTCCTCCCAGCAGTGGGCTCTAGGGCAGGCAGAATGATTGGAGGCCTAATCATTTGTGTAGCCCTTGAGCATTGCGTGTCCGTGAAGTCATGGAAGTGAGACTCCAAAGTGCTTCAGGGCCTCAAATTAGTAGTATGAAGATCACTTCGATTGACATGAACTAATTTTTATAATGCCAAACGGTGGAAGCAAGAGCCCTCAAACCTCTCAGTTCTAAATGGCGTCCTTGACTCATTACAGGGAGAGGGCCTGTCCCAAGAGAATCTTAATGTAACAGGTGATTTTAATTATCACTTATGCTCAGACTCACTTCAATACCTGCATAGTTTACAAACATGCACGATTGTCGAGGGATTGCACAGGGAGCACTCCCAGAAAGTCTTGAATTGATTGATCTTTTAAGTACTCATGGTTTTGTACTCACCTTATATAAGCTGTCTAAACCCTTAAAGAATTATATCCCCAACCTATAAAGGTAGGGCATGTACAACAATTATCGTCTATACATTTGTCTTGGCCTCTTTGGGTTGGTTCCCACTTTCTTTTAACATTTTACATACTCCATTCAGTGACCACAAACTCTTGACTGTAGTACTTGAAGAGGTGGGTAATCGGCAGGTGCATCCTAGTACAATTGCGGGCTCACAATCTTTAACTGACCAGGGGATGAGCATACACTGGTCGCACTTACATCGGAAGGCTTTTAACCACTCTCTTTTAAAAAATGCAACAACAGGCGATCCTAACTTGTTTCGATCTCTTAGCCTCTGGTAAAGAGACTATAAGTTGGTTTAATTCAATTGCCAAGTCAATTGCTAGCTTGTTACCAGTGCCTGCAGTTGACCCTCCTTCTGAACATCGGAAATGGTTCAATGCCAAGTGTTCTTGGGCCTTTCGCCTCTTGAACAAGGCTTTCAAACAGATCCCCCGAGACAGAGTTTGGGTGGCAAACTGCAGCAGTAATTATAAAGGGGCTCTAATGGAACGGAGGCAATTGTTACAAAGACAAGCATGAGACAAGTTAACCCAAGCGAGCAAGCAGCGGGATTGTACTCTCTTTTGCCAAGTATAGGAAAGTAGGATGTACTTCTATGGTTACCCCCACTTTTTGCCCGGTGCTAAGCTGTTTTATGACTAGTCTAATTGGGATCCTCCTAATCAGGACCCCCGTCTATCTGCTTTCTCCCTAAATTGTTGTGTTGAGTACTTAGGTACACTCCAGATAGGATACTAGGTTACACTTATCAGTCCCTAGTATATCGTACTAAGGTACCCAGGGCATAGGTACCCCAGCAGTCTCCCATGGGCTGATGCATGTATTATGTCACCCATAAGAGACCATACCAAATAGAACTACAGGCCTGCCATTGCAGCCTGTGTTAGTTGGTGCATGCACCACTTACTAAAGATATAGGTTACCGATATCTAAGGGTCACCTTACTTAAAACCTATAAGTCACCTCTATAGCAGGCTTTTGCATCCTGAAGGCAGGGTGCTTGGTTCCAAGTGGGAGGGTGCCCCTGCGTGAGCAGGACACCCCTGTAGCCTACTGAGTCGATTCTCACGGGTTGTCAGTGAAGCAACCACACATCATATAGAGGGGCACGGAGTAATTATGTGATGACAATCTCAAAAATGGCTGCAAACGAATCCTATCATATCTGGTATCAAACATATTGGAATCGTACTCCCACACTGTTAATGGTGTGAGAAATACGATTACAAGCACTGGTAGAGCCCTCTGTTAGGCTCTCAGTGTTCCTGGTACCAGTCTTCCAGACCCAGACAGCACAAAATGTTTGCTGCCGGTCAGAGACACATTTCTGCGCTCCTGCTGCTGAGCCAAGCTTGAGCAATAGGCATCCTGTCACGTGGAGGTATGACCACCTCCCAGACAGGATTTAGCGTATTGGGACCGGGTGGGTGTGCTTGCCAGCACCAGAAATTCTGCTTGAGGGACACACTTCGTGACCCCCATGCATAGACCAGTTCAAACCAGTTCTGGGAGTGACTCCTGCTCTGGCGTGAAACTTGATAAAGGACATGGGAGTAACCTCCCCTCTGTCCATACCCTCCCCTGGGAGGGTCCCCTGAATCTTCCCAAGCCTTTCCCTAGGGTACTTAAGGGCTTACCTGGGTGTAGGTCCCTAGATTCGTGATAAGATTAAATTCAGACACCAGTGCACTTCTACTGTCTGGGCACTCTGGACTTTGCTGGACTTCATTTGGGCCTGACTCAATCTTCCTTCCAGTCTGATCCATCATCTCTGCCTGTGCATCATACAGGAATTTTCCAAGGCCTGTGAAGCATCAAAGACAACCAAAGTAATCTCCCTTGGAGTGAAAATGTCACTCACCTGCATTTGCAGTCACCACACCTAAGTCAACCGGTCTGCAGATCATGAGCTTCTCAGGACTCCGTGGGCTCTGAAACACAGGTGGTGGATGCCCACAGCTCCCAACGCCTGTTCTACCCTCTCACCAAAGTTTGAGGCCTGTGTCCCTTGTGGGGGTTGCAATAACCGAACCCCTGTACACTGCATCCAACTTGCAGTTGCAAATGCTTGTTGACTTCTTTGCAAGAAGATATTCGGGCTCCAAGTAGCCCCAACCTCAAGCATCTCCTGTGACCAAAATCTTCTGCCACACCACATTGTGTGCATAGTGGCCTGCATCTTTTGGTAAGCTGCTTGAGGTCCTCTTGCGACTCCAGTGCCTCCAGCCCGTGGGTCCCCTTGAGGGTCACACTTGTTTCTTTTGTGCTCCGCTGATTGCTCCGGCCTGTCTTTGGTGAGTCCCCTGGGCCTTGCTGGTCCCGACATTGCTCCTTCTTTGATTCCTGTGTGGCTTGCCTTTGACAAGGCTTGTTGGTGCTCCCGCCAGAGACTGACCCCCTCAGCAGTCAACATCCTTCCTGGGATAGCACATGCATGGCTCCTGAACTACCTCAGCATTGCCCGGTCCTCACAGCTGCAGAGTCAATGTCATGGTCATCCTCCATGAAGCATCCGACATCGGGGGGAATTCGTCTTCCAAGGCTCCTGGTCACTGCTGAGTGACATAGATTATGTCCCCTCTTCTCTCATGTACTCGTCTTCAAGAATCCACATTTGTATTCCAGCAGTGGCACTTTCCTGAAGTCCTCCATTGGGTTAGAAGGCGGTTTTCAACTCCACTTCACACGTATGCACCTGGCTTCCCTGGTGTAGGTAATGTGGGTACTAGGGTATCCACAGGTAGGGTGGCTCTCAAACCTTCTGTCTTCCATGAGGTTTCTTCAGGGTCCACTGGGAAGGGTGCTTATTCTTTAAAAATCTAACTGCGACTTGCACATAGAGGTGTACGGAGCAGGTGGTCGTGTTTCCACACTGCACATGCTCACAGTGGGGTCTCTAACTACTCACCCTGGGTGGTTTCTTGGGGTCCCAGCACTTCTACATCCTCTCAACACTGTTTTGACTTGAGTCTAGGTTCTTATACTACTTTCTTAGTACATGGTTTGGTCTCTCCCCCGGGGCCACTGTGTATTTTGTGCGATTTACTGTATTTCTTTGCTAAAGTATTGTGTGCATTGTGTTTATATCCATGTTGGAGGTATTGGAGCATACTAGAGAGTTTTATATAATAAATAGAGATTTTTATAAATATTTGGTGTGGTTTTTCACTTAATCTATACTATAAGATTGCATGCTTGCAAAAAAAGCTGCTTAACACTCCTTCTGGATTAAGCCTGAAGGCTCCTCTCCACAGCTACCACTCGGAGAGCTTTCTAAAGTTGACTAAGACCTCTTAAATCACCATAAGGGTTGTCTAGATTGGTGCAAGGTGCCCACTTACATTACTGGCCATCATATACCAGGCCAGCTTCTCACATTGGTGTGCAGTGGTTGGGATTTGAGCTTGCATTGTTTTACCAGATACATCTTTTGGTTGATTAATTGAAAAGCCATCACTACTGCTAGGCATATATACTATATGCTTAGAATGTTTAAGTTCTACTGAACTTGGGGTTGGGTAAGTCAAGGGTCAACACACTCTTTATGCAACCTAAGAGAGTTTAATACCCACTAGGATACGTCGGTGCAACACCACACTTAGTATGTCTTCCAAAGCAGATGCTAGTGTCTCTCTGACTGCTAGATAGAGTAAACGTTTGTTCCAAGAACTGAAAGCACTGTGTGCCTCTAGAAAGTTGAAGACAGGGAAAGGAGCCACTACTCAACACCTCTTAGAGGTGTTACTCTAAGATGACCTCAGGAAAGCCTCAGGGTCAGATGAACAAGAGAGAGTGGGTGGGGCAGTGACAGAAGGGGGACCCCTATTTGACCTAGAATCTAACCCTGATCAGGTGGAGCCTGATTAATCCCACCAGGACAATTCAGACCTCTCAGAGTAGAACACAGAGGGCTTACAGGAAACCCCCTCTGATCCTCCTGGGAAGGTGCAGAGTAGACAAAGAGGTCAATATCCTCCTCTGCAGAATCCAATGACTCAGGACAGTCAGCAGGGACCTCCATTTATCAGAGAAGGGGGAACTTTTTGGATAGGGAGTACTAACATCTGGAGCGTGACAAAGCAAGGCTTCGGCTCAGGCAAGAGCAGTTGGCCCTTAATAGTCTCTAGAAGTCTAGAGAGCTAGGAAAATATTGGTAATAGAGTCCCACAGTGGCAATAACAGTGTCCCTAGAGTTAATGAACATTCCTTTGAACATATGAGCCTGAACAAGATTGTCCTTCCCTACCAAGTTGGGGATGACATTCACAAATGGATACCTGCTTTATGGAGATCCTGTAAAGTTCAGAGGGTCCCTCAAGAGAAGTGGGCAGCTATCTTATGGCTCTCCTTTGCTGACAAAGGTAAAGATAAGCTCCTCACTGTTAGAGAAGAGGATGCTGACAATTACTCAGTTTTGAAAAGTGCTCTCATTGATGGGTTTGTCTTAACTACTGAACAGTAAAGGGTTATGTTCAGAGACACCCAGAAAACACAGACCCAGGACTGAGTAGACTTTGTGGATAGTGCTATTAAGGCTCTGGAAGTTTGGTTGCTTGGCAGCTCAGTGCATGACTACCAAGGATTGTATAATTTGATTATGAGGAAACAGATCCTTAATAATTGTCAGAACCAGCTTTTGCATCAGTACCTGGTGGACTTAGATCTGACTTATTTCCAGGTATTGGGAAAGAAGTAAGATAAGTGGGTCAGAACAAGGGTGAAGTAGGAAAACCAGAACAATAGTGGTGACCAGAAGAAGCAAATTCTTCAAAAAATGAAGATAAGGGTGGGGGCAAGGGCAAAGACAAGAAACAGTCATCTAAAGGACCCCAAAATCTGCATCTGGTGGGGTGTCACAATTCAACAAGAAAGGCAAAAAGCAATCTTGGTGTTACTTTTGTAAGGTGTAAACCCATTGGATAAAAGATGCTTATCGTCCAAAGGCCAGGGAAAATTCTCCTACTACCACTGCAATTGCCCCTAAGGCAACTGCACCCCTTAGCTCAGGTACAAGGTAGTACAGTGAACAAGGGAATAGTAGGGTTAACCTTGAGATTAGAGTTGGGTTCTGGCTTAGTCGGAACTCCAGCTCCAGCTCAGGCTGCTCTAGTTTGCGATGGTGGGGTGGATCTTGTCACCTTACTTGTCAATCCCAGTACCCTTGGCAAATACAGACAACAGCCTTTGATCAATGGAACAGAGGTCATGGCCTACAGGGACACAGGGGCCAGGATTCCAATGGTCACAGAGAACCTTGTGACTCCTGACCAAACAATACTTGGAGAAATGTACCAAGTGACCAATGCTAACAATGTCAGGACCGATCATTCCTTGGCAGCTGTTAATTTCAGCTGCGGAGGGGTAACTACACCTAAAAAGCTTGTGGTAAGTTCAGACCTACCAGTAGATTGTTTGTTGGGAAATGATTTGGAGACTTCAGCCTGGGCTGGGGTTGAATTTAGGACTCATGCAGCAATGTCGGACATCTCTGCAGATGTGTTTTCTGTGACTAGGTCACAAGCCAAACTCCACTGAACAGGCCCTGGATCCTGGAAAAATGGACCAGGTGCCTTCCAAGAGAAGGAGCAGGAGGGGTAAGGCTGTGTCTTCCCCCCAGATTCAGAGTGAGGATCAGTCTCCTGAGGGAGATGATCTTAGACCTGTGAAAGTACAGCCCCAGATGAACTTGAGGGCAGGGTTTTTAGCAGCAAACCTGCCCCTCTCTTGCACCCCTCAGACAGAAAGCTGCTGTGGAGGCTGCTGGAAATGCCAGTGGGTCCCAAAGGATCTACTGGGATGAGGGTCTTCTGTAATCAGATGGTAGAGACCCCAAGCCTGGTGCCACCAGGAGGTTGGTTATACCCTTGAAGTTCAGAGGCTTCCTACTTACCCTGGCACATGACATGCCCCTGGCAGGACACTTAGGGTAGAGTAAGACTTGGGACAGGCTTGTCCCTCACTTACACTGGCCCCACATGTCTGAGGACAATAAGCAGTTTTGTCGCTCCTGTTCAACCTGCCACACTAGTGACAAGTCAGGTGGCATCACAAAGGCTCCCTTAATTCTACTTCCATTGGTTGGAGTTCCCTTTGAGAGGGTTGGGATTGATATCATGGTCCCTTGAACCCTCCAACAGCATCTGGGCACAGTTATATTCTAGTGGTGATGGGTCATGCCACTAGATACCCAGAGGCTATTCCACTTAGAACCACTACATCTCCTGTGGTGGCAAGGGCCCTCTTGGGAATATTCCAGAGTGGGCTTCCCTAAGGAGAACTTAACCGACAGAGGTACAACTTCATGTCAAGTTATATTACTGCAATGTGGAAAGAATTACAAATTCACCACACCCTACCATCCTAAATGCAATGGGTTAGTAGATTCAACAAAACCCTAAAGGGTATGATTATGGGCCTCCCAGAAAAGCTTAGGCGGAAATGGGATGTCCTTCTGTCCTGCCCTCTCTTTGCCTACAGAGAGGTCCCTCAGAAGAGGGTTGTCTACAGCCCTTTTGAACTTCTGTTTAGGCATCCAGTTAGGGGTCCCTTGTGTGTGGTGAAAAGGGGATGGGAGTTACCTCTCAAACCTCCCTAACAGGACATAATGGACTATGTACTTGGTCTCCACTCCAGGATGGCTGAGTACATGAAGAAGGCAAGTAAAAGCCTTGAGGCCAGCCAAGAATTGCAAAAAGCATGGCATGACCAAAAGGCTGCCCTGACTGTTTACCAGCCAGGCCAGAAAGTGTGAGTATTGGAACCCGTGGCTCTAGCAGCTCTCCATGATAAGTGGAGTGGACCCTACACTATCATTGAGTAAAAGGGTGAGGTCACCTACCTGGTGGACCTTTGGCACTCCAAGACTCCCCCATAGGGTGCTTCATTTGAACAGCTAAAACTGTTTGTTGACAGGGCTGACATGGGCTTGCCCATGGCAACTGATGAGGGACAGTAGGAAGAGAATCACCCTCTCCCTGATCTCCTCTCACAAAACCCTGATGATGGATCTGTTGAATGAGTGGCCTTGGCAGGTAGCCTCACTGATCAGCAGCAGATTGGTTGCAGTAAGGTCCTCAATTAATTTAGGCATAGGTTCTCTCTGACTCCAAGTCAAAATACCTGGTGTACCCATGAAGTGGACGGACACTGGTGAGAGTCAGCTGGATTTGGGAGTGATTGATCCCTCACATAGCCCCTGGGTTAGCCCAGTGATGACCTCAACCAGGCATGTGCACTGCTCCCAGTATGCAGTGACCTGACTACTCTAAGCAACTCATTGTCCAAACAGATGCATCTGAGTTGAGGGTAGGGACTGTGTTGCCACAACTGTAGAGGGCCACGATGAACCAGTAGCTTTTATCAACAGAAGGTTGACCCCCAGAGAGAAACGTTGCTCAGCCATTGAGAGGGAAGTCTTTGCTGTGGTCTGGGCCATGAAGAAGCTGAGGCCATACTTGTTTGGCACTCACTTCATTGTTCAGACAGACCATACACCCCTCTATTGGCTGAAACAGATGAAGGTTGAAAACCTCAAACATTTGGAGTGGTCCATTTCCCTACAGGGGATGGACTACACAGTGGAACATAGACCTGGGAGTAACCATGGCAATGCAGATGGACTTCACAGATATTGCTACTGTAAAAATGAAGACTCAACTGGGCAAGGTAAGTCTTAGCCCCTTATGTTTGGGGGGTTGTGTAGGAAAGCTGGATCTACTTCTATGGTTACCCCCACTTTATGCCTGGTGCTAAGCTGTATTATGACTAGTCTGACTGGGATCCTGCTAATCAGGGCCCCAGTCTATCTGATTTCTCCCTAAATTGTTGTGTTGAGTGTTTAGGTACACTCCAGATTGGATACAGGGGTACCCTTATCAGTCCCTAGTATATGGTACTAAGGTACCCAGGGCATATCTACCCCAGAGGTCTCCCATGGGCTGAAACATGCATTATGCCACCCATTAGAGACCAAGCAAAATGGAACTACAGGCATTCCATTGCAGTCTGTGTAAGTTAGTGCACTGACCACTTACTAAAGATTTAGATTTTCTATATCTAGGGGCCACTGCGCTTAAAACTTATAAGTCACCCCTGTAGCAGGTCTTTGCAATCCTGAAGGCAGGGTGCTTGGTTCTAAGTGAGAGGGTGCCCCTGCATAAGCAGGACACCCCTGCAACCAAAGCAGTCCATTCTTCCAGGATGTGAGTGAAGCGGCCATATTTCATATAGAGGGGCGCTGCGTAATTACGCGATTACCATCTCGAAAACGACTGCAACAAATCCTATCATGTTTTGTATCAAACATGTTGGAATCATAACCCCACACTATAAACGTATGGGAGGTATGATTCCAAGCACTGAAAGAGCCCTCCGTTAGGCTCTCAGTGTTCCCGGTACCAGTCTTCTGGACTATGACAGCACAAAGAATTAGCTCGAGCAGATGAAGGTGCAACAATAGGCATACTGTCACAGGGAGGTGTGACTGACAACCTCCCAGAGAGGAATTAGTGTATTGGGACCGGGTGGGTGGGGTTGTCAGTGCCAGAAAGTCTGTCTGAAGGCTACACTTTTCCATTGTATAGTCCAGTTCAAACAAGTTCTGGGAGCTGTTGGTTCCTGCTCTTGCGTGAAACTGGATAAAGGACATGGGAGTAACCTCCCCCCTGTCCAGACCCTCCCCTGAGAGGGCCCCCTGAATCTTCCAAACCCTTTCCTTAGGGTACCTAAGGGCTTACCTGGGTGGGGGTCCCTAGATTCGTCGTGGGATAAGATTCAGATCAGACACCACTGCACTTGTACTGTCTGGGTTCCCTGGACTTCGCCGAACTTTGTTTGGGCCTGATTTTGTGTCCCTTCCAGTCTGCTGCATCGTCTGTGCCCGTGCATTATACAGGAACCTTCCAAGGCCTGGGAACCATCAAAGACAACTGAAGTAATCTCCCTTGCAGTGAAGGAGTTACTCACCTGCATTTGCAGGCATCACAACAAAGTTGATCGGTCTGCAGATCCTGAGCTCCTCCAGAATCCGTGGGCTGTGCAATACAGGTGGTAGTTTTCCACAGCTCCTGAGGCCTGATCTACCCTCTCACCAAGATTGAGGCCAGTATCCCTCATGGGGGTTGTAATAACCAAATCTCTGTACACCACGTTCAACTTGCAGTTGCAAAGGCTTCTTGGCTTCTTTGTAAGAAGATCTTTAGGCTTTAAGTAGCCCCAACCTCAAGCAACTCCTGTGACCAGAATCTTCAGCCACACAACATTGTGTGAATCCTGGCCTCCATCTTTTGGTGAGCTGCTTGAGGTCCTCTCACAACTCTAGTGCCTCTGGCCTATGGGTCCACTTGAGGGTCACACTTGTTTCATTTGGGCTCCCCTGATTGCTCGGGACCTGCCCTGACTCCCCTGTCTTTCGTGAGTCCCCTTAACCTTGCTGGTCCCGACGTCGGTCCTTCTTTAAATTCCTGCATGACTTGCCTTTGCTAAGGCTTGTTGGTGGTTCTGCCAGACACCGACCCCTCAGCACTCGACATCCTTAATGGGACAGCTCATGCATGGTGCCTGGTCTTCCCCAGCATCACCTGGTCTTCAACACTGCAGAGTCAAGGTCCTCGTCATCCTTCCTGAAGCATCCGACATCTGTGGGCATTCGCCTTCCAAGTCTCCTGGTCACTCCTGAGTGATATAGACACTGTGCCCTCTGCTTTAATGTAGTCCTCTTCAAGAATCCACATTTGGATTCCCACTGACACTTTCTCCTCTTCAGCAGCGGCACCCACCTGAAGTCCTCCATTGGGTTCAACTGTGGTTTCCGACACCACTTCACATGTATGCACCGGCTTCCCTGGTGTAGGTAGCATGGAAACAAGGGTATGCACGGGTGGGGTAGCTCTCCAACCTTCTGTATTTCCGTGGTTTCTTCAGGGTCCACTGGGAAGGGTCCTTAATCTTTAAAAATCCAACTGCAACTTGCACACAGAGTTGCACCGAGCACGCAATTGTGTTTCCACACACTCTCCATGTGGTTCCTATCCGCTCACCTTAGCTGGTTGCTTGGGGTCCCAGCACTTTTACGTCCTCTTGACTCGAGTCATGGTTCTTACACCACTTTCCTAGGATATGGTTTGGTCCTCCCCTGGGGCCACTGTGTATTTCGTCCTATTTAATGTGTTTCTTTTCTAAAGTATTATGTACATTGTGTTTACCTCCATGTTGGAGATATTGGAATGCACTAGAGAGTATTATATAATAAATACATATTTTTATAAATACTTGGGGTGGTTCTTTTTCACTTAATCTATACTATAAGATTGCATTGTGGTAAAACAAGCCGCTTTACACTCCCTTTGGACAAAGCCGGAAGGCTGCTCTCCACAGCCACTACTTAGAGAGCTTTCTAAGTTTGTCTAAGACCTCTTAAATCACCATAGGAGTTGTCTGGACTGGTGCAAGGTGCCCACTTACATTAGTGGGCATCATATACCAGGCCAGCTTCTCACAGCAAGTCATAAATAGTACCTGTTTTTCAGAGACATCAAGACTTGTAATATGCCATCACATTACCCCAGAGCAATGGTTCGCTCACTTTAAAGGAGTTTACAACTTCGGACAAAGTGAGGGGACCACTAATGAGATAGAACCCTGCCCAACTGATACTCCTGTCACCTTTTTCCTGCACAAAGTACGGCTGGGCAATGAGGGATTGTCCAGCAATAAGGCCCCTGGTCCCAACGAGATCCCTCCAGACTTCTTTCTGGACAACATTTATGTATGGGCCCCAGTTTTGACCAAGGTGTTAAACCCAATGGTAAGGAATCGGATGCCGCCTTTATGGTCAACCTCTACCATCATCTCGACTTTTAAGAAAGGGGACAGGGACAATTCCCATTGTTACCCCCCTATATCCCTCATTGATCCCACAGTCAAAGTCTTGGGCTGGGTCTTATGAAATAGGCTCTCTGCTTGGGCTGACACAAATCAAATTATATCTGAGGTGCAGTATGGTTTCTGTTCAGGAAAATCAACTACAGAACAATGTCTAAACCTTTACCTTCTTATTTCCAAATATACGATTGCCCAACCTAGAGCCCTTTTTTGGGGCTTTATGGACCTTACTTCCGCATTTGACCGGGTGAATCATATAAAACTGTGGGCTCTACTTGTTCCCTGGGTGTTGAGCCCACTATTCTAACTCTATTATTGACCCTTGGTGCCCGTACTACAACAGCAGTCAGATACTTTACGGATCCAGCTTACGGACCATTTTAATTGTACTAGGGGAGTTTGTCAAGGGTGTATTTTAGCCCCTTTTTTATTTACAGTTTATACTAATAGCTTAGAATCTGCACTGATATCTTTACAGATTGACAGCCCTAGAGTGGGAAGGAAAGCAGTATTAGTTTTATTATACGTGGATGATGTGGTACTAATGGCACGCACTCCGATGGGCCTACAGCCCCTGATTAATGGTTTTGTTTCCTTTATGAATGAGCTGGACCTGTCGGGCAACTTCACAAAATTGTATGTTCTGGAAGTTGGCCCTCTGGGGATCCTGTCTGAGACTTTCAAGGCAGGAGCCCACAACTTAGTTAAGGTCCCGCCTTTCCCTTATTTGGGAATTTTATTTGATGCAAAATTGAATTAGAAACATCTGATTGAGGGGAAGCTAGGAGAAATTAATATTTCCATGGGAGCCATTGCGAAATACTTCCATAGATTTGGCACCTGGTCTCCTTGGTTGATTTTTAAAGCTTTACCAGTCTTTCTGCATCTCCAAGGTCTTGTACGGAATTGAGGTATATGGATATATTGCGGCTTATAAACTAGAGCCTGCACAAAATACGTTTCTGGGAGGAAAACTGAATGTCCCCCGGATGCCCCCTCGTTTTCCGTACATGAAGAACTATGAGTTAACTATATATCCGACTTAGTGGCAGTAAAGCCTTTGTTGTGTTGGGCAAAGCAATGAGGCAGAATTTAACCATTTGATAATTTCAGACTGCCTATTACTAGACCACTAACTCGAAATTCACTGGTTACAGTACATTAAAGAGTCTTTCACGGCCCTAGGAAGGGTAGATATTTTCCTTAAATTTGACACAGGGTTGCCCCGGGATCTGACCATAGTAAAGAAGTTTTTTTTTAAATATGCTATGGCTCTCTGTGAAGATGAAGAGCTTATCAAAGCAATGGTGAGAAGGCACGTTCTTTTAAAATCAGTCTAGGGTATGGAGAAATATCTATTTTAACAAGTGCTTCTGATAGATTTTTAATGACTCATTTTAGATTTAATCAGCTCCATCACCTTCTGGCATCTCCGGCTGGCTTTGATTTACATGTAGAGGAGAGAGATCCCTGTGGCTGCGACGATAGGTCTCCACAGGATACCCTACATTTTGTCCTATTATGTAAATATTTTACTCTACCCAGGAAATTGTTTCTTAAGCCCCTTTTAAAAGATATGAGATTTAGACAAACCTGTGTCGCCCTAATGTTCTTACACCTTCACCAGAATGAGCATACGCTTTTTGCAGTATTTCATTTCTTGAGAGCAGCATTCCGATCCAGAAATTCCAGACGTAATTGACAGCTGCTAGGATTTTGCGATCTTGCAGAATATTTGAATGAAATTTAACTGAAATGTTGATGTGTTTTATAGTTTTTTTAAAAATCTTTTATGGCTGTGAATACTTCCGAATAAAGATTGTGATTATTACTAACAGACACAGGTTATTAAAGAACTGCCCCAGGACCCAGGTTTTCCACTCTCTGTGAAAAGATTGTTTAAGAATCAAAGAATTTTAAACATTCAATGTCTTTCAATCATACATAACGAGAAATATAGCATGTCTGAACAAAGGACTCCGAGAAGGAAATAGGAACACGCTTAAAATGACCATCTATACTAAACCCTGGAGGGGAATTCTCTACTCTGCCTGAACTAACAGAGGGAGAGAAAATATTAAGGCTAAAAATATGTACAGATAGATAATATGAAGTTTCATTGGACACCTCCAATCTGGAACCATCTCCTTGGGCTTGCAGGTAAAAAATGTACTTGCCATTTTTTTAGATGACCCAGATTATATTAGAGACTTCAGGTGTATTAGCACTAAATGCTTGAGAAACGTGATGCTCTTACTTATAAAAGCTGCTGAACGTATAAGCAAAACACAATATGAACAAATAAAGGAGCTGGAAGAAGCAATCACATACAGCAATTTCAGACTCAAAGGCACTGCTATCCCACATTGACATGGTGATAGGTGACTTTAAGACTAATGCTGGAAAATAAAAACAAAATAAACGTGAAAGTGGCATAGCCAATTTCTGTAGAGAAACAATGTACTTCTATTTAAAAAAGGATTTCTAAAATTAAAAGAGCACCCAGATCCGAGCTCAATATGAAGGCTGAAGCAAAGCAGCAATTTGCCAGCTTCTCTGACAGCTCTTCCTACATGGATATGAATACCAGAAACATCAACAAGTAGTTTTGAAAACTCTTCACAAGGCCTATTTTTAGGAAGAGTTCAAGGGAGGGGCTAGGGGAGGATATGGATAAACAACCAAGGATGGCAAGATGCAAACAAGGAGACAAGTTTACAAATGGGGCAATGAAACATAATATCCATATGAAACTTGTCAAACAGAACATGGGATGACACTGAATTATGTTTATTGAATGTCAGGAATGTCATTCAAAAGGAATGTCATTAATTCCTACTTAAAGACCTGAGCATTTTAAGATTTGACTGCAACTAACAGAAAGATGAGACTGAAGTTGGCTTTCTCCAGTAATGATGACCGCTAAATTAATTGATATTTAGTTTAAAAAAGTTCTCCTATTTCTTTCCATGCATACGCAGCATGTCTATGGAATTAATACCCTTTGAGAAGGCTGTTCTATGAGTATTGGATAAACTTGGCATTAAAAAGAGATTCATTAAAAACAATCTCCAGTGAGTGGAACAATGGCTTTGGAGAAACTAAAATCATATGATGAAGTAATTATTAAGCTAGCTGATAAAGGTGAGGATTTTGTCATAAAGGACAGAGCCACAAATAAAAACTAAATACTCCATCAACCACAACGGGAATCTAGATACAGAACTATCCCAGAGACCTGTCACCTTCTAGCATGGATGAGATAAAAAGATCTATTGAGACAGGATTAAATGAAGGCTGACTGACAGAAAAGGATAAGGCAATCCTTGTAAATAAACACCCTAGAATTTCAGCATTATACATACTATTAAAAGTCCACAAAAACTTCTTATGCCCGTCTGGTCATTGAATTATATCTGGGGTCAATTCAATACTACAACCCCTAGCAAAATAAGTGGTAATTTTCCTAAAACCTTAAAAAAACTGGATACCCAGCTATCTAAAAGATACTTCAGATGTTTTGAACAAACTAGACCAAATAGAGTTGAAAAGGACTTTTTTGTTACCCTAGACATCACTAGTCTATAAACTAGCATTTCACAAGAGGCTGGCATTGAAGCAATGGAATGCTTTGTGCAAAACAGACAACGGCCAAATTTAAAGTAAATCGAGGGGCAAGATGGCGGCCGCAACGTTGGCCGTGTGAGCAGCTTGTACACTGCTCTCCTGTGGCTCCTCACCTTGATTGAAAGCACCCGATGTGGATGGAGTGAGAACGGAGCTCAGGACTCAGTTGGGATCCATTGCTAATTTGATGGTGGTTCTCTTGGCATTTGTGGAACCTACAGGACCCAGTCTTGGTACAGAGCTGCGGGGAGTTTGGCGTCCTCGGCATCCTTGGCGGCTCTCACGGAGAGGGGTGGAGCACAGTGCAGCAGTCCTTACAGAGCGGAGCGGAGTGGAGCTGCAGTGCGGAACACTGCAGCAGCTGACTGGCGTCTTTGCCTGGTTGCTTGGTTGCTTGCGCCAGTTGGTGCTTTGGTGTAATCAATGGCCCTGAAAGGGAGAGGGGCAAGAACCCGTGGGGGTGCTGCCATAGGTTCAGCAACAGGAGCGGTAGTAATGGATGGCGGAGGCGCTGCGGTGTCTAACGCGGTGTATGTGAATACGGATACCATCCCACAACCATCTAATGGCAGTGGAAACGCTAATGGGGCTGCCAGACGCCGGCAAAATGAGCAAGCTTGTGCAGCTGCAGGGCCAGGTGAGCAAGTGGCTCTCGGAGATGTGGGCCTGAATAATATTCTAGCGCTTGAGAGTAGGCACATGCAGTAAGGCACACCTACTAAAAACTGTACTGTACCTGCAATTTTTAACAAAAGACCCGCGCTAAAAGCCAAAGCATCACCAGATTTAGCAGTGGCTAATCAAACCTCTCGTCTGCTTTTAGTTGGAGTTTCTGGAGACAGTATATTATCAGCCCCACCTGCAGATATAGTGGACATGGCAAATACTGGGACAGATTTGGCCGTGAATATCGGAGAGCCACAGGGGCAAAATTTATGAATAAAACTACTGAAGCTCCTCTAGTAGGGGCTGGAAAAAACGCGGAGGTATCAAGCAGTGGCCCAATAATTCCGCGCAAATCCACACCAGGCAGTTTAAAAATGGAGGTCATAGATTGCGATGGAGGTTCTGTCTTGGATAAAGGAAATGACGCTGAATCCGCTGGCTCAGGGGGCAAATTTTACTCCATGTTTTATCTTTCAATGGTATCTGAAAATGACAACGGCAGCACAGGGGGTGACTGGGGGGATGATGGAGAAATGCAGGAGGAAGATGCAGACTTAGAGCAATCTCTGAATCAAGAGACTGTGCGTAAAATGCAAGAGCCCGGTGACCGCCCACCACATGAGTTGATGATGCCTCTTGATCAGCCTAGATGGGATGGTACACCATCTGTGAGCCTCGGCCAAGCGTGAATATTCAGTACGCATAATCCGGATGATGATGACGATGAGGCCACTTTGAGTGCAATTTATAAGAGTATCATGGCCCATCGGGCCGAGACAAAGGCGGAAGGCTTGCGAACACAGGGGGCGGACCAGAAATTACAAAATACTGTACGCCGTATTGCAAAGTCATGTGCAGAAATAACCGCCTGGGTAGTGGAGGTAGAAGAGCGCATTTCCGGTGCAGAGGACTCTCTGGTCAAACAACAGTCAGCTATTGAAACTTTACAAAAGACCAGGGCGGATGTCAACTGGAAGTTAACAGATTTGGAGAACCGAGCAAGATGCAACAATTTACGTGTCTTGAGTATTGCTGAGTCTAAAGAAGGGCAGGACGTGAGACAGTTTGTTGTTGAATTGTTTAAGGAGGCCTTTCCTGACCTGAAGGACTGGAATTGGGAAACTGAGGTCATTAGGGCGCATAGGTTTCCGTTTGTACAATATAGGAGAAAAGGTGATTCCAGGGGAGAGGTGAATGCACATCCTAGGGCAATTTTGATCTGTCTCAATAATTATTTGCTTTGTGAGGCTATTTATGACCTGGCGCGGCCGGACAAATGTCGATCTGGTAAAGGGTGCAAATTTTTTGTACGCCCAGATTTTTGTCCTTTCACTGTGCAACAAAGGTGGAAAATGAGGCAGTTAATTTCACTTTTCCAAGCCAAAGGTGGACAGGCATTCCTCCTCAATCCCGCCAAGTTAAAGGTAATATATAAAGAACAGACTCAGTATTTTACATTGGAGGTGGCAGAGCAGGACTTTTTGAAGACAATGAACAGTCAATAATATATTGTACCTGTCTTCTCATTCCGCAACATTTCAGTTTCTCACGTTCTCTTTTGCCTTTTGTTTTTCTCTTCCTTTTTTTTCTCTCACCCTCTTCCGGTATTGCAGCAGTCAGAGTATGAGCATACTATGAATATAATATATGGTCATAAAGGCCATGTGCTAATTAGTCAGGCTGGTATATGACTACACGTTTAATGTTTTTTCTTTATATGCATATTATGTCTGAATGACAGCTTCGGAAGAGGGTTGCTGTCTAGTAGAAGAGATGAGCGGTGATGGGTGGATGTTGGGTTGAGGGCCACGGGGGGGGGGGCGGTGTACAATTACTCTCCATCACTGAGGACATGGTCCTTACGACCCGGTTTGGGTGGTGTTTGGTGGGGAAGGGTTGGGGGGCTGGCTGACGGGGGAGAAGGGAGGTGTAAGGGGAATAAAAAAAAAGTTATACACAAGCACCTTTTTGTCCATCGTATGAAAATTTGGTATGTTAGGCACAGGTCTTTTTGTCATGCTGGTTCAGTCGAGATAAATGGCGGGTAAGGGTTTAAGACTTGGTACGTTGAATGTGAGGGGATTGAACCATCTTAATAAAAGGCAGCAGGTAGCAAATGAACTTCAAATGCTTCACTGTGATGTGATGTGTCTCCAGGAGACTCACATAGTATGGGCTAAAAGAAAAGTGTTAACAGAGTTGGGGTATAATGTGGTGGTATGTACTAAGCAGGCTTGCACTTCTAGGGGCGTTATAATCTTGGCAAAAAAACATATTGTCAATATTGGCAGGACATTGACGGATGGACTTGGGCGATGGGCAATAGCAGAGTGTGTTGTTCAGACAGTGAAATTCACACTGTGTTCTATATATGGCTCTAATTTAGATGAGGCAGCAATTTTAGAATTTCTAAATGTCGAGTTGGCGCTGTGGCCAACTCCTGTAACCATATGTGGCGATTTAAATATAAATTTGCTGCCCAACTTACTGGGCAATATCAGTTATAGATACAATGGCAGAAAACCGAAAGTGTTCAAGGCGCTGCAATCATTGATCTCCGTACATGGTTTGGTCGATTCGTGGGCTCTGTTGAGGGGCACTGACCCCGTTTACACTTTTTTTTCCTGTCCACACAAAAAAATTGTGAGGCTAGACTATTTCTTTGCCCTGCATCATTTGTTGTAGGATGCGTGTATCCAGGTCTATCCCAGGGTTACTTCGGAACACGGTCCTGTAGTTCTAACTATATCATGTATCGGTGTAGTAACCAAGCCCAGGATGTTCTCTTTCGACCGGAAACTGCTTTTGGATCAAAAGTTTCTATTGTATATGAAGAAGTGGATTAGTACTTTTTTGTATTAATCGGGGAAGTACGGATACTGGGTATGTTTGGGATGCTTTCAAAGCTGCTTTTAGGGGGGGGTCTCAGCTTTGGTTTTATATGCAAAAACAGCAGGGACTAAAACTGCAGGAACTATATCAGGACCTTACACTGGCTGAAGAGATGCTTGTGCAGGGTATAGATGCTGGCATAGATGTTGGGGAATTTACAACAGAAGTAGCCAGGTGTAAGGCACAAATAAATCTCCATTGGAGCCAAGAGGCAGTCAAGAAATTGCCAGGTGCCTGGCCCAAAAACGTAGATCAAAGGAAGCGGCTCAAAGAATTAATTCTATTCTTGACTCTAGTGGGAGGCCTGTTGAGAATGAGACTGGTATACTGGATGTATTTAAATACTTTTATGAAATACTGTATGCCAGTGAACAGTATGATGGGCATAAAGGTGATCTATTACTACAGCAGTATTGTAAGCAGGATCTTGGTGAGGAGGAAGCAGCGAGGTTGGAGGCTCCTATTATGATGTGTGGGTTGGAGAAAGCTATAAATAAGTTAACAGTTGGAAAGGAGGCAGGGCCCGATAAACTCCCGTAGGAGATTTATAAAATCTTTTTCGGTTCTTTACCGGAGGATATGTTTGCCACATTTAGACGAGCACAGACTGGTACCTCTCCCAAGCCATGGGATGAGGCTAGTATTTGTATTCAGGAAAAAAGATAAGCCTGCTGATCTCCCGGCATCATAACGCCCCATATCGCTGTTGAACACGGACGGTAAAATCTATTAAAAAATTCTGGCGGCCAGGTTGACGGAAGTCATAACTCCATTGGTTTCAGTGCGACAGCATGGATTTATCCCTAAACGGGGAACAACGAATCATGTTAATAGGGTAATACCGTTGTTTGATCATGCTAATGGTACTGGTGACGCACTAAGCCTTATTTTATTAGATGCCGAGAAGGCGTTTGACCGCGTTTCATGGGGGTTTTTGTGGGCTGTGATGCGACGGCGTGTGTTTGGGCAACAGTTTATTACAGCTTTACAGACGTTATATCGGCAACCAGTTGCCAGGATATGTACTATGGGGCTTGAATCAAAACCGGTGTTTATTAGACGGGGGACTAGACAGGGGTGTCCCTGTTCCCCATTATTATTTTCATTATACATCGATCTTTTTTTAACTATGATTGAAAGTAATCCTCGGATCTAATCAGTAACCTTACAGCAACAACAATATCGCGTCTTCGCTTATGGTGACAACGTGGCTGTGGTATCGCCTAAACCAGCAGTTGCAATGCATAAAATAGAACAACTTGCAGCAGAGTATTGGTCAGTATCAGGCTATAAGTTAAATTCTGCCAAAACACAAATTTTATGTGTTAATTGAGGTCCATATATTGACCAAATGGTTTCACAAGAGGTAACTTATTTGGGGGTGCGGATAAGGGCCTCTCTGCCTGCGCTGGTTGAGTCTAATTGGGTGAAGTTACTGATGGGGGTTCGTAGACAATTGGATCAATGTGAATGTTTACACCTTTCGTTGGTAGGAAAATGTAATGTTTTAAAGATGATGATCCTACCTAAAATGTTGTATTTTTTCAGATGTGTACCCCTGGAGATATCACGTGCCAATCTCGCGAAATTACAGTCTATTTGTGCAAGCTTCATATGGGCATGTGGAAAAGTGCAAAGAGCAATGCGATACATGGTTCTACCAAGGGCTGTAGGTGGTTGGGGTGTCCCTAATTTTACTTTATACTATTACGCGTGCATGTCACAACGCATGAATATATTGCTCACTGGGGCAGGGCCAATAGATATAGCTGAGTCTCCTTCTATATACCAGATGTTGATGGGCACTGATGTTAAAAATTGTCTGTTTGTGAATCTGGAGTTGAGCTACTATAAGCGCACAAGATTTAAGATTCTCACAGCCGCATACAAAGTTTGGAAAGCTATTAAGAAAATGTATGAGGTCGAAAAAGTTTCCTGGTATACCCCATTAGCAGCTTCGACTTTTTTCCAAGTGTATTCTGGGATCGTGTTGTATATAACTGTCGTGCTAAAGGTGTCATCATGGTTGGTGACTTATTCATGGAAGGTGGGCTAAAGACATTTGACCAGCTCAAGGAGCAATATCAGCTCTCCAGGGCGGATTTCTTTAAATACCTACAAATTAGGGATTATTTGTTCAAAGCCCGTTGGAATATTCAACCTAACCCCGTTATCGAAGCTGTAAGAAAGGAGGCACGAATAGGCACACTTTATATTCTCATGCTTGGTACAATGCCTTATGATCTGGAAGCTCACAACCATAAATGGGAGATTAGATTGGGATGCTCAGGTATTCAGTTGGAAACTTCCATTGAGTTGTCTGGACGTTTGTTAATGTCTGCTAATCTGTCCGCCCAACATTACAATACCATTTTTTATCTTTATTTTACTCCTGATTAAATTGCTAAATGGGGGGGAGACCAGGAGGGAAAATGTTTTCGGTGTGGGACTCCAGCTGCTAATGTGGTGCATATTTTTTACGCATGTGGGGAGTGAAGTAGGTTATTTGCACATGTGGATACGTTTTTAACCGAAATTTCGGGTGTACCTACACAGATGTCACCTATGCAGATTTTGTTGGGAGTAGAGATGGGGGCAGCTGCGGATACAGTACCCAGTAATGTAGTCTATTTAATTTTTGTAGCCACAGCTGTGGTAAAGCTGTGTATAGCTTCCTGCTGGCTGCAAAAGGATGCCCCATCATTTGAGGCTTGGAGGGCAAGGTTTCTTGCTATGTTTTACTTGGAGTATAGTTTATATGCTCTGAAAGGCAGGCGGAAAATGAAACTGGGGTGCAGTTATGACTTATATGGATGTGTGAAACTCTCTATTTTCTTTTTTCCTTTTTTTCTGACTATAAGACTGTGTTTGTTGTGAATTAACAAATCCGCTATACGTGTTTTTTTTGTTATTTCCCCATGTACATATGCGATGTAATGTACTCATCTTTATATTCGGTTATTGATTCTGTTAAGAAATTATCGCCTTTTGGTTTCATGTGCCTTGCTCTCTTTTCTATTCTGTACTCATGTATTTTCAATAAATAAAAATAAATAAAAATAAACATACTATTAAAAGTCCACAAAAACTTTGTATGCCCGTCTAGCCATTGAATTATATCTGGGGTCAATTCAATACTACAACCCCAAGCAAAATAAGTGGTAGTTTTCCTAAAACCTTCGAAACACTGGATACCCAGCTATCTAAAAGATACTTCAGATGTTTTGAACAAACTAGACCAAATAGAGTTCAACGATGAAAAGGACTTATTTGTTACCCTAGACATCACTAGTCTATAAACTAGCATTTCACAAGAGGCTGGCATTGAAGCAATGGAGTGCTTTGTGCAAAACAGACAAGGGCCAAATGATGTGCATAACAGACAACGGCCAAATGAGGCTCCTTCCTGATTTATTTAGGAGTCGCCACAAATCTGCTTAAAGAAAAATTGTTTTACTTCTATCTTGCATAGTATGTACAAGTGGAAGAGACCTCAATGGGGTGTCCCTTCACTCCTGAAATGGCAATGATGTTTATGGCTAAATATGAGGAAAAATGGATACGGGAAGAGAACCCGTTTAGACACAACAGGTCTATAGATGATATTTTCATGATTTGGAGAGGCAGGAAAGTTGACCCACGGGAATTTTGAGGACTGGCTTAACTAGACAGGGAACCGAAAATTTACAGTAAAATAGAGCAGGAAAGAAATACATGTCTTGTGTCTCACCAATAAGCTGCAAGAAGGCAACATATTAACTACACTATACATTTAAAAAACAACAGGAATATGTTCCTACACTATTCTAGCCATCATCAGAGAAATCTTAAAGATAACCTACCTTATAGTCAATTCCTGTGAATTCGCAGAAACTGTTCCAAAAATGAAGACTACTTTTATACCGTGGGTATTAATATCAAAGCTTAAAGAATGCCAATATCCACATTGACTCTTAAAGTGAGTGTAATAACATGCTGCATAGATGGAAGTTATATACTCTCCTTTATTATGCAACAAAGTGTTCCGTGTCTTCCCAGAAACTGATTTATCAAACTGTAATTTCTCACATTCTAACTTCAACATTCCACGTTCCGCTGATGTCATTACTTTCATTACATCACCTCTACACATATCCCCCTTTTAAGCACAAATAAAAAACCCTTATTTACATCACATTGAGCAAGTGCAATGATTGCGTTGATACATTTTAAATAGTGAAATTCATAAAAAAGCCTATAGTAAAAAAAAACAGGGATGTGATCTAGCTTAATTGATCAATCACAAAGATACTCACCTAACTTTATGAGACGGTTAATTAATCTCTTTGGCCGTCCCCAGCACACTCCCCTCCCCAATACTGTCCTCGCCATCACTGAACTGATCCCCATAATAGCCCATCTACAACTCAAAATCAACACTATTCTGGATGAAATCTCATCACTTTGCATAGAGGGAAAGAATATCCATACCCTGCCCCAATCCCTTGTACCATGGTAGTCTCCGACCCTGTCACAAAAACTCTTCACTGCCTCAAACCCAAATGCACCATGAATGGGACGTCACAGCAGGAGGCTGAATTGCTGAAAAACACCTATGGAAATACCCCCAACCAAACCTTTCACTACAAGATCATGGTTGAAATTAGCTTGAACAGGATCACAAGCTTCCCTCCTAACTAACTATCATTCAACACAGTCATCCTGAACAGAGACCTTCACCCATGCCCCCCTGCATGCTTCTAAACTGCTGATCAGTAATCAGGCATGCCACCGATATAGCTGATGCCAACACAACACTGACATCTGCTTTCTAACTGAAACCTGGCTAAGCGACCATTAATCCCCACCGTGCTTCTCAATCATTTGCAGCAACCGCAAAGGGCGCAGGGGTGGCGGCATAGCCTATATGCACTTAAGTGATCTCTGCTTAATTACCTTCGGCACTGCCAAACAGCCCTACCTTTGAATATATAGGAATTCAGCTCTGCACAAATGGCCACAACCCCATCAAATTCCACATCATCTTTCACCCTCTAGGTAAAAATTTACAATTCCTTGAAGACCTAACAGGTATAATATTGCACATCTCTCTAAAAGACATCACCAACATTATATTAGGAGACCTGAACCTACACCTTAACAAAACTAAAGGACTCGCAGTACAAGACCTCTCCACCCTCCTGGAAGTAAACGATCTCAACCAACACTGCAACATGCAAATGCAGAATAAGGGCTCCATCCAACAGGTCAAATCACTATCAAATTCGCTTTGATCTCAATACCATCCATCATCATTCATACCAATTCAATTCAATTCTTTCTTTATTCGTCTTTCCAAAGACAGGACATGAAAGATACTCTTAGATAAAAAAACATCATATGAAATCAATCTTGTCACAGCAAATACAAACTCAATTTCCGTTTAAAAAGGATACAACAGCTCACAAATACAGTACTTTTTCTCGGAACTAAGTGGCAGTGCAAAACGCTTGGGTCCGTAAGTAGCAGCAGATATTATCTAATAGGAACTAAAGTGACAGTGCAAAGTGCTGTGTTGCCTGCTGTCATTTTACAGGCTGCCCTGCTTTACAGATTGCCTTTAAAATTTAATTATATGAAAATTCTACTTTGGACTAAAGGTACTTCCTAAGTTTCAAACTACCTTATTTTTACGTATAAGTCATCCCTGAGATCTCCCTTAGGTGCCCCAGGTGTAGGGTGCCTTGAAACTATAAGAGGGATATTATAAAAGATATTGTATACAGCCTTGTGTGGGAAAAACTGCCAATTTCATGTGCCCCCATCGTAGCAAATAGCTCTATATGCTAACATTGGAATATTTTGTTTAATATAAATATTGACAAGAGTGAGAGAAAAAGTATCATTCAAGGTATCAAGATGTAAGTTATGATAAATTCAACAACTTGCCACTGTTAGAATTATAACTATCACAGAAAATAAGTTATTCATCTTTATTTTCTGAAAGCCAAAATCCAGCCTTCCTGCTGGCCTCTCCTGATTGGATAGCCTCTGCCATGCTGAGCCAAGCTGCCTTAGGGCCTTATTATGAATTTGACAGTCCGACCACCGTAGGACCATGTCCGTGACTGCTAGGAGACTGCAGCTCCATTGGTCATCTGACTGCTGTATTACCTGTTTGCTGAAAGGACGGTGGTGTGGCTGTGGCAGTCTTGCAGTGGTGGGCAATGTATTTCAATGTATATTGATGCCTGTATGTGCATTCCGACAGCATATGTGTCAGATGCACACATATGCATGATATAAGTTGAAACATACTCACTACACCCAGGCTCCCTTTCTCCCTCGACCCGTGAGGCCCATGGCGGCGATCCCGCAGCGTAAACGAGCTTAGACGTACTTCTCGGGCCCCCGGCAAGGGCGTTCTGAAGCGGATTGGGGGCCGTCCGTCCCTGATGGGGTGAGGCGCCTGGTGGTCGGCTGGTTTCCCCGGGACGGATGCGGAGACTCCTGAAAGACGGGGCCGGCGGCCAGAAGCCCGGAGGGACTCCGGCTCGGCGGTGAGCCGCGATCGTGCACCCCGGGGGAGAGAGACGCTCCGGCTTCCCCGCCAGGCCTCCGGTATCTGTGGCGTGCGTGGTGCGGGGCGTCTTGTGCCCCATAGACTGTCCGTGACTGGGCGGCCTGATATGCTACATACGGGAAGGCAGTGATACTGTATGTTGTCATCCCTCTACCCCTTGATGTTGCCAACTTGGGGGTTTCAGCGTCTGCTTAATCAGTGGTTAAGAAATTCTACACCAGTGTTTGGAGCTTTCTTGAGAGACTGCGGTTCAGCTCTACGGGCGCCAACTACTTACACTATTGCACCGGACGCTGTGGGGTGCGGAAAGCGGGACCTGTGAGTGCGAGAGGCGGGGCATTGCCTGGTGGGGCCCGCGGCTGCGTGGGCCTAGGTTGTGTGCGGTCTAGATGGGGCCTGGTTACTGCTACCTACATCGAATGCCCAGCTGACCGGGCTGATGGACATACTGTCTGGACTGTAGCGTGTGGTTTCTTGCTATCAGCCCGGGAGAAGGCACATGTTAATCCTGGGCTGGGACACCCCCCGGCATCTTGTCTCCGGGTCATAAGGTACTGTTTCTTCATCTGATAGCAGCTCCATCTGTGGGACCAATCTGGGAACATTTCAACTGCTTCTTCCATTCCTGTGGGGACTACTGATTGATTGCAAAAGACGACCCTTGACACGAACACAATGGGAAAAGGAAATTAATGGAGGGTGGGGGGACAGTTGTGAATAAGAAAGGGAAAAAAGTTATAAAAGCAAGTCATGGGGGGAATAACTGTGTTCTAGACAGAATAGAGATTATAGTTTCTGAATGCGAAGAGATCTTAAGGGCTAATAAGGTAGTATCTGATACTGGTATAGATCATCAAGAGAACGGATCAGCCAACCATCCTCAATGTACAATTCTTTTGATGTTTAGAAAACAGGTTCAACTAACAACAAATCCAATTATTCACAGCTTTCCGGTAGAAGGCACTGATAAATCTCGTCAGCTCTCACCTCCCACCTCACCATTAAATCAAAATAACTTAGGGGGCACAAGTGATAATCGAGATAATGAAAACCCCTCTCCAATTCACTGTGCCAACAGATTTGCAGTGTTGGAGCATATGTCTGATCACATCACAGGACGCCTCCTCGACCTCCACTGGCTCAAAGTGGAGAGTCGAGTTAAATTCAAGGCCTTGAGTTACTTGCATAAGATCAAGACTAGGAGTGCGCCCTGCTATCTGCAATCGCTTGTTAAAACCTATTCACCGGCACGCTCTCTTCGTTCTTCGTCTCAGGGCTTTTTTTGCGTCCCCAAATACAGACTTGCAAGAATGGGTGGTAGGTCTTTCTCCTTCCTAAACCCAAAACTTTGGAATTCCCTCCCCCTCAGTATCCGATTAGAACCCTGCTACATTCGTTTCCGTAGAGCCATTAAAACCTGGCTGTTCAATCAATAATCTTTAGGTTCCTTCTGTCGTAGTGGCTCTTTGTCTAGTATAGCGCCGGGAAACCCTTGGGTAGCTGTCGCGCTCAATAAGCTTAAAAAATTAATAAATAAATAAATGTCTGAGGGACTTGTCACCCCGGAAACGAAGGACTGCAACTCTGCTGGCACCGGTATTTTGGTAAATAGATGTGGTTATAGGGACTCCAACGAGGGCTTACTACGGAAAGTGGAGTCACTACAAAATTGTAGGTTTAAACCCCCCAGAACAGCTATAATTCCATCATCTCAGCCTCTTCCTCCGACACATCCTTCCCACTGCGGTAGCTCAGCAAATGGTGAATCTCTAGAAAGGCGAGAGGGTATTTCCTCTAGGGCAAGCGACCCAAGTAAAGCCATCCCACCTTCAGTCCCAGACCATAGTCTGGAAAAAGCTCATGTTGACCCATTGAAAGCACCTGGGGTTCGACAAATTTGATCTCCCCCTAGCATTATGAGGCACAAGGTGCAACTCCCTATGGATATACCTAGGGACTCTCGGGCAACAGTCTATATGGTGAAAGTGCTAAAACCCTTGAGTAGACAGGGATATGAAAGTAGTGAGTCCCTCTATAATAAGTCAATACAGTGGCTTTGCTATGTAAGGGGTTGCAGGTCCATAATCTGCGAGGATATCCCCAGAGTAAGGAGGATCACCTCGCGAAATTCAGAGCTAGATTGCATTGAGTTAAAGTTAACAGATGCAGCTCTTGCTGATAACTTGCTGGCCCTGGAGTTTTGCATTCAGCCATCCAGATTAGACACCTTCTACTTTGGCCAACATCAGGGGTGGTAGACCAAGAAAAGTTTGGGAATAGAGGAGGGGGGTCTGGGTTGAATAGGGTTGACTGACTTAAACTCAGGGACACCGAGAGTAGTACCTCAACTTCAATCTCAGTAAGACCCAGGGAGTTAAAATTTGCAGCAAAAGTATTAGCTCCAGGAATTCCAATGAGACAGGGTCTGGATGTAGGAAATGCCCAGGCAATATCCAGTGTTATAAAAGTGTAGTAGTGGAAACCACAATCGTGGAATATAGCAGGGTTAAAGAAGAAACTACAGCTCCCTGAATGGAATAGATTTGTTGAGAAACATGAGGTATGTCTATTTCAGGAGACATGGAGCTTAATTCCTCTACACAAGTCCGGCAACACTCCATATCGTATCCCCGCAACTTGTCCAGGTAGAGGGCGTCCATCTGGGGAATTGCAAATATGGATCAGCATTGCCCTCAACTGGACGATCTCTACCCATATTTCTCCATCAAGGGATATCTTGTATCTTACTGTTAAAAGTCCACCTAATGGTCCGGTTTTAGAATTATTCAACATTTATGCAAGAGGCACTCCAGGCGCCCAGACATCATACACCATATCTTCCTTAGAAAGTATGTTATCGTCCATTTCGCCAAATTTTAATATTATACTAGCTGGGGATTTTAATGTTACATTTGAACCTCTGAATGTGGGCGATCCTCTGGGAATTGCTGAAGAAGATGCAAAATGGGCCATTCCGCCCCTTAGTTTGGATCCTATTAAAAAGTGGTCCCAGAGAGCCATCCAAATTAATGCCATCAATCTAGAATATTGTCTAAGAGCAGTGAACGGGAGAACGCGTTCCGACTTTTATGGTGCTAATACTTTTAATAGGATAAGCTCCTCGTCCAGAATAGACTACATTCTTTTTGATGTTCAAATCTGGGGGATCTAGAAGATATGGTAGTCGTGCCTTCTATAGACAGTGATCATAATCCGCTCTGTCTACAAGTAAATAACATCTGGCAATCACTTGGGTCTAAGGCACGTAACCACTCCCTGATGACAACCAGAGAGGTAATCCCTACCAACTGTAAGCGTCGCCAGAAATGGCATAAAGTCTCCCAACAAGAAGACAAGTTGCAAAGTATTAGGGAGGTTGTCGAATCCAAGAACAGAGAATTAATGTTGTTTTATAGTGGTACGGGGAAGCAATATAATTTTAACTATTTTTGTCGAGGTTCAATTGATAAGCTAAGTTCCTTTTTTATTGTAGAAGGGAAATCAGCTCGGAAGTACAACCAAGCAAGGCCTGCTAATCCATGGTACTCTGTAGGGAAAAAAGGGTGGCACTAGCTCTTGCAATCAGGATGAAGGATTCACCTGCAATTAAAATAACTAGGAAAGAATATTCCAAGGCTTTGGTGGAGGCAAAACGTAACTGGGAGGAGGCCCATTGGCAGGAATTGAAGCAGGCCTCAATGCAGAGGGACGCTACCCTATTCTGGGATCTCATTAATTGTAGGGATAGGAAAAAATCTGACCCAATCCCTAATCACATAACAGGCCAGCAATGGCAAGAACACTTCTCCAATTTATATTTGGGGGAAGAATGCCTTGTGTCTCTAAGCGTGGAAATTTCCCCAGATATCGTACGTGTCTTCGAGATAGTGGATAGTTTTGAGCTCCATGAGGTGGAGCTAGCAATAAATAGTATTGCCCCAGGAAAGGCAGCAGGTCCCGACGGACTTCCCGGGGACTTACTTCTGCATGATCCAAAACCTTGGGCTCAATTCGTCCTATTAACTATGAATTTGATAGCAAGAGGATTTCCTGTTCCGGACTCCTGGAAAGGTGTGGAGGTTGTACCAATATTTAAGAAAAGGAATAATGAGGACCCTGCCAACTACAGATCGATCAGTTTGATCGATGTGATACAGAAGGTGGTTGGCAGGGTGCTCCTTATGAGGAATAGAACGTGGATAGAGGATGGAAACATCCTGTCCCATTTTCAAGCAGGCTTTAGGCTGAAGGTGGGAACTATGGACCAGGTGTTCAGATTCTTCACGATCTATTGGAAGACGGTGATTATAGGGAAAGGTAGTCTTTATCTGGCCTTCATAGATCTGAAGACTGCATTTGACATGGTGCCTTGGTACAAGCTCTGGCATTTTGTCCAGCAACTGTGTATCCCCCCTCAGATTCCTGATTTTCTAAAAAGGATGCAAAATGAAAATTATGCAAGAATTAGGTGGGGATCCCAAGGGGAGTTGACAGAGAGGATCGTGGTAAGCAGGGGGGTACGCCAGGGATGCGTGTTGGCCCCCACCCTGTTCTCACTATTCATTAATGGGGTGGTGGATCACCTAAATGGGGAGCCAACAGACGCTCCCACTTTGGCGGGGGAGAAGAAACCAACCCTTCTGTTTGCCGACGATACTCTCTTGATCTCTAAGTCACCTAGCGGCCTTCAGAAGCTTTTAAACAGATTTATCTCATTCTGTAACGACCAGGGGTTGACAGTCAACACAAGCAAAACCAAATTAATGACTATCAACCCCTCTAAACGCTTTAGAAACAACATCACCTTAAATGGTGCTCCCCTGGATGTGGTTGAGTCTTTTGATTATCTGGGAATCCGGGTTTCTAAAAACATGAAATGGACTTCCCATTTGGACAAGATGCTTTTAAATCATAAGCGGGTGTCTGGGGCGATCGTTAGAGAACAACATCTGTCTGCGAGCAGGCCAGTCTCCCCGCCGCTCGCTATTTATCATGGCAAATTACGGGGCAGAACTCTGGGGTATGTAGAACACTAGTGAGTTGGCTAAGTCTGAAAACAAGTGTTTAAGAGATCTCACTTCACTTCCCACCTCTACTCCCTTGAAGCCCTTATTTTATGATATGGAAAGGCGTTCTATCCAAAACATTGCACGCTTACACCCCCTGCCCTTTTGGGCACGCTTAAGAATGACCACTGAGTTGTCCAACTATGCTGCTGCCCTTGATGAGTTGATGTCCGTTGATGCAGGGAGTAGAATATAATGGATAGTAGACCTTAGGCAGCTCTTAGCTGATATTGGTTGTAGTGAAGCATGGATTTGTCAGATCCCACCACCCATGCAGGATTTAAAGCGTGCTTATTGGGATTGGGTGCAGATGCGTGATCTAGCCAATCCAAAATCTGGGAAACTCACTGAAGTGTTCTTTGAACATAAAAACATCTGTAGATTAGAACCCTATCTTGACTTCATCCAGATTCCCAGGGACAGTGCCCTATATATGAAGATGAGACTAGGGACCATGCCACTTAACAATGTGATAGCATTATGGAAGGGGCCCAATTCAGTGCCAGCACCTTGTCCATGCTGTGCCCATCCCAATGAGTCCATTGCCCATTTTTTTCTGGCATGCCCGGCTTACGGGAAGGCTAGAGCTAAACCAGTCTGTAAAACGTTTGGCCTTATGAATTATCGTGCTGCATTACGCATCCTGAAAATGGATACTTCCTCTTTGACACTGATATGTGGAGTAGCTAAATATCTGGGATGCGCCTGGTTGTTACGAACAAAGTCTCAGGCAAGAATGCAATAGGTCTTAACATCTGACAGATATTTGGGTGATAGATTTGTCAAAACTAATGTCCTTAAAGATTAATATTGTAAAAGCTGCTATTCTACCCTTTTTAGTCTTATGACAATGGATTTCCACTTTTCTACTGTATATTCTTTTAACTTGTATATATTGTAGTTTTTAATGGTTTTGAATTTAATGTATATTATGATTGTTTTTAAAGGATCAATGTTCACATGAATACAAATTGGATTTTATATGCTATGCTTTTATAATAAATAAAGCTTATCAATATATATAAATATATATATATACTCACTACTCATTCCCATATGTGGGCAGTCCCAGTAATGGGTATTAGTTACCAATGCACTTACCTGTATTTCATCACAGACGGGGTCGTAGTCCTCGGGGTGAAAATGCTCCTATGTAAAGTGGACCAGGATAAAGAGATACACGTTGAAACCTGCAGTGAAGAACAGGAAAGGGGTTCGTATGTACCTCAAATCCATCGTCTCGGCCTGAACTGTAGCCAGAAGTCGGCTCGTGGGAGAGCCAACTCAAAATATGCCGTTCTTGCTCCTCTGTACTGTTCATTGGAGGTTGCCTTTTCCTCACCACAAACCCAGTGGTTGGCGGTCTGCTGGTGGTGCCGGTGGTCCAGCAGCAGTCCCTGCATAGGCAACACTCGCAACTCATACTAGAGCGGACAGCTCACTGCTGTTACACTGCCACCCCAAGGACTGCGGTCCACGGTCTGCTAATCTCATAGTAAGGCCATTCATGACGTTTGAAGTAGCCTGCTAGAGGGACAATGGATTTCCTATGGGAGGAGAACTGCAACTGCAGAAGCTACAGGCAGGAAGGGGGTGGAGTAGCCAAACCGGTCTTCAAAGGGAGAATGGCACTTTGGGACAGCACAGGCTCATCCCCACATCCTGCAACCCAGTCAACCAGGAGCCCCTGTAATTAGATTAGAGAAGGGGGTGGAAGGGGAGTGTTAGAGAAACTTAGCCACACCGGTAGGTTGACTTAGACTGATCTAACATCCAAAAAGAGACTTTCTCCATCCAAGAATGGTGCTTTCTGGGACAAGAATATGTAACAATTTGGAGGAAGCGGTCCTACCCCTGGGTGGCACCCTGCCTCCTATTGGTCTGGGGTGCCCCCCTGCTTGGCGCCGAATATCGCTGCATAAATATGGAAGATTTGCCAAACAAGTCAGATCTGCTGCTTGAAATAACAAGGAGAAGTAAAACTGCCCTGCTGGAACCTTGATCCACACCCAAAAGATTGCACACTGAAGGACTGCACCTGCTAAACAATCCCGTACTTCAGCCCTAATGACTTTGCCAGGCTTCACAAGGATTATGGAGTGGACTCCCTGCAAGCTACTGGTTAACAGAGCCCACCTGCATCATCTCCATCCAAGAATTCCCTATCCTGGAGTTCGTCCAGTGGACTTTTAGGGATTTGATCAAGTGCATTATGGGAATTGTAGCCTCAACATCCCAAGGACCCTCTCAGAGTTTCTAGACCCTTGGTCTTGCGTTTTGGACACTTTGAACCCACAAGAGGAAATTAAGGAAGAAGTTCCAGAAGTTTGTAGAAGTCTTGAGCAACTTTTGTGAAAAGCTCCCAGAAGTTGACAGATGCATTGTGGGAGTTGTAGTCCCAGATCCCAAGAGGTAAAGCAGATAATCTGAACCCTTGGCTGGTGCTGTGGACCATTTTAATAAACCGAGAAACATTTCTACATGTAAGCGTAAATAACTATACACTGTGTCCTAGGCCACCATGACCTTTTTTAACCCTGTGTGCGTTATTTGCTTCTATGTGCTACAGACCACGCTCAGGATCTTAGTATCATCCTTGACTCCTCCCTGTCCATGAACCGCCAGATCAACGCCGTCGCCTCCACCAGTTTCAACTGCCTTCGACTCCTCTGTAAGACCTTGATTGTTCCCCTGTTTCAAACACCCACACACATTTTGTTCACCTTCCTCCTGATTTTCTAGTAAAGTAGTGGGCATCCTAGATAAAAAATCTGCTATTGCATTTTCCTTTCCGGTTAAATACTCAACTTTGTAACACGTGGTATAACAAGCGCAGGGAAAACCAGGCTAAACTAGATGTTACTCTTGACATTCCCAAGGTAGTCAACATTTTCTCTAACGGTTTATGATCACATCTAACAATCACCTCTTTTCCCCATGCAAATGAGCAAACATGTTCCAAAGCCCACATGCAGGCTAGTGCTTCTTTCTCGATCACTGCATAGTTATGTTCTGAAGGTGATAATGCTTTTGAAGCAAACATAATAATGACTGCAACTCCTGCACTATTTCTTTAAGGCAAAACTTCCCCAGACCTTTTCTACTGTCATCTATAGTCACTATGCTAGTACACAAGGGATAAAACCTTTGTAGAGCAGGTGCAGAACAAATTGCCTCCTTGATATTATTAAATTCTTGATTATATTTTATCTGACCACAGAAACTTTATATATGTTTTAGCAACTTCCTCACTTGGAAAGTTTTCATGAAAACTTTTCTTATGAATTTCAGAAAGAATTCCTCTAACTCAAAAATGTCCTTCAGTACTTTTTTTCTATGGTTAGGGAGCCTGTTTAATAGCTAGTAACAAACCATTCTTAAGTTTGACTCCACATCTTCTAAAATCAGGACCTAAAGTCAGTTACATGTTTCGAAGCAAATTTACATTTGCCATTTTCAACTGTCAGACCTTTGAATTTCAAGAACTTTCAGTACATTTTCTAGTTATTTGTCATGGTCCTCTTTGTCTGTTCCAGTAACTAGTATGTAAACTTGGAAAAATGAAATATTTTTCATTTTTCAAAAAAGATTAAACATAAGTCATTTAAACACTGCCGTTGCTGATGCTCAGTTGAACAGCATTCTTTTAAGGTGGAAGCACCCTACTTGAGTAACAGACGCCATGTATTTTCTTGATGAAGAGATATATGGTGGTAGGTGGCAGACAGATCCAGGATGGAAAGTACTTCCATACATTTGTCATAGTCTGCATTTCCCTGATCCTGGATAAAGATAATTGAACAACAATGTTATCACTTAGAACAGGTTGAATAATGCACAGTCTTACTTACCATGGGTTTGCACACAACCATTAATGGGGCTAACTACTCCGCTGGCTTTACTGGGTCTATGATTCCAGCATCAACTAATCATGTTAACTCCTCATTGACTTTAACCCTAATTGCCATTGTTACATTCCTTGCTTCGTGGGCTTTAGATATTGCTTTGTCTTTGACAATGATTTTGTGCTCAAAATGTTTCAACCTTCAAATGTCTCTATTGACCATTTTGTAAAATATCTGTAATATCCCTATTCCTATTACTTATCTTTGATCCACAATACCTGTTCTGTCCTAATAGAGTCTAATATTATATGTAAATTATTTTGATCCAACCACCCAAGGACTGATTGACCCTACCTTGCCACATAATATTTTCCACAGGCCTTCCTATTCTTTGATCTGACAATCAATTTCCTGTGTCCAATCATGTCATTAGTCTCACCTGCATTACTTCCTGGTGCAATATCAGAATTCAACAGAAAAGATCCTAATTTCTTTACAAAGTCATTCTTCCATACATTCTATTCACTATAGTGTAGGGTGAAGATGAATCTGCTGCTATATGTATAGCTACACCCAACCAGCTTTATGAAACATAAAGGTTTGGTTTTACTGTTTTAATCTGAGATATTAGTACAACTTGTTTTCTAACATTTAAGACACTCTCACTTTCCTCTTCACTACATGTAGTAGTAGCCTCGATATTAGTACCTTCCATCTCAACAAATTTTACTTCATCACATTTTTCTTTTTTCATCTTCCAGATATGCATATAGTGGCAAATGTTCCCACATTTTCTCCATTTTTGTTTTAGTGCTGGATAGGTTTTACTATTTTCCAAGAGGGACGTACTATCACACCTGTAACATTATAGTTTTTCATAAACTACCCAAGATTTGTCCCTTTTTTATGACTTGTTCCCAGTTTTGTCAATAGTAACTTTAGCTAATACCTAAGACTCAGGTTCAGTAGTTTTCTTCATTGCTTTAGCACACCTTTCTGACATTTCTGACTTACGTACTATAGACAATACATATTTTTACTCTGCAACACCATTCATACACAACCTTTTCTGTATTGTTGAATCAAGCGCATGCATTATTACTTGATCTCAAATCAATTCTTCAATTAGACCTCCAAACTTACAATCTAATTGATCATTTTCTCAATGTCCTGACATATTCATCTATAGTTTCTGCCTTTTGTTGTTTTACCGTGAAAGAAATTGCATCCGGTGACCCTTATTCACACCTTGGGAGAAAAATATTTGTACAATTATTTTATGGCTTCAACAAACACATTGCCACCCCCACCATCATTTCCCTATTAAATTGCCCATAAATTCTTAATCCTTCTGGACCCAGTGAATATAGTAATAAACTTTATTTTCTTTTTGATGGCAATTTGTCCTCAAAATCAATAGTCGCTATGTAGTTTAAAAAATACGCCTTCCATTGTAACCATGGTATAGGAAGCTGACCTGGACTGCATGAAAACCCTTTCAGAGGATCTACTGTAATATTAGCCATGTATTAACAATAATAGCTTACAATTATTAGCTGTAAGGTATGTAAATCACCACAATCACTGCTATTCTCTGCATTGAATGCTTAAGATATTTAGTTATGCTTCAAGATGTGTTAATAACCGAGTGTTCTTCGCACAGCATTCTTAAAACTATAAGTTTTGCTTCAAGGTGTGCAAATCATTAAGGGGCCGAGTACGATCTCGGCGGTTACACTTCCAACTGCCTAATTACAATTTAGGCGTTTGGAAGTGAAACAGTCATTCCAGCAGAGCCCATCAGCCAGTCGGAGACCGGCCCGTAATCCAAATGGACGGCGTTTTATGCTATCCGCATAATGATGCACGGTTTCTGGCAGGCTTTCCATGCCGGGCTTTCCGGCATGGAAAGCATGTCAGAAAGCATATTGGGGGCCCCTAGCTGGGCCCACTTCAGTTTGTGGCCTCCAGTTATGGGCCGAGGGAGCTCTCTTGTTGTCACGATGGTACCACCTTGTTGATCCCTGCACTGTGTGGTAGACACCCTGAGGTGCCTGCCACATGGTGCATGGATGAACACGTCCTCCCATTTCCCCATTTCCCTATGGGAGCTTGTGCTATGGCCAGTTTATGGCAGTAAGACATGCTGCCATAGGAAATGTGAGTATGCGACTGCACCATGTGCAGTCACATTGTAATTGGTCAGTTGGTCCTGTGTTTGCGATGTCCACCCAACATGGTAATAAGCCACTAAGTGTTTTCCACACTGAATACTTAATGTGAACGGATCACCGCTTGGTACACTGTTACTGTCTTTGCCCCTGTTGCTCCTGCTACTTCCAATACGATGTTCAATGTCTTTCAAAGCACAATTGCACGCCCAAGAAAAACGGCCCATCACAAACCAAAACTCCACCAAATCTCCTCTGTACTCCCTGCTCCAAAGTACATTAATGTACTTAGGCAGTTGGGGCCGCCGACACGAATTTGGTTGGTCCTGTGTCTGCGATGTCCACCCCGACATAGTAATAAGCCCCTAAGTGTTTTCTGCACTGAATACTTAGGTTGAACGGATCACCGCTTGGTACACTGTTATTCTCTTTGCCCCTGTTGCTCCCGCTACTTCCAATACGGTGGTCAATGTCTTTCAAAGCACAATTGCAGGCCCAAGAAAAACGGCCCATCACAAACCAAAACTCCACCAAATCTCTTCTGTACTTCCTGCTCCAAAGTGCATTAATGTATCGGATGCCTGAGGAGCAAGCACCTTCAGATAGCTCTAAGCAGTGGCACATGGAGGGGGGGGGGGCATACAGAATGCATGCACACAGTGCTCTGTCAAGTGCATTAGCCTCGCAACTCCCCTGCAGTACCCTTCGTAGCTCACCTGCCAATCATGGGAAGAAAGCAAAACCAAAGGGGATGATGGACGGAGTGTTGAACATTGGAAGCACTCACCCCCAGTCAACTGATCTTGGTTTAATCAATTATCATTCTTTAACTCACTCCGCCAACCCAGTTCAGACATGGCCATATTGAAATAAGTCTGACCCTGTGCCTCATGGGAATATTCCAGCCCGAACTGCCAAGCCATGTCTTCCCTGGACCGGAAACAAGCATCCTGGGACCGGGTTCTGGCTACTCAGCCATCATCAGCCGAATGTATGATGATACTTAGCATGCCATTACCACGCATGCTTTAATTACGATGTTTTTACATCGCAAGTGCCATTACTATGCATTTTTTCACTTCGCCTGCAATTACATCGCAAAAACATGAATATCTAAAGAAGTGTCTTTTAACAGCAGTACATTACTTTGCATGTCTTTACTTCGCGTTCAGAGTCCATTTCATCAATTTTTCTTCAAATTGTAACCTAACCCCTGGGACGGAATGCCAGGGAATTAGGGGTTTTGGGTGGGAGAGTAATTTAAAATACTGTGTAAAAATGAATACTCGCGTGTTAAAATTTATATTTGGGTATTAAAATAAATACTCAGGCACTTTTTTTATAAAACGTTTATACAAAAAAACTTAATTTAAAAATAGAATTAATTAAATCAACATGCATAATGTAATTGGACCATATACAAAATTAACTTGAAGGAACCATCGTTCATACAAAGTAAAAATAAATGTCCTTTTTCTCTTTCTTTATTTTTAGATCTACCAATCACAATGCACATAACAAAATGGCTGACATTCGAAACGATCACATTTATAATACTGAGAATGTTATACTTAAATTTAAATTATAAGTTTAGTCATAGAAAAAAATGCGATTTCAAAGCACATTTCAAAACAAATCTTATTGTAAATTATCGATAAGTCACCCAAAACGTATATAAACAGCCGCCCACCATTTTGTGTTCACTTGACTACTGGCATTCACAGTGTCAGGACGCGTTGATCAGGAGAGAGCGAGCAGCATTGGCTGAATTGTTAAATAGTCCCATCTACAGTCTAAAGTTAGTGTTAGAACTGGGATTTTCTGGTTGGCTAAGGCTTACGCCAAAGCCAGGCAGAAACCACCATTCTAGTCAGGGCAAGGGGGTCACAGGCCAAGATAACCCCTGCTCACCCCCTTGGCAGCTTGGCATGAGCAGACAGGCTTATCCCGGAGGCAATGTGTAAAGCATTTGCGCACGCACACAACAGCAACAACATCCTAGGCACACCACAAAAGGAACTCCACACAAGGTTATATAAAAATAACTTTTGTATTGTCAAAACACATCAGATAGTAATCACACAATATACATTGTGCCAACTGGCACGGGCAATATTCACAAGGGATTATTTACACCAGGACAGGGCCACGTGGGCCACTGTCAGTATCAGCACTTAGTAGAACTAGCACTTAGAATAACTGTAACACAAACTGACAATTGTGGAACACCACCAGTAACTACTGGTAAAGGTAGGTACACACTACGCAATACTAATAACCATAGGCCTAAATCACGCATGGACACATAACCTTTCTAGTATAACATAACCAGGTCAGGCTGAACCTGAACCTGGCCTCCCCCCTCCTCGGGGAACGACCTCCAGAGGCCCCACAAATGGTCAAGCACTCTGGACGGTCGAATGCCCAGCGAACCAGGACTTCTGCACCCTCCACTTAGGAGCGGTACTGCCCAACACCAGGACCGCCAGAGTTCTGGTTACAGACACTCCCCGTCCTCTAGACACAGGCAGATCCTCCTCAAATGACCTGTAAGTAAAGCCTAGGCCCCTAACCTGGTGCTCCCTTAGGGACCCCTCCAGGCCCTGAGACGGTTTCGGGCCAACGTGGGACACACCGTCCCACACTCACTCCGCCTCCACTGAGACAGGACGTGAGCCCCTACACCCTCCACATTCTACTGGGACCTAGCTGGGCTAAACATGAACCTCTTCCCCAACACAGGATCATCAGATACACAAGCAACTACTTTTAGAATCACTCCCCAATGCCTCTGCAAGACATCTAGCTCACCGCCAGACATCCACCTTCCTGTCCAGTGCCTCTTCAGGACCTCCTGCACACCACCAGCGGTACACCTCCTGTGCAAGCTCCTTTTAAAAAAAAACTCACACCAACTCCTCCAGTTCAACACACCACTCATCCACACACTCCCCCTCCAGACTGGTGAGACAGTACCTCACTGCCCCTGACTCTCAACCTGTACCCCTCTTACTGAGCACCAGGCACCATACTCTGGGAACTGGGAATGAGACTACACGCACTGGACACATTTTAGCTGCCACCACTGGATCCTACCATACTGGGGAATCCAGAGACACACTACACTCAGGGGATAACCACCCTCCCGAGCAAGCCATTTCTCCTCCACACTCCCTCTCTTCCATCTACCCACACAGGGACAGGAACAGGGATTGGGCACTGGACTCAGCAAGGGATTCCTTATCTATGGGAACCTCCCCCTCTACTGGCGTCCCGCCCTGTCAATTTCTCTCTTCTGCCACTAAACATAAAAGCGCAGGAAACACTATTTTAAAATGACACTCTTGAGGAAAAACAAAATCCCAAACAATAATCCCAAACATGTGACTATCTAAAATTCAGAGTTTTGTAATGTAGCCAGTTGTCACTGTGGTACTGCGCAAACACAAGTCCTAATCCTCACCGCTGACCAACAATGTTAGAACTGGGATTTTCTGGTTGGCTAAGGCTTTCGCCAAAGCCAGGCAGAAACCACCATTCTAGTCAGGCACGAGCAGACAGGCTTATCCCGGAGGCAATGTGTAAAGCATTTGCGCACGCACACAACAGCAACAACATCCTAGGCACACCACAAAAGAAACTCCACACAAGGTTATATAAAAATAACTTTTGTATTGTCAAAACACATTAGATAGTAATCACACAATATACATTGTGCCAACTGACACGGGCAATATTCACAAGGGATTATTTACACCAGGACAGGACCACGTGGGCCACTGTCAGTATCAGCACTTAGTAGAACTAGCACTTAGAATAACTGTAAGACAAACTGACAATTGTAGAACACCACCAGTAACTACTGGTAAAGGTAGGTACACACTACGCAATACTAATATCCATAGGCCTAGATCACGCATGGACACATAACCTCTCTAGTATAACATACTAGGCAAAGTAAACTCCTAAGCATTAACACATTTAGAAGTATAACACAAGCATAAAGGCAAAGCACATTACGCAGCAATCATATTTAGGCCTAACCAGTATAACTACAGTAGGCAATCTCTCACTAGTCTAAACACATCAGACCCTCCCCCTAAGAAAAAAGAAATCACATTTAGGGGCGTACCTCACAGTGAAGTAAACTCTGACTGACATTAACCCACATAGGTAAAATAACCTCAAAATCATAGTAACATTGCGCAAAAATCATATTGGGCAATTACCATTATAAACATAGTAAAATCACATTGCGCAAAAGTCACATTAGGGCCTTGCGCCCTACCCACATACCAGCCCCCTGGCCAACTGGCCATCTCAAGAAGGGCTCAAATGCCCTGTGTCCAGAATGTCAGGGCATGCTGCCACGCAGAGCCAGTCAGGGGTGCGCCACCGGCGCAAACCTAAACGTTGCAGCTGCCCACTAATTGCTGGGCAGCTGGGAACAGTAACAGGGCCTAAACGTTGCAGCTGGCACTAAGTTCTGCGCAGCTGTGAAAGGCCTGGCACCTCTGTACCATCTCTGTCCCTCTCAAGGCCTCTCACTCACGTTGCGCCTAAACGGTGCAGCTGCCCACTACTTGCTGGGCAGCTGTGAAAGTCACAAGTATGCAATGGGCTCTCAGTAGCCCTATAGAACATTGCGCCCAAAACGTTGGAGCCCTCTAGGCTCTATAATCATGATGAGGCAAAACATGGGGACAAGAACCTGGGCCCTTCAAAGAAATATAGCCCACGTTGGAGCCCCCCTCCTGGGGACTCGAAGCAACTATGCCCCCAGGAGCCTCTCTGCTCTAAACAAATCGCCCCCGCAAGGTAGGAGCCTTGTGGGCTGGGAACAACTGGGGGGGCCCTGGAGCCTCTCTGGACTCAAGCGAAATGCCCCCTGAGCCTCTCAGGCTCGGCAGAAAGGCAGCATCGTTGGAGTCCCTCTTGGGGGACTCTAAATCGCAAAAATGCCCCCAAGGCCGCTCTAAGTAACCAAGACAACACAGTTAGGAGGGGGCAGCATTGGCAATGTGCCCCGACGCCCCCTCTAACTACAAATGGCCCCCGAAGCCCTTTGTGGGCTCCAAATCACTGGCAGGAGGGGCGGGAACCGGCAGCGTGCCCCGTCGCCCACCCAGCTACAAACAACATCAGGCCCCACTCACTGGTTTCTGCAGGCAGTCTCCTTTCCATGGTCTGCCGGGGCTCCCAACTTCTCACGGGAGCCCCACTCCAACTCCTGATGTGGGCGCCTCTATGCTCCTCTGTCTACACAGTCCAGAGCGGGGTGGGCTCCCATTGACTCACGGGAGCCCCGCACCGGCACATCACCGCATCCCGGACTCCCGCGGCGTCACTTCCCCTTCCAAGTCAGGTCCCGGGCCGGCAGCCAATCACAGCGCGGCCCAGGGAATGACGTCAGGGAGGTGTCCCGGGCCGGCCGGCGGTGATTTTTCACACGGAACCGATGAAGGGTGGGCTCCCTCGAAATAATTAAAATAGAGGAAAAATATGCGGCGTGGGCAGCCGCTTGGGAGGAATAAAAGCGCTACCAAGCGCTTGGGGGCAAAATCGAGCGCTCCCAGGCGCTAGTGAAAAATAAAGCGCTCTCAAGTGCTAGGGGCCAAAATAAAGCGCTCCCAGGCGCTAGTGTAACCAGAGGACTTAACCCCTTCGCTGCTAGGCCTTTTCCCCTCCTGTGCTAAGGCTTTTTTTGGTGTTTTGGAGTAGTACGCGCTTAGGCCCTTGTAACTTTTTGACCACATAAGGTATCCGCGCCAAATTTGCGTCCTTTTCTTCCAACATCTTGTGGATTCTAAAGGCGCCCAGGGTTTGTGGATTCCCTTGGAGGGGTCCCAGAAATTAACCAAAATATAGTGATTTTTTTTGTTTTTTTCAGAAAAATGGGAAAAACGGGCTGCAAATGAAAGCCTCTGGGTTATTCCCTGAAAATGGTATCACAAAAGGGTTTGTGGGGATGAAATCTCCATTTTCTCAGCTTTCAGGGAATGACAGTCTTTTGTCATAGAACCGAAATTTTTCACTCAGTTGTGGCATTTTTCTGGGACATAGCCTATTTTTGCTATTTTTAGAGCTTTCCACCTCCTTCCAGTTAATGGTAGAAATGAGTTTGAATGCAATAATGGATCCTGGAAAGCTTTCCATTTTAGAAAAGTAGACAAAATTCTGAATTCAGAAAGGGGTCATTTGTCTAAATCCAAGAAGGTTTCGTTATAGAAAACAGCCTTTTGTCTCAACGTTTTCACCTATAACTTTTTCTAATTTTGACAGCTCTTGGAAAGCAATATACCGTTACATCCGTTAGACGTTCCTGGTTGTGGGGATATATAGGACTTGTAGTATTACCAAGAACCCGACGAACCCAGATCCAAAAACTGAGCAGCAACTTGCAATGGTATTTTTTCATTTACTGGGTATAGTGCACTTTGTCTTGGAAAATGTATACATGGAATAATCTGTATGAAAGACACCTATGTATTTATGAATTGGGTACAAATTATAGAGTTCAGAAACAGTATATAATTGCACATTTTCAAAGTTGGGAATACTCATACTAGCATGAGAATTATTGGTCATTTTTCATAAAGATTTTTTTTTTACACAATGTCTTTCATTCAAAGGGAGAAATGCATGAAAGCTCAATTGGTAATAACAGTTGATTTACAAATCTGAATTACCCCAAGTGTCCCGATAAAAACGGTACCTCACTTGTGTGGGTCGGCCTTGTGCCTGCGACAGGAAACGGCGCAAAATGCAACGTGGTCACACCTAAATTTTACAGTTACAAATTGACCCTTTTTTGGCAAAGTGCCTACCTGTAGTTTTTGCACCCTAGCTCTGCCGGCACCTAGGGAAACCTAGCAAACCTATACATTTTTGAAAAGTAGACACCCAGGGCAATTCAGGATGGGGTGACTCGTCTGCCTACCCCCAGGTTTTGTTACCCAGAATCCCTTGCAAACATAAAAATTTGACAAAAAAAACACATTTTCCTCACATTTCTGTGGTGGAAAGTTCTGGAATCTTCGTGGATCAACAAATTTCCACCCACCCAGCGTGCCCCCAGGTCTCCCGAAAAAAATGGTACCTCACTTGCGTGGGTAGGCATAGTGGCTGCGACATGAAACAGCGCAAAACGCAGCATGGTCGCACCTCAATTTCCCAGTGAAATTTAGCACGTTTCGGACAAAAAGACTACCTTTTGTTTTTGCGCCGTAGCTCTGCCAGCACCTAGGGAAATCTAGCAAACCTATACATTTTTGAAAACTAGACACCCAGAGGAATTCAGGATGGGGTGACTCGTCTGCCTACCCTCAGGATTTGTTACCCAGAATCCCTTGCAAACATAAAAATTTGACAATAAAAACACATTTTCCTCACATTTCTGTGGTGGAAAATTCTGGAATCTGCGTGGATCAACACATTTCCACCCACCCAGCGTGCCCCCAGGTCTCCCGAAAAAAATGGTATCTCACTTGCGTGGGTAGCCATAGTGGCTGCGACATGAAACAGCGCAAAACGCAGCATGGTCGCACCTCAATTTCCCAGTGAAATTTAGCACGCTTTGGACAAAAAGACTACCTTTTCTTTTTGCGCAGAAGCTCTGCCAGCACCTAGGGAAACCTAGCAAACCTATACATTTTTTAAACTAGACACCCAGGGAAATTCAGGATGGGGTGACTCGTCTGCCTACCCCCAGGTTTTGTTACCCAGAATCCCTTGCAAACATAAAAATTTGACCAAAAAAACAAATTTTCATCACATTTCTGTGGTGGAAAGTTCTGGAATCTGCGTGGATCAACAAATTTCCACCCACCCAGCGTGCCCCCAGGTCTCCCGAAAAAAATGGTACCTCACTTGCGTGGGTAGGCATAGTGGCTGCGACATGAAACAGCGCAAAACGTAGCATGGTCGCACCTCAATTTCCCAGTGAAATTTAGCACGTTTCGGACAAAAAGACTACCTTTTGTTTTTGCGCCGTAGCTCTGCCAGCACCTAGGGAAATCTAGCAAACCTATACATTTTTAAAAACTAGACACCCAGGGCAATTCAGGATGGGGTGACTCGTCTGCCTACCCCCAGGTTTTGTTACCCAGAATCCCTTGCAAACATAAAAATTTGACAAAAAAAACACATTTTCCTCACATTTCTGTGGTGGAAAGTTCTGGAATCTGCGTGGATCAACAAATTTCCACCCACCCAGCGTGCCCCCAGGTCTCTCAAAAAAAAATGTACCTCACTTGTGTGGGTAGGCATAGTGGCTGCGACATGAAACAGCGCAAAACGCAGCATGGTCGCACCTCAATTTCCCAGTGAAATTTAGCACGTTTTGGACAAAAAGACTACCTTTTGTTTTTGCGCCGTAGCTCTGCCAGCACCTAGGGAAACCTAGCAAACCTATACATTTTTGAAAACTAGACACCCAGGGAAATTTAGGATGGGGTGACTAGTCTGCCTACCTCCAGGTTTTGTTACCCAGAATCCCTTGCAAACATAAAAATTTGACAAAAAAAACACATTTTCCTCACATTTCTGTGGTGGAAAGTTCTGGAATCTGTGTGGATCACCAAATTTCCACCCACCCAGCGTTCCCCCAGGCCTCCCGAAACAAATGGTACCTCACTTGTGTGGGTAGGCATAGTGGCTGCGACATAAAACAGCGCAAAACGCAGCATGGTTGCACCTCAATTTCCCAGTGAAATTTAGCACGCTTTGGACAAAAAGACTACCTTTTCTTTTTGTGCCGAAGCTCTGCCAGCACCTAGGGAAACCTAGCAAACCTATACATTTCTAAAAACTAGACACCCAGGGGAATTCAGGATGGGGTGACTCGTCTGCCTACCCCCAGGTTCTGTTACCCAGAATCCCTTGCAAACATAAAAATTTGACAAAAAAAACACATTTTCCTCACATTTCTGTGGTGGAAAGTTCTGGAATCTGCGTGGATCAACAAATTTCCACCCACCCAGCGTGCCCCTAGGTCTCCCGAAAAAAATGGTACCTCACTTGCGTGGGTAGGCATAGTGGCTGCGAAATGAAACAGCGTAAAACGCAGCATGGTCGCACCTCAATTTCCCAGTGAAATTTAGCACGTTTTGGACAAAAAGACTACCTTTTGTTTTTGTGCCGTAGCTCTGCCAGCACCTAGGGAAACCTAGCAAACCTATACATTTCTGAAAACTAGACACCCTGGGGAATTCAGGATGGGGTGACTCGTCTGCCTACCCCCAGGTTTTGTTACCCAGAATCCCTTGCAAACATAAAAATTTGACCAAAAAAACACATTTTCCTCACATTTCTGTGGTGGAAAGTTCTGGAATCTGCGTGGATCCACAAAATTCCACCCACCCAGCGTGCCCCCAGGTCTCCTGAAAAAAATGGTACCTCACTTGCGTGGATGGACATAGTGGCTGCAACAGGAAACGGTTCAAATTGTACGGTGGTGAATTTACATTACCTTATTGCAAAACTACCTTGATTTTGGGGGGGGGGGATCTGAGTTTGTGGCCCGGGGCTCGGTGGTATTCTTTGCAAAGTAGCAAACCCAAACAGTTCTGAAAACTAGACACCCGGGGGAGTCCAGGGAGGTATGGCATGCGTGGGTCCCCCAATGTTTCTTACCCAGAACTCCTTGCAAACCTTAAAATTAGGTAAAAATAGCACTTTTCCAAACTTTTTGGCGTGGGATCGCCGTACCGGCAAAAAAGTCCTACCACCCTGCGTTCCCCTTGTTCTCCCAAGTAAAAGGATACCTCACTTGTGTGGGTGCCCCAAAGCAGAACACGCCAAAAATGAATTTTGAAAAAAGTAGTTTTTAGTCATATTTAAGTTTTACAAATTAAGCCCCCCAGCCTGAGTCACATGCCTTTGGCCCACCCACACAAGTGAGGTATCATTTTACTCGGGAGAACAAGGGAAACGCTGGGTGGTAGGACATTTGTTCCGGCAGCGAGATCAAACCCAAAAAAGTACGGAAAAGTGGGTTTTTTGACCAAAATGTCAGGTTTGCAGGGGTTTCTGGGTAGGAAAACATTGGGGGACCCACGGATGCCATACCTCCCTGGACTCCCCCGGGTGTCTAGTTCTCAGAACTGTTTGGGTTTGGTAGTTTCCAAAGATGCCCGCCAAGCCCCGGGCCAAAAGCTCAGGTGACCCCCTCAAAAAATAAGATTATTTGGCTAAAGGTAATGTTTTGGTCTCCACAGTATGAATTGGGCCTTTTCCTAAAGCAGCCACTATGCCTACCCACGCAAGTGAGGTCCCATTTTTATCGGGAGACCTTGGGGAACGCTGGGTGGGAGGTAATTTGTGTGAGCCCAGTGATGCCACGCTTTCCCACACTAAAACGTGTGAAAAAGCTGGTTTTTTCCAAGCAAAAAATTAGGTTTGCAAGGGATTCTGGGTAAAGGAACGCTGGAGGATCCACGCAAGCCATACCTCCTTGGAAGCCCCCGGGTGTCTACTTTTCAGAAATGTGTGGGTTTGGTAGGTTTCCCTAGATGGCTGTCTCGCACGGGGCCAAAAACCCAGGTAACCCCTCTTGCAAAAGCTGGTGAACTTAACATTTTCACCATTGTTAAATTCACCAGCTTTTGCAAGAGGGGTTACCTGGGTTTCTGGCCCCGTGCGAGACAGCCATCTAGGGAAACCTACCAAACCCACACATTTATGAAAAGTAGACACCCGGGGGCTTCCAAGGAGGTATGGCTTGCGTGGATCCTCCAACGTTCCTTTACCCAAAATCCCTTGCAAACCTCAATTTTAGCAGAAAAAAATCTATTTTTTCACAAGTTGTAGTCTGGGAAAGCGTGGCATCACTGGGCTCACACAAATTACCTCCCACCCAGCGTTCCCCCAGGTCTCCCGATAAAAACGGTACCTCATTTGCGTGGGTAGCCATAGTGGCTGCAACAGGAAAAGGTCCAAATCGTACGGTGGTGAATTTAAAATACCCTGAAGCAATATAACTTTGTTTTGGGGGGGGGCACCTGAGTTTTTGGCCCGGGGCTGGGTGGTATTCTTTGGAAAGTAGCAAACCCAAACAGTTCTGAAAACTAGACACCCGGGAGAGTCTAGGGAGGTATGGCATGCATGGGTCCCCCAATGTTTTCCTACCCAGAACTCCTTGCAAACCTTAAAAATAGGTAAAAATAGCACTTTTCCAAACTTTTTGGCGTGGGATCGCCGTGCCGGCAAAAAAGTCCTACCACCCTGCGTTCCCCTTGTTCTCCCGAGTAAAAGGATACCACACCTTAACAGAGTTACTCAAAAGTCAAACATTCAAGCACGGCTATCTATTCCTCAAAGACACACACATACAGGTTGGATTTGGCACGAGGGCGAGTGATGGTTCAGTACATAAAATTTTATTAACAAGATATTTCAAAAAAATTAAATGCTCTGTCAATAAGTAAATGCATAAAAACTGAACCAGTGACTCGCAACTCGTGAGCTGTAAAGCCACGACAAGGCACCAACCGTTTTACAGGCCATTCACGCACCTTTCATACCTGATACAAACCAGACCATTGACACCATCCGAATGGAAAAGCAACACATAACAACAATCACAATAAGGGACAAGGTACACCCTACTGCAGAAAGAGAAAAAAAACAATTATTACTGCACACCCATCTAATCCGCAAGCACACACACATACTGGTTGGATTTGGCACGAGGGTGAGTGATGATTCAGTACATACAATTGTATACGCAAGTAATTTCACAAAAATGAAATACACTGTGTATAATTGAAAGTATGATAAACTGAACCACTGACTCACAGCTCGTGAGCTGTAAAGCCACGTCAAGGCACCAACCTCTTTACAGGCCATTCATACACCTTTCGTACGCGTGACACATACAAAACATTCACACCGCCAGCCGCGGACCCATCACATTCCAACACTCACACCAGCAAACAGCGCCATTCAAGGGCCCATCACTTTCACACGCCCACATTTCTGACACTGCAACTACACAAAATGATGGACTGTGTGGAGTGTCACTCAACTAGCAGTGTGTGTAGTGACCAACAGAAAGTAACTACTCACACACCGCCTGCCGAGCGCCAGTCCACCCACACCACCATCCAAGCACCAGACCATGCACACCGCCAGCCAAACACCACTCAGCGCACACCGACAGCCAAGTACCACTCCACACACACCACCAGCCAAGCATCACTCCACGCACACCACCAGCCAAGCGCCACTCCACAAACACAACACCAGCCAAGCACCACTCCGTGCACAGACAGCCAAGTACCACTCCACGCACACCGTCCAGCCAAGCGCCACTCCACACACACCGCCAGCCAAGCACCACTCCACACACACCGCCAGCCAAGCACCACTCCGTGCACAGACAGCCAAGTACCACTCCATGCACACCACCAGCCAAGCGCCCCTCCACACACACCACCAGCCAAGCGCCACTCCACACACACCACCAGCCAAGCACAACTCCACACACACGACCAGCCAAGCGCCACTCCACACACACCACCAGCCAAGCACAACTCCACACACACCGCCAGCCAAGCACCACTCCACGAACACCACCAGCCAAAGACAAATCCAAACACAACACCAGGCAAGCGCAAGAGCACGCACACCACCAACCAAACACCAGACCACACACACCGCCAGTCAAGCACCAGTCCACACACACCACCAGCCAAGCATCACTCCACGCACACCACCAGCCAAGCGCCACTCCACAAACACAACACCAGCCAAGCACCACTCCGTGCACAGACAGCCAAGTACCACTCCACGCACACCGTCCAGCCAAGCGCCACTCCACACACACCGCCAGCCAAGCACCACTCCACACACACCGCCAGCCAAGCACCACTCCGTGCACAGACAGCCAAGTACCACTCCATGCACACCACCAGCCAAGCGCCCCTCCACACACACCACCAGCCAAGCGCCACTCCACAAACACAACACCAGCCAAGCACCACTCCGTGCACAGACAGCCAAGTACCACACCACCAGCCAAGCGCCACTCCACACACACGACCAGCCAAGCGCCACTCCACACACACCACCAGCCAAGCACAACTCCACACACACCGCCAGCCAAGCACCACTCCACGAACACCACCAGCCAAAGACAAATCCAAACACAACACCAGGCAAGCGCAAGAGCACGCACACCACCAACCAAACACCAGACCACACACACCGCCAGTCAAGCACCAGTCCGCAGACACCGCCAGACAAGCACCAGTCCACAGACACCGGCAGCCAAGCGCCAAACCATGCACACAGTCAGACAATGGACACTACACGCAAACCAACATCATACTTTCGTTTTTTTTTAAATAAAAGAGAAACAAAAACAAATTGCAAATTGATACAAATCTACTAACTCGACAACTAAATCTAAAAAGACTACACAAATACAAACTTTGAAACTGAACAATAACTTTTACAGAATAAAGACCAACCAGTTCACTTTACCACTCATTGATACTCCCAAAAATTCTTTTGCGTGTGGTACAATCTAAAACAAGCAGGTACACACAGCCCGGGGTTTGAAGGGCAGTCGGGGCAGTACATGCGAACCTACTTCCACAAACCTCTTCGCCAACAGACTCTACATCTCCGACTGGGAAAGTCTTTTGAGGTTGTAGGAGGAATTGTATCAGGAAAGTGGCGATCTTTCAATCTGGCAACATCCTCCACCACTCCAACTCTAGGAACACTTGCCTGTTCCACTAAAACAAGGCTGCCTATTACAGACTCCTGAAACTTTACAAAAGTCATCTTTGACTGGGGACAAGATTTATGGAACACAATAAAAGCATTAAAGGTTGCCAAGTGGAAAAGATGGATAGCCAACTTCTTGTACCAAATGTAAGCCTTACGAAGAGCAGCATACGGTTCCAACCTCTGATCAACTCTGTCAACACCACCCATGTACTTATTGTAGTCCAGTATGCACACAGGTTTGTGCACTTCTGCAACCTGACCCCAAACAGTCCGCGGTTTAGTGCTTTCATCATGTATTGTAGTCAACATGTAGACATCTCTCCTGTCTGTAAACTTCACAGCTAGAAGCTCCTCACAACGCAATGCACTGCACTGTCCCCGAGCAAGCTTTCGACAAACAAGTTCTTTTGGGAAACCTTTACGGTTTGAGCGGATTGTGCCACAAGCAACAGTGTCCACTTTGGCCAATTCCCTGAACAACAGCACACCAGTGTAGAAGTTATCGACATACAAATGATGGCCTTTGTTAAACAATCCACGACCAAGTTCCCACACAATTTTCTCAGTCACTCCAAAAGTCGACGGACAACCAGGGGGGTTAATCCTGGATTCCTTACCAGTGTGCACCCTGAAATTAGAGACATATCCAGTCTCACTGTCACACAGCATATACAGTTTGATTCCATAGCGTGCCCTCTTACTAGGAATGTATTGCCGAAATACCAAGCGGCCCTTGAACAACAGCAAAGACTCATCCACTGCAAATTCTTTCCCAGGATAAAAGATCTCAGAAAATCGATCAACCAAATGATCAATGACAGGCCGAATCTTGAAAAGACGGTCACAATCAGGGTGATCTCGTGGCAAAGCAAGACTATTGTCAACAAAATGCATCATCCGCAGCAGAAGCAAATACCTATCACGACTCATGACTGCCGGAAATATAGCTGTTGCCATCAAGGGACTAGTAGACCAATATGAAGCCATTGATGGTTTCCTAAGCAAGCCCATCAAAAGAGTTAAACCCAAAAACTTTTTCATCTCCTCCAAATTGGTGGGAGTCCACCGGGTAGCTCTAGCGTGGGGCTTAAGGCTGGCACTGTTCACCCTCAAAAAATTTTCAGCATACAAATTAGTCTGCTCTACAATCTCTGCCAAAAACACATCATCCATAAACAACTTGAAAAAATCAATAGGCAAAAAGTTTTCAGTGTTCACCCTACACCCTGGAACACCAGTAAATTCAGGCAATGCCGGCTGCACCATGCCTGGTGCAACCCAGAGGTCAGAACTTTCATCGTCAAGTCTTCCAGCCGCAGGCCGCCGCCCAGCTGCCTCTTGTCTCACTACACCAACTGGAAGTCTAGCAGCCCAGGCTGCAGACCAGATGTCTCTTGCCGCACAATTGGCACATCAATGTCCTCCGCAACCACAGGCACAACAATGTCCTCCCAAACCGTAAACACAGCAATGTCCTCCCCAACCACAGGCACATCATCCACACCAAAAGTAGCTTCATCAGCACTCAAAGTGTCTTCATCATCAGATGAAGCCATGTGTAGAGAAAACTCACTACCTGAATCTTCACCTCCCACCTCTGGCTCAGAATCAGTCAGACTCTGAACCATGGTCAGAGGAAGAATCAAAAAGCATTCCAACAACTTGCTGAGCAGTAATCCGGCGGCTAGCCATTATCCTTACAAATAAAGGAGTCTGCACAAACAACTCAACAACCCCAACACTGCGCAAAGTAAGATAAAAATGTAAGACTTTTTCACACAAAAATATATTTAGAAAAAATATACAATTCACTTACAAGACACAACTACACTCACCAGCACCTACTCTGCAAAGACACAGCAAATAGGCAACGATATCCCACTAGAAAGAAGAAAAAAAACTTACATCTACAGAAGGACACATCAAAAACAAATGCAAAACATGTTTTACAATCACAACAAACAGCAACAAAACATACTCGTATTACTACACACTTTGCAAAATAAACAATTACATTACAATTGAACAAAAAAAATGTCTCTTACCAAACACATGCAACTACAGAAACAGCAGAACAACAGAACCACCAGTAACAGAACCGCACACTGCAACAATCTAAAGAGAAAAAAAACCAATACACATTAGAAGAAACAAAAACAACACACATTACAACAGGCTATGTCACAGGGTATGTCACAAATGGGGTGTCTGTCCCCAAGGGCTGAAGATTATAAATCATTATAAACGTGGGCCCCCTGGAAGCAACCCTACGGAGGGCAGAGAGGCCAAATAAAGACACGGCAGAACATACTGAAAACAAATGGGCCCAAGGAAGCAACCCTTGGCCAAGGGGTCGCTCCCTATAAAAAAAAATAACCCTGGAGTCTAGTGGGCTTTTCTATTCCCCCCCCCCCCTGGGGCAGAAAAGTCTAAAAAAATATTAGGGCCACTAGGAAGCAACCCTTCCCCAAGGGGTCGCTTCCTTTTCAAATAAAAAACAAATCCCTGGTGACTAGTGGGCTTTTCTGCTCCCCCTGGGTGCAGATCGGCCGAAAAAACGGCCGATCTGCCCCAGGGGGGGCAGAAAAGTATGAAAAATATTTTATCCCCCTAAGGAAGCGACCCTTGCCCAAGGGGTCGCTTCCTTTATAAATAAAAAACAATCCCTGGTGTCTAGTGGGCTTTTCTGCCCCCCCTGGGTGCAGATCGGCCAAACAAAACGGCCGATCTGCCCCAGGGGGGGGCAGAAAAGTCTGAAACATTATTTGGCCCAAAAAGGAAGCGACCCTTGCCCAAGGGGTCGCTTCCTCGACAAATAAATATGCCCAAAAACAATCCCTGGTGTCTAGTGGGCTTTTCTGCCCCCCCTGGGTGCAGATCGGCCAAACAAAACGGCCGATCTGCCCCAGGGGGGCAGAAAAGTCTAAAACATTATTTGGCCCCCTAAGGAAGCGACCCTTGCCCAAGGGGTCGCTTCCTGCACAAAAAAAACCAAACACAAGCAATCCCTGGTGTCTAGTGGGGCATTCCTGGTGCACTTTCGCGACGCTGTGCGCGATCGTGCACCAGGAATGCCGTGCATTGGGACATCAGGGGAGAGGAAACACAGTTTCCTCCCCCCGATGCCTCAAGGCACCGAAAAACGGCCCCACCGGAGCAGCAAACACGCACCTCTTTGCTGGACGCGCTGGAAACAAATGGCTTCCAGCGCGTCCAGCGCTTCCTGATGACGTCGGCGCGCGCTGTGCGCACTGACGTCACCAGGAAGCGTGGGGGGGGGCCAGGGGGTGGCAGCGGAAAGTCTTCCGCTGCCACCCCTGCAAAAAAAAAAAAGATCGCTGCACAGGGGGGGGGGGAGCGCCTGCGCTCCCCCCCAGGGCTGTACTGATGACGGAGCGGTTCCGTCATCAGCACAGCCCAACCGATGCTGATGACGGAACCGCTCCATCATCAGCATCGAAGGGGTTAAAATAAAGAGGAACCAGCTAAAACCACAGGCCCCAGAGCAGGAAATGACCCCTACAGCAAGAAGGGTCCCAAGAAGTCTTGGAGCATCAAGATGGAGCCCAGCATCTCCCAGCCAGGCAATTCCTCCAGTATCCAGGGATCCAGGGGCTGGGCAGGGCCCAGGGAGGCAAGCCTTCCCCTGGGCCCCCAGCAGCAGCACGCCCCGGTTGATTCCAGTCAGAAACAAGAACACTAACATGGGGTCACAGCCCCTCATTTATACAGCAAAATTCTTTGTGTAGCAGGGTGTAGGCAATGTGAGAACCAGCTACAACTGGTTATGGGGAACTCCCTTTCACTGGCCAGGCTAGGGACATCAGATGCACCACAGGGGGTGGAGCCAGCATTGTTTGGGGAAAGCCCAGCCCTATTCAGGTCCCATGTGTACCCCTCCCTCACATCAGCATGCTAATCTCTCCATTCACCACTGGGGCAGACCCATCCTGACTCCTAGAGCCATGCTCACCAGCCAGCTCCAGCCAATCACAGGCCAGACACAAATTACACTAACATGCCAACTTCTAGAAGTGGCACTTCCACACTAGACACAATCATGCTGCATGCATAATTGCGCAGCATTCAATCCCACAAGTTCGCACATACCAAACTCGACCCTGCACTCCCCACACATCAGGAACTACCATGGTCACACATATTCCCCATGCATTCCTATGGGAGGGCAGGTCACTCTCACACATACCAGAGAGCTCACGCACTTTACACTGTACCACAGTGAAAAAGTGCGCAGAGGCCTAAAATCACCAACACCTCGTTACAGAAATAGGCCAGGAAAAAGCAAAAAGTTTCAGGGTGAACCTGCTAAAAGGGCCAGGTCCAACAGTTAGTAGCTCGTAAATGAAATCATCCATCTCCCGATGAATAGAACCCAAAGATCCCTTTTAAATGAATATCTTTTACAAGTATATATTTTATATTGGCTTTGCTTGAGTATAATCGTTTTATTCAACGTAGTATTTCAATAAAATGTAATTAAAATTGCAATTTTGCTTCTGTTTGTGAAAAATTTGGAAAATCATCTCAGTTTGTGCGAATTTACATAGACTAAAATTATTTATAATAAGGGTAAAGTTGGTCACATCAGAATACAGTTTAAACATATGTGTAAAACAGGAATTATTATTAGATTTAAAAAAGGTACTAAAAAAAATACTATGGTACTTTTTTTTAATACAAATTTAAATGCTCCCATATACACAAACCATGACTGTATATTATCTAATAGTGCATGATCAGAATTCCACATCTAGAAAGACATTTTCTGCACATCGGTGTAGACAAGCTATGTTAAAAGATAGGAAAGGAGAAACCCAAACTTTAAATCAATCAGTTATTTATCACTATTACTTTGTGATTGAAATTAAACATGGTAAAAATATGCATTCTAGGTAAAGTTGCCATTAAAACTTTCCGTTTGGTAAAAAGATGCTAATCTTAAAAGATAATAGCAATGATTCTACTTCCTATGAATTCCACTTCTGTGCCTTGTGATCCTACACCAGTCTAAAATAGATAATATTGTTTGTTACAGGACCAACTTAATGTGCCCAAGAGTTTGTTAAGTGCCTCTGATTCAGAGTTATCAGTGTCAGAAAGTAGATTTGTGGTAAGTGAGAACCAATTCTAGATTTTAAAATTCTCAATAAGGGGGGTTAGGCAGGGATTAAGTGAAAGCCAAATGGTGTCTGAAACAGTGCCATTACAATAATCGTGCACATTTTTTATCATGGAACATGTCTCTGATAAACCCATATCTGTGAGTAATTGCTAAAGTTTTTTTCAGTTTGTCATGCATCAGTTTCAAGTCACATTAACCTTTTTACATATTTTCAGAAAATTATGGTTGTTGCATCAGCTATCAAGCATGGTGTAGAGTGGTGGAATAGAATTAGGAGGTAGAGGATGAGGGTGTTGATAAGAAGTAGGGACACCATTAAAATAATTATTTCATAATTACTTAGAACCATAGTTAATGATACATTTGTTAAACATAAAAATCTCTGATAATACTCAGCTAATCTTTTTCATTTTTTGGCATGTAAACAGGTTTGCAAATATAGTGGCTAATGCAATTGTGAGTTTTCCAAACCTCAGGGAAGAATACAATCAACACCATATAATTACAGACAAGGTATTTCAATGATTTTTCATATAAGTACTAAGTGATATTTATTTATTTATTTATTTATTTATTTATTTATTTATTCAAAGTTTTATATAGCGCGAACAGGATCCTTACAGATATCAGAGCGCTTCACAAAGACAGGGTAGGGGCAGTAGGAGTGAACAGAGATAATGGGAGCAATATAGTAGTCACTAACATGGTCGGATAGTAATAACATACATAAAACATATCAGCAAACAATCAGTATACAATCAAGTAAACAAATTATATAAAACGGTACAAGTCATTGATCCCACTACAGAGTTGTTCAGGTACACCTTGGGTGTGTGAATGGCTTATATCAATGTCCTAGTGTAGAGTGAACACTGAGTGTGGGCATCGGGAGAGTGAATCAGAAAACCATCGTGTATCTAATAGTAGTGACACCATCATGTTGGAAGTATAGTGTCAGAGGAAAAGGTGAGCAGTCATACAAAGCAATGCAGAGTCCCTGAACCAGCACCAATACGGTTCAGAAGATCTTAGCCAGAAGGATTGTTTTCACCTCTTTCTTGAAGAGTGCAGTGGAGGAGATCAGCCTGGTTTCAGGAGGGAGCGCATTCCAGATCCTGGGTGCCATTCCTGAGAAGGAGCGCTTGTATGTTTTCTCTTTCCGGAATCTACGAGGTTTCAGGAGTAGATTTTTTGTACTTCTATTGGTTCTCGAACCTCCTGATATGGACAACTTTTGAGCGAGGTAGTTGGGTGCATTATGGTGCACGCCCGCGTGTGTCATAACTGCAATTTTTAGCTGTATTCTGGCTTCAAAAGGCAGCCATTTTAGGGACTTTAAGTCTGGGGATATGTGCGAATGTTTTCTTGAGCCAGTAATGAGTCTCGCTGCAGCGTTCAGGGAGGCTCTTAAGGGTGCAGTTGTGGATAGCGGGAGTCCGCTGAGGGCCACAATTCCGTAGTCTATTCGAGGGATGACTAAAGCTTGTACCGCAGTTTGGAAGTCTTCAGCACGGAGGAAGGGTTTAATTTTCCTCAATGTGTTGATTTGGAAATTAGCTGCTTTTGTGGCTTTGCTCACGTGCTGCTGCATGTTGAGCTTGGCGTCGAGTGTGATGCCTAGGGATTTCGCCGAATCCACGATGGTAGGTTGGACATTGAGTGCTGATAGGTTATTGAGCCAGGTTTGGGTGGTGGAGATTTTCGCCGGGGGTGAGATGAGTAGGAACTCGGTTTTCAGAGCATTTAGTTTGAGGTGATTATCGGCCAGCCAAGATTGAGTGTTAATAAGCGTGGAATTCAGATGTTTGATATCTTCCGGGGATTGTAGCTTTAGGTAGAGTTGTGTGTCGTCGGCGTACATATGGAATTGGACACTGGAAGCTTGGAGCAAGGTGGCGAGCGGTTCCATGACGAGGTTGAACAGTGTGGGGGAGAGGGAGGATCCTTGTGGAACACCTAGATCTGCAGGCACAGGTGTAGATAGCACATTGTCGATCTTGAACTTCTGTGACCGGTTGTGAAGGAAGGACGAAAACCATTTGAGAACAGTTCCCGATAGACCCATTCTAGTGCTAAGCAGCTCCAGCAAGTTCTCATGTTTGACCGTGTCAAATGCTGACGAGAGGTCAAGAAGGATGAGGAGGCAGGACTCATTGCGATCAAGAATTTGGAGGGCGTCATCAATTATGTGTGTCATAGCTGTTTCTGTGCTATGTTTCGCTCGGAAGCCTGATTGATGAGGGTTGAGGAGGTCAAATTGGTCAATGTGTTTAGTTAGTTGTAGTTGGACACATTTTTCCAGCAGTTTGGCCAGGGTGGGGATATTGGTGATAGGACGGTAATTGTTCAGGTCAGACGGATCAGCTGTAGGTTTCTTGAGTATAGGCGTGACTTGCCCCACCTTGAGGGAGTCCGGAATGAGGCCTTGTTGCAAGGAGCTGTTGATGATTTTGGTCCAGAGAGGGAGGAGCAAGGGAATGAAGTCTTTTACAGCATTAGCAGGTAGAGGGTCTGTGAGGTGATTAGAGGGCTTCAAGGTGCAGAGCAGTTTGTGTATTGCTTCTTCCGAGTAGGTATCGAAGTACAGCCAGGATACCTTGTTTTTGGGTTGAGTGTAAGACATTCTTGTGTGGTTGGAGAATCGACTTACATCCATGATTAGGTCATTTCTTATGTTGTCAGTCTTTAGCTTAAAGAAAGCAGAGAAGGCTTCACAGTGAGGAGTGTCGCTTGTTGTGCTGTTTGATTGCAGGGGTTGTGTCTTTGTTTGGGTCTTGATTAGTTCGAACAGCTTTCTTGGCCTGTTTTTTGCTTGGTCCAGCTGGCGGCTGAAGAAGTCCGCTTTTGTGCGCTTTATTTTCCTGAAGTAGGCATTTCTCTTGTTCTTAAGCCTTTTGAGGTGCAGTGCTGAAGGGTCCGATCTCCAGGTGCGCTCTGCCATTCGCATAGTACGCCTGTCATCATTGAGTCTATCATCATACCAGGGGTTAGAAGTTTTGGTGGAGACTCTCTTCAGTTGCAGTGGGGCGACTTCATTGACTATTGTATTCATAGAATCAAGGTAGTGGTCCATCAGTGATTGAACATCCGAGGCACCTGATGGCGGAAGGAGGAGATTGCCGATGTGGGGAGGGAGGGTAGAGGGGTTAAGATTCTTCATGTCCCTTTTCCATGTTTTGGATTTGATTGGTTGAGCTGGGTTAGGTTTAACTTTTTCATTGATAAAGAAGGTGATAATGTGGTGATCGGACCAGTCGCAGGGTTGAATCGCCTCCAATTGTGTGGAGTTCTCTTTGGCAATGATGAGATCGAGTATCGATCCTTTGTCGTGTGTTGGTTTATCGCATATTTGGGTGAGGTCAAGCGCATTAAGGAAGGTTTTGAGACTATTCACCACTGCGTCTTTCTGATCGTTCCAGTGGAGATTGAAATCACCCAGGTAGACTTGGGTGGTCTGCCGACCAGCATTGGAATTGATCATGTCCATGAGTTGTTGGGTGAATATGAGATTGTCACCAGGCGGGTGATAGATGAGATGTAAAGCACAAACTTGTTTGCCCTCGCTGGTGATGTCGAGGCAAAGGAGTTCACAGGAGGAGAGGGAGGGGGAGGTGACTTTAGTAACGGAGAGGTTGCTCCTAAAAATGCATGCAATTCCCCCGCCCGTCTTGTCTGAGGACCTGTCTAGCCTAATGATGTGATAGTTGGGGGGGACTAGTATGTCCATAATCGGGGTGGAGGCTTCAGTGAGCCAAGTTTCTGTTAGAATGGCTAGGTCCAGATCCCTAGCTGAGACGAGATCAGCGATGTCGGAGGAGTGTCTCTGGGCCGATCTGCAATTGAGTAGGATGCATTTGAGTTTGGGAGAGAGAAGGGTGGTCGAGCTTTCTAGTGTGAGGGGAACTTTTCTGAGGTTGTTGGGGACGGAGCCTTTTGTTGTTGAGTGTTGGAAGCCTCAGAGGGTTTGTAAGAAATGTGGGTATGGGTATGTGTGTGTTGGATCTGTGTTTTACCGGGCCTGGGCCATAAGAGCGTAGGAGAGAGCATATGTCGCGGTCCGACAGTGAGGTGAGGACACGAAGGGGGCGCTGGGAGTTATTGCGGGCGGGGATAGTCGGCCAACGCGGGTGACGTTGGAGGCGATGGTATGTGGGGAGGGTGCGTCGTTTGTAGGGTAGAGGGCCGGTGGGAGGCACACTGGGCTGAGAGGAGAGAAGGTCTTTAATTGCGTGGACATCTTTTTTGATTTGTAGAATATCCTCTTTGACTTGTTGGAGGGTGGATAAGGACAGGTCGGGAGGTGGATTGGGGATGGAGTTGGTGGTGAGAGCCATTGGTGGCTGGTTGAGTAGTGAGCTGGAGAGGGGGAGGTGTATCGAGGGGGGGGATATGCTAGCGTTGCTGGGTGGTTCTGCGGTGCTAATGCGAGGGATGGCATTCTTTGTGTGGGCGTGTTTGTGGGCGAGGGGTGTGGGTTACGTAGGCGGTGAAGGTGGTGTGTGGGAGGCATAGGTGGTGCCGTCAGTGAGAGACGGTTCTGGTGAGTAGAAGAGTGAGTGAAGGCTGAGTATAGTGGGGGAGACAGGAGGGTAGTGAGGGCTGAGAATAGGAGGTAGGAGAGAGGGGGATGCTAAGGTAGAGGGGACGGTGTGTCCTGTATGTTTTGTTGGGAGGGTTAGAGTGTCGTGGGTGGGAGTGGGGAGGGGGCTGGGGAGGGAGAGGTGTCCACTGTGGGGGGGATGGGAGGAGGGGGTGGATAAGCTCCGAATGGTGGCGTGATCCGGTGGTGGCGTGTTGTGGGTGAGAGTTGTGAGAGTTGTTATGTCAGGTGAGAGAGTGTCGTGTGTGAGAGTGGGGAGGGAGCCGGGGAGGGAGAGGGGTCTGCCATGGGAGGGATGGGAGGGGGGGTGGATGCACTCCGAGCGGTGGTGTGTTCAGATGGTGGTGTGTTGTGGGTGGGGGTTGATATGTCAAAGGGGGGAGGCGTGGGGGGGGTGTGAGTGGGGGTAGAAGGGGTCAAGTTAGTGGGGTGGCTAGTAAAGGAGGTGGCGACATTAGTGACTGTTCTTGGGTAGCTTGGAGAGTTGCTCTTTGAACTTGGGGAACAGGTTGTCTAATAGTACCAGGTTTTTGTCCGTGGATTGAATTAGGACAATCCCGTTATTGTAGATAGTAATGGTAGCCCTGCTAGGGAAGAGGTGGGAAGGTGTGATAGAGAGAGTTAGGCCATGTGCTGTTTTCCTGGAGGAGGAGACGGTGAGTAGGGTTAGGAACACTTTTCTCCATTGGGCTCTGCGTGAGGTGTGGAGGATGAGATCAGTATTCAGGGCTCCATTGCCCTGTGAGAAGTAGGTGTCGGCGAATGGTGTGTCAGGGTGCGACCTCAGGAAATTATGTTTAAAACGTTTAGTGGCTTTTTTGGTGAGGGTGGAGGGGTAGTTAATTCTAAACGTGTGCTTGCCGTTGCGTTCCATATTAGAGAGGCTGTGATGTTGAATGTGGGAGATAGAACGACAATAACGACTGTCAACCGTTGGCAGAGGAGTGACACTAGTGAATGACCAAAAGTATAAGAGGTAGAGGTCAGTGCATCCAAGAACTATCAGTGCGAAGGTGCAACTTACAAAAAGTATCCTATATGCGAGGTAGCAGTCAGCTTACACTATGTAACAAGAGATGGGAGGTAGACCCGGATAGGTGGAATCACATTTACCCATCAGAGTGTACGAGGTAGCAGCGGTGTAAACTAGGTGTAGATGTGGAGAGTGGCTGAGTGCAGCTTACTTGAGTAGACGAGGTGGATGAGGTAGCAGTAATCAATGAGGTAGAAGTAATCGATGCAACATCGCGAGGTAGCTGATATCGAAGAACCAAATAAATGGGTAGCGAACATTGAATGATAGTGAAAAGTGAAATGGGTGCAGTCTGCGCAGAATGTATAGAATACTCGTAGAGGTATAAAACTGCAATATAGGGCGGTCACCTAATCACACATAAATACATATACAATACAAATACAAATACTAATATTCTACGAGCAGAGTGTAGGTGCAGATAGAGGCTGCTTGAGTCATAAGTGACACTAGTGAGCATCCAGAAGAGATATATGGGTAGCGATCGGTGTATTACCTGTGAAGAAACAGTGTCATAGGTGCCCGGTATAAGAATTCTACAAAGTACCGGTAGGGGTATAATGCGATAGGAGGCAGAACTTTGTTTCACAGACATATAAAGTGGTAAAGGGTTAGTGTAATATAGCCTTATAGCCCGCTGTAGAGGGCTATACCGGCAATTAAAGGTCCTCTCCAGCGTTAAAAGAGGGAATTTAACAAGGGAGAGGGACTTTAATAGCTGGTATAGCCCAGCTACGAATGGCTATAAGGCTATTAGAACATTCTGCCACTGCCAGAGCTGTGAACAAAGAGACTATGGAATGTTGGAGCTCCAGGCTTATATCAGCCATTATAAGCCCGGAGCACTCCATTGTCTTCAATGGTGCTCCCAACATTCCAATGTTCTAATAAATAACAGGTGTGACATTTAAAGACACACAAAGTAATAATAAAATGTTTTTTCATCCCAACAGATTTTCATTAATAATGGTGTTTTGAAGATCTAGGGGGTCATTAGGATGGCGGGCGGACTTTGTCTGCCCGCCTTCCTATCAGGAAATGGGGCTGCCCGCAATAAGGCCGGGGGTCCCGTGGGGGCCATTAGGATTTGCCCGCCACAGTGGCGGGTGCATCCTGCATTCCTGTCATTTTGGCGGACGGTGCACTCAGCACCGCCCACCACAATGCCAGGAAGGCATGTTGTGCACTTCCATGCACCTCCTCCACAAGGACCTGCAGTTCCTTCTGACTGAATTTGAGTTTCTTCTTCCTTTCCCCTCCTTCTGTGTCCTGGCTTGCCATTATTCAAGATTTTCAGAGTAAGTTCAGGGAGTGGCTCTGTTGCTCTCCTCTGCACTCCCAGCCTCTCCAGAAGGTTCTGATTGTGTCACCTGCCTGGGTGTGGCCACTTCCTGGTTGGGAGGGGTGGTGGTTGCACGGGATTGGCCGATTCCTCAATTGCTGTGTATTTGAATTTCCGGATTGGTATTTACCGATTCGGTATTTACCGATTCGGTAATATTTTCCAAATCGGTATTTACCGATCCAAAAAAACAGATCGATATTGCGGATTCGGTAAATATTTACAGATTTTTACCGATTCGGTAATATTTACCAAATTATTACGTACATCAGAAATACCGATTTCTAAATACTGATTCGGTAAAATTCGGTAATTAGGAATCGGTATTTCCAACTTACCTACATATGTCTATTTGTCTTAAAACAGCATATGAACAACAAAGGAAAATCTCATTGTTACAGTACAAGACCAAAAAGAAGATTTATTATATAAAACCAATCTACAAACAAGGTATTGCCACTATTTCGTCAAATCAAAAAGGGGCACGGGATGAAGGCAAAAGAAAACTTGGATGAGTGTGTCTTTAAAGGAGGAGAAAGTAGAAACGTGTGTAGGTAGAGAAGCATAACAGATATCTCATAGCATTTTTAACTTAACAAATTGTATTCCAGATTTAAGTTAGGTTGATATCTTAAATTATGAAAATTAACAATATTGTTGCAAAAAAAGACTATATAATGGATTCTTTTGTCTATATTTATAAAAACGAATGTATGTCTGTCTGTCTGTCTGTCTGTTTGTCCTTTATGCATTACTACACCATTCATCCGATCGCCATGAAACCTTGGAAAGTTGTTGAGTACACTCCCGCGAAGGTTTCTGGCATACATTTTATTTAAATATCGGCCCCCCAGGGTCCTCATAATGTTTTGAATACTGATGTACGCACAAGACGGAAAAACATAAAATTGTGTATCCACAAGCACTCGAATAAATAAATAGAATTAAAACAGCATTCATCCGATCGCCAGGAAACTTTAGGAAGTTGTTGAGTACACTCCCACAAAGGTTTCTGGCATAATTTATTTTTAAATATCGGCCCCCCAGAGCCCTCATAATCTTTCAAATACTGATGTACGCACAAGATGGAAAAACAAAAAATCATGTATCCACAGGCACTCGAATAAATAAATAGAATTAAAACAGCATTCATCTGATTGCCAGGAAACTTTGGGAAGTTGCTGAGTACACTCCCGCGAAGGTTTCTGGCATACATTTTTTTTTAATATCGGCCCCCCAGGGCCCTCATAATTTTTCAAATACTGATGTACGCACCAGACGGTAAAACAAAAAATCGTGTATCCTCAAGCATTCGAATAAATAAATAGAATTAAAACGACACTTTGAAATATTTTCCATATTAAAATGAATACGTTTCGATAAAAATGAAACAATGTAAATTGAATGTTATCATAACGAGTTTCCTTGAATTTCCTTACTTCGGAGATCGCAGCAGCGTGTGACGGGTAAGCTAGTAAATAATAAATGTTTTTCAACCGTTTAATATACATAAAATTCTAACCATTTCGTTTTTTCTGAAATTAAACTCTAGAGACCTGCGTAGGAGAAACTAAATCAGCTACATCAACAAGAAAACTGTGAAAACTGTTTTAGCTTAAGAAGACTACAAAAAGAAAAGGTAATTTCATTCAAAGTTTCTAATTACTTAAATACTATTAATACTCCAGCAGGTGCAATAGTATGTATACTGTTGGATTGCAAGGTGAGTTTAATTGACTATTACAACTCAAGCAGGTGCAAAAGTAGTGAAACTGTTGGATAGCGTGAGTATTAACACACATTAACACAAGCACGTGCAACAGTAGGAAAAGTGTTGGATAATAGTGTAAGTATTACATTTACAAATCCAACTCCAGCAGGTGCAACAGTAGGGAAAGTGTTGGATAGCGTTAGTATTAAATTGACTAATCCAACTCCAGCAGGTGCTACTGTAGGGACGTTGTCGGATAATAGCGTGAGTATTACAGTTACTAATCCAACTCCACCTGGTGCAACAGTAGGGAAAGTGTTGAATAGCGTGAGTATTAAAATTACTGATCCAACTCCAGCAGATGCAACAGTTGGGAAAATGTTGGATAATAGCGCGAGTATTAAAATTACTAATCCAACTTCAGCAGGTGTAAGAGTAGGGAAAGTGTTCTATGGCTGAGGTGAGTTTAATTTACTATTACAGCTCCAGAAGGTGTAAGAGTAGCGAAAGTGTTGGATATTGTGAGTATTAAAATTACTAATCCAACTCCAGCAGGTGCAACAGTAGGGAAAGTGTTGGTTTGCGAGGGGGGTTAAATTTACTATTACAACTCCAGCAAGTGTAAGTGTAGGGAAAGTTTTGGATTGTGAGGTGAGTTTAATTTACTATTGCAACTCCAGCAGGTGCAAGACTAAGGAAAGTGTTGTATCGCGAGGTGAGTTGAATTTCCTAATCCTACTCCAGCAGGTGCAACAGTTGGAAAAATGTTGTATAATAGCACCTGAGGTCTGTGCTGTGAGTCTTCTTGGGGAGATGTAGCACAGCAGGAAAATGCACATGAACAGAGAGGCTTCTTACCAGATCGTGGAGTCCTTGGGCAGGCCTGGGGAGTCTCCAGAAAGTACTGAATAAGCCAGAAATGGGGAAAAAAGCAGCATGTCAGGGAAGGTTTGTCACAAGCTTTTGAAGAGGAAAAAGTCACCCCTCCACATCCCTCCCCTTCTCTATCCAAGACCTGCCAAGTCGGGCTACTAAGGCAGGCTCCACCACCTCTGAAAAAAAGCCCAAAAGACACAGGCCCGAGTAAAGATGAAAGCGGGTGAAACAATGTAAGGCAAAAGTTTATTCAGGGCATGCACATCACCACCACATGTGTGTGTGATGACCACAGGGAGCTCGTTGTTCCAGGTCAGGTGTGCGATTCCCAACTCATGTTTTTTTTCCGCCCTCCCCCTTTTGCCGCCCTAGGTGTCTGCCTAGACCTGCCTAATTTTAGAAACGGCCCTGACAGTAGGGAAAGTGTTGGTTTGCGAGTGTGTTTTATTTTATTATTTCAACCGCAGAAGGTGTAAGAGTAGAGAATGTTTTGGATTTCGAGGTGACTTTAATTTACTATTATAACTCCTGCAGGTGCAACCGGAGGAAAAGTGTTCGACAGCGTGATTATTTAAATTACTAATCATCCAAGTCCAGCCGGTGCATTATTCGGGAAAGCGTTGGATAGCGAGAGTATTAAAATTAGCAATCCAACTCCAGTAGGTGCAACAGTAGGGAAAGTGTTGGTTTGCAGAAGGTTTTTTTTTTTACTATTACAACACCTGCAGGTGCAACAGTAGGTAAAGCGTTAGTTTTCGAGGTGGGTTAAATTTACTATGACTACACCAGCAAGTGCAAGAGTAAGAAAAGTGTTGGATAGTGTGTGATTTAAAAGTTCTTACATTTAAAGCGAATGTATAAACAAAATTATTTGTTTATTTCGTGAGTTAAGAAATTTTGTAAATGTCTTATTACTTGTAATGTCAATTTATAACCCTCATAATCCTATTTTTTCATTTTTTTTATATTTTTTAGATTATGGCTGAAAGAAACATTGCCAAATGCATCATGTCACAAAGAGGCAACAGACTACTGCAACACCATGGATACATTTACTGTAAGGAGAGAATTACTGAGCCCAGAATTCATTGGAGGTGTGTTCAATTTGAATCTACCCATTGCAGAGGCAGAGGAGTTCCTCTTGGTGATAAGGTATTACGTACCACGGAGCATAACCACCTTGCCTCTGCAACAGAGATTGAAGTTAGGCAAAATGTAAATAAAATGAAAGAAATGGCAAGCACACCCAATGATACCTGTGGCTCAGTATTGAGAGAGGTTTCTCAACACATTCCTGCACATGTAGCAAGTGCAATGTCTTCAATACCTAATTTACGTAGAATAATCCAGAGAAAAAAGCAGGAAAGTAACCCCCAACGTGTTTCACCCCAATCTTTTTCTGACATCTCCATTCCTCGTGATCTTACTTTAACTGCCAATAACGAAAATTTTCTATTGCAAGATAACCAAAACCCTCTTAGACGGATCCTTATCTTTAGCACACCACGTAATCTTACTAAATTAGAGAATAGAGATATTTGGTTGATGGATGGGACATTTAAATCAACGCCCCATCCATTCTCTCAAATATACACTATTCATGCATACATTAATAATACTGTAGTACCCGTAGTGTACAGTTTACTGCCAGATAAACATACTTCAACGTACACTGAATTTTTATCAGTGATTAAATCCACAACTATGAACAAAAGTCCTAGAAAAGTTGTAATTGATTTTAAATTACTGATGATTAATACAATAACAAAATTGTACATGAATACCCAAATTCAAGGATGTTTTTTCCACTTTTCACAGGTGTTTTGACGTAAGATACAGAAAACATCCTTAGTTGAAGACTATTTTTCTGATAGTAAACTGCAATTTGAACTTAAGAAACTAACTGCACTTTTTTTTGTTCCTCCTGTCTGTGTAGATGAGTACTACACATCTATTACTGATTCTGACTATTTTTCTGAAAATGAAGAAAAATTGGCACCCCTTTTAAATTATTTTGAAGACACATGGATTGGCCATCTGAGCAGGTCTGGTCGCAGGATGAAGCCACGTTTCCATGTGGAGTGGTAGAACTGCTACACGACCTTCTTAGAGGGAGGAGCTAAAACAAAGGATGTCATTGAGGGTTGGCATAACTCCTTCAACAAATCAATCGGACGACCACATCCTAATTTCTTTCATTTTTGGGAATTTTTGAGGAAGGAGCAAAGTTTCTAGGAAATGGGAATTTCACAAGCATTAACAGTTAGCCTGAACCCACGTGTTTCTAAAAGAACAAAGGAAATGTCTGAGAGACTATTGGGTACTCTTCAACAGTTTTCGTTGATGGTGGCTTCAGACTACCTTGCTAATCTTGCTTACATCCTCCATTATTAATTTTAACTACCTTAAATAATATGTTACTTCCCTTTTCTTTTTCTACATTCCTAAATATTACTTTTTTTTAATTTGTATTTTTCAAAATTACATTTTCAAATTATTAAAATTGTCAGGTTCCTTACCTTTTGAAGTCTTGTTTTCCACTTTGAGTCATATTGCATTTTCGTTATAAACAGTTTTTCATTTCCCGCATGAATTTGTAATCTAAAAGGACATATTTTGGACAGATTCTAAATTTGCAAAACCCTGTAAAAAAAGGTTGCAATTCATAATTTTCTAAACGTTCCCTCAAAAAACGCCACCCCAAAAAAATTCCAGAAAAATTGATTTGCTGAAAACTCGCAACAAATATCCAGCAATGCAATCCAGTCTTAAAGCGATTCTCCAAGAAATTCCATCCATATTTTCATACAAGGTTGCAAATCATATTTTTCAAAACGTTCCCTCAAAAAACGCAACCCAAAAAAAAAATCAAAAAAAATAGATCTGGTGAAAACTCGCAACAAATAATCCAGCGATGTAATCCAGCCTGTAAGCGATTCTCCAAGAAATACCATCCATATTTTTCTAATTTTTTTATTTAAAAACAATGTCCATAAATTTTAAAAAAGCATTCCAATATATTTTTCGCAAAAATGTGGCCTTGTTTTCAAAAAATGATTCATTCAATTAATCTGTAACGTGATACTACATTCAGTAATTCTTTATACTAATTAATTTTGAAAGACATTATATTATTATATATAATACATATAACTTTAAATATTTTTTTAAACAACAACACTCAACCGAAGCATTTTGTTAAAACGAAGAATGATGCGCAGTCATGTCTTGTAGTTACAAGTAGTAGTTTTATTCTTCTAGTTACATCACAGGTTCTTAGTTAAAGGAAGATGTTCTGTTCCATAGAAATGCCCCACCAGGAGCAGGTTCCTTGCTGCTCAGCCCATCCACACCAACCGATTCTCCCTTCCAATACAAACACACTCAACATTCTATCTGACCTCATCACAGGCTGAGCAGCAAGAGAGAGAACCTCTGTAGGGAGAGTGCATTGAGTAAAAGGTACATTACAACACATTTCTCATGCTACATGTGCAGGAATTATTGTTGTTAAACCTTTCATATTTTATTATTGTCTGTCTCTCCTTACAGTAAACATTCCTTCCTCTGATTCTTTCTAACATGCCTTCCTCCACTTGCAGAAAGCTGGATGTGGACCTAAAAATGTATTTGCATATTTGTTTTTCTAAAACCAATTTTATAAGCTGATTGTAAATAATATGTTCATATTAAATTGTTTTAAAATCATGGTATTAAAATAAATTATTTACCAATTGCTCTTAGAGTTCTTTTTTTTTTCAACATATGTATTATTCTGGGTATTTCATAAACATTTTACAGACAGCTTGCGTAACTCTCGTAGAATTAAAACATCTATTTCTTTTTGTAAACATAACAATTCACCTTTTAATAATTTTTTTTTTAGCACGGAATACCACAATTTATCAGGCCAACAATGTGTTACTTATAATCTAACTTTAAAATATACAAATCATAAAATATTTGTCTCATTTTTTCACTGTGAGTACATTGCTGAACATGCAGTCTCTATGCCAGCAAAGCAAATAAGAGTAAACTATTTACCAAAGCAAGATCCAAACAAACCAATAAAGATGAAAGAATATCTTTAACAAACTTCTAGAACATGATGGATACTTTTTTTCTTTCTAGCATACCTAATTCTAGAACATGATGGATACTTTTTTCCTTTCTAGCATACCTAATTAACCGTGTAATTCAACCATCCAAATCTCACCAAAAGTTAAATAAGAGAAAATTCTTCTAATGTACTACGCCAGAAAGTATCACACTTTTGGAAATGCTCATCTTTAAAGCCCATAATAAACCTTCTTTTGACTAGAAAATGGGCTTGATCCGCTACAAAATGTAATTTATATTTTGTGAACCAGGGTTTCCCACCAAGTAATTTCACATCTAATTTAAATAACCTTCCAAGGTATTTTTTTCCTTGTTGTAAACATTGTTCATTTGAATTCTCTTTAAGACACGTACCATATGCCATAAAACCTATAGATAATTTTTTTTTTTTTAATTTGTGTCACAATTTAATAAAAAGCACCTATCCAAATTTTTGAATTGGATTTGAATGTGAGTGTGGGTGGGGGGGGAGGGGGCCCTTGTTTGGTTGTATTCCATTCCAATATTGTTATGTTTACTCAAATTATCCATCTTCCCCAAAGGCTGGTCTTTTTCTTGGATGGTATTTCGCTTCTTCTTTTTGTGCTTCTCTGTACTCGTTATAAAATTATTTAATGAGCAGCGGATAGGGCTTCTATCTCTGCATACCATCCATCATCAATGCATACCGTTATCCAATCAAACCCATAACTAAAATGATTTTTATTTTTAAAAATGCACATTTCAACCATGGACAGGCACTGCCATTTACTGTAACTTCATCAAATAATCAGCCATGCCCTTTTATAAAAATTCCACAGCAATCTCTCCAAATTTGTTTCTATTTATAAAACGTTTTCTTATATAACCATTTATAATCCTTTTTAAACTTTCATTATATTGTAACTCTTTTTTAAAATAGAAAAGATGCAGCGGATAGGCTTTCTTTCTCTGCATACAATCCATTGTTAATGCACACCATTATCCTAACACACCCATTACTACAATTAATATATTTTTAAAAAAATGCACATTTCAACCGTAGACAGGCACTGCCCTGTCCTGTAACACCAACAAAAAATCAGTCATATCCTTTAATTCAAACTCTGCTGCACTTCCTGCAAACGATCAAAAATAGTTTCTAGATTTGAAACGTTTTCTTCTATAAACATTTATAATCCTTTTTTAACTTTAATATTATTCTAATGAATCTCTTTTTCATCTAATTTTTGAAACAATATTAACTTTAAATCTTCTTACCTGTTCTGCGAAGTTGCATGCTTCTTCTCCTCTCTCCTTCGTTCCTCCGTATGACGTATTACGTTTTACGTTATCTGCCTCATGAATTTCATCATTCAACAAAATTAAAAAAGGACTTTTTTTCCATAGAAGATAATTTTAAACCGTGGGAATTTAATTAAAGTCTAGACATTTAGATTTCAATACATTTTTGTTTTACAGCAAATATTATTTTTTAATAAACTTGCCTGTTTTGCGAAGTAATGTAATGCGAACTTAAAATATTTGCATAGTAAAAGCATGCTATCTAGTAGCATGCGTGGTAATGGTCAACGCGTATTAAAGAATGCAGAGAAAAAAGCATTGCGAAGCAATGGCCCCATAGTAATGGTAGATTACCCATCAGCCAGGCTAGCTTGATTTGTATATGGCTGGGTTCAAATTGGAATGGAGTGGTGAGAAACGATGGATTTAGGCCCAGATCTCTGTACTGGGGTGAATGTATGACATTGTTCTGCATTCTGTCCATCAACTGTTGTTTTTGCATTAATCATGTTAGGAAGGCATTTCCATAAAGGGTCTACTCAAAAGGACACCGGCCTTCACAATCTTTCAGCCACACACTAGAAATATACTCCATCAAAGTTCCTCACAAAAATCACAGAGGTTCTTAGGAAAAACCGTCTGGGACTACACTGGGTCAGGAATAGGGCTTGGACACAGCCCATCACCAATTTTGTATAGTAACAAGTTACACAAATGAAAGTTAAATAAAGTTCCTTATTATGTGACTAAGAACTCCACATCTTCGAGGCAACTGCTTTCTCCAACTGTTATTTCTCACTTTCTAACTTTAAGATTCAAGATTCTACTGCTGCCATTACTTCTGTTACATCACCTTCACAGTCAGCTTGCAATGGGCTTGGTGTACACCACGGGACTTAGAACCAACAACTGGAAAAGAGCTGCTTATGATATTGGGTGTTACAACCTTTACTTCAAGCTCAAATGATGTTAAGAAAATCACCAGAAAACCATGGAACTTAATTTCAACATTGGACGCTTTCAAACAGGTAACTTTATTTGCCTGAAAAGCAATAAAACCTTAAAGGTAATTTGGTTCCCTCCATTATAGAAATACAAAAGCCACAACAAAAATGGAAAAGCTTCCTATGACTACCACCAATATTTAGCTATTATGCAGCTTAACATGACTTATGATGTGTGACTATGTCCACTTGTCACTGGTGACGTTTACTTGAATATTGTTACAAATTATTAACGTTGAAACTATTAACATTACTAGCCTAACATTGTTAGATGTAAGGTATGCAAATCACTGCACTGCTCTGACAAATGTAGAAATTGTGCCCCCTGTGAAAGTACAATTGAGGGATCGGAATTCACATACAATACCATCACAATTATACATACTGAATGTACGAATTGCAAAGGAAAGACTGTTGTATACTGTATACTTAGACCCTGCCAGAAAACCTATATTGGTAAAAGTAATCAGATAGTAAGACACTGCATGAGTCAACATTAATCAAGAATTATGTGGTACATGATTTCAGCTCCCCTGGTCCACCACTTTTTCTAATACAATCATTCAGTTTCACATTTAGGATGAACAGTGTTGTGACAAGTGCATATTAAACACACACAGAATGTGCCTTACTTAGACAATAGGTATTCATGATAATGAAGCTACAGACAGCTGAAACAGGATTAAATGAGATGGCAGAATCAGCAGTATATTTTGAAGAGCTGCAAGGCCTACGCTTTTATTAGACAAGTACATTTTATAATTGATATGTACAGTGAATGTATTCATTGCAACTTAAACAGAAAAGCACTTCATTTATTGAAAATGTTCTGCTTCCCTCACAAACAAAAGGTTGCCTAAGTGTTCTTTCAAATATCTTACATTCCCCCCAAGCTTTTACAATCTCTCTAATCATTACTGTGATTTTATATATATATATCTATCTATATATCTATATATCACCGAAGTGTACATTTGCCTCACCTCCCCAATAGACTTTTTATGGCTGCGCCTGTCACGGAAGCCGACTCAATCTTCATCACCCCACAGCATTCTTCAATTTCCTCGAGGCACAGCATTGGGGCTTTGTGGGAAGTGTAGTTCCACCACACGGGACTACACAATTTGATTGCATCTCATCGTGGGGGCGGAGCATCGCAACTGTTAACAACAGCGTGGCAGGCTGACCATTTGCAGCACAAGGAGCAGCTGGAGAGGGGCGCTGAGGAAGGCAGAAAGTGCCGAAATGCATTCGCCCGAGACCTGTGTGCAGTAAAGTGCTTCCTTAAATATCCCTTCTGGGTCACGTCTCTTTTCTTTTGGAGGAGGGGTTGTTCCAGACATTGTGCGCCAAGCCAGGGCGCAATTACGTGTACCCCCGCCGCCAAAGTGGTATGGACTTGCTGGCCAGCTCGATGGAGCACTCTTTGTATTGCGATAGCAAATAAGTCCATTACCCACCAGGACGCTTGGCAGACAACGCGGTAAGCGGATATTTATATCCCCTGTTTGGGTGACCGGGACTCCCGCGCCAACCCCCGCAAAGGACACCAGGCAGAGAGGTTGCGGCGGTCAAACAAGGGGGACCCGAGGGGGCACCGAAGTGTACAATTGCCTCACCTCCCCAATAGACTTTTTATTGCTGTGCCTGTCACGGAAGCCGACTCAATCTTCATCACCCCACAGCATTCTTCAATTTCCTCGAGGCACAGCATTGGGGCTTTGTGGGAAGTGTAGTTCCACCACACGGGACTACACAATTTGATTGCATCTCATCGTGGGGGCAGAGCATGGCAACTGTTAACAACAGCGTGGCAGACTGACCATTTGCAGCACAAGGAGCAGCTGGAGAGGGGCGCTGAGGAAGGCAGAAAGTGCCGAAATGCATTCGCCCGAGACCTGTGTGCAGTAAAGTGCTTCCTTAAATATCCCTTCTGGGTCACGTCTCTTTTCTTTTGGAGGAGGGGTTGTTCCAGACATTGTGCGCCAAGCCAGGGCGCAATTACGTGTACCCCCGCCACCAAAGTGGTATGGACTTGCTGGCCAGCTCGATGGAGCACTCTTTGTATTGCGATAGCAAATAAGTCCATTACCCACAAGGACGCTCGGCAGACAACGCGGTAAGCGGTTATTTATATCACCTGTTTGGGTGACCGGGACTCCCGCGCCAACCCCCGCAAAGGACACCAGGCAGAGAGGTTGCGGCGGTCAAACAAGGGGGACCCGAGGGGGTACCGAAGTGTACATTTGCCTCACCTCCCCAATAGACTTTTTATGGCTGCGCCTGTCACGGAAGCCGACTCAATCTTCATCACCCCACAGCATTCTTCAATTTCCTCGAGGCACAGCATTGGGGCTTTGTGGGAAGTGTAGTTCCACCACACGGGACTACACAATTTGATTGCATCTCATCGTGGGGGCGGAGCATGGCAACTGTTAACAACAGCGTGGCAGGCTGACCATTTGCAGCACAAGGAGCAGCTGGAGAGGGGCGCTGAGGAAGGCAGAAAGTGCCGAAATGCATTCGCCCGAGACCTGTGTGCAGTAAAGTGCTTCCTTGAATCTCCCTTCTGGGTCACGTCTCTTTTCTTTTGGAGTAGGGGTTGTTCCAGACATTGTGCACCAAGCCAGGGCGCAATTACGTGTACCCCCGCCGCCAAAGTGGTATGGACTTGCTGGCCAGCTCGATGGAGCACTCTTTGTATTGCGATAGCAAATAAGTCCATTACCCACCAGGACGCTTGGCAGACAACGCGGTAAGCGGATATTTATATCCCCTGTTTGGGTGACCGGGACTCCCGCGCCAACCCCCGCAAAGGACACCTGGCAGAGAGGTTGCGGCGGTCAAACAAGGGGGACCCGAGGGGGAACCGAAGTGTACATTTGCTTCACCTCCCCAATAGACTTTTTATGGCTGCGCCTGTCACGGAAGCCGACTCAATCTTCATCACCCCACAGCATTCTTCAATTTCCTCGAGGCACAGCATTGGGGCTTTGTGGGAAGTGTAGTTCCACCACACGGGACTACACAATTTGATTGCATCTCATCGTGGGGGCGGAGCATGGCAACTGTTAACAACAGCGTGGCAGGCTGACAATTTGCAGCACAAGGAGCAGCTGGAGAGGGGCGCTGAGGAAGGCAGAAAGTGCCGAAATGCATTCGCCCGAGACCTGTGTGCAGTAAAGTGCTTCCTTGAATCTCCCTTGTGGGTCACGTCTCTTTTCTTTTGGAGGAGGGGTTGTTCTATATATATATATATATATATATATATATATATACTATAACGTGGAATTTCATTGGTTTTATATCAGTAAAATTTCCAGCTAACTATAACTGGTGTCAAACCTATGGTTTTTTCAGTGAATTTCATAGGTTTTGTAAATGCTACTTCCTAACTATAACGTGTGTAAAACCTATTGTTTTTTCAGTGAATATATATATATATATATATATATACGCTGTTGTTAACAGTTGCCATGCTCCGCCCCCACGATGAGATGCAATCAAATTGTGTAGTCCCGTGTGGTGGAACTACACTTCTCACAAAGCCCCAATGCTGTGCCTCGAGGAAATTGAAGAATGCTGTGGGGTGATGAAGATTGATGGTTTTTTCAGTGAATATTACCTACTGGCGGTCGCCAGTAGGTATATATAGTTAGGATTTTTTCCCTATGGGATTTTTGAAAATTCTATGTCTAATAACTTTGGCGTTTGTGGACGGAATTGGCTGAAATTTTCTGGAAAATGGAACATTTTGTTTCTGAGCAGCCCCTGAAAATATGGGGGGGGTTCGTCCAGGGGGGGCCGAGAAAAAAGGGGGGTCCCAAAACGTGTTTTTAACATTGAGTTTTCCATAGGGCGGTTGGCCTCACTTTTAGCCCGAACGGCTGAATGGATTTGCATGAAACTTGGCAAAATTGTAGGGACTGGTAGCCCGATGTGCCTTTTCTAGGTCTCAATATATGTGCTCCAGTGGATTTTGAGAAATTAACGTTTAAAAAAAGATATATATCTGTAAGCGCGCTCCGGGCAGCGCTCCGGTCCGCGGACCTTAAGCGTACCGGAACTTCGCGTAGCTAAGCTGATTGGCTCTCCGGTGTCTGTCAACATTCTAAACAGTCCGGAGCGGCCGCCATCTTGTCTCTCGGTAGGATTGAGAGACAAGAGGAGGCCAAAACAAAGGCGAAAATGACCATAAGGGGGCATACTAGATCCTCCCTGACCCCCTAGGTTTAATGTGGAGGTTTTAAAAGGGCCCCGCGGGGCAAAAAAACAAAAAATTTTTTTTTTTTTTTTTTTCGTGGGGAGCGCCCGGTCCGCGAACCGGGAAGCGTTCTGGGCAGCGTACTGCAATGAAAAATGAATGATAGACTTTTCAAATGCTGTATGTTAATTGATTGTTGTTTTTGTTGATTATTTTTTATTTTTTTTATTTTTTAAGCATTTTTTTTTATTGTGATTGTGTTTCATAATTTATTAAACTTTCTAACATTTCATTGTCAGAAATTTCATAATTATCATGGAATATACATTGTAGTCTCTGAGGGTGTAAAATGTCCTCATTTGCAAGGAGGTTATCTACTGCTTGTACACATTGCAGTAGTTCATTGTCCCAAGTTTCATCGAAAAATTCAATGTCAATTTGATCAATTGTATCAATCAATTCTTGGCTGCTCTCTTGCAGGTCCATTTCAAAAGAAACTTGGTTTTCGCCTTCCATTTTGCCTGAAATTTGGATTAAAAAAATATATATTAGTAGAGATAGGGCAATGTTGGGAATATTTTTAGATAGGCATTTTTTATCAGTGAATTTATCTTTGGGCAGTGTATAGTATCAGAGTGGAAGTAGGAATATAAAAAAGTGTATGTGATTTAACGTAAGTAAATTCATAATTATACAAGAGAAGCCTAACTCCATCCATAACTATAACAGAGAAGTCTCTCTAAATCTATAACTACTACAGAGGGATAGTATATATCTATCAGAAAAAGTTTACCATATTAACTTATAGTGCACAATATACTTCAGTTTTAAAAATAAAAACTTACCTTTAGAAAGAAGTTGAAGGAATTAGTGAAAATACTATTGAAATGTACAGCAAGAAGTAGTAGTCAAAATGGCTGTGTTTTCTTCTCTTCCTTTATATATATTCAGGTATATAACCAATGAAATGTCAGGTAAAAAAAGTAGAAAATGAAAGTAAAATTTTCATTGGTTGTCAATTCCAACACTTCAGATGTGTTTTGTGAAGTAATTTACCTCAGGGTATTTAGAGAGGTCTACAGGCTAAATGACTAAATGGAATTCCAATCAAATTTGTGAAAATGGTAGGGATTGGTATGTAGTATGAGCTAATCTATATTTGGTGAAATTGTCTCCAGTGGCTTTTCTGTGAACTACTTTCCCACCTTTTTTGATGGTGCGCTTCCCAGGGAGCGACCCGGTACGCGTACCGTTGAGCGCCCCGGTTCGCGAACCTTAAGCGTTCCGGGAGTCCACCATTTTGTGTTTCGGTCGAATTAAGATACAAGATGGAGGGCAAATAATGTTCAGAATGGGTAGAAGGGGGCACGGTAGAGTTATCTTGACCCCCTAGGTTTTCTGAGGGTGGCTGAGGAGGCTTATATGTGCGAAAAAAAAAACATTTTTAAAAAAAATTTCACGAGGTTAGCTCCCGGTTCGCGTACCGGGTAGCGCCCCAGGGAGCGTACTTTGTTGGAAATTAGTGAAAAATGTTAGAGTAAAATAATAATTGTGAGTGATCAGATGTAGGGTAGCTCTGAGAAGAGCTTTTGGGTTTATGGTACATTTAGGTACTTATAAGTAGGTACCAATGCACATTCTTAAATTCAGAGTGAAAACTCTGTTGCCCTCATCTGAGAAGTGAACTCCATCTCCTCTGTAGATATCTTGCATGTAGTAACGCAAGTTATTGTTGTACAGGGAGCCCATTCCATGGTCTCTCATGTAAGCTGAAACAGATTTGTTTACATGCTTCCTCGACTTCTCAATTTGTGGACAAAATTGGTTTGACCACCTCCATTTCTGTCTTTGGCATATATTTGAATATACCAAGGCAGTCTGAGGAAAAAGTGCCATTAATTGCTCAAAGGTGTCCTTTAAAAGCATTTCCAGACCTACACCAGTCAAAGTGCCCAAGTCATTACCTCCACAGTGCACAATTAACAGGTCAGGTTTGGGCAAATGCATAAAGGTTTTTACCAATGGTATCAATTGGTGACATTTTAATCCTCTGTGGCCAAACCACTTAATTTCCACATCTTGTAAATTGAGGTTAGGTAATTTCCTGTTTTCAACGTACCTTTGAGCCCAGTGAATATAACTATGTCCAACAATCCAGACAGAAAACATGGTGAGAGAAGGTTCTCCTGCAGTCAGATGAAGTGTGGCAATGAAATGGCAGTTGAAAAAATGAGAGTTTAAAATGAAAAAAACTGTGGAGTTTCTGTGTTCATGAAGCAGTAACAGTGATTGGTGGATTTTGATTGCTGAAAACAGAAAGTTAGGGTGCACGGATGTGTTCTTTGAAAGATGTATTTTGAATGGTCAATAAAAAATCATTAAATGAAAGAATGCACTGGATATGCAGGTGCACTGAGAGTTCAGAGTTCAATTGCAACAAAGTTGTGTGAACTTGCAAACACCAGAAGTCTTCCAAGAGGTGGTTGCCATGCAGAAAAGGCATGAAATGGCAGAGGGGGAAAGGGTTTTCATTTGAAAAAAAGTGAGGGAAGAGTTTTGATTGGGTGACATGAGAGATATGTGTGAAGAATTACAGCATTTCTGTGCTTTTGATAGCTGCAGACTCTGGAGTGCATACCTTTTGCTCTGCTGAAGACAAATTGGTGTGTTTCTGAGACTGTTTTCAAACTCAAAGTATTTGCTAAGGTGAGAAAATATTTCTTTAATTTAGATAGAGAATAGTGTGCTTTTAGGAGAAAATTATGAATTATGTGGCGCAAATTGCTTGTAAATATGCTCCCACATGTGCATGGAAAATTTAGATTTTGAATGTTTGTGTTACATAGCCATGTTAAAAGTGATACAAACATGCTGCAAAGGCAATCAAAAAACGCTTTTATGTGTTTTAAGGACATTTTAAGTAATTTTCCCATGTGTAGTGTTTTGAAATTATGATTTGAAAATCGTTTTTGGGGAAAAGGAATTGTTTTTAAATTTATGACAAGGACATAATGGTGTATGCTTCTTTATACGGCAATTGACTGTCCCTGATGTTATTTTTCCCATTTTAATGTAAGACCTTTCTCTGTGGCGCAAGTTGCTTGTAAATATGCTCCGACCTGTGCATGGGAAATTTAGATTTTAAATGTTTGTGTTACATAGCCATGTTAAAAGTGACCCAACCATGCTGGAAAGGCAATAAAAAAACACTTTCATGTGTCTTAAGGACATTTTAAGTAATTTCCCTGTGGGTAGTGTTTTCAAATTATGAATTGAAAATCGTTTTTGAGGTAAAGGAATGTTGTTAAAATTTATGTGCGCCATATGTCCACAAATTTCGTTTTCAGGGGTGCAGCAGGGTGTTCTTGAGACACCCCTGCACCTTTGGAAAAATTCCTAATTTGCGATGAGCTAATTGCTAATCGCAAATTGCACCTTCATTCTTATGGGCCTCCTGCTCCATGGAAATGAATGGGTAATTTGCAATTAGCAATTTGCTCATCGCAAATTAGGAATGGTAAAGAATCGCTATTTATTCCTTAAAATTCGCTATTTAGGAAATGCAAAATAGTTTGATGATACATATGGCGGTTCATCTGTAACAAGATAAGAAGCTTAGGGATACATTTATGATGACTGGCGCAATGAAGTGGACATCACTTACTTCATTGGTAGAGCTTTACATGTATTATCTCCTCTGTATTCTTCATCAAGCGTAACTTTAATCTGCAACCCTGAGTAGGCCTCACCTTAAACAAACCTCTGGATAGGCCACACCTTATCGTCATCCTGAATTAATCATTTAAAATGCTAGGGACAGATTTATGATAGGTGTATGCCTCTTTTGCGCCACTTACAAAACACTGTCCACGGGGAAATGACTTAAAATGTCCTTAAGACACATGAATGTGTTTTTTTAAAGCGTTTGCAATTTTTTGGGGTGACTTTTAACATGGCTATGTGACTAAAACAGTCAAAATCTAAATTCACCATGCACAGGTGGGAGCATATTTACAAGGAATGTGCTCCATGGGGAAAGGTCTTATAATGTAATATGGGAAAAATGACATCAGAGACACTGAAATGCCTTATAGAGAAGCATACACCATTATGTCCTTGTCATAAATTTGCAAACCATTACTTTTCCCCAAAAACGATTTTCAAATCATAATTTGAAAACACTGCACATGTGGAAATTACTTAAAATGTCCTTAATTCAAAATTTGCTATTCCTTATTTTGCGATTGCACTGAAGGATTTGCAAATTTTGCGATTCCTTAAATGCAATGTATCAAACAAAAAATATGTAAAAAATGATATTAAGGATTTGGAAACTACCACCAACTTCTAGTTTGTGGTAATTTGCGAATTCTTTTCAAAAAGCATTTTTTTCCAAAAAACAAAAGGTGCCATATGACGCCTATACATGTCCTTAGGACATGTATGTTTGCCATATGCCCCCAAATTTCTTTTTCAGGGGTGTAGCAGGGTGTTCTTGAGATACCCCTGCACGCTTGAAAAAATTCCTATTTTGTGATGAGCTAATTGCTAATCGCAAATTGCAACCTTCATTCCTATGAGCCTCCTAGCCCATGGAAGTGAATGGGTAATTTGCAATTAGCAATTTGCTCATTGCAAATTAGGAATGGTAAAGAATTGCTATTTATTCCTTAAAATTTGCTATTTAGGAAATGCAAAATAGTTTGATGGTACATATGGTGGTTCATCTGTAACAAGATAAGAAGCTTAGGGATACATTTATGATGACTGGCGCAATAAAGTGGACATTACTTACTTCATTGGTAGGCCTTTACATGTATTATCTCCTCTGTATTCTTCATCAAGCGTAACTTTAATCTGCAATCCTGAGTAGGCCTCACCTTAAACAAACCTTTGGATAGGCCACACCTTATTGTCATCCTGGATTAATCATTTAAAATGCTAGGGACAGATTTATGATAGGTGTATGCCTCTTTTGTGCCACTGTGCGTCACTTTTATGATGCAGCGGCGGTGCTAATTTGCAATTAGCAATTTGCTCATTGCAAATTAGGAATGGTAAAGAATTGCTATTTATTCCTTAAAATTTGCTATTTAGGAAATGCAAAATAGTTTGATGGTACATATGGTGGTTCATCTGTAACAAGATAAGAAGCTTAGGGATACATTTATGATGACTGGCGCAATAAAGTGGACATTACTTACTTCATTGGTAGGCCTTTACATGTATTATCTCCTCTGTATTCTTCATCAAGCGTAACTTTAATCTGCAATCCTGAGTAGGCCTCACCTTAAACAAACCTCTGGATAGGCCACACTTTATCGTCATCCTGGATTAATCATTTAAAATGCTAGGGACAGATTTATGATAGGTGTATGCCTCTTTTGTGCCACTGTGCGTCACTTTTATGATGCAGCGGCGGTGCAAAAGATTTGCTATGAGGCGACAACATTACAAATTGATGCATTTAGGCAGATATGTCATGGTATAAAAAAAAACGTACCACATGAAACCGATGCAGCAGTGATGCAAAAGATGCACCATGTCGCAAGACAGGCCTCACTTGGGGCCATATGTATCAAGCTAATTAGCATTCGCAAAGATCAAAATTCTACGAATTTCGGCCTTTGCGAATGTTAATTAGACAAATGGTATGTATCAAACAAGTTTGATGCAAAATAAGGAGTAGCAAAATTTGCTATTCCTTATTTTGCAATTGCACTGAAGGATTTGCAAATTTTGTGACTACTTAAATGAAATGTATCAAACAAAAAATATGTAAAAAATGACATTAAGGATTTGGAAACTATTGTGGTAAATTGGTGGTAATTTGTGAATTCTTTTCAAAAAGCTTTTTTTCCAAAAAACAAAAGGTGCCATTTGACGCCAACACATGCCCTTAGGGCATGTATGTGTGCCATATGCCCCCAAATTTATTTTTCAGGGGTGCAGCAGGGTGTTCTTGAGACACCCCTGCACCCTTGGAAAAATTCCTAATTTGTGATGAGCAAATTGCTAATCGCAAATTAAACCTTCATTCCTATGAGCCTCCTAGCCCATGGAAATGAATGGGTAACTTGCAATTAGCAATTTGCTCATTGCAAATTAGGAATGGTAAAGAATTGCTATTTATTCCTTAAAATTCGCTATTTAGGAAATGCAAAATAGTTTCATGCTACATATGGCGGTTCATCTGTAACAAGATAAGAAGCTTAGGGATAGATTTATGATGACTGGTGCCTCACCAGGGATGTGTCAGTCATCCTGCGCCGCTGTTCCGCCACCCATGGTGTGCTGCATTTAGAATACGGGGCATCATGGGGCAAAAATGGCACAGATGCGTGACGTATCTGTGCTGTAAAGGTAGTGATTGCTGGAGTTGTATCGCAAGTGCGATGCAGCTCAAGCAAGGCTCAGGGGTGCCCCATCTCCACAATGTTGTGTCAAGACCTATGCCTGCTTAAAGCAGGCGCAGGGTTTTGACGAAGCTTTCTCCTATCTGATTGTAAATACGGCACACCATGGGTGGCAGAGTAGTGGTGCACGTTAACTGGTGCATGCCTGGGGATGTGCCATTTAACATAAATCTGCCCCTTTACATTTAAGTATGTGCAGGACACACAGAGTCGGTGAGGCTTATCCAAGGTTAAGAAGAGATGAGTCCTGTTCACTGAAAATTTAGACATAGTCTTCACCTGCTCAGCATTGCTGGACATGGCTAAATAATAGCTGCAAAATATTACTCTTGTTAAACAATTTTACTATTATAATCTCTGAGATTTGTCTCTTACTCTGCAACATCTCATTGTTGTTATCTTTCTTTAAAGATAAAGACAACCTCAACATGAGCGACAATCTGCAATCAGTTGATTTTGACCTCATCATTGAACTTGTAATTGAAACATCAGTGGATGTTGATCCCTTGGATGATTTAAATCCTGAGGATGAAGAAGAGCGTGATGAGGATGCAGATTTGTCCGAATTATATGACATAGGATGGGAAGCTGACCTGCTTGAGCCTATGGAAATATAAACATTTATTTTTAAAATTTATAATTAATAAAAAGTAAAAAGGTAAACCGTTTAATTTAAAAATAAAGACACCTTCAAAAGCAGGTTATGTGTAGTGTCTTCAATAAAATATTAAAATATGCTCATAAAATTAGATCAGATTCACATATAAAATAGCACAGGTAACATAAATATAAATGTCATTTCTTTTCTGCTATTTCTGTATTGTAAATTTGCAAGGACTAAAAAATCTTCTATTTAAAATGTCAAGTAGTGTGTTAAGTTTTTGATCACTGTTATTGTTTTACTGTTTGGTAATAATGGTTAATAACATTTTTTATTATATTTTACCACAGATTCAACTGCAGATCATTTCAAGATTTCACCATGCCAACAATAGAAAGACAGAGAAAGGCTGCAAAACGTCAAAGACAGCAGGTGAAAGAAAATAAGCAGCAGTCCTCTAACAAAAAGATTTGTCAAGTCACGAAGAAAACACCGGGTAAGAGCACAAAATATTTCATAAGAAATATGTGTAGTAAAAAAAATATTACTACAGAAAATGTTTCAGTCCATAAAACGAGAAGGAATTCAAATGGAAAGGAAAGGCCAATCAAAAATGTTACTGCTAGAGCAAGAGATAACTCTGTGCATGATAGTAGAAGGAAACAACAGTTTAGGGAGATTCGTAAACGAATGTTCCGCAACAGGATAATTGGCAATTTGTTAAAAAATATTAAGAAAGGTCAACAGAAACTGTTTTTTTATAAGAGAAAAAAAAAAGTTGAGAAAGTTATTGATCAGGCATTTGAAATTAAACGTAAGTTATTTATTTTGATAATCAATAGAATTAGGAAGCTAAACAAGGTAATTTATGATTTCAAAAGAAATAGTAGATGGAAGAGAATAGTTAATCGTAGTAATTTTTGTGAAGTTTTTTCTGGAGAATGGATGCATAGTTCAAGCTGTGAGGCATTTTTTAATGAGGAGAGTTATTTCCAGGATAATGATTTGGTGCATGCAGTTGACACCAGTGGTCGTGCTTATGAAGTGAAAGATGGTTGTCCAGTTGAAAAAGAAAAACTTGTGACAACAGAGGCAGAAGAGGTGTTAGGTAATGAGGTTTTAGGAAGACGTGCTAAGGGTCCTGTGTACACCTGGAAGTGTAGTAGTATTTGCAGTGTGCGACAGGATTCCATCAATTTGCTTTGTGATTTTGTACGGTCATTTAATAAGAAAAGTTTGAAGCAGAAAATAAGGTTGTTGCAAGAATTAGATCCTTGCAGAGTAAGAGAAGTGACAGGTTTGCATGGTCATTCACTGGCTTGTCTTTCCAGGAGAGTATGCCAGAGTGTTTTTCATCATTTCAGGATGCTAGCAGTGCATCATAATAAAGTGAGGAAATTAGTTAGAATGTTGTATTATGCTAAGAGTCCAGCAATTATGCTTAAACAATTATGCGCTGCTCTTTTGCATGGTTCTGAAATAGATGTGAAGAATATATGTGAAGAAATTGAGTTTTGTTACTTTGGGAGTAAAGAGGAGAATGTTGAAATTGAGCAAGAAGAAGAGGGTCATGTGGAAGATAGTGTACAGGTTTCCAGTACAGATAATTTCCAGAGGGAAATTGCGACGTTTGAGGTGAAATCAAGTGAGAGGCCTAATTTCACTTGTGTGTGTTGTCGACGCACTTATTATAAGAATCAGACTAAGTTAGTGGATTTATATGCAAAAAGTGAAAGGGAAGATAATAGTGAATGGAAGGATTTCGCAACATACTTGATGGTAGAAAATTGTTTTGATTTGGGATTGGATCAACGTGTGTGTACTTATTGTTGTTGCAAATTAAATCAAAACCAGATGCCTGCTAGAGCAGTTCATAATAATCTGGAATTGGTTGAGATTCCTTCTGAATTGAAGGATTTAAATACTTATGAATCTATTTTGATTCAAAGTATCCATCCCTTTCAGGCTATTGTAAGAATGGAGCCAAAGACAGGGAAATTGCCTCCATCAGATTTACAGAGAGGATTAAAGGGAAGAGTTGTTTATTTGCCTCTAGATTTGAAGAAAAACATTAACACAATTGGAGTAGAAAAAGTGGAAGAGGAACCTCTGGTTATCTTAGTTAATGGGGTTCCGACAAAGAATAAGAAAATATGGCAAGATTTAGTAGATGTTAGGAAAGTTAAAAAGGCAACATTGTATTTGAAAAAAAATAATAAATACTATAAGAATGTATATGTTGCAGAAGAGGAAGTAAGTGAGGAAGAGGATAGCGATTTGTGTGCTGGTCAAATTGAGAAAGTAGAACCCTCTACTAGTGAAGAAATATATGAACATTATAGTGTTCATCCTTTGCATTCCAAGGAAGTCATGGGGAATGCTATTGAGTTGTTTCAAATGAAACAAGCCAAAGGGAGTCCCATTAGTGTTTGGGAGGAAAGTTTGGAAGCTCGGTGTTTCCCACAGCTTTTTCCAACAGGTCAGGGAGGAAGATATGATGAGCGACCTCATCAAATTCCTGCTTCTGAATACCGGACTTTGCGATTGTATGCAGGAGATGCTAGGTTTCGACAATGCATTCCCTATTTGTTTCATCTCCTGTTTGAAAGCGATCTGTCTGGACTGTCATATGCAGTGAACCACATCTTGAAAAGTGGTATACACATGCAAAACATCTCGACAAGTGACTTTATGGATAAAGTCAATGTCCAAGACAGTATTTTGGATTCTCACCTGATTAATCTCATGGCGTGTCAGCGTGGTACTAATGAGTACTGGTACCGTTGTCATGGTGATTTAAAATGTATGCTGAGGAACTTAGGTACTCCCACATGGTTCCTCACTCTGAGCTGTGCCGAGTATGGCTGGGAAGACTTACTTGAATTTCTACGAGAGGCAAATGCTAACGTAGATAACATCGAATTCAAGACACCCGGAGAACTGTGCTCTTTGGATCCAGTCAATGTATGTAGGTACTTCAATCATAGATTTGAAGCTATGATGTCTTTCATCATGAATAAGAAGAATCCACCTCTTGGAGAGGTGTTGGATTTCTTCTGGAGAAAGGAGTACCAAGCAAGAGGTGCTCCTCATATACATATGTTGCTGTGGATCAAGGATGCACCTAAATTTGGAACGGATCCAGAAGACTCAGTGATGAGTTTCATCTAACAGTATTCTACGTGTGCTGTTCCAAACGCAAAGGAGAAGAAAAGCCTAAGAGAAAAAGTTCTGCGTTTCCAAAGCCATCGATGTGGAAAGTACTGCCGTCGTAAATTCCGAAACAAGGACAAGTTCTACACCAAATGTCGTTTCGGTTTTCCACGACCGGTGATTTCTAAAGGAAGAGTAAACAGTTTGATGTCTTCGCTGCGACATAATGTCATGAAGAAATCACCTAAAAACACATACAATTTGAAGAGGAACGAAGAGTCCAAGTACATCAACGACTACAACCCGGTGATTTTGTCCATGTGGAATGCTAACATGGATATACAGTTTGTGGCTGATAACTGTATGGCTGTGGCTCGGTATGTGACGTCTTACATCACCAAAAAAGAGAAGACAGAATTGAAGGATATGTGGGAGGAGATTTCCCATGAAAAGAGCCTCAGCAAGAAGTTGTACAGTTTCAGTCTGAAGATGTTGTCGCATCGAGAAATCGGAGCTTACGAATGCTCTGACCGGTTGTCTTCAGCAAGTCTCTATGCCAAGTCCAGGAGTATCGTTTGGGCGAGTCTTGGTCTTGCTGCAACGCGTAATCGAGTTCTGAAACCTGTGCGGGAAATTGAGTATTTGGCGGAAAAGGAGCCAAACAGTACCGACATTTTGAAGACCAACATGTTGGATACATATTATCCAAATAGAAGCAGTCACCTCGACAATGTTTGTCTGTATGAGGTTCTTCAAAATTACATATTCAAGAGGAACATCAAAGAAGATACTGAGAAAGGAGTGTATGCTGTAATAGGAAGTGAGGGATGTCTGGTCAAGCAAAGAAAATGCCACTTGGTAAACCATCGAAAATTGAGTGGCGAATCTCCTGAAAAAAAGGAGTTTTTCTATTTAGCACTTTTGCAACTTTTCAAGCCTTGGCGTGCAGAAGAGGAACTGCTTGGAGATTTCCTCTGTTACGAAGACTCTTTCAATGCCGCCAAGGAGACCATAGAATGTCCTGCTTTTCCCAAATATGTAGAAATGTTGAATGCGGAAATTGAGCAGGAAGCAACGATTGCAGCCGAGATTGCCAGAGACAGTTCTCAGGACAGTCAGAGTTCTGCTTTATTGAGTCAGGATCCACTAGGAGGACCTGTTATCGAAAATGAAGCTGCCACTGCCATGAATGAAGTGGAAAGAGCCATGGCACATGCTCAGGAGGATGCGGTTAACTTAGAAGAGTTGGAAAGACAACTCAACGTTGAGCAGAGGAAAATATATGACGAAGTTACCATGCAAATTGATCATGGATTAAGTCATGACAAGAAAGAGTGCTCATGTACGTCGTTGAAGCCTGTCCGACTGTACGTGAGTGGAGAAGCGGGAACTGGAAAAAGTTTCCTCATTAAAGCAATTTCATGCTATTTGCAGGAAAGGACAGAGTCATCGCTGTCTTGTGTTGTCACCGCTCCAACTGGACTGGCAATAGTAACAAACCAACACGAGCACCAATATTGCCAAACTATTTGAACACTGGATCAAAGGAATGATCGCTCGACTTACTGAAACCAAACAGTAACTCTCAGGGATTATTTTTTACCCGGAATAAATCCAGTACATTTTTATTTTGCATCAAAAGAACCATATAAATGAGCAATTTTTTCTTTTTGCACAAACACAATTATTTAGAGTGAACTTGACATGAAGAATAAACAATTATTTACAACATTCACACACTTACATTCACACATTCATACAGGATAACACATTAATATTTATACACACATAAACTTTCTGAGATTTATACAAAAATATTTACAATTTCCTATAATTTTGATGGTATAGCATTGGAAATAATATTTGGCGTTTTTAATGTTTAATGATCCAATAGAATGTTCCTAATGCTGAGTAGGGGGGTCTACGCGTTTCGATGTCCCCTGAATGGGGGGAATCTCATCAGGACCAAGAGCCTGTAAATGAAGGAACACAGAAACCAATCAGCCTGGGGGAACCCATGCCTGTAGCACAACAGTGATAGGGGGAGGGGAAGCTTTCCTACCTCTTGGTTGCTCGGTTTTCGTGCGTATTTAGAAGAAACTGTAACCAAAAACAAAGCCCATTTAGCTTCTATACAAAGGAACTTATGCTAAATGAAACGACAGACTCATGCGTGAATACTCACATCATTTGCCCCATGTTGAAAATGGCCAGGGTTGATGGAAGGAGAAATCAGTGAAGATGGAGCGTTTAGAGTCAGAGCATAGCGGAATAAAGCGGGCTCTGTGACTATTGGGCGAGGGGCAGGGGAGAGCACTTACATGGTTCGGGCGCGTGTGGTGTCCGGACAGGATTTTCCGGTATTGGCGGTTGATATCAAGCCTGGTAATCGCTGCAATGAAGCGGAGAGATAAGTTAGATTCTCCTTCGCTCGTGACCCGTCTCCAAGTGGAGTTTGCTTGTGGCGCTAGCGTTTACCTTAATTCTTCGAATGCACTGAGTAAATCAGGGGTCCACACTGCTCAATCTCTGTCAAGGAATGACAGCGCTCGCATCAATTCGTCAGTGTAGCTCCTCTCGCGTGATGTGATTAAACACACTTCCTGGTCAAAGGAATTCTGGGGATTGTGGTTTGAAACCACAGTCGTTATGGTAACGACGTGTGAGACAAATTTAAGTGGGAATGGGATGCAGTTCCAAAGGACTTTGTGCAGCCGACCTGCAGGGCTATCGCGGGGGGGCCATGAAAGCGCGTGGAATTTAGTGTTGCTGGAGTATTTACAACCGATAAATCTCCGAGAGTTCGTTTAGTCCATCTATTGCCGTATTAAACTTCACGATTAAAAGAGCTTCATGGCGCGATAGTTTGGCTTCAATATCGCCGCCTCTAGAGTCTTTTTCGATCTTGGCAATTACTGTCCATTTTAGATCTTCTAACGTATGTCCGTGGTTTTTCCAGTGATTTACCAGTGGGGCGGTTGTTACATTCCTTTTGATGCGTGATTTGTGCTGTGTAATTCGGCATCTTACCTCCTGGCTCGTTTTCCCGACATACAATTTGTCGCAGGGACATGTTATGCCATAAATAACATATCTCGATTTACAATTTGTAAATTTATCGTGTTTCCAAAATTGATGTTTATGTTGGAACAAATTGCCTTCCTCCGTACTTGCGCAGCAGATGCATGATCCACATTTATGGTGTCCTTGAATTGGTGGCAGTCCTAACATTGTGCCAAGTGTTGGTATTTTCTTTGTTATCGCTGCTCGAACCAAATGGTTAGCCACACTTTGGTCTTTTTTGAAGGCAAAAAGTGGTTTCTCTTTCAATGAATCATCAATATTTTCTACTAGGTGCCAGTTCTGTAGAATGCTTTTCTTTAACGAGTTGGAGTTTGGGCAAAACGTGGAAACACAGACAATCCTATTCAGAGTGGGTTTTTCTTTCTTAACTAGAAGAGTGTCTCGCGGGATCCACCAGACTCTCTTCATTGTCCTTTTAAGGAGTTTTTTAGGGTACCCTCTACGAGCCAGGTTGTCCGTCAGATTGTTAGCATGAAACATGTATTCGTCTTTAAAATGGCAGTTCCTTTTAATCCGAAGGTACTGCCCGAACGGGAGGTTCTCTTTTAGGTTCCGTGGGTGGTTGCTGTTGAAGTGCAGCGCCTTGTTTCTGTCTGTCTGTTTCTTGAACAGAGTGGTAACCAAACCTTCATCGGTAGGGTAAACCTCGACATCGAGGAATGACATCTTAACTTTAGAGAAGTTCATACTGAACTTTATTTCTTCTGTTCTTGAGTTCAGCCACTCATGAAATTTCTTTAGGTCTTCTTCATTTCCCTTCCAAGTGAGGAAGATGTCGTCTATATAACGACTCCAGCTAGTGATTTTGTCAGCAAATGGGTTCGAATGGTAAACGAATCTTTCCTCATACAATGACATATAAAGTACGGCCAATTCGGGAGCAAAGGGACAACCCATTGCTACTCCGCTTATCTGGTAGAAAAAATCACCATTAAAGTTAAAGTAATTCTTTCTTAGGGCCAGCGCTGCTAACTGTATTATAAAGTCAGTTGGTACTCTAGTGGGTCTGGGTCTTTGGTCTAAGTAATGCTGGATGGCATCCAGACCATCACTTTGAGGAATTTGAGTGTAAAGTGAACAAACGTCCATAGTCACTAAGAAATCTTGATTTTGGTCAAAGGAAATGCTAGGAAGTTTGTTTATGAAATCCGTAGTATCACGGAGGAAGGATTTGACTTCGGACATGAATGGTTTCAAAAAATAGTCGACATATTTAGACACTGGTTCAAATAATGACTCACAACCGGATATGATGGGCCTTCCTGGTGGGGCGTTTATGTCCTTGTGGATTTTTGGTAAGACATAAAACAGGGGTATTCGTGGACATAAAGCTGGCTCATCACTTCTGTTATATATTTGTCAGTATCCCATACAACAATTGACCCTCCTTTGTCCGCCTGACAAAGGAGGGTCAATTGTTGTATGGGATACTGACAAATATAATAATCCAAGGTGCTATAGAAAAATACAAAAGGACCCCACTACAGAATTACAACAGCAACTCCATCTGATTCTAGAAAAAGGTTCAAGCGATGGAATTATTGGCAAGAAGGAGTATGAATACTTAAAATGCGATTGTCCACGAATACCCCTGTTTTATGTCTTACCAAAAATCCACAAGGACATAAACGCCCCACCAGGAAGGCCCATCATATCCGGTTGTGAGTCATTATTTGAACCAGTGTCTAAATATGTCGACTATTTTTTGAAACCATTCATGTCCGAAGTCAAATCCTTCCTCCGTGATACTACGGATTTCATAAACAAACTTCCTAGCATTTCCTTTGACCAAAATCAAGATTTCTTAGTGACTATGGACGTTTGTTCACTTTACACTCAAATTCCTCAAAGTGATGGTCTGGATGCCATCCAGCATTACTTAGACCAAAGACCCAGACCCACTAGAGTACCAACTGACTTTATAATACAGTTAGCAGCGCTGGCCCTAAGAAAGAATTACTTTAACTTTAATGGTGATTTTTTCTACCAGATAAGCGGAGTAGCAATGGGTTGTCCCTTTGCTCCCAAATTGGCCGTACTTTATATGTCATTGTATGAGGAAAGATTCGTTTACCATTCGAACCCATTTGCTGACAAAATCACTAGCTGGAGTCGTTATATAGACGACATCTTCCTCACTTGGAAGGGAAATGAAGAAGACCTAAAGAAATTTCATGAGTGGCTGAACTCAAGAACAGAAGAAATAAAGTTCAGTATGAACTTCTCTAAAGTTAAGATGTCATTCCTCGATGTCGAGGTTTACCCTACCGATGAAGGTTTGGTTACCACTCTGTTCAAGAAACAGACAGACAGAAACAAGGCGCTGCACTTCAACAGCAACCACCCACGGAACCTAAAAGAGAACCTCCCGTTCGGGCAGTACCTTCGGATTAAAAGGAACTGCCATTTTAAAGACGAATACATGTTTCATGCTAACAATCTGACGGACAACCTGGCTCGTAGAGGGTACCCTAAAAAACTCCTTAAAAGGACAATGAAGAGAGTCTGGTGGATCCCGCGAGACACTCTTCTAGTTAAGAAAGAAAAACCCACTCTGAATAGGATTGTCTGTGTTTCCACGTTTTGCCCAAACTCCAACTCGTTAAAGAAAAGCATTCTACAGAACTGGCACCTAGTAGAAAATATTGATGATTCATTGAAAGAGAAACCACTTTTTGCCTTCAAAAAAGACCAAAGTGTGGCTAACCATTTGGTTCGAGCAGCGATAACAAAGAAAATACCAACACTTGGCACAATGTTAGGACTGCCACCAATTCAAGGACACCATAAATGTGGATCATGCATCTGCTGCGCAAGTACGGAGGAAGGCAATTTGTTCCAACATAAACATCAATTTTGGAAACACGATAAATTTACAAATTGTAAATCGAGATATGTTATTTATGGCATAACATGTCCCTGCGACAAATTGTATGTCGGGAAAACGAGCCAGGAGGTAAGATGCCGAATTACACAGCACAAATCACGCATCAAAAGGAATGTAACAACCGCCCCACTGGTAAATCACTGGAAAAACCACGGACATACGTTAGAAGATCTAAAATGGACAGTAATTGCCAAGATCGAAAAAGACTCTAGAGGCGGCGATATTGAAGCCAAACTATCGCGCCATGAAGCTCTTTTAATCGTGAAGTTTAATACGGCAATAGATGGACTAAACGAACTCTCGGAGATTTATCGGTTGTAAATACTCCAGCAACACTAAATTCCACGCGCTTTCATGGCCCCCCCGCGATAGCCCTGCAGGTCGGCTGCACAAAGTCCTTTGGAACTGCATCCCATTCCCACTTAAATTTGTCTCACACGTCGTTACCATAACGACTGTGGTTTCAAACCACAATCCCCAGAATTCCTTTGACCAGGAAGTGTGTTTAATCACATCACGCGAGAGGAGCTACACTGACGAATTGATGCGAGCGCTGTCATTCCTTGACAGAGATTGAGCAGTGTGGACCCCTGATTTACTCAGTGCATTCGAAGAATTAAGGTAAACGCTAGCGCCACAAGCAAACTCCACTTGGAGACGGGTCACGAGCGAAGGAGAATCTAACTTATCTCTCCGCTTCATTGCAGCGATTACCAGGCTTGATATCAACCGCCAATACCGGAAAATCCTGTCCGGACACCACACGCGCCCGAACCATGTAAGTGCTCTCCCCTGCCCCTCGCCCAATAGTCACAGAGCCCGCTTTATTCCGCTATGCTCTGACTCTAAACGCTCCATCTTCACAGATTTCTCCTTCCATCAACCCTGGCCATTTTCAACATGGGGCAAATGATGTGAGTATTCACGCATGAGTCTGTCGTTTCATTTAGCATAAGTTCCTTTGTATAGAAGCTAAATGGGCTTTGTTTTTGGTTACAGTTTCTTCTAAATACGCACGAAAACCGAGCAACCAAGAGGTAGGAAAGCTTCCCCTCCCCCTATCACTGTTGTGCTACAGGCATGGGTTCCCCCAGGCTGATTGGTTTCTGTGTTCCTTCATTTACAGGCTCTTGGTCCTGATGAGATTCCCCCCATTCAGGGGACATCGAAACGCGTAGACCCCCCTACTCAGCATTAGGAACATTCTATTGGATCATTAAACATTAAAAACGCCAAATATTATTTCCAATGCTATACCATCAAAATTATAGGAAATTGTAAATATTTTTGTATAAATCTCAGAAAGTTTATGTGTGTATAAATATTAATGTGTTATCCTGTATGAATGTGTGAATGTAAGTGTGTGAATGTTGTAAATAATTGTTTATTCTTCATGTCAAGTTCACTCTAAATAATTGTGTTTGTGCAAAAAGAAAAAATTGCTCATTTATATGGTTCTTTTGATGCAAAATAAAAATGTACTGGATTTATTCCGGGTAAAAAATAATCCCTGAGAGTTACTGTTTGGTTTCAGTAAGTCGAGCGATCATTCCTTTGATCCAGTGTTCAAATAGTTTGGCAATATTGGTGCTCGTGTTGGTTTGTTACTATTGATTGTGAGGCTTGTCCTTATTGCCAGTGAGCCCAGACCCTGTCTCGCCAACTGGACTGGCAGCACATAACATTAAAGGGATTACTTTACATCGTTTACTGATGCTGCCAGTGGAGCATGACAACAAATTACAATATCACAAGCTATCTGGAGATGCTTGTTTTGAAGTTTCAAGAATCTTGAGGAAAATGAAACTTCTTATCATTGACGAAGTAAGCATGGTTTCCAATGTCATGCTTGCCTTTGTGCATTTGAGGATGCAAGAAGTTCTCAAAACAGAGTATGATGTGTTATTTGGTGGCAAACACATCATTGTTTTCGGAGATCTTCTGCAGCTGACACCAGTGAAAGGGCAACCTGTGTTCAAAATGCTCACGCATGAAGATACCAGGAAGTGCCTAGGCAGCATTGGCAACGTCAATATATGGTTAAACTTCAATTATGCTGAACTGCATGAAAATATGCGTCAGGCGAAGGATGAAGTTTACAAGACTATTCTACAAGATGTTAGAATTGGAAAAGTGACCGAGCATGGGAAAGAAGCTTTACATGCACGATTACTGTCAAATTTATATCCAGAACAAGATGTTGTGGCTGAGAATATTTTTCAGAAAATTACTGATAAGAAATCTGGAATATGTTTGATGCCAACTCTTGCAGAATGTGCCAAATTCAACAACAAAATGTTGCATTTAGAAAAGCAAGAGATTGTGAAACTGGAAGCTATTGACAGAGTAGAGCATATGGGATCAACAATTATTTTGTCTGAGAATCTGAAAACAAAATTGGATTCATTAGAGAAGAGTATATCTAAAACTGCAGGTTTTGAAAAGACTCTGAATGTGTGCTTGAACTGCCGTATAATTTTAAGAAGGAATTTACATGTTGAAAGAGGTCTGGTAAATGGATCAATGGGTAATGTTGTTGATTTTGTAAAATACAGAAATAGAGATGGAATTGAATTTTTAAAAATTAAATTTGATGGCATTGAGGAAGTACAGCTAATTGGTCGTTGCTCTGCTAGATTTTTGCTTGTAAAAGACTTATATGTTCGCCGTAAGCAGTTTCCTGTTTGCTTGGCATATGCGGTGACAATCCATAAATCGCAAGGTTTAAGTGTAGACAGTGCATTGGTGAATATTGGCAGTTCTGTGTTCAAGGAGGGTATGGCATATGTGGCATTGTCACGAGTTAGAACTTTATCGGGATTGTACTTGATTGAGTGTGATGTCACAAACATTTGTGCTGATCTAGATTGTGTTAAGGAATACAATAGGTTAAGAAGAGAGTATGCGCCACATTTGCCTCAGTATCCTTTGTTTGAGAAACGTGTGGTAGGCCGGAAGCGAAGAAATGTGACCAATACTGGGGAGGTTGTAGCAAAAAGACGAAAAGTCGATGAACCTAAAATTACAAGCAGAAACAAAAAGGATTCTGTTGAAGATGTTGTTGGTTTTCAATTTGAAAACAGTTCTGGTGTCAACTGCTATGCTAATGTAGTGGTTAATGTTTTGTTTTCTCTAGAAAATGTAAAAGAAGAGATTGTGGTCAATTCTGATCAAAGATTTTGCAGTTTGTTAAATTCTGTGTTAGAGAAATGTAGCACTGATAGAAGAAACATAGAAAGTGTGTCTGAAATTCGAAATCTGTTAGACAGATGTTCAGGCCAAACACAATTCTCTCAAAATATTCAGCAAGATTGTCAGGAGTTTTTAATGTATATGCTTGATGTATTACATGCTGAAGGTGTAGATGTAGATCAGCTGTTTGGGCTTTCTTATCAATGGCAGCATGACTGCGAGAACTGTATGGTATCAAGTACTACTAGTGTAGACTCAGAAAGATTTATATATTTAACTTTGCCAGACAGTAAATCAGTCTCCTTTAATAAGCTAGTAAAAGCAGCTGATCACAACATGATCAAAGTAACAGGTAAAAACAGTGCAGATCTGAATTTTCATTTCTTATGTTGTATGGGTTTTTTAAACACAATCATTTTGATTGTGTTTTTTTTCCCCGCTGTTATATGATGAATACCTTCAAGTCACTGTTTTTAGTGAATTTTGATACATTCTGAGAAAAGCAAAAATAAACCATTTAACATGTATAATTAATTCTGTACTATTTGCATTTATGATGTATATGTAGAACTGTGTAGGAGGCATGGAGAAGGTGAGGCTTCTGTAAGTGTCAAAGTTGTTGCATGCAGTGCTGCACTTCTGCGTATTCTTTCATATGCTGGACTACATCTGCACAATGAGATACCTAAGCAAAGGAAACACAAGTGATGTGATTGTGAAATTAGCAAAATAAATTGCACGTATTTCATTTACATCACCTGTGTTTCCTATCATTACGAATCACATTGTGCAGATCAAGTTTAGTTCTGTCCAGGGAAACATAGGAGGTTTGAACTTTGTTGAAGAGTGCAGTGGACATGACTCACTTCATTGGTAGACCTTCACATGTATTATCTCCTCTGTACTCTTCAACAAGTGTAAATCTCATCTGCAACCCTGAGTAGGCCTCACCTGAAACAAACCTCTGGATAGTAGACATCTTATTGGCATCCTGAAGCAATTATTTAAAATTTTAGTGTCTTGCGACACTTTTCTGAAACAACAGCAATGCAAAAGATGCACCATGTTTGAAGATAGGCCTCACTTCATCTGCATCAAGATACTGTTAGTTTAAAATGTATATCTTTAGGACTGTGTAGGGGGCCTGGAGAAGCAGAAGCTTCTGTAAGTGTCAAAGTTGTTGAAAAACTGTTTGTCCTTCAATCTTTTCCCTTGTCTTTTCTAATGTTTAAATACATTTTTTAATATTTTTCAAATGTTTGTTCTCTCTTTCACAGATTGAAAGTATAAAAACAAAAAGTGAGTAATTTAACGACAATTATAAGGTAAATATTTTGTACTGTTTTCGTTACATTTCTATCACATTTAACTACTATTAGTTCCACTGCTTCATTTCTTTAACCCTCAGTTTCCTGCCTTTGCTACTTCCCTCATTCCTTTCTCTATTACCTACTTACTCAACTCCTTCCACTCTTTTTCTCAGTCCCTCTCTTCTCATAGTTCCTCACTCTTGTTCACTCACTGCGTCTCTATTACTCTTAGTGTCTTTGACTGATCACTCTATCACTACTTGTTCATAATGCTTTCTCTGTGTAGTTGAAGCACACTAAGGGGAATATTATGAACACAGCCAATAAAATTATTGCTCTTTTTATTGGCAGAAAACTGGTGCAAAAGTGGTTTTAGTGGCAGTTTTCTGCCACAAAAGCAGCTTTAGCGACACATTTCTGCCAATAAAACCTGCAAAACGTTTATTGCCTATGTTGATGATATGGCTCTATGTTAATTACATTTCTTTGCTGTTTCAATTAATCTTTTTCTGTTATTTTTTGTTTTCTGTTTTCTATTTTTTCTCTCTGTTATTCCTCATGTTTTAATCTTATTTTGAACATTCACTCACATTCTCCAAGAAACTCTTCTTTGTTAATGTTATACTCTCTTTTTTTTTCTTTCACTTCGTTATCCATTTTGTTTTTCACAATTATACCCTCTTCTGTCTTTTCTTCGGTAAATAGATCTATTAAACAGTATCTCTTCTTTACTCCCTATAGATGTCTTTCTTTTAACATCACTCTCTGTTTCCTTTCCTTATACTTACACTTTTTTTTTTTTTTTTTTTTTTTGGTTAGCTCCCGGTCCCCGTACCGGGAAGCTAACCCGGAAGCGAACCAAAAGAAATAGAGCTTGCCAGAGTGCTAAACATTCTAGCAGTTTTTTGGGAAAGGGAAGGTAGTTCTGAAAATAACTTTTTTTTTTATATTTTTGTTGTTTTATATTTTTTTTTTATTTTTTGAACATTGTTTGTTTTTTTTGTTTTTTTTGAACGATTTTATATTTTTTTTGGTTTTTTTGGGGGGGGAAACAACAAAAAACAGGCGTTGAAAAGGGCTCAACAGGAGCAAAAAAAATTACTGGGGGCGGTTAGGGCAATCATGGTGTTCATATGCCAGGTTGAGTGCATTGATGCTCATGTTGCCACAAGCTAATAATGCACGACAGTGCATACATAAGTGAATCATGTGCCCAAAATTTTCTTGAATATTTGGCACAGTTTCCCGTGCCTCTTCTGGTGTTAGAGAAACCGGTATTGTTGGTCTGGCCACAGGAGTTGGTCTTGGATTGTCGTGCATATCCCTTAATTCCGCCCGGCTGTAATTTAGGGGATGTTTCCTCGTCATGTGCCTGTGCATTGTGTGATTTCCAAAGCTATATTTTTTGTCCGTCCCTCTGGACAATTGTTCCTTGCATATCAGGCAGGTGACATACCTCGCGTTGACTTTTTTTTGGCCACGAGGTATTGAAAAAAACTGCCAGATGAAACTGGCTTTCTTTCTGGAAACCCGGGGCAACTCTTCTAAAAATTGTGGTTCTTCTCCCTCCTCATCCATTTCTTCCTCTTCCTCCTCAGTGTTGGTCAGGACCTGGGGAGGTGGTCCTCTCTTCCCATGAGGAGGTGGTGGTGGTGGTGGGGGTCCACCAGCTGAAGCTACCAATGAAGCCATTTTCCAACAAGCAAAATAGGTCTTCCTCTCACAATGATGAAAGTCAGAGTGAGGAAAGAAGGAGGGGTTTTCATCATTTGGGAAAAAACAATACTTCTCAACCAATGAAAAGTGTTATTTTTAAGTCACCTGACCTAGCCTTCCATCATTATGAAACCAAAAGTGAAATGAACCAATGAAAAGTTTTATTAACAAGTCACATGACCTCTCACGCTCATGTTACGCGCTGCGGAACGCTCCCCGGTTAGCTTCCGGGTCGCTAAGCTTCGCGCCCCGGTCCGCGCCCCGGGACACTTCCGGGTGTGCTAACGCAGTACGTCATAAGACGCATTACGCGGCAACTCAATACCGTCACTATGTTGATTTCTTACCGGTTCGCGGACCGGGTCGCGGAATCAAATTGAGCTAACGGGAAGCTTCCCGGTTCGCGGACCGGGAGCGAAAAAAAAAAAATATTAAAAAAAAATTATTAATAAACATATAAAATATATTTTTGGATTTAAAGAAGAATACATTTTACAGCTATAGATATTAGCTTTTAAAAAACCAATGAAATTCACTGAAAAAACCATAGGTTATAGACCATATATAGTTAGGAATTAGCATTTACAAAACCTTGAAAATTCACTGAAAAAACCATAGGTTATAGACCATATATAGTTAGGAATTAGCATTTAAAAAACCTTATTTTACTCACACAAAACCATTGAAATTCCATATATAGTTAGTTGTACTAACTATATATCGCGCACCCGCAATCCACTGCTGATCATGTCACATATTACATCATTCATGACATGGTCAGTGACATCACTGATGACATCACTGATGACATCTCAAATGACATCACTGATGACATCACTGATGACATCTCAAATGACATCACTGATGACATCACTGATTACATCTCAAATGACATCACTGATGACATCACTGATAACATCTCAAATGACATCACTGATAACATCTCAAATGACATCACTGATGACATCTCATTTGACATCAATGGTCACATCACTGATGATATCATTCATGTGACAATACAATGCATCTCCTCACACTTTAATATAACCTCTGTTACACCCAGTGTTAAATACAGAATATATTTTTTTAAACAATTGACACACCAATACTAGTTACTACATACGCACTCACTGATTCCTACGTCTACACACACATTCACTCATTCACCCATACAATCATTCATACATACAATCACTCATCTTTACAACACTATCATATGCACTCATACACCCTATACAGACACTCACACTCTGCCACTCACCCTTGGAGTTACTCACACACCTAGTCAGTCCTGTAAAGAATCAATCACACTTCCATTTTCTAATCTATACAGTTAAACATAGAGTACCTTACATTTTCAAACATATTCTAACACATACTTACTCTCTTATAAATCATTGATACAAGAACACATTGATCTGCACAGAGTCACACATCTCCCAGCCAGCCACACACACACTCAGTCTCCCATACAAATACTTGGACAATCAATCAATAACCCATATAGTTACTCATATAGCTACTGATCAACACATGCAGCAGTTTACAGAATACCAGACATAATGATGCACAAATTAAGACAGTTTAGTCACTAACCTATGCATTCAGTGAGACACATTTAATCACTCACTCATACAGTCAGTCACGCACCTACTAAAACCTTCATTCAGACACTTATACATCCACTCATTCAGTTGTGATGTGATGTCATCAGTGATGTCATTTGAGATGTCATCAGTGATGTCATCAGTGATGTCATTTGAGATGTCATCAGTGATGTCATCAGTGATGTCACTGACCATGTCATGAATGATGTAATATGTGACATGATCAGCAGTGGATTGCGGGTGCGCGATATATAGTTAGTACAACTAACTATATATGGAATTTCAATGGTTTTGTGTGAGTAAAATAAGGTTTTTTAAATGCTAATTCCTAACTATATATGGTCTATAACCTATGGTTTTTTCAGTGAATATATATATATATATATATATTCACTGAAAAAACCATCTGGTTTTTTCAGTGAATATATATATATATATATATATTCACTGAAAAAACCATAGGTTATAGACCATATATAGTTAGGAAATAGCATTTAGAAAACCTTATTTTACTCACACAAAACCATTGAAATTCCATATATAGTTAGTTGCACTAACTATATATCGCGCACCTGCAATCCACTGCTGATGATGTCACATATTACATCATTCATGACATGGTCAGTGACATCACTGATGACATCACTGATGACATCTCAAATGACATCACTGATGACATCACTGATGACATCTCATTTGACATTACTGATCACATCACTGATGACATCATTCATGTGATGATACAATGAACCTCTTCAGACTCTAATATAACCTTAGATACACTCAGTGTAAACAGACACTCACAGACTGTCACTCATCCATGGAGTTACTCACACACCTAGTCAGTCTTGCAAAGAATCAATCACACCTCGATTTCCTCAACTATATAGTTATACACACCTTACTTATTGGAACATATAATAACACATATTTACTCTGTTATACAATCCCTGATACAAGTTCACAATAATCCATACAGCCACTCACACATTCACTGGCTCTTATGCACAGTTATTTATATATGTCAACTATCACATGTACTGTGTTTTACATATGTACTTACTTTGACATGTAGCACTGAGATATCCATTCACTCACCAATACACTCATGCACACAGTCAACCGCCCATACAGATGTTTCCACATGCACTTTTGAACCCATACATCTAGTGAATCAACTGCTCACACATCTATGCACAGAGTCATACACCTCCCAGACACCCACACACACACTCAGTCTCCCATACAAATACTTGGGCAACTAATCAATAACCCATATAGTTAGTCATATAGCTAATGATCAACACATGCATCAGATTACAAAACAACAGACACAATGATGCACAATTTAAAACAGTTTAGTCACTAACCCATGCACTCAGTGAGACACATTTAATCACTCACTTATACAGTCAGTCATGCACCTACTAAATCCTTCATCCAGACACTTATACATCCACTCATTCTTCAATATGTAAGACATATTTTAACTTTACAGAAGCATACAGTCACTGGATGTTGTCATCAGTGATGTCATCAGTGATGTCATTTGAGATGTCATCAGTGATGTCATCAGTGATGTCACTGACCATGTCATGAATGATGTAATATGTGACATCATCAGCAGTGGATTGCAGGTGCGCGATATATAGTTAGTGCAACTAACTATATATGGAATTTCAATGGTTTTGTGTGAGTAAAATAAGGTTTTCTAAATGCTATTTCCTAACTATATATGGTCTATAACCTATGGTTTTTTCAGTGAATTTTCAAGGTTTTGTAAATGCTAATTCCTAACTATATATGGTCTATAACCTATGGTTTTTTCTGTGAATTTCATTGGTTTTTTAACAGCTAATATCTGTAGCTGTAAAATGTATTCTTCTTTAAATCCAAAAATATATTTTATATGTTTATGAATAATTTTTTTTTAAAATATTTTTTTTTCTTCGTTCCCGCTTCGCGAATCGGGAAGCTTCCCGTTAGCTGACCTTGATGCCGCGAAATAGACCGCGAGCCGGTAAACGTTTCTTTACCGCAAGTGCCGCGTTAGAAAACAACATCGTGACGCCTCCCGTCCGCATGACGTTCCACGTTGTCGCTTGATACGTCATATGACGTGCTACGTTAGCAAACTGGTACGCGAAGCGAGTGCCAAAGCGCAGGTTTCTGGAAGCAAACCGGGAGGCCCTGCAAAGCGCTTAACGTAAACACAGCAAGTCATGTGACTTGGTAATAACACTTTTCATTGGTTCATTTCACTTTTGGTTTCCTAATGATGTAAGACTAGGTCATATAATCTAAAATGAACACTTTTGATTGGTTGAGAACTCTTGTTTTTCCCAAATGATGAAAATCCCTCCTTCTTTCCTCACTCTGACTTTCATCATTGTGAGAGAAAGACCCTTTGTGATCACTGAGCAATGGCTTCTTTAGTAGCTTCAGCTGGTGCTTCCCCACCACCTCCACCACATCCAAGGAAGAGTGGACCACCTGCTCAAGTTGTAATTCAACAAGAAGAAGAAGAAGAGGAACAGGAGGACGAGCACGAAGAGAGGCAGTTTTTGCCTGAGCAGCCCAAGACGTCTCACCGGAAAGAAAACTTCATTTGGCAATTTTTTAAAATTCCCAAAGGTCAGAAAAAAGTAAATGCAAGATACGTAACTTGCCTTATATGTCAAGATAGACTGTCCAGAGGGACCGACAAAAAATACAGTTTCGGAAACTACACAATGCATCGCCATATGACTAGGTGGCATCCTAACAACTACAGTGCTGCACAGTTTCGGAACGACCTAGATAATCTCCCTATTATGGCCAGAAGATCTGTTGTACCGGAAGTAACGGGACCAGAGGGCAGGGAGATGGTGCCAAATATACAAATGAGATTTGGTGAAGTAAAACACACCAGCGTATTTTGCGATGGATTCATTTCCTACGGAGAAAGAAGCATCACTCTGATCAACAGAGCTATTGACTATCATATGCAAGTTTGTCCGAAACGCCCAAAATAATAAATACTTCTTTTTTTTGTTTTGTTGCTCCTGTTGAGCCCTTTACAATGAATCGTTTTCATTGCCCCCTCCAAGAAAAACCCCAAAAAATATAAAACTGTTCCGAAAAATTCAAAAACAGTAAAAAAATGTTCAGAAAAATAAAAAAAAAAGTTCTTTTCAGAACTACCTCCCCGTTATTAAAAAATTGGTACAATATTTGGAACTGTGCCAACCTCTATTTCTCTTAGTTCGCTTCCTAGTTCGCTCGCTGGTACGCGAACTGGAAGCGAACAAAAAACAGTAAGTATAAGGGAAGGAAACACACACTTATGTTAAAAGAAAGACAGCTATAGGGGAGTAAACTAGAGATACTATTACCCATAATCCACTACTGATGATGTCACATATTACATCATTCATGACATGCTCAGTGACATCATCAGCAGAGGATTGCGGGTTTTTTGGCAACATGCCTTATCCACGGTTTAATAACGCTGCCTTTTGCTTTATATAAGTTTTCAAATTGTATGAAATATATACCAATAGGTCTTTATGAACCTTTAGGTATTGCTTTTGTTCATGAGGTCTGGTCGCTTCCATACACATACAGATGTTTCAAAGATGATCAAGAAGTTTATCTGAATGGAGAGGAATGCACTGAGACGCCAGATCATTCACTAATGTGTAGGCACATACAGTTACACGATTCATGCAACAAACACCGACCAAATATGGCTTGCGTGTTGCAAGGCACGCCAGTTCCTGCTATCATCCCCACGTTCAAGTTGTTGGAAAATGGTAGTTATTTGATGCTCAATAATGAAGATTGTTCTGAGTTAATTAAAAAGTATTCCTTTTATCGTAACAGTAAGTGAACGGGTTATTTGCTGCAGAAATGTTCTATTTCCTCCCACACATGAACATAGGGAGTTTTCAATCTGGCCACAAATACCAACCTTGGGACACGTTTCAACGGCATGACAAGAATAAGAGCTCTTTTGTCTCAGAGAGAGGTGGCCTTGAGTTCGGCCCGTGAAACTTTCGTACTTCACCTAGCGAACACCCGTACACAGGTTTGCCTTTCAATTTCAGCAACATGTTTCCGACTATCTTTAACGCATCCTCCACAAAATCCCTGGCACACTTTTTTAAAGTTGTTACCAGTGGTCTCGTGACTTCATTTGAGAAAATCTTTGGAGTCATCCCTGCTCCCTTTCATTCCATTTTCTCCACTCTGGTTCGTGGATTGCATTTTTACTTGCATTACCAGCGGACGCTCTTGTGCTTTTTTACATTTTTAAATATGGATGTCCCTCCTATGCAACCTCCGACCCTGCAGCTGCTGACACTGTTCCGCAATCGCATGCTAGAATATTATGGCACAATGCCGTTGGCGATATTAAGCACGGCATATGGATTATCTTTTCGGTTCTCCTACTTCACCTGTGTCCAGCCTGTATTTCACTGCCTGACCTGTGATTTCGATTGGGCCATTGATTTGTGTCTCTGCGGACCGGTTTCTCCTGACGTCGACTTTAATCAGCTGATGACTCCTATCATTACTCACGAGTTGATTTGTCCTGGCAAAAGGATTATGGCTGTGGCATTGATGCATGGACTACTTGGTCCCTGGAATTTACTGGCGGCAGCACAGTCTTTCTTGGAACACAGCTTTCTTGAAAACCCACCGAGCTGTCCTCTGATGGTGATAGAGGATCCGGTGCTGGGAGAGCACGTATGTTCTTTTCCGCTTTTAAATTGGATGGCTGAACTGTTTTCGGATGAAGACGGTGACTTCCTATTGGAGGCTGTTGCAGCTTATTTTGCATACACAGTTATGTCATAGACCTTTTTCATGTTTGATATGCTGAGTACTAGCATTTCATTGACAATTCATTGACTTATTTGTCAAGTTTTTATTATTTACCTTGCCTATTGGCTTAAGACTCGATAAAGTACTTGGCTGTTTTATTTTTCTTTAGCATTGAATTTTCCTAGTTTTTAATGCTTTACCTTGCGGACCGTCCACATATAAACTTGCAATCTGCTCTCAAAAGATTGCACTTCTATTATCTTATTCAGTTCGTTTCCGGATCATGAGGAGGTGTCATCTAGGTCCTGGATATCTTTACACCGTGTTAAGTTAGCATGGGCTCATTACCGGTTTAAACGCCATTTTTCCTTTTTTGCAACTTCTGCACACGACACTTAGTTGTTGCTTTAGCTTTCCACCTAGTAGTTCATCGTGGTTTACATGAGAATAATATGTTATTGGTCTACTATCTGCTTTACTTGTTAAACTATATCTGTACAGCGAGTGCTAAAGTTTCAAGAACAACACGATACAGAATTGTTATGAGGTCTGATCTCCACGACTTCATACTCATAACATAAGTGCAACTTCTGCCAATTCTGGGCATGAGGCGGGTTTTATATTGCTTTGCCGAACACACATACACAACAGTTGATGCGGTTCACATGAAGAGAGAGCTGGTGTATGCTGATGTGATTCCTTCAAATCTAAGACACTAAAGTATGGACACGCCCTAAACCAACACAAAGAGACCTTCTTAGCAAATAATATAATATGTGTATTAGGGAGGGTGAGATATAAGCAGCCGCGGGCCGTGGAGGGAGTTACGATGGGGCAGGGAGGCGGGGAGGGGGAGAAGCAGGGTGGAGCCCTCTCTACCTTGCCCCTCCCCCTCCCCGCCTCCCTGCCCCACCGTAACTCCCTCCACGGCCCGCGGCTGCTTATAAGTGTTGCTAACTCTTATTCATTTACAGCATGTTAACATACTGTCACCATTCGCTTTTTATGTACTAGTAACTATGCTGGTAATTTTGCTACTGATAATATGTGTACTTGTATTCTCCACCCTGCTTCTCCCCCTCCCCGCCTCCCTGCCTCACCGTAACTCCCTCCACGGCCCGCGGCTGCTTATAAGTGTTGCTAACTCTTATTCATTTACAGCATGTTAACATACTATCACCATTCACTTTTTATGTACTAGTAACTATGCTGGTAATTTTGCTACTGATAATATGTGTACTTTTATTATCTAAGGTACTACGCCTGAGAAGACGGCATTAGTAAATAAACATTTCAAATACACATGTGTTCTTCTTAACTCCATGTTCTGGTTTCTAAGAAATATATAACGACCGACTGTTCATGAGTTCCACGTATCCTGAGGTACTATAAGTTCATATTCTGGATTGTCTAAACATTGAGAGTTTGTTATATCCAATGTGACACTGTACCTAGCTTGCTAAATAGTTTTTGATTACTAACGTGAGTTTTGGGACACCCTAATTCGCCGAGGTTCCAATCCTCTGTCCACAGTTCTGTGTGAGAACAGAAACCCTGCGACAGGGGCACCCCCGACCCTTGCTGGAGCTTCATCACACTTGCGATACAACTCCAGCAATGCGCCACCTTTACGGCACAGATACATCACGCATCTGTGCTGTTTTTGCCCCATGATGCGCCGCATTGTAAATGCAGCACACCATAGGTGACGGAACAGCGGCACAGAATGACTAACACATCCCTGGTGATGCGCCAGTCATCATAAATCTATCCCTATGCTTCTTATCTTGTTAGAGATGAACCGCCATATGTATCATAAAAGTTATTTGCATTTCCTAAATAGCGAACTTTAAGGAATAAATAGCGATTCTTTACCATTCCTAGTTTGCGATGAGCTATTTGCTAATTAGCCGAATGTAGCCCAATGAAGCCCAATGTAGCCCAATGTAGCCCAAAGATGGCCGCCAGACACACAAAAAAACAAATGTAGCCCAAATATCAGCCAGATGTAGCCCAACTATAGCCCAGTGACAGAATGACCAATCAGCTTCGCAAACCTCCGTTACGCGAAGCGGAGCGCTGTTACAGATATATATCTTTTTTTGAACGTTAATTTCTCAAAATCCACTGGAGCACATATATTGAGACCTAGCAAAGGCACATCGGGCTACCAGTCCCTACAATTTTGCCAAGTTTCGTGCAAATCCATTCAGCCGTTCGGGCTAAAAGTGAGGCCAACCGCCCTATGGAAAACTCAATGTTAAAAACACGTTTTGGGACCCCCCTTTTTTCTCGGCCCCCACTGGACGAACCCCCCCCAAATTTTCAAGGGCTGCTCAGAAACAAAATGTGCCATTTTCCTGAAAATTTCAGCCGATTCCGTCCACAAACGCCAAAGTTATTAGACATAGAATTTTCAAAAAACCCATAGAGAAAAAATCCTAACTATATATACCTACTGGCGACCGCCAGTAGGTAATATATATATATATATATATATATATATATATATATATATATATATATATATATATATATATATATATATATTCACTGAAAAAACCATAGGTTTTACACACGTTATAGTTAGGAAGTAGCATTTACAAAACCTATGAAATTCACTGAAAAAACCATAGGTTTGACACCAGTTATAGTTAGCTGGAAATTTTACTGATATAAAACCAATGAAATTCCACGTTATAGTTAGTTGGACTCACTATAACTTGCCCGTGTAATGCACTGCTGATGACGTCACATATTACATCACTCATGACATGGTCAGTGACATCACTCATGACATCACTGATGACACCATCCTTGTGACACAGTGACAGACCTCCTTTCACTGTAATCTAACCCTTGAAACACATATTCAAAAATAGAAACTAAAATTTTCAAAAAAATGGAGATACCCATACCAGTTACAACAACCAATTCAATAATTCCACCATCTATATACACATGCACTAATTCACCAACAGTTCTATATAGTCACTCATACATATATTCACTAATCATATGTAGTGATACACCTACACATCCTGTTACACACCGACAGTCATCCAAAAGTTATTCACACACATACTCACACATGCAAATAAACTATTGAACATCCATTTATTTGCATAAACAGCTATACACACACTACCACTTTACTTCTAAGGAAACTTACACATAATTACTCTCTTAAAAAATCACTTATAGAAACACATACTAATTTAAACAGGAACTCTTACAATCCCTCACTCTCACATATACTCACTTATATACATCAATATTCACATATACTAGATTAAAACATATTTAGTTACTGATAAAGACACTAATAAGACAGTCATTCACTCACTAACACAGACATATACACACTCATCCACCCATACAGTCCTGCACATATGCTGTCTTCAAAACACATACAAACAGAGACTCAGTCATTCTTGCATCTATGTACTAAGTAATACTCCCACCAAAGCATGCAAACACTCATACTGATACTAAGAAAAACATCTAATCACCTATATACATACACATGTACCTACTCATCAACCCATGCAGCCACTTATACACAAAGTAAAACACTAATACATATATTTAAATATTTAAGCATTACTCACTAATATATGTATTCACTAAGATATTCAATAATATATACATATATAACACATATTTATTTTTCAGAAAGACACACATTCACTGGATGGTGTCATCAGTGATGTCATGAGTGATGTAATATGTGACGTCATCAGCAGTGCATTACACGCGCAAGTTATAGTGAGTCCAACTAACTACAACGTGGAATTTCATTGGTTTTATATCAGTAAAATTTTCAGCTAACTATAACTGGTGTCAAACCTATGGCTTTTTCAGTGAATTTCATAGGTTTTGTAAATGCTACTTCCTAACTATAACGTGTGTAAAACCTATGTTTTTTTCAGTGAATTTCATTGGTTTTTAAAATGCTAATTCAGAAATATCTCGTGTATACAACCTATACTTTTGTCAATAAAGTTCTGGCAATATTTTTTTCAGAAACAAGCCGTTTCTTCACTGTTCAAGTTGCATACAGACTTGTAAAGCGATACAGAATTAGAAAGTCTGTACCTTACCTTTTTTTCAACGCATTAAAATTTGCCTGTAAATAACCTTTCTAAACTTTCGTGCACGACCCGGTGTGCGCACTCTCGGCAACAGTTCTCAATAAAATGGATAGCGCATTTCCAGGCTTTCGTGCGCGACCGACTGCGCACACCCGCCTATATATTTCGTGAAAACTTTGCAATCTGAACTTATTGAATTTCTTCATAGACCCATCAAAGAACTTATACTACGTCAAAGAGACTAAACCTAGGCTTCTTTTTTAATATTATGAAAATTTTCATTAAATGGAGCCGAATGTCTTTTTAAACTTTCGTGTGTGACCGAATGTACACACCTTGGTATTTTAAAAAAAAATATAAAAGGTTTTATACTTTAACAATTGTATGCTTGAATCGAGCTCAGAAGATATATTAAATCCGGATATGTTTGGATTTACTCCTTTTCACGTTTTGAAACTTTGCTGAATTAGACCGCTACTTCCAAATGGCGTACGTGACCAGATACTATCACCGCGTACACATCCTGAGACGCGCATGTGAAGTCATGTGACTTGAAAACAACACTTCCAATTGGTTCTTAGTAGTTTCTATTCTGCAATTTACATGGAGCACTCCACCCACTCCTCTCACTATCTTTTCTACTCTCAAAAGAGAACGACGTTCAACACCCTTCGGAAGACTTTGCTGAAATGGCTGCCGCCCCGCATTCATCTTCCGAATCTGAAGGAAATGAGTGACTACCTTTAAAAAGAAAAAAGGAATCTTTTATTTGGCAATTTTTCACTTATCCTGAAGAACAAAAGAAAGTGAATGCGCCAAAAGTTACCTGCACGATATGCAATTCGGTTCTCTCAAGAGGAAATCCAAGAAAAAAATATTCCTTTTCCATACATACCATGGTGCGGCATGTCAAACAAGTGCACCCTGTGGAATTTGCAAAGGCATCGACAAGAGCCCTGGCCACGCTATTACCATCAGAGGTGGCCAGCACATCTTTTGGTGGACGACCTGTATCACCATCGAGTGCTGTGATGGACTTGAGACCATATCTTGCAAAGGTGCACATGAAATGCAACGAGTGTGGAGAAATTCTTCTGTACGGAGAGCAGAGCCTCATTCTTACTAAACTAAAAATTGAAAGTCATAAATGCCCCGAGAAAAGATACATTTCTTCATTTCATTTTGATCCTGTGTCACACATGAAAATGTTGTTGCAAGTTTAAAAAATCAAAAACAACATAACACTTGTTTTAAAAAAAAAAAGTTCTTTTCAGAACTAACTCATTCTACCGAAAAGAGCTCCAGGAGCATATTATAAAGGGGGTTTATCTCCGCTTTTTTGGCTTTTGTTCGTGCGCGACCGTGTGCGCGCACCCGCCTATATATTTCGTGAAAACTTTGCAATTGCAACTTCTTAAATTTCTTCATAGACCCATCAAAGAACTTATACTACGTCAAAGACAGTAAACCTAGGCTTCTTTTTTATTATTATGAAAATTTTCATAAAATGGAGCCGAATGTCTTTTTAAACTTTCGTGCGTGACCGAATGTACACACCTTGGTATTTTAAAAAAAATATATAAAAGGTTTTATACTTTAACAATTGTATGCTTGAATCGAGCTCAGAAGATATATTAAATCCGGATGTGTTTGGATTTACTCCTTTTCACGTTTTGAAACTTTGCTGAATTAGACCGCTACTTCCAAATGACGTACGTGACCAGATACTGTCACCGCCTACACGTCCCGAGACGCGCATTTGAAGTCATGTGACTTGAAAACAACACTTCCAATTGGTTCTTAGTAGTTTCTATTCTGCAATTTACACGGAGAACTTCACCCACTTCTCTCACTATCTTTTCTACTCTCAAAAGAGAACAACGTTCAACATCTTTCGAAAGACTTTCTTTTCACGCGATAATGTGAAATACTGAGATTGTTACAGGATTTTCTATCAGATATGTGTTCCCATTTCTGTTGAAGCACTAACACCGTGGAAAATTCCACCGATAGCAGTGGTATTTTTAACGCCGAGCACCGGCGATTTTTATCACTTAGAAGCCTTCCTATTATGAAGGTTTATCTCCTAAGTCTCTGATTCTCAAACTGTGCAACACGGCTCCCCTGTGTGCCGTAATGAAGTGCTAAGGGCGCCGCCCACACTCTAGTGTGACTAACCATCTATAAATTCCACAGACATCTCTACCCTGTTATCTGAAAATGTGAGCATCAAAAGGAGCTGCGCTACGCCCCTGTGAGAGGCCTCACTCCCACTGCTGCAACGGCTTGGCAGTCCTCCAGATGCACAGGAACAGCCCCTCCGATCCATTGAAGTTCTCTGTCGTGAGAGGCCTCACTCCCACTGCTGCAACGGCTTGGCAGTCCTCCAGATGCACAGGAACAGCCCCTCCGATCCATTGAAGTTCTGTGTCGGTCTCAATACCACTTACGAAATGAAAATAAGCACAGAAGAATATTCAAGCATGTAGTACTCCTCCTGCTACAGCATACAAAATGCATTCTATTACCTATAAAAAAGCCAAACACCCACGCTACAATCATATAGAACACTTCCTCTAAAGAAGCCTGTGAATATCTTTAAAACATCAGGTTAACCTTTTTTTACTCTCTCATCATTATTAAAGATAAGTATTTACAATGCTATATTAAACAATGCCATGGTTCTTGCTTTTTAATTTTAAAAATCTTGCAATCTTTCACAAACCCAATACTCATGGCTTCTTTTTCGTGACAAAAATCTTGCACTATTACATACCTACATAGAATAACAGAAAAAACATAACACTACAAAGGCCGAACACTCTACTAAACGCGGATTTGTAACCTATGGGGCAGATTTATGTTAACTACTTCATACCCAGATATGTACCAGTTAATGTGCACCACAGTATGCTAGTGCTCCGTTACCCATGGTGTGCCACATTTGAAATGTGGCGCACCATGGTACAAAAACACCATACATGCGTAACACATCTGTGCTCAAAAAGTAATACATTGCTAGAGTTGCATCGCAAGTGTGATGCAGCTCCAGCAAGGCTCACCAATGCACTATATTCACAATACTGCGTCAATACCTACGCCTGCTTCAAGCACATGCACAGTTTTGAAACAGCATGGGTCTGAAAGTCACTGAGTGAAATATCATGCATTACAGTCAGCCACTTTCCAGACGCATTCCTTCAGTGGAACACTTCCTTATGGTGCAGGGCTTTAGAATGTGACATATCTCCTAGATCCATAACGTTGTAAATATGGTACATTATTTCCACTGTCATTGTATTAAATAAACTGACGAGATTGTGGCGCAAAGAGACGCAACGTCAACATAAAGCTGCTACAATGTGTTTTAAAGTGCCCTTTAAATTACAACCAACACTCTCTTTGAAGAGACCCCTCATGTTTTTTTAACACCTGTTAAGTCCTTCCATGCTCATGACAGAGCCGCTCCATCACGAGCATTGCCTCAGCTGTCCCCAGAATGGACCAGTTTTGTCATGGGCTTGCCGCTGTGCTTGCACAGCACTAATATTGTACCTCCATGACACGTTCTATTGACTAAGCAGAGCCATGAGAGAACCACTGTATCATGAACAGATCTCAACCGTGGCTCATGAAGGAGTACCTCTATCATGAGCATAGAAGTACCACTCAGCCCCCGGCCCCCTAATGCTGAGGCAGAATTGCCACTGCAGCAAAGGACTTAAACTCCTGGAAAGAACAACATGTAACATTTAATATCATTTCCCACCAATGTTTTCATATATCAGTGTTGCTGAACTCACTCAGTAAAATTTCGCTCATTTCATTAAATCACTTTTAAAGCATGCCTTATAACAATGCACCCAATCCTATGTGGAAGTGCTTATATTAAACATGGCATTGCTTTAAGCAGGATAGACAAAGAAATGACACAGTGATGTAAAAGTTTCTTTATTTTTTATACTTACCTAAAAAATAGTAAAAAAGTAAAGTAAATTTCTTTTAAAAACGTAGTACCTGTGGAAGAAAAGTAAAAATAAGATTATAATGTACATTTCATAAAATAAAAAAAAGTAGGAGTCAATAAGAGAGAGGCAGAGAAAACTCTCGGATGTTATTAGTTGTACTTACCTTATAAATATAATATCTGTGGAAGACAGTAAAAAAATATGTTTTAATACATATTTCTAAATTCAATGTAACAAAATAACTCAAACAACATATTAAATGGTTTATTTTTGCTGTCCTCAGAATACATTGATTTTCACTATAAACAGTGATTTCAATATTAATCATCATATAACAGCGAGGGAAAAAAAAACACAATCAAAATGATTGTGTTTAAAAAACCCATCCAAAATCTCCATACATATTATAAATACCTGAAAAAAAACATATCTTAAATGTTTTTCTCAAATTCGCAATTTCTTGAGTAAGCACACTACATCTTCCACAGTTACAAACTAATTAAACTATACGACCTATTTTTAAATATATCTCAAAAAAACACCGTGCAAGTATCTCCTATAAAAATCTATCTTAAGTATACATTTTCTTCTCTCATACCTTTCCGCATGGCCAAATTGTATATGTTAACTCATTACCTTTTAAATACCTCTCCCAAAAACTTGCGTCCATATATGTTCTAAAATAATTATCTAAAGTACTCATTTTCTTCTCTCATATTTTTCCACATGGCCAAATACTTAATCTTAATCTTATCTATTCTTTTGTGAACCTTTACAGTAAAAATGTGTAACATGCTTTATACCACCAAACATTAACTAAATTTCTACCTGATGTTATCACTATACCAAACACAAATTTCATTTATAGATTTGTAGACCCTCAGTCACATGATATTTGTAAACAAGAAAGTTTCATATCTTTACAGTATTAATCTTCCTACAGCAAGTGATTCTACTGAAATTTGGGTTCCAAAAATAGCAGATAGGAGTTAGTTAAGGCAAAAGGCAAATGTTTCTTAAAAGTCAATTGGGTATCATTGCAAAGCGTCCAGCCACTTCCACACTTCAAATAAGCTGTATAATGTCCTGATGATGTGGAAGGCCCTTCATGAAAAATAATGGCTACAGTTACAAATGTTCTTCTAGAAATAGATACTTGAGTAGCCACAACATTTTTAATTAAAGTTGACAATTTACTCCCATCAGCTCTGCATCCTTGAAACATTAATATTACATATTGTCCATATCTATGGATAAATAAAGTTGATAACATTTCAGATTTACATTGAGAACAGACCATGTTCTGATGTGCATCTTTAACTAGTTTATTAAAAGACACTTCTTTACAGTCTGGTAATGTTAAATATATAAATCTTTCACTGTGTATATCAGTACTACTTGAAAATGAGCAATTATCACAGTTATGTTCCCATTTATAAGAAAGGCCAAAAAGATTATCAATATCTACACCTTCATCTTCCAAAACTGTAAACATATACATAATAAATTCCTGACAATCTTGCTGAATATTCTGTGAAAATTGATTTACTCCCGCACATATGTCTAAAACATTCCTTAGTTCTGAAACACTTCCTACTTCACTTTCACCACTACTACATTTTTCAAATATAGAATTTAAGGAATAGCAAAATGTTTGCTCCTGATTTTCTACAATCTGTTCCCTAACATTTTTTAGAAAAAAAACAACATTAACTACTACATTTGCATAACAGTTGACACCAGACCTGTTTTCAAACTTAAATCCAACAATCTCTTCAATACTAACCGTTTTCTTATGCCTACCAACAACAGCTACATCTTTTTTTCGTCGTTTCTCAACTACTTCAGCACATTTCTCCTCATTTTTCCTTTTCTGACCAACCATACGCCTTTCAATTAAAGGATATTGAGGTAAACTTGGAGCATATTCTCTTCTTAACCTATTATACTCCTTTACACAATTTAAATCTGCACTAATCTTTGTCTCATCATAATCAATTAAATAAAGTCCACATAAAGTTCTAACTCGCGATAAAGCAACATATGCCATACCCTCTTTGAATACAGTGCTTCCAATATTTACCAAAGCACAATCTACACTTAAACCTTGAGATTTGTGAATAGTCACTGCATATGCCAAACAAATTGGAAATTGCTTCCGACGGACATATAAGTCTTTCACAAGCAAAAAACGATTTGAACAGCGACTAATTTGCTGAACTTCCTCAATTCCATCAAATTTTATTCTTAAAAATTCAATCTCATCTCTATTTGTATATTTAACAAAACCAACAACATTACCCATTGCTCCATTTACCAATCCTCTTTCTACATGTAAATTTCTCCTTAAAATTATCCAACAATTTAAACATACATACAGATTTTTCTCTAAACCAGCAGTTTTAGATATACTTTTTTGAAGAGAATCCAATTTTAACTTCAACTTTTCAGACAAAACAATAGTACTACCTTCATGCTCTATTCTATCTTTAGCTTCCAGTTTCCTATTTTGTTGATTTTCTAAATTCAACATTTTCTCATTAAAAACTGAACATTCTTTCACAGTTGGCATCAAGCATATCACGGATTTATCTGCTACCTCTTTACTATATATTTTCTCAGGTACATTATCTTCATTAGGAAACAGCTTGGAAAGTAATCGTGTTCGTAGAGTGTGTTTCGCATCTTCAGTTAGTTTTCCAATCCTGATATCTTGAAGAATATTTCCATATTTAGTATCCTTTGCCTGTCGCATATTTTGAATCAGTTCAGTATATTTGAAATGTGACCATATATTAACATTTCCAATACTGCCCAGGCACTTTCTAGTCTCCTCATGCGTAACAGTTTCAAATACAGGTTGTCCTTTCACTGGAGTTAGTTGGAGTAGATCTCCAAAAACTATGACATGTTTACCTCCAAATAACACATCATACTCTGTCTTAAGTATCTGTTGCATTCTTAAATGCACAAAAGCAAGCATTAAATTAGATACCATGCTTACTTCATCAATAATAAGAAGTTTCATTTTTTTAAGCACTCTAGAAACTTCAAAACAAGCTTCTCCAGATAGCTTGTGATATTGTAATTTATTTTCATGTTCAACTGGCAGCATCAGTAAACGAAGTAAAGTAATACCTTTAATATTATGTGCTGCCAATCCAGTTGGAGCAGTAACAACACACGACAGTGTTGACTGAGTTCTTTGCTGTAAATATGTAGTAATTCCTTTAATTAGGAAACTTTTACCAGTTCCAGCTTCTCCACTTACATATAATCGAATAGGTTCAAATGACATACATGAGCAATCTTTTCTCTCATGACGAAAGCCATGCTCAATGTGCTCTGTCACTTCATCATATATCTGTCTTTGCTCAATATTAAATTGCTTCTTTAATTCTTCTAAGTTGATTACTTCCTCTTGACCTTGCTGCATTGCTCTTTCCACCTCATCCATGGCAGTGGCTGCTTCATTTTGGATAATTGGTTGTCCCAGTGGATCTTGACTTAATGAAGCCGAACTTTGACTATCTTGTGAACTATCTCTAGCAATCTCCGCTGCAATTGTCACTTCTTGCTCTATTTCATCATTCAACATTTGCAGATAATTACTAAAAACAGTACATTCAATACTACTTTTAGATGCGTTGAATGAATCTTCATAACTATCAAAGTCCCCAAGTAGTTCCTCTTCTCTACGCCATGGTTTAAAGAGTTGCAAAAGAGCAAAATAGTAAAATTCTCTTTTGTCAGGTGTTTCGCAACTCAGTTTCCGATGATTAATCAAGTGTCCTTTGCTTTGCTTCACCAGACATCCTTCTTGTCCAATTACAGCATATACACCTTTATCAATGTTCTCTGTAACATTCCTTTTAAAAGTGTAGTTTTGAAGTATTTCATACAGACAAATGTTTTCTAAAAGAGTACTTCTATTTGGATAGTATGTATCCAACATATTTGTTTTCAGAATGTCTGTACTGTTTGGTTCTTTCTGGGCTAAATATTCAATTTTTTGCACAGGTTTTAGAACACGGTTTCGTGTTTCTGCAAGACCCAAACTCACCCAGAGAATAGTCCTTGATTCAGCATACAGACTTGCTGATGATAATCGGTCACAACATTCATATGCTCCAATTTCTCGATGAGACAACATCTTCAAACTGTACGTATACAATTTCTTGCTTAGGCTCTTTTCATGAGAAATGTCTTCCCACATCTCCTTCAGTTCCGTCTTTTCAGATTTTGTGATGTAAGACGTTACATATCGAGCCACAGCAATAGAGTTGTCTGCAACATATTGTATGTCCATGTTAGCATTCCACATGGACAAAATGACTGGGTTATAGTCATTTATATATTTGGATTCTTCACCTCTTCTTAAATTGTACGTATTTTTAGGTGACCTTCTTCTGATGTTATGTCGCAAAGATGACATCCAATTGTTGACTCTTCCTTTTGAAAGTACCGGTCGTGCAAATCCAAAACGACATTTGGTGTAGAATTTACTCTTTGATTTGAATTTTCGCCGACAATATTTCCCACAACGATGACTTTGAAAGCATAACAATTTTCCTCTTAAGTCCTTATCAGTTGTACTATTAGGTATGTCACAAGTGGCATACTGTTCAATAAAAGAGAGTACAGTCTCATCCGAGTCTCTTCCAAATTTAGGAGCATCCTTGATCCATAACAGCATATGAATATGAGGAGCACCTCTTGCTTGGTATTCTTTTCTCCAAAAGAAATCCAGTACTTCACCAAGAGGCGAATTTTTCTTGTTTGTAAGAAAATACATCATAGCTTCAAATCTATGATTAAAATATCTGCAAACATTAACCGGATCTAACGAACACAGTTCTCCGGGTGTCTTGTAGTTTATATTTTCTATGTTTGCATTCGCCTCCTGAAGAAATTCAAGAAATCTTCCCAAGCATACTCTGCACAGCTTAGAGTTAAAAACCATGTTGGTGCTCCTAAGTTTCTAAGCATGCACTTCAAATCTCCATGACGACGGTACCAATACTCATTAGTACCACGCTGACAAGCCATTAAATTAATTAGGTGTGAATCCAAAACACTATCTTTCTGTTGCACTTTATCCATAAATTCCTTTGCTGAAATATTATGCAGATGAACTCCACTTTTTAAGATATGATTTACTGCATAAGAGAGACCAGATAAGTCACTCTCAAACAGAAGATGAACCAAATATGGAATGCATTGGCGAAACCTCGGATCTTCTGCATTTAATCTTGTTGTCCGGTATTCAGATGCAGGAATCTGCATAGGTCGATCATCATATCGTGTACCTTCACCTGTAGGGAATAACTGTGGGAAACAACGACCTTCCAAACTTTCTTCCCACACACTAATAGGATTTCCTTTCGCCTTTTTCATCTGAAATAATTCAATAGCATTCCCTATTGCTTCTTTGGAATGCAGTGGATGAACACTGTAATGTTCATAAATTTCTTCACTTCTGGATAGGTCAACTTTTTCAATTTGTCCAATAGACAAATGACTCTCCTCTTCTTCACTTACATCTTCTTCTTCTACGTATACATCTTTATAGTACTTATTGTTTTGAACTAAATACAACGTTGCCTTTTTGACTTTTCTAACATCCACTAAATCTTGCCAGATTTTCTTACTCTTTGTAGGTACACCATTAACTAGAATAACTAGAGGTTCCTCTTCTACATTTTCAACACCAATTGTTTCCATATTTTTTTTTTAATCAAGTGGCAAATATACAACTCTACCCTTTAATCCTCTTTGTAAATCTGAAGGATTTAATTTACCAGTCTTAGGCTCCATACGAACAATAGCCTGAAAAGGATGTACACATTGGATCAGAATAGTCTCATAAGTATTTAAATCCATCAATTCTGATGGAATATTTATCAACTCTAGATTATTATGAACAGCTCTAGCAGGCATTTTATTTTCATTTAATTTATTATAACAATATTTACAAATACGTTGCTCAAAACCCAAATCAAAATAGTTTTCCACCAACAAATAAGTTGCAAAATCTTTCCATTGACCATTACTTTCATCTTAACTTTTTAAATATAAATCAACTAACCTAGTTTGACTTTTGTAATGAATGCGTCGACAACAGACACAAGAAAAATTTCGTTTCTCACCTGCAATTACCTTAAACTTAATTATTTCCTGTTCAAAATCTTCAATATTAACATGTCCAACATTTTCTAACACATTTCCTTCTATAATTATATCAGTTTCTGCATTACCTTCCTCTAAACCAAAATAACTTACCTCAATTTCTGCACAAATCTTCTTAACATCTAATTCACATCCATACAAAAGAGCAGTATTTAACTGTTTAAGTTTAAGTGCTGGACTTTTTGCATAATACAACTTTCTCAGCAATTTTCTCATTTTAGTATGATGCACTGCTAACATCCTGAAGTGATGAAACACACTCTGGCATATTTTTTTAGAAAGACAAGCCAGAGAATGACCTTGCAGACCTATTTTTTCTCGCACTCTGCAATGATCTAATTCTTGCAACATAACAATTTTTTTTCTAAGACTTTCTTTAGTGTACTTACGTAAGAAATTGCGAAAGAAATCAATTGAATCCTGTCGTATACTACAAATGCTACTACAATTCCAACTGTAAACAGGAACATTAGCACGTCCCCCTGAAGCTTCTCCAGCCATCACCTCTTCTGCATTTCTAACCACAATTTTCTCTTTCTCAATTACACATCCCTCCTTCACCTCGTATCCTCGACCACTGGTGTCAACTGCATGCAACAAATCGTTACTTTGAAAGTAACTCTCTTTTTTAAAAAATGGTTCAGACGTTGAAGTATGCATCCACTTCCCAGAAAACACTTTACAAAAATTACTCCTATTTATGTGTCTCTTCCATTTACTTTTAGCTTTTAAAACTCGTATTGCCTTATTTAGCGTATTTATTCTATTAAGTACTAAAATAAATAATTTTCTTTTTGTCTCAAACGCGCGCTCAACAATACCCTCTATATATTGTTTCGTCTTAAGAAAAGCAGATCTTCTTTTAGAAACTTTCTCCTTTTGTAATAAATTCGAAACTACTCTGTTGTAAAACATACGCTTCCTGATTTGGCTAAATTGATTCATCCGAGTTTTACTATACAGATTTTCCTGTCTCCTGATTCCAGAAACATTTTTATCTTTGGTTCCATGTCTCCTTCTCGATACTGGTATACTTTTTTCCTTGTCCACTTCAATACTAACATTTTTCCTTCCACATATTGCTCTCAAAAACTTTTTGGTTTGCTTACCACGAGCACTCTTCTTTTTATCCGTCCTATGTTCTTTTGATACTTCTTCAATTCCTTTCTTCTTCAAATTGTAAGTCCGTTTATAGAGCTTTCTTTTTTCAGTTCTGGTCGGCATCTTAATTTAAGATTTTGATGAAATTCTCAATCTGTAAAACACAAACATAACAAATATTATAGTTGACTACTAGCATATAACGTACAATTTTAAACCACAGATTCATTTTCTAAGTAGAATAAAGAAAATAACAGAAAGTCTCTGAACAGAGTAGGAAATCCTGTAGTGAATGTTGGGTCTTAATTTTATCACACTCCATATCTGTTTTAACATTATAGACAGTTTTTAATTCTAATTTTTAAAGCATACAAACAGTACACTTTTTTCAAGAACTATGGGTCATCGTAGATGTTTTAATCTTTTTTACTACAATCTCTTTTACACTTCATGAGAACATGTCTGATCACTCTCCTAAAGCACATCAACGACGAATAGGGCAAGAAAACTGTCTTCAAGAATGCTTTATTATCAAAAAGATTTTTATTTATTGAAATCTTCATAATTTTGTAGAACTTCCACCATTATATCATCAGGGACTTCTTCAAGTCCAAAGTCCTCATCTCCTTCAACCATCTCTAAGTAAGCGGAGTCGAAAAACATGTCCATAAAATAATTTTTTTCATCTATTTCCTCTTGAAAGACTGCGTCTAAAATTTCCTCCATCACTTCGTTAATGATTTCAAAATGAATTTGTTTCTCTTCTGAGGAATTCTCCATAACTAGACTCAGTTTATTCTTCTGTATCCTTTTAAAAAACATATAGAGTCTAAATTATATCTTTTTTCATAAATGTATAACTTAAAAGTACCTTTACTAATTTTTAAACTACATATATTTTTATAATTTCTAACTTATTAACTCTATATATTTTAAGATACCACGTTCCTCTTCTTTTCAAAAGAAATTGGCAATATAACCCTAAACATTAACACTGATCTTTTTTTTCCATTAAATAATTACTGTTGTTAAAAGACATTTTACTGTAAAATTTCTTTTTAGATTTTCTAGATATCACAAATATTGATAATCTGTAGAATTAATTTTTAGAGACCCATTTTTTCAGTTCACCAGTACAAAGAGCTATGTAAACTATATGCACTCTGAAGAGAAGGCTCACACTATACAAACCATAGCATTCACTTAACAGATTACTACTTCCCACAGAGACAGTTCCTTTTATGTTTCAACAGCATACTCACCATGTAAAAGTCATAGCATATACAAAATGTCATACTAAGCATGAAGAACAACCTCATAATAAACCACTGCATGAATATGTTAAACAATGCCTATACATAGTATAATCACAGATGTGCAGGAAAGATACCCATCACACCTAGAACCATATCATAATACCTCTTTGTAAATAAAGGAGAAAAACTGCCAAACATAATGCAACAAGATTTCAAAAATCATGAGCACTTCACAAGATTTAAGTAATGGAAACATGAAAGAATTATACTCCAATGATCCGTAAATCTGAACTCCATCAAAAAGAACACATGCACCAAGCCCATTAAAAGATAATTTCAACTGTCAGTGGAGAATATCTCAAAATACATATCTAGCATAAGCAGATACAACCCATGTGAATAATTCAAGATAAAATCATATTCCAAAATGAAATTTTACAAACATTTAAAAAAATCTTCTTCATTATTTTCATGTGCACCCAAAAAAATTGCCTATGCAAAAATACCAACTCACCTGAAAAAAAGAATATAATTCCTCAAATTCTGTAATTCAGAAGGCACGTTGTTGCTTTTCAGCACCAAACACTGTAAAAAAGAAAATAATAAAATTTAATTAACTTATTACAGACTTATTTCTTACACAACATAGAGCCATTATAGCAAAGAACAAGCATAACAGATAAATTCCCCAAGATTCTCTATCATTACAATAAGATACAAAATGTCTCATTTATGAAACCATTGCGCCACAGATATATCACTTTTTCCCATGTTAAAACTCATGCACCAGCGACACAAGGCCTTCATAACTAAAAGCCCATGTGACGGAGAACAAGTGCATAGACATAAAATACAGGGCCAACCATGGGCATATGCAAGCAGTACACCTGCACAGAACCACCAAACCCCAGGAGCCACCATATTAATATATATCCTTAATATAATAATCCTCTAAGGATGCATACATATTTGCGTAGCGGACCATGGCAGGAATGTGGCGTGCTCTGCCTCTGTTCCACTTCCAAACACCTTGATCCACCCCCCCTCTTCAGTGGGCTGCACGCTCCGCCCCGCCCAAACCCCCTGTTACAGAGCCCCCTACCTACGCTCCCTGCCCAGGGCTGCCATGACCCTATACCCGCCCCTGGAAAGTGTGTAAGACACAGCAACAATAAAAATCAAAGAATAGGCAACATGCAGAAAAACTACACAGTAGATAAAGAAACGAGGGGCATATTATCAAGGGGATTTATCTCCGCTTGTTTGGCTTTAAAAGCCAAGAAAGCGGAGATAAAATTATCTCCCTATTACCTAGCTGTCGCTAACACCAGATAGCGACAGCTAGTAGGAGATAGCGTCCATCTTGGGCCCCACTTTGCATGTCAGTGATATTTATCACTAATGACATGCAGAGTGGGCGTGCCAAGATGTTAGCGACTGGAAACAGTCGCTAACATCGCTATCTCCTATTACCAACTTTTGAAGATATTCGTGCTAGGCGTGAATATCTCCAAAAGCTAACACCTGCCCTGAGCAGTTCTTAGCCATGTTATCCAATGGGAGGTGGATACCATGGCTAAGAGCATTAGCTCGGTAATGCATAAATATCGCTGACTTTTCAGCGATATTCATGCATTGCGGCCGTTTTTTATCGCATTTGCGATAAACCTTGGTAATACCAAGGTTTATCTGCGATAAAAATTACCGCAGCGCAGAGTTACATTTTTGTCTCTAACCAAGCAATAGCGATAATTATCGCTATTGCTTGGTAATATGCCCCCATATGTTTAAGATAACCCATTGAAAAACATGTAGTCATTTTTTTAATCTGCCATCCATCTAGCCCTCCACGACCGCTTTGGAAACTCCTGCTCTAAACCCTTACTTTTTATTTTTAAAACAAACGCACGTTTTTTTTCAAAGCTGCATATTAAACGCCTGAACATATATTTAGTCGTCCACATGCAGGCACTTTCAATTACATGACTTATTTAAGTGGAATCCCTGTAATGTTGCATATCTTTCCAAAAATACACCAGTGCCTATTATTATAACGATTTTTTTTCATTCTTCATCAGTGATATTATTTTTTACATATAATGAAAATCACTATGACTTTTTAAACGACAAAGCTCACAGACAACACCATTCCTTATAAAAGAGTGGCCTTCCTTTACAATGTACTAAGGTGACTCCCTTAATTTTAAACGCATCCTCCACTTCAAGACAGGCTATTTTTTTTTATAACTACTAACCAATGGTTTAGTGACCGGACTGCCAAAAATTATATCAAGTCATTCTGCTACTATTCACTCCATGCTCTGCGACCTATTTCTGTGGACTTCCTGTTGAACTGCCAGTGCTGCGACGTTTGTGTTCCCATCTCATTTATTTCAAAATGGATGTCCCCTCTGTCTTCGCAAACAAGCCGGAACACTTAGAACTATTTTGCCAGAAGATGCTTGACTACTACGGCATCTTAGCACTCTCGACTCTGAATACTTCATATCGATTATCATTTCGATATTCCTATTTCACCTGTGTGCAGCCTGTATTTCATTGCCTGAGCTGTGATTTCATGTGGGCCCTGGACTTATGTCTCTGCAACTTGGTACCTCCTGAAGTGAATTACAATCATCTCATGAATCCGTTATTTGATCATGAACAGCTTTGTTGCAACGGAGGGATTATGGCCTTTGCAGCGATACAAGGAGTTCTGGGTCATTGGGATATATTCGCAGCGGCGCAAGATTTCCTGACAAACAGCTACATTGAAAACCCACCGAGCTGTCCTCTGATGGTACTAGAGGCTCCGGTAATAACAGATCATGAATGCTGATTTCCTCTTTTCAATTGGATGGCTGACATGTTTTCGGATCATAACAGTGACTTCTTGTTAGAAGCAGTTGCTGCCTACTTTGCCTATACAATCCTGGGTTGACTGTTATGCAAGCCATTGACGTCCACATTTCGTTTTGCCTCCCTATATTTTTCACGTTTTCTTGGATACTTTCTTAACATGAACAGACCTATTGGCTTTACTAACAGTGGACATTATGATTTCCTACTGGTTAAATTTTGATCTTTTATGTGGACTAAATTTTTTTTCTTCACCTACTCGATTTTGAACTTTATTTTAAGTCTAATCTCAACAATTCTATTGTATATCTTATCTTATGTTATTTCAAACGTACTCGAACCAAACCTCGCTAATATATGCTACATGTGCCCTAATTAATGTGTAAATATAGAATGAGTTTTTTATAACTGTAAACGCAATTTCGCATTTGAACTGCTTAATTCCGCCTCAGACACCTCTGATCATTTAATTTTCCATAAACTGAAATATTTTGATTACATACATGCACCTCTCGCCATATTGTCCGTTTTGGCACGTTTTTTTTCCCTTACACAATAGCATAACAGAAACGTGATAGTGCTTCGCATACAGAGAGCTGATTGATAAGGACATAATGTCTAACCACTAGCATTTTCATGTATCGTTCCTAAACTGAAAGGCCAGACACCTTCTTCCATTTATTAAAATATAATATACTTCCTCATAAGAGTGTATAATTAATTTTGCAAAACCATATTCATTTTTCATCAACTATACCGTTTGCATTCTATGTACTACTGACTATACCGATTACTTTGTTTTTTGCAATGTCTCTACTCGTATTAGATTAGAAACTTGCCTTGAAAACAGTGCATTTCTGAATAAACATTTCAAATATACACGTTCTCTCTTTTAATCCATAATCTCAACTAAAATGATTGTATACTGAAACAGTATTCATGTGTTCCACGTAACTTCAGCTGTACTAACTTAATATTTCTTTTGTCGACCTGATTTACTCATACTAGAACCCACAGGCCTATAACAGCCCGTGAACCCTTTCTTAGTAGGTCGCGCACCATGCAGACAGTTGTACCTCTGTAAAAAAATAATTTATTACTCTTCTCAAGCACCGTCGCAGTTCCGCTCCACTCAGTGTTAATCACTGCTCCCACGCTTCTACAGACCAGACGCTATGTCATATTTCACTCCTTATCACGCTTTAATCTCCACAATAACAAACACTTCTCCGCCAGCCACCAGAGAACAGAGTGCAGATGCAGAGGCACTAAGTAGTGAAATACAACATACCCTCTGCTCTATGGAAGCAACCGAGCGGTAATTCTGAAAGAAAACATTCACTAGCGCTTCAAAAAAGCATTTCAATTATATAAATAGTTTTTTGAAAACGTTCCAACTACTTTGATGCGACTATCTGTGTGTGCCTCCACAGCAAAGTTCCTCAGCCCGGACTGAAGGCAGACACAGACAGACACACACACAATAAGATAACACAGGGCAACGGAGACGGAAAACAGAAGGCAGATGAAGATGCAGTCAAATAGCAGGAGTGAGAGAGATATTTTTATACTCCGTTTGGTACCTCAATTTACGGACACATTTACTGCACAAATCTGTGTACAACCTCATGGTCAGAACTTTTCATTTTATTTTACTCGACCACCTGCCCTTCTCACCCTACGCCCCGCAATGCAGGCCGCGGCCACAAACCGCACTATAATTTTATCGTCTGACAGAAACTTTAAGAATTCATTAAACATTACCACTTTTTCAAGACGATATCACATGTAATGTACCAACTTTTCATTTTATTTTACTCGACCACCTACCCTTCTCCCCTACGCCCACCATCGCAGGCCGCGGCCACAAACCGCACTATAATTTTGTCGTCTGACACAAACTTTAAGAATTCATTAAACATTACCACTTTTTCAACACGGTATCACATGTAATATACCAACTTTTCATTTTATTTCACTCAACCACGTGCCCCTCTCACCCTACACCCACCAATGCAGGCCGCGTCCAGAAACCGCACTCTAATTTTGTCGTGTGACAGAAAGTTTACGAATTCATTAACCATTAACATTTTTTCACGACGGTATCACATGTAATTTACCATTTCTCTCTCTATCTGCATTATCTGTCTCTCTGCTAATATCATTTTTTCACTTCATAAACAACTTCTCTCATTATATATAAAGGCTTCAAAATCACACAAATAATTACTCTTTATATTAAACATATTTTATACTTCATATTTCACATTTAAATTAAAAATAGTTTTACAAATACAACACATTATGACAGCCAAAAATGAGTTTAGTTTCAAACTATGAGGAAAATCAATCATTGTTTGTGAGTAAACCATATTTTACGGTACATGACAAAACAAACAGTTACAGACTTACCTTTACCAATGCTTTGTACGATGTACAACAGTGACAGTCACAAAATAGATATTCGTTTGACGGAAGTCTCAATTATGCTGCTATCACTGCAACCAAAATTCAATGGCACAGATATCCAGTCAATACAGACTCATATATGTCTCTTCAGCCAATCATATTTCCTCCCGCAAAATTTTGTATTCAAATTTACATTTCAGTTGGTTGTCCCTCACAATATTTTCAATGTCACATAAAAGTCACCCATCACCCACTGTCATCTCTGATTGTTTCCATGGTAACACCTCATTCTGCACCTGGCTGAAGGCACAGGTCAAAAGTTCATATCTCAACGTTCTACAGCAAACTAACAACACTGTTCTCCCTCCAGAAACACCTGCCTATCCACAGCTCTGTTACATGTCATTTTTTTCACACCCAATACTACTTTTTCTTTTACATAACATTAACATGCAACGTAGTCTTCAATCTTCACGTATTAGAATCAACCAATCATTTTTCGTTTTTCAACCACACCAAGCTTCATCCATTTTTTGATCCTGACTTTCAGCTTCTAACTGCCATTCCACTTCCAGAACCCATCGGAGTACGAGTGCATCTGCCTTGAAAATGAAGGTTTGGCTTTTAGGACACAGCTATATTCACTGGAGTGGAAAATATGCAGCAAGCAGACGAATTTCCAACCTTGATTTACCAAATGTGCAGATAACGTGGATTGGGCAAAGAGGATTAAGATGTCACCAATTAATACCATTGGTGAAAACGTTTATGCATCTCCCAGAACCAGACCTTATAATTGTGCACTGTGGTGGGAACGATCTAGGCACATTGACTGGGGTAGGTCTGGAAATGCTTCTAAAAGACACCTTTCGACAATTGATGACACTTTTTCCTCGAACTGCCTTGGTATATTCCAATATATGCCAAAGACAGAAATGGAATTGGTCCAATCAACATTGTGCACAAATTGAGAAAGCAAGGAGACATGTAAATAAATCTGTTTCTGCTTTCCTCAGAGATTATAGCATGGGTTCTATTTACCACAACAACTTGCGTTACCACATGCAAGACATCTATAGGACAGATGGTGTTCATTTCACGGATGAGGGAAACAGAATCTTCCTCTGCAACATCAGAATCTGCATCGGTACTTACTTATAAATGCAGAAAAAACTCAATTAACACAAGGGCTCTTTTCAGAGCCACCTTATATCAAAGCACCTAAACTTCTGATTTATCTCCATTTTCACACTCTTGTAAATAGGAGTGCGTGCCCGAGTGCGCGCACCCCGCAATTTAAAAAAAAATATATATATATATATATTTTCGCGTTTAAGGGCCTTACTGCACACCCTGAGAGAACCTACGCAGCAAAACAATCTCTACCTTCTCCCCTTTTCATGTTCCAATGCTTTGAAATGACAATATATTTACTCGCAGTGACAAAATGGCGGTCAACACTTCCTGATTTCCTTCGAATCGAACGTTAACAGACGTCACGCAGCAAAAAAAAAATTCAGCTCGCGCGCAGCCGCTTGAGTGCGCGCACCCGTGCGCGCTTATAGATATATAATTGACTTTAACTTTAATTTTCTCAGCAACTACTGAACAGATTTACCCCATTCCAAAAAAAGCGTAATCTGCGAGCCGGACTCTACAGTTTTGCCAAATTTCTTATAAATCCATTCAGCCGTTCGACCTGTAGCCGTGTCTAAACGTCCTATGGAAAATAACATGGAGAAAACACGTTTTGGGACCCCCCTTTTATCTCAGCCCCCACTTCACCAATCCCCCCAAACTTTCAGGGAAGGAGCGCAGCGGAACGAGCCATCTTCTTTGAGAAATTCGCAAAGATTCATCCACCAGGGCCAAAGTTAATCCAAATAGAATGTTGAGGAATTCCTATGGAAACTAGGTCCTAACTATAACTACCTACTGGCGACCGCCAGTAGGTAATATATATATATATATATATATATATATATATATATATATATATATAATCGCCACAAAGAGAAACACAACCAGATGGAATACTCATCTCCCAAACCGAGAGGACGTGGACGCGGAAGAAGCAGGGGCCGAGGAAGAGGAGAAACCGGAACTGTAACTAGTTGAGAATCATGTTAACAACACTTTTTACCATTCCAATATGTCTGCCATTTACGTTTGTTAGTCCGACCTCTATGTCGACTACATGTTTGGAATACTGAAACTTTATTTAATGTCGGTGTCCCCTGTGTGAAGTTACACGTGAACAAGGCTTCTTAGCTGAAACGCGTTGTGTAATAAACTGCTAACTTGATACCTGGGACCCCTTTGCCTTTTTGCCTGAGAGCGCAAGACGAACACTTTGTGTACTTTTTGATATATTAATTTAACCGGACTGCTTCGCCGGTATCTGCGCCAACTTCCTTTGGGTTCCAGCACTCCGGAAGAAGCTGTGTTGTTTTTTCATATATATATATATCTATATATCTATATAGATATATAGATATATATAGATATATATATATATATAGGTCAAACATATGACTAAATAAACCTCTTTTGGAACATAGCTCAGGAGACAACAGTAAAAGTACATTTTATTTGCATTACCAATATCTCAATATGTGAGTGAGAAAGCACTCTTTTTGGAAATATAAATGATCCTTTCAAGCAAACTGATTCAATTTTTTTACAATGCATTGCTTTTTGTTCTTTTTTTTAAGGTTTAACTGCAATATCATTCTTATATATGTGACCGTGCCAGAGTAAATTTATCCACGGGTCCTGGTTTATAATGGATTTCGCACAAAATCAAAATGCACATATACCAACCCTGGTTTTCTCCTTTTTTCCCTCTGTCATTAGATCATTTACTGAGAATATCGGTTCATCAAAAAAACGTCATGCTTCTAATGGGTATATACAAATAATACTGTATAGGAATCTTTAGGTTACATAAATAAATGGACTATTACCTACAGCTCAGTTTTAAACACGTCAGTGACAATATTTGAGAAGAGTGTCGAGGAGTACCCCTTTTTTTAAAACAATGCAACTGTTGAGGAAGTACTGGCATTGAATGAATATATACATTTCCGAGGTGGAAATAGGCTTGTAAATGGATCTCCTTCGCCTTCTCTGCGGGATTCCATTGAGTGTTATGTAAACAAGGAGAACAGAGTGATTTTATGTTTACTAGCCTGGAAGCATCCTCATTTTGAAATGTGAATGTGTCATTGTTTGGTGTGTTTAAATGATTTGCAAAATGTAAGGACTGTGTGTATTGATGTATAGAACTGCAGTATGTAATAACTGTTTGTCTTTTCTTTAAAAATCTGTTTTTGAGTGCTTAAACACAACTAAATAATATTGAATGTTCATAAAAACACACAGGATGTGTCTCCATGTTGTGGTGGGTAAACCAGTATTTAATAAATGGCGAATGGAGGCAGAGGGCAGTAGAGGAGAGGAGCATAAAGGTGAGGAGAGGAGAGGAGAGGAGGGGAGAGGAGAGGAGAGGTGAGGTGAGAAGAGGAGAAGAGGGGAGAGGAGAGAAAAGGTGAGGAGAGGAGAGGAGGACAGAAGTGGGTGTCAACCGTTTCCTGGTGTATGAGAACAAAGAAAGGATGGACACTAGTTCACATGCACTATCCTAATTCTCTTCATCAGTCTAGGGCTTAGTTTAGAGGTTTTTGGCATACCATGAGGTAGTGATAAATGTAGAGTGCAATCTGCCATTGAAATTTCCTTCATCACAGGATGGAATGGTAAAGCAAATCCGGCCTTGGATTCTCCTTTGGTTTTATTGCTGCCTCTAGCAATTAAAGGGACACAAAAGAATATAACATTAGGTATAATACAAAGGAGTTCAAGGAGCATAGGGATGAGGAGCCCCAAAAAAATTCCAGAAAAATTGATTTGCTGAAAACTCGCAACAAATATCCAGCAATGCAATCCAGTCTTAAAGCGATTCTCCAAGAAATTCCATCCATATTTTCATAAAAGGTTGCAAATCATATTTTTCAAAACGTTCCCTCAAAAAACGCAACCCAAAAAAAAAATAAAAAAAAATTGATCTGGTGAAAACTCGCAACAAATAATCCAGCGATGTAATCCAGCCTGTAAGCGATTCTCCAAGAAATACCATCCATATTTTTCTAATTTTTTTATTTAAAAACAATGTCCATAAATTTTAAAAAAGCATTCCAATATATTTTTCTCAAAAATGTGGCCTTGTTTTCAAAAAATGATTCATTCAATCAATCTGTAACGTGATACTACATTCAGTAATTCTTTATACTAATTAATTTTGAAAGACATTATATTATTATATATAATACATATAACTTTAAATATTTTTTTAAACAACAACACTCAACCGAAGCATTTTGTTAAAACGAAGAATGATGCGCAGTCATGTCTTGTAGTTACAAGTAGTAGTTTTATTCTTCTAGTTACATCACAGGTTCTTAGTTAAAGGAAGATGTTCTGTTCCATAGAAATGCCCCACCAGGAGCAGGTTCCTCGCTGCTCAGCCCATCCACACCAACCGATTCTCCCTTCCAATACAAACACACTCAACATTCTATCTGACCTCATCACAGGCTGAGCAGCAAGAGAGAGAACCTCTGTAGGGAGAGTGCATTGAGTAAAAGGTACATTACAACACATTTCTCATGCTACATGTGCAGGAATTATTGTTGTTAAACCTTTCATATTTTATTATTGTCTGTCTCTCCTTACAGTAAACATTCCTTCCTCTGATTCTTTCTAACATGCCTTCCTCCACTTGCAGAAGCTGGATGTGGACCTAAAAATGTATTTGCATATTTGTTTTTCTAAAACCAATTTTATAAGCTGATTGTAAATAATATGTTCATATTAAATTGTTTTAAAATCATGGTATTAAAATAAATTATTTACCAATTGCTCTTAGAGTTCTTTTTTTTTTCAACATATGTATTATTCTGGGTATTTCATAAACATTTTACAGACAGCTTGCGTAACTCTCGTAGAATTAAAACATCTATTTCTTTTTGTAAACATAACAATTCACCTTTTAATAATTTTTTTTTAGCACGGAATACCACAATTTATCAGGCCAACAATGTGTTACTTATAATCTAACTTTAAAATATACAAATCATAAAATATTTGTCTCATTTTTTCACTGTGAGTACATTGCTGAACATGCAGTCTCTATGCCAGCAAAGCAAATAAGAGTAAACTATTTACCAAAGCAAGATCCAAACAAACCAATAAAGATGAAAGAATATCTTTAACAAACTTCTAGAACATGATGGATACTTTTTTTCTTTCTAGCATACCTAATTCTAGAACATGATGGATACTTTTTTCCTTTCTAGCATACCTAATTAACCGTGTAATTCAACCATCCAAATCTCACCAAAAGTTAAATAAGAGAAAATTCTTCTAATGTACTACGCCAGAAAGTATCACACTTTTGGAAATGCTCATCTTTAAAGGCCATAATAAACCTTCTTTTGACTAGAAAATGGGCTTGATCCGCTACAAAATGTAATTTATATTTTGTGAACCAGGGTTTCCCACCAAGTAATTTCACATCTAATTTAAATAACCTTCCAAGGTATTTTTTTCCTTGTTGTAAACATTGTTCATTTGAATTCTCTTTAAGACACGTACCATATGCCATAAAACCTATAGATAATTTTTTTTTTTTTAATTTGTGTCACAATTTAATAAAAAGCACCTATCCAAATTTTTGAATTGGATTTGAATGTGAGTGTGGGTAGGGGGGGAGGGGGGCCTCGTTTGGTTGTATTCCATTCCAATATTGTTATGTTTACTCAAATTATCCATCTTCCCCAAAGGCTGGTCTTTTTCTTGGATGGTATTTCGCTTCTTCTTTTTGTGCTTCTCTGTACTCCTTATAAAATTATTTAATGAGCAGCGGATAGGCCTTCTATCTCTGCATACCATCCATCATCAATGCATACCGTTATCCAATCAAACCCATAACTAAAATGATTTTTATTTTTAAAAATGCACATTTCAACCATGGACAGGCACTGCCATTTACTGTAACTTCATCAAATAATCAGCCATGCCCTTTTATAAAAATTCCACAGCAATCTCTCCAAATTTGTTTCTATTTATAAAACGTTTTCTTATATAACCATTTATAATCCTTTTTAAACTTTCATTATATTGTAACTCTTTTTTAAAATAGAAAAGGTGCAGCGGATAGGCTTTCTTTCTCTGCATACAATCCATTGTTAATGCACACCATTATCCTAACACACCCATTACTACAATTAATATATTTTTAAAAAAATGCACATTTCAACCGTAGACAGGCACTGCCCTGTCCTGTAACACCAACAAAAAATCAGTCATATACTTTAATTCAAACTCTGCTGCACTTCCTGCAAACGATCAAAAATAGTTTCTAGATTTGAAACGTTTTCTTCTATAAACATTTATAATCCTTTTTTAACTTTAATATTATTCTAATGAATCTCTTTTTCATCTAATTTTTGAAACAATATTAACTTTAAATCTTCTTACCTGTTCTGCGAATTTGCATGCTTCTTCTCCTCTCTCCTTCGTTCCTCCGTATGACGTATTACGTTTTACGTTATCTGCCTCATGAATTTCATCATTCAACAAAATTAAAAAAGGACTTTTTTTCTATAGAAGATAATTTTAAACCGTGGGAATTTAATTAAAGTCTAGACATTTAGATTTCAATACATTTTTGTTTTACAGCAAATATTATTTTTTAATAAACTTGCCTGTTTTGCGAAGTAATGTAATGCGAACTTAAAATATTTGCATAGTAAAAGCATGCTATCTAGTAGCATGCGTGGTAATGGTCAACGCGTATTAAAGAATGCGGAGAAAAAAGCATTGCGAAGCAATGGCCCCATAGTAATGGTAGATTACCCATCAGCCAGGCTAGCTTGATTTGTATATGGCTGGGTTCAAATTGGAATGGAGTGGTGAGAAACGATGGATTTAGGCCCAGATCTCTGTACTGGGGTGAATGTATGACATTGTTCTGCATTCTGTCCATCAACTGTTGTTTTTGCATTAATCATGTTAGGAAGGCATTTCCATAAAGGGTCTACTCAAAAGGACACCGGCCTTCACAATCTTTCAGCCACACACTAGAAATATACTCCATCAAAGTTCCTCACAAAAATCACAGAGGTTCTTAGGAAAAACCGTCTGGGACTACACTGGGTCAGGAATAGGGCTTGGACACAGCCCATCACCAATTTTGTATAGTAACAAGTTACACAAATGAAAGTTAAATAAAGTTCCTTATTATGTGACTAAGAACTCCACATCTTCGAGGCAACTGCTTTCTCCAACTGTTATTTCTCACTTTCTAACTTTAAGATTCAAGATTCTACTGCTGCCATTACTTCTGTTACATCACCTTCACAGTCAGCTTGCAATGGGCTTGGTGTACACCACGGGACTTAGAACCAACAACTGGAAAAGAGCTGCTTATGATATTGGGTGTTACAACCTTTACTTCAAGCTCAAATGATGTTAAGAAAATCACCAGAAAACCATGGAACTTAATTTCAACATTGGACGCTTTCAAACAGGTAACTTTATTTGCCTGAAAAGCAATAAAACCTTAAAGGTAATTTGGTTCCCTCCATTATAGAAATACAAAAGCCACAACAAAAATGGAAAAGCTTCCTATGACTACCACCAATATTTAGCTATTATGCAGCTTAACATGACTTATGATGTGTGACTATGTCCACTTGTCACTGGTGACGTTTACTTGAATATTGTTACAAATTATTAACGTTGAAACTATTAACATTACTAGCCTAACATTGTTAGATGTAAGGTATGCAAATCACTGCACTGCTCTGACAAATGTAGAAATTGTGCCCCCTGTGAAAGTACAATTGAGGGATCGGAATTCACATACAATACCATCACAATTATACATACTGAATGTACGAATTGCAAAGGAAAGACTGTTGTATACTGTATACTTAGACCCTGCCAGAAAACCTATATTGGTAAAAGTAATCAGATAGTAAGACACTGCATGAGTCAACATTAATCAAGAATTATGTGGTACATGATTTCAGCTCCCCTGGTCCACCACTTTTTCTAATACAATCATTCAGTTTCACATTTAGGATGAACAGTGTTGTGACAAGTGCATATTAAACATACACAGAATGTGCCTTACTTAGACAATAGGTATTCATGATAATGAAGCTACAGACAGCTGAAACAGGATTAAATGAGATGGCAGAATCAGCAGTATATTTTGAAGAGCTGCAAGGCCTACGCTTTTATTAGACAAGTACATTTTATATTTGATATGTACAGTGAATGTATTCATTGCAACTTAAACAGAAAAGCACTTCATTTATTGAAAATGTTCTGCTTCCCTCACAAACAAAAGGTTGCCTAAGTGTTCTTTCAAATATCTTACATTCCCCCCAAGCTTTTACAATCTCTCTAATCATTACTGTGATTTTATATATATATATCTATCTATATATCTATATATCACCGAAGTGTACATTTGCCTCACCTCCCCAATAGACTTTTTATGGCTGCGCCTGTCACGGAAGCCGACTCAATCTTCATCACCCCACAGCATTCTTCAATTTCCTCGAGGCACAGCATTGGGGCTTTGTGGGAAGTGTAGTTCCACCACACGGGACTACACAATTTGATTGCATCTCATCGTGGGGGCGGAGCATCGCAACTGTTAACAACAGCGTGGCAGGCTGACCATTTGCAGCACAAGGAGCAGCTGGAGAGGGGCGCTGAGGAAGGCAGAAAGTGCCGAAATGCATTCGCCCGAGACCTGTGTGCAGTAAAGTGCTTCCTTGAATCTCCCTGCTGGGTCACGTCTCTTTTCTTTTGGAGGAGGGGTTGTTCCAGACATTGTGCGCCAAGCCAGGGCGCATGTACGTGTACCCCCGCCGCCAAAGTGGTATGGACTTGCTGGCCAGCTCGATGGAGCACTCTTTGTATTGCGATAGCAAATAAGTCCATTACCCACCAGGACGCTTGGCAGACAACGCGGTAAGCGGATATTTATCTGCCCTGTTTGGGTGACCGGGACTCCCGCGCCAACCCCCGCAAAGGACACCAGGCAGAGAGGTTGCGGCGGTCAAACAAGGGGGACCCGAGGGGGCACCGAAGTGTACATTTGCCTCACCTCCCCAATAGACTTTTTATTGCTGCGCCTGTCACGGAAGCCAAGTCAATCTTCATCACCCCACAGCATTCTTCAATTTCCTCGAGGCACAGCATTGGGGCTTTGTGGGAAGTGTAGTTCCACCACATGGGACTACACAATTTGATTGCATCTCATCGTGGGGGCGGAGCATGGCAACTGTTAACAACAGCGTGGCAGACTGACCATTTGCAGCACAAGGAGCAGCTGGAGAGGGGCGCTGAGGAAGGCAGAAAGTGCCGAAATGCATTCGCCCGAGACCTGTGTGCAGTAAAGTGCTTCCTTAAATATCCCTTCTGGGTCACGTCTCTTTTCTTTTGGAGGAGGGGTTGTTCCAGACATTGTGCGCCAAGCCAGGGCGCAATTACGTGTACCCCCACCGCCAAAGTGGTATGGACTTGCTGGCCAGCTCGATGGAGCACTCTTTGTATTGCGATAGCAAATAAGTCCATTACCCACCAGGACGCTTGGCAGACAACGCGGTAAGCGGATATTTATATTCCCTGTTTGGGTGACCGGGACTCCCGCGCCAACCCCCGCAAAGGACACCAGGCAGAGAGGTTGCGGCGGTCAAACAAGGGGGACCCGAGGGGGCACCGAAGTGTACAATTGCCTCACCTCCCCAATAGACTTTTTATTGCTGTGCCTGTCACGGAAGCCGACTCAATCTTCATCACCCCACAGCATTCTTCAATTTCCTCGAGGCACAGCATTGGGGCTTTGTGGGAAGTGTAGTTCCACCACACGGGACTACACAATTTGATTGCATCTCATCGTGGGGGCAGAGCATGGCAACTGTTAACAACAGCGTGGCAGACTGACCATTTGCAGCACAAGGAGCAGCTGGAGAGGGGCGCTGAGGAAGGCAGAAAGTGCCGAAATGCATTCGCCCGAGACCTGTGTGCAGTAAAGTGCTTCCTTGAATCTCCCTGCTGGGTCACGTCTCTTTTCTTTTGGAGGAGGGGTTGTTACAGACATTGTGCACCAAGCCAGGGCGCAATTACGTGTACCCCCGCCGCCAAAGTGGTATGGACTTGCTGGCCAGCTCGATGGAGCACTCTTTGTATTGCGATAGCAAATAAGTCCATTACCCACCAGGACGCTTGGCAGACAACGCGGTAAGCGGATATTTATATCCCCTGTTTGGGTGACCGGGACTCCCGCGCCAACCCCCGCAAAGGACACCAGGCAGAGAGGTTGCGGCGGTCAAACAAGGGGGACCCGAGGGGGAACCGAAGTGTACATTTGCTTCACCTCCCCAATAGACTTTTTATGGCTGCGCCTGTCACGGAAGCCGACTCAATCTTCATCACCCCACAGCATTCTTCAATTTCCTCGAGGCACAGCATTGGGGCTTTGTGGGAAGTGTAGTTCCACCACACGGGACTACACAATTTGATTGCATCTCATCGTGGGGGCGGAGCATGGCAACTGTTAACAACAGCGTGGCAGGCTGACAATTTGCAGCACAAGGAGCAGCTGGAGAGGGGCGCTGAGGAAGGCAGAAAGTGCCAAAATGCATTCGCCCGAGACCTGTGTGCAGTAAAGTGCTTCCTTGAATCTCCCTTGTGGGTCACGTCTCTTCTCTTTTGGAGGAGGGGTTGTTCTATATATATATATATATATATATACTATAACGTGGAATTTCATTGGTTTTATATCAGTAAAATTTCCAGCTAACTATAACTGGTGTCAAACCTATGGTTTTTTCAGTGAATTTCATAGGTTTTGTAAATGCTACTTCCTAACTATAACGTGTGTAAAACCTATGGTTTTTTCAGTGAATATATATATATATATATATATATACGCTGTTGTTAACAGTTGCCATGCTCCGCCCCCACGATGAGATGCAATCAAATTGTGTAGTCCCGTGTGGTGGAACTACACTTCTCACAAAGCCCCAATGCTGTGCCTCGAGGAAATTGAAGAATGCTGTGGGGTGATGAAGATTGATGGTTTTTTCAGTGAATATATATATATATATATATATATATATTCACTGAAAAAACCATAGGTTTTACACACGTTATAGTTAGGAAGTAGCATTTACAAAACCTATGAAATTCACTGAAAAAACCATAGGTTTGACACCAGTTATAGTTAGCTGGAAATTTTACTGATATAAAACCAATGAAATTCCACGTTATAGTTAGTTGGACTCACTATAACTTGCGCGTGTAATGCACTGCTGATGACGTCACATATTACATCACTCATGACATGGTCAGTGACATCACTCATGACATCACTGATGACACCATCCTTGTGACACAGTGACAGACCTCCTTTCACTGTAATCTAACCCTTGAAACACATATTCAAAAATAGAAACTAAAATTTTCAAAAAAATGGAGATACCCATACCAGTTACAACAACCAATTCAATAATTCCACCATCTATATACACATGCACTAATTCACCAACAGTTCTATATAGTCACTCATACATATATTCACTAATCATATGTAGTGATACACCTACACATCCTGTTACACACCGACAGTCATCCAAAAGTTATTCACACACATACTCACACATGCAAATAAACTATTGAACATCCATTTATTTGCATAAACAGCTATACACACACTACCACTTTACTTCTAAGGAAACTTACACATAATTACTCTCTTAAAAAATCACTTATAGAAACACATACTAATTTAAACAGGAACTCTTACAATCCCTCACTCTCACATATACTCACTTATATACATCAATATTCACATATACTAGATTAAAACATATTTAGTTACTGATAAAGACACTAATAAGACAGTCATTCACTCACTAACACAGACATATACACACTCATCCACCCATACAGTCCTGCACATATGCTGTCTTCAAAACACATACAAACAGAGACTCAGTCATTCTTGCATCTATGTACTAAGTAATACTCCCACCAAAGCATGCAAACACTCATACTGATACTAAGAAAAACATCTAATCACCTATATACATACACATGTACCTACTCATCAACCCATGCAGCCACTTATACACAAAGTGAAACACTAATACATATATTTAAATATTTAAGCATTACTCACTAATATATGTATTCACTAAGATATTCAATAATATATACATATATAACACATATTTATTTTTCAGAAAGACACACATTCACTGGATGGTGTCATCAGTGATGTCATGAGTGATGTAATATGTGACGTCATCAGCAGTGCATTACACGCGCAAGTTATAGTGAGTCCAACTAACTATAACGTGGAATTTCATTGGTTTTATATCAGTAAAATTTCCAGCTAACTATAACTGGTGTCAAACCTATGGTTTTTTCAGTGAATTTCATAGGTTTTGTAAATGCTACTTCCTAACTATAACGTGTGTAAAACCTATGGTTTTTTCAGTGAATTTCATTGGTTTTTAAAATGCTAATTCAGAAATATCTCGTGTATACAACCTATACTTTTGTCAATAAAGTTCTGGCAATATTTTTTTCAGAAACAAGCCGTTTCTTCACTGTTCAAGTTGCATACAGACTCCTTGTAAAGCGATACAGAATTAGAAAGTCTGTACCTTACCTTTTTTTCAACGCATTAAAATTTGCCTGTAAATAAAAATAGCCTTTCTAAACTTTCGTGCACGACCCGGTGTGCGCACTCTCGGCAACAGTTCTCAATAAAATGGATAGCGCATTTCCAGGCTTTCGTGCGCGACCGACTGCGCGCACCCGCCTATATATTTCGTGAAAACTTTGCAATCTGAACTTATTGAATTTCTTCATAGACCCATCAAAGAACTTATACTACGTCAAAGAGACTAAACCTAGGCTTCTTTTTTAATATTATGAAAATTTTCATTAAATGGAGCCGAATGTCTTTTTAAACTTTCGTGTGTGACCGAATGTACACACCTTGGTATTTTAAAAAAATATATAAAAGGTTTTATACTTTAACAATTGTATGCTTGAATCGAGCTCAGAAGATATATTAAATCCGGATATGTTTGGATTTACTCCTTTTCACGTTTTGAAACTTTGCTGAATTAGACCGCTACTTCCAAATGGCGTACGTGACCAGATACTATCACCGCGTACACGTCCTGAGACGCGCATGTGAAGTCATGTGACTTGAAAACAACACTTCCAATTGGTTCTTAGTAGTTTCTATTCTGCAATTTACATGGAGCACTCCACCCACTCCTCTCACTATCTTTTCTACTCTCAAAAGAGAACGACGTTCAACACCCTTCGGAAGACTTTGCTGAAATGGCTGCCGCCCCGCATTCATCTTCCGAATCTGAAGGAAATGAGCGACTACCTTTAAAAAGAAAAAAGGAATCTTTTATTTGGCAATTTTTCACTTATCCTGAAGAACAAAAGAAAGTGAATGCGCCAAAAGTTACCTGCACGATATGCAATTCGGTTCTCTCAAGAGGAAATCCAAGAAAAAAATATTCCTTTTCCATACATACCATGGTGCGGCATGTCAAACAAGTGCACCCTGTGGAATTTGCAAAGGCATCGACAAGAGCCCTGGCCACGCTATTACCATCAGAGGTGGCCAGCACATCTTTTGGTGGACGACCTGTATCACCATCGAGTGCTGTGATGGACTTGAGACCATATCTTGCAAAGGTGCACATGAAATGCAACGAGTGTGGAGAAATTCTTCTGTACGGAGAGCAGAGCCTCATTCTTACTAAACTAAAAATTGAGAGTCATAAATGCCCCGAGAAAAGATACATTTCTTCATTTCATTTTGATCCTGTGTCACACAGGAAAATGTTGTTGCAAGTTTAAAAAATCAAAAACAACATAACACTTGTTTTAAAAAAAAAAAAGTTCTTTTCAGAACTAACTCATTCTACCAAAAAGAGCTCCAGGAGCATATTATAAAGGGGGTTTATCTCCGCTTTTTTGGCTTTTGTTCGTGCGCGACCGTGTGCGCGCACCCGCCTATATATTTCGTGAAAACTTTGCAATTGCAACTTCTTAAATTTCTTCATAGACCCATCAAAGAACTTATACTACGTCAAAGACAGTAAACCTAGGCTTCTTTTTTATTATTATGAAAATTTTCATAAAATGGAGCCGAATGTCTTTTTAAACTTTCGTGCGTGACCGAATGTACACACCTTGGTATTTTTAAAAAAATATATAAAAGGTTTTATACTTTAACAATTGTATGCTTGAATCGAGCTCAGAAGATATATTAAATCCGGATGTGTTTGGATTTACTCCTTTTCACGTTTTGAAACTTTGCTGAATTAGACCGCTACTTCCAAATGACGTACGTGACCAGATACTGTCACCGCCTATACGTCCCGAGACGCGCATTTGAAGTCATGTGACTTGAAAACAACACTTCCAATTGGTTCTTAGTAGTTTCTATTCTGCAATTTACACGGAGAACTTCACCCACTTCTCTCACTATCTTTTCTACTCTCAAAAGAGAACAACGTTCAACATCTTTCGAAAGACTTTCTTTTCACGCGATAATGTGAAATACTGAGATTGTTACAGGATTTTCTATCAGATATGTGTTCCCATTTCTGTTGAAGCACTAACACCGTGGAAAATTCCACCGATAGCAGTGGTATTTTTAACGCCGAGCACCGGCGATTTTTATCACTTAGAAGCCTTCCTATTATGAAGGTTTATCTCCTAAGTCTCTGATTCTCAAACTGTGCAACACGGCTCCCCTGTGTGCCGTAATGAAGTGCTAAGGGCGCCGCCCACACTCTAGTGTGACTAACCATCTAAAAATTCCACAGACATCTCTACCCTGTTATCTGCAATTGTGAGCATCAAAAGGAGCTGCGCTACGCCCCTGTGAGAGGCCTCACTCCCACTGCTGCAACGGCTTGGCAGTCCTCCAGATGCACAGGAACAGCCCCTCCGATCCATTGAAGTTCTCTGTCGTGAGAGGCCTCACTCCCACTGCTGCAACGGCTTGGCAGTCCTCCAGATGCACAGGAACAGCCCCTCCGATCCATTGAAGTTCTGTGTCGGTCTCAATACCACTTACGAAATGAAAATAAGCACTGAAGAATATTCAAGCATGTAGTACTCCTCCTGCTACAGCATACAAAATGCATTCTATTACCTATAAAAAAGCCAAACACCCACGCTACAATCATATAGAACACTTCCTCTAAAGAAGCCTGTGAATAACTTTAAAACATCAGGTTAACCTTTTTTTACTCTCTCATCATTATTAAAGATAAGTATTTACAATGCTATATTAAACAATGCCATGGTTCTTGCTTTTTAATTTTAAAAATCTTGCAATCTTTCACAAACCCAATACTCATGGCTTCTTTTTCGTGACAAAAATCTTGCACTATTACATACCTACATAAAATAACAGAAAAAACATAACACTACAAAGGCCGAACACTCTACTAAACGCGGATTTGTAACCTATGGGGCAGATTTATGTTAACTACTTCATACCCAGATATGTACCAGTTAATGTGCACCACAGTATGCTAGTGCTCCGTTACCCATGGTGTGCCACATTTGAAATGTGGCGCACCATGGTACAAAAACACCATACATGCGTAACACATCTGTGCTCAAAAAGTAATACATTGCTAGAGTTGCATCGCAAGTGTGATGCAGCTCCAGCAAGGCTCACCAATGCACTATATTCACAATACTGCGTCAATACCTACGCCTGCTTCAAGCACATGCACAGTTTTGAAACAGCATAGGTCTGAAAGTCACTGAGTGAAATATCATGCATTACAGTCAGCCACTTTCAAGACGCATTCCTTCAGTGGAACACTTCCTTATGGTGCAGGGCTTTAGAATGTGACATATCTCCTAGATCCATAACGTTGTAAATATGGTACATTATTTCCACTGTCATTGTATTAAATAAACTGACGAGATTGTGGCGCAAAGAGACGCAACGTCAACATAAAGCTGCTACAATGTGTTTTAAAGTGCCCTTTAAATTACAACCAACACTCTCTTTGAAGAGACCCCTCATGTTTTTTTAACACCTGTTAAGTCCTTCCATGCTCATGACAGAGCCGCACCATCACGAGCATTGCCTCAGCTGTCCCCAGAATGGACCAGTTTTGTCATGGGCTTGCCGCTGTGCTTGCACAGCACTAATATTGTACCTCCATGACACGTTCTATTGACTAAGCGGAGCCATGAGAGAACCACTGTATCATGAACAGATCTCAACCGTGGCTCATGGAGGAGTACCTCTATCATGAGCATAGAAGTACCACTCAGCCCCCGGCCCCCTAATGCTGAGGCAGAATTGCCACTGCAGCAAAGGACTTAAACTCCTGGAAAGAACAACATGTAACATTTAATATCATTTCCCACCAATGTTTTCATATATCAGTGTTGCTGAACTCACTCAGTAAAATTTCGCTCATTTCATTAAATCACTTTTAAAGCATGCCTTATAACGATGCACCCAATCCTATGTGGAAGTGCTTATATTAAACATGACATTGCTTTAAGCAGGATAGACAAAGAAATGACACAGTGATGTAAAAGTTTCTTTATTTTTTATACTTACCTAAAAAATAGTAAAAAAGTAAAGTAAATTTCTTTTAAAAACGTAGTACCTGTGGAAGAAAAGTAAAAATAAGATTATAATGTACATTTCATAAAATAAAAAAAAGTAGGAGTCAATAAGAGAGAGGCAGAGAAAACTCTCGGATGTTATTAGTTGTACTTACCTTATAAATATAATATCTGTGGAAGACAGTAAAAAAATATGTTTTAATACATATTTCTAAATTCAATGTAACAAAATAACTCAAACAACATATTAAATGGTTTATTTTTGCTGTCCTCAGAATACATTGATTTTCACTATAAACAGTGATTTCAATATTAATCATCATATAACAGCGAGGGAAAAAAAACACAATCAAAATGATTGTGTTTAAAAAACCCATCCAAAATCTCCATACATATTATAAATACCTGAAAAAAAACATATCTTAAATGTTTTTCTCAAATTCGCAATTTCTTGAGTAAGCACACTACATCTTCCACAGTTACAAACTAATTAAACTACACGACCTATTTTTAAATATATTTCAAAAAAACACCGTGCAAGTATCTCCTATAAAAATCTATCTTAAGTATACATTTTCTTCTCTCATACCTTTCCGCATGGCCAAATTGTATAAGTTAACTCATTACCTTTTAAATACCTCTCCCAAAAACTTGCGTCCATATATGTTCTAAAATAATTATCTAAAGTACTCATTTTCTTCTCTCATATTTTTCCACATGGCCAAATACTTAATCTTAATCTTATCTATTCTTTTGTGAACCTTTACAGTAAAAATGTGTAACATGCTTTATACCACCAAACATTAACTAAATTTCTACCTGATGTTATCACTATACCAAACACAAATTTCATTTATAGATTTGTAGACCCTCAGTCACATGATATTTGTAAACAAGAAAGTTTCATATCTTTACAGTATTAATCTTCCTACAGCAAGTGATTCTACTGAAATTTGGGTTCCAAAAATAGCAGATAGGAGTTAGTTAAGGCAAAAGGCAAATGTTTCTTAAAAGTCAATTGGGTATCATTGCAAAGCGTCCAGCCACTTCCACACTTCAAATAAGCTGTATAATGTCCTGATGATGTGGAAGGCCCTTCATGAAAAATAATGGCTACAGTTACAAATGTTCTTCTAGAAATAGATACTTGAGTAGCCACAAAATTTTTAATTAAAGTTGACAATTTACTCCCATCAGCTCTGCATCGTTGAAACATTAATATTACATATTGTCCATATCTATGGATAAATAAAGTTGATAACATTTCAGATTTACATTGAGAACAGACCATGTTCTGATGCGCATCTTTAACTAGTTTATTAAAAGACACTTCTTTACAGTCTGGTAATGTTAAATATATAAATCTTTCACTGTGTATATCAGTACTACTTGAAAATGAGCAATTATCACAGTTATGTTCCCATTTATAAGAAAGGCCAAAAAGATTATCAATATCTACACCTTCATCTTCCAAAACTGTAAACATATACATAATAAATTCCTGACAATCTTGCTGAATATTCTGTGAAAATTGATTTACTCCTGCACATATGTCTAAAACATTCCTTAGTTCTGAAATACTTCCTACTTCACTTTCACCACTACTACATTTTTCAAATATAGAATTTAAGGAATAGCAAAATGTTTGCTCCTGATTTTCTACAATCTGTTCCCTAACATTTTTTAGAAAAAAAACAACATTAACTACTACATTTGCATAACAGTTGACACCAGACCTGTTTTCAAACTTAAATCCAACAATCTCTTCAATACTAACCGTTTTCTTATGCCTACCAACAACAGCTACATCTTTTTTTCGTCGTTTCTCAACTACTTCAGCACATTTCGCCTCATTTTTCCTTTTCTGACCAACCATACGCCTTTCAATTAAAGGATATTGAGGTAAACTTGGAGCATATTCTCTTCTTAACCTATTATACTCCTTTACACAATTTAAATCTGCACTAATCTTTGTCTCATCATAATCAATTAAATAAAGTCCACATAAAGTTCTAACTTGCGATAAAGCAACATATGCCATACCCTCTTTGAATACAGTGCTTCCAATATTTACCAAAAAACAATCTACACTTAAACCTTGAGATTTGTGAATAGTCACTGCATATGCCAAACAAATTGGAAATTGCTTCCGACGGACATATAAGTCTTTCACAAGCAAAAAACTATTTGAACAGCGACTAATTTGCTGAACTTCCTCAATTCCATCAAATTTTATTCTTAAAAATTCAATCTCATCTCTATTTGTATAATTAACAAAACCAACAACATTACCCATTGCTCCATTTACCAATCCTCTTTCTACATGTAAATTTCTCCTTAAAATTATCCGACAATTTAAACATACATACAGATTTTTCTCTAAACCAGCAGTTTTAGATATACTTTTTTGAAGAGAATCCAATTTTAACTTCAACTTTTCAGACAAAACAATAGCACTACCTTCATGCTCTATTCTATCTTTAGCTTCCAGTTTCCTATTTTGTTGATTTTCTAAATTCAACATTTTCTCATTAAAAACTGAACATTCTTTCACAGTTGGCATCAAGCATATCACGGATTTATCTGCTACCTCTTTACTATATATTTTCTCAGGTACATTATCTTCATTAGGAAACAGCTTGGAAAGTAATCGTGTTCGTAGAGTGTGTTTCGCATCTTCAGTTAGTTTTCCAATCCTGATATCTTGAAGAATATTTCCATATTTAGTATCCTTTGCCTGTCGCATATTTTGAATCAGTTCAGTATATTTGAAATGTGACCATATATTAACATTTCCAATACTGCCCAGGCACTTTCTAGTCTCCTCATGCGTAACAGTTTCAAATACAGGTTGTCCTTTCACTGGAGTTAGTTGGAGTAGATCTCCAAAAACTATGACATGTTTACCTCCAAATAACACATCATACTCTGTCTTAAGTATCTGTTGCATTCTTAAATGCACAAAAGCAAGCATTAAATTAGATACCATGCTTACTTCATCAATAATAAGAAGTTTCATTTTTTTAAGCACTCTAGAAACTTCAAAACAAGCTTCTCCAGATAGCTTGTGATATTGTAATTTATTTTCATGTTCAACTGGCAGCATCAGTAAACGAAGTAAAGTAATACCTTTAATATTATGTGCTGCCAATCCAGTTGGAGCAGTAACAACACACGACAGTGTTGACTGAGTTCTTTGCTGTAAATATGTAGTAATTCCTTTAATTAGGAAACTTTTACCAGTTCCAGCTTCTCCACTTACATATAATCGAATAGGTTCAAATGACATACATGAGCAATCTTTTCTCTCATGACGAAAGCCATGCTCAATGTGCTCTGTCACTTCATCATATATCTGTCTTTGCTCAATATTAAATTGCTTCTTTAATTCTTCTAAGTTGATTACTTCTTCTTGACCTTGCTGCATTGCTCTTTCCACCTCATCCATGGCAGTGGCTGCTTCATTTTGGATAATTGGTTGTCCCAGTGGATCTTGACTTAATGAAGCCGAACTTTGACTATCTTGTGAACTATCTCTAGCAATCTCCGCTGCAATTGTCACTTCTTGCTCTATTTCATCATTCAACATTTGCAGATAATTACTAAAAACAGTACATTCAATACTACTTTTAGATGCGTTGAATGAATCTTCATAACTATCAAAGTCCCCAAGTAGTTCCTCTTCTCTACGCCATGGTTTAAAGAGTTGCAAAAGAGCAAAATAGTAAAATTCTCTTTTGTCAGGTGTTTCGCAACTCAGTTTCCGATGATTAATCAAGTGTCCTTTTCTTTGCTTCACCAGACATCCTTCTTGTCCAATTACAGCATATACACCTTTATCAATGTTCTCTGTAACATTCCTTTTAAAAGTGTAGTTTTGAAGTATTTCATACAGACAAATGTTTTCTAAAAGAGTACTTCTATTTGGATAGTATGTATCCAACATATTTGTTTTCAGAATGTCTGTACTGTTTGGTTCTTTCTGGGCTAAATATTCAATTTCTTGCACAGGTTTTAGAACACGGTTTCGTGTTTCTGCAAGACCCAAACTCACCCAGAGAATAGTCCTTGATTCAGCATACAGACTTGCTGATGATAATCGGTCACAACATTCATATGCTCCAATTTCTCGATGAGACAACATCTTCAAACTGTACGTATACAATTTCTTGCTTAGGCTCTTTTCATGAGAAATGTCTTCCCACATCTCCTTCAGTTCCGTCTTTTCAGATTTTGTGATGTAAGACGTTACATATCGAGCCACAGCAATAGAGTTGTCTGCAACATATTGTATGTCCATGTTAGCATTCCACATGGACAAAATGACTGGGTTATAGTCATTTATATATTTGGATTCTTCACCTCTTCTTAAATTGTACGTATTTTTAGGTGACCTTCTTCTGATGTTATGTCGCAAAGATGACATCCAATTGTTGACTCTTCCTTTTGAAAGTACCGGTCGTGCAAATCCAAAACGACATTTGGTGTAGAATTTACTCTTTGATTTGAATTTTCGCCGACAATATTTCCCACAACGATGACTTTGAAAGCATAACACTTTTCCTCTTAAGTCCTTATCAGTTGTACTATTAGGTATGTCACAAGTGGCATACTGTTCAATAAAAGAGAGTACAGTCTCATCCGAGTCTCTTCCAAATTTAGGAGCATCCTTGATCCATAACAGCATATGAATATGAGGAGCACCTCTTGCTTGGTATTCTTTTCTCCAAAAGAAATCCAGTACTTCACCAAGAGGCGAATTTTTCTTGTTTGTAAGAAAAGACATCATAGCTTCAAATCTATGATTAAAATATCTGCAAACATTAACCGGATCTAACGAACACAGTTCTCCGGGTGTCTTGTAGTTTATATTTTCTATGTTTGCATTCGCCTCCTGAAGAAATTCAAGAAATCTTCCCAAGCATACTCTGCACAGCTTAGAGTTAAAAACCATGTTGGTGCTCCTAAGTTTCTAAGCATGCACTTCAAATCTCCATGACGACGGTACCAATACTCATTAGTACCACGCTGACAAGCCATTAAATTAATTAGGTGTGAATCCAAAACACTATCTTTCTGTTGCACTTTATCCATAAATTCCTTTGCTGAAATATTATGCAGATGAACTCCACTTTTTAAGATATGATTTACTGCATAAGAGAGACCAGATAAGTCACTCTCAAACAGAAGATGAACCAAATATGGAATGCATTGGCGAAACCTCGGATCTTCTGCATTTAATCTTGTTGTCCGGTATTCAGATGCAGGAATCTGCATAGGTCGATCATCATATCGTGTACCTTCACCTGTAGGGAATAACTGTGGGAAACAACGACCTTCCAAACTTTCTTCCCACACACTAATAGGATTTCCTTTCGCCTTTTTCATCTGAAATAATTCAATAGCATTCCCTATTGCTTCTTTGGAATGCAGTGGATGAACACTGTAATGTTCATAAATTTCTTCACTTCTGGATAGGTCAACTTTTTCAATTTGTCCAATAGACAAATCACTCTCCTCTTCTTCACTTACATCTTCTTCTTCTACGTATACATCTTTATAGTACTTATTGTTTTGAACTAAATACAACGTTGCCTTTTTGACTTTTCTAACATCCACTAAATCTTGCCAGATTTTCTTACTCTTTGTAGGTACACCATTAACTAGAATAACTAGAGGTTCCTCTTCTACATTTTCAACACCAATTGTTTCCATATTTTTTTTTTAATCAAGTGGCAAATATACAACTCTACCCTTTAATCCTCTTTGTAAATCTGAAGGATTTAATTTACCAGTCTTAGGCTCCATACGAACAATAGCCTGAAAAGGATGTACACATTGGATCATAATAGTCTCATAAGTATTTAAATCCATCAATTCTGATGGAATATTTATCAACTCTAGATTATTATGAACAGCTCTAGCAGGCATTTTATTTTCATTTAATTTATTATAACAATATTTACAAATACGTTGCTCAAAACCCAAATCAAAATAGTTTTCCACCAACAAATAAGTTGCAAAATCTTTCCATTGACCATTACTTTCATCTTCACTTTTTAAATATAAATCAACTAACCTAGTTTGACTTTTGTAATGAATGCGTCGACAACAGACACAAGAAAAATTTTGTTTAATAAGGCTCTCATTGAGGAAGGGCCCCCAGGAGGCGAGGATGTGGCAACGGCAAACAAATTGCTTAATGACCGCATCATAGCCGCTCTGGACCGCACAGCCCCTTTGGGTCGGCCAAAAAAAGGTACCCACAGACAGATAACTGCTCCCTGGTTTGGCGAGGCATTGCGCCGCGCCAAAAGGGACTGTAAACGGGCAGAGAGACAATGGAGAGTGGCATATGATGATTCGATGAAAGAAGCCTATCATATCAAGAGACGTCTCTATCATAATAAAATCTGTATAGAGAAAGCTACATACTATGCAGACAGAATCCAGAGGGCAGAGAATTCTGCCAAGGAACTGTTCAGCATATATAAGTCTCTAGCCACCCCAAAAACTGTAAGTTTAGACAAAGATCATTCAGTAGCAGCATGCAATCGCATCGCTACTTATTTCGGAGATAAAGTGTCTAAAATCTACGCGGCCTTCCCCGAAATACCTCATGCAGCGGAAGAACCGATAGACCTAGTAGCAGAGGAAGATGATCGAAATCAGCTGCTTAACTTTATCACCCCCTTGCCGGAAGAGCTAATTAAAATTTGCAGATCTGTTAAATCCGGCTCTCCCCGAGATCCTGCACCCCCTAAAAGATTGAGTGACAGTTTGGAGACCCTGGAACCCTATATCAGGCATGTGCTAGATGTCTCCTTCCGATCCAGTTTAATACCTGAGGATTGGAAACAGGCTGTGGTGCTTCCCCTCCGCAAGAAGCCCAGCATTAGCTTTGAGAACCTGGACAATCTACGCCCCATCTCCTTGCTGCCTTATCTCTCTAAGGTAGCGGAGAAGGTGGTAAATAAACAGCTAATGACATATGTGGAGGAAGGCAACCATCTTCATCCTACCCAATTCGGGTTTCGTCCCCGTCACTCTACGGAGTCCGCCCTTCTGAGGGCCACCGAAGCTCTCAGACAGGGTGCCGACGAGGGACAAACAATGGCGCTAATTTTATTAGATCTCAGCGCCGCGTTCGACACTGTAGCACATTCCATCCTGCTACAGTGTCTGAACAAGGTTGGGGTGAGAGGGGCAGCGCTGAAATGGATTTATTCATTTCTTACTGGCCGGGGTTTCCAAGTGAGGCAGGGTGACCACTACTCGGAGCGAATTCCTTTGGACCAGGGGGTACCGCAGGGTTCGTCCCTGAGTCCAACACTTTTCAATCTTTATGTCGCTCCGATTGCCACCTTAGTAGAGAGCCACGGCCTCAGCTTGGTGTCGTATGCCGACGACACGCAGTTGGTTATCTCCCTATCGCGCGCACCCGGTCTTTCGGCGGACATCTTCAGAGCATGCATGCAAGATCTTGCTGCCTGGATGTCCGCCAATTGCCTCAAGCTCAACGGAGGCAAGACCGAGGTGCTGGTCGTGGGGGGTTGCCAGTCTGCGTGGACGTCGGCATGGTGGCCATCTTCTCTGGGCCCAACACCCATTCCGTGCCAAAAAGCGAGGAATCTGGGCATATGGTTTGATGTCGCCCTTACCTTTGGCCCTCAGATCAACCAGGTGGTCAGACTATGCTTTGGGACCCTTAAAAGCCTCAGGAAAACTCTGAAGTTCTTGCCTGTGAGAGCCCGACAAACCTTGGTACATGCACTAGTCACATCAAGGATGGACTATGGCAACCTTCTCTATTTAGGTACCTTGGAGAAGAATCTCAGTCGCTTACAGGTCCTACAGAATGCCGCTGCCCGATTAGTGCTCAGACTACCCAGAAGAGCTGCTTCTGCAGCGGCCCTCCGGTCTCTGCACTGGCTTCCGGTCAGAAGCAGGGTAGAATTTAAAGCACTCTGTACGTGCCATCGGATCATCAATGGGAGATCCCCCCTCCCCCTGCAAGAACTTCTGACATCTTATGAGCCCCCCCGATCCTTGAGATCTTCCGGCTCTGGACTCCTGGTTGTCCCTAAGGTGTCCAGAGCACGAATGGGTGGAAGATCTTTCAGATGCCTTGCAGCTGCTAGATGGAACAAGTTGCCCATGACACTGCGATTAGAGCCATCTGAATCCATTTTTAGAGCTAAGCTGAAAACTGCTCTATTCGCTCAGTAGGTTTGCCGCTTCTGTAAGTCCAGTAATAAAAGTTTCTCCTCAGCGCGGGGACACGCCGTTGTTGCGTCACCATGCGCTTTATAAAACTCCCTAAATAGAAAATAGAAACATCTAATTCACATCCATACAAAAGAGCAGTATTTAACTGTTTAAGTTTAAGTGCTGGACTTTTTGCATAATACAACTTTCTCACCAATTTTCTCATTTTAGTATGATGCACTGCTAACATCCTGAAGTGATGAAACACACTCTGGCATATTTTTTTAGAAAGACAAGCCAGAGAATGACCTTGCAGACCTATTTTTTCTCGCACTCTGCAATGATCTAATTCTTGCAACATAACAATTTTTTTTCTCAGACTTTCTTTAGTGTACTTACGTAAGAAATTGCGAAAGAAATCAAATGAATCCTGTCGTATACTACAAATGCTACTACAATTCCAACTGTAAACAGGAACATTAGCACGTCCCCCTGAAGCTTCTCCAGCCATCACCTCTTCTGCATTTCTAACCACAATTTTCTCTTTCTCAATTACACATCCCTCCTTCACCTCGTATCCTCGACCACTGGTGTCAACTGCATGCAGCAAATCGTTACTTTGAAAGTAACTCTCTTCATTAAAAAATGGTTCAGACGTTGAAGTATGCATCCACTTCCCAGAAAACACTTTACAAAAATTACTCCTATTTATGTGTCTCTTCCATTTACTTTTAGCTTTTAAAACTCGTATTGCCTTATTTAGCGTATTTATTCTATTAAGTACTAAAATAAATAATTTTCTTTTTGTCTCAAACGCGCGCTCAACAATACCCTCTATATATTGTTTCGTCTTAAGAAAAGCAGATCTTCTTTTAGAAACTTTCTCCTTTTGTAATAAATTCGAAACTACTCTGTTGTAAAACATACGCTTCCTGATTTGGCTAAATTGATTCATCCGAGTTTTACTGTACAGATTTTCCTGTCTCCTGATTCCAGAAACATTTTTATCTTTGGTTCCATGTCTCCTTCTCGATACTGGTATACTTTTTTCCTTGTCCACTTCAATACTAACATTTTTCCTTCCACATATTGCTCTCAAAAACTTTTTGGTTTGCTTACCAGGAGCACTCTTCTTTTTATCCGTCCTATGTTCTTTTGATACTTCTTCAATTCCTTTCTTCTTCAAATTGTAAGTCCGTTTATAGAGCTTTCTTTTTTCAGTTCTGGTCGGCATCTTAATTTAAGATTTTGATGAAATTCTCAATCTGTAAAACACAAACATAACAAATATTATAGTTGACTACTAGCATATAACGTACAATTTTAAACCACAGATTCATTTTCTAAGTAGAATAAAGAAAATAACAGAAAGTCTCTGAACAGAGTAGGAAATCCTGTAGTGAATGTTGGGTCTTAATTTTATCACACTCCATATCTGTTTTAACATTATAGACAGTTTTTAATTCTAATTTTTAAAGCATACAAACAGTACACTTTTTCAAGAACTATGGGTCATCGTAGATGTTTTAATATTTTTTACTACAATCTCTTTTACACTTCATGAGAACATGTCTTATCACTCTCCTAAAGCACATCAACGACGAATAGGGCAAGAAAACTGTTTTCAAGAATGCTTTATTATCAAAAAGATTTTTATTTATTGAAATCTTCATAATTTTGTAGAACTTCCACCATTATATCATCAGGGACTTTTTCAAGTCCAAAGTCCTCATCTCCTTCAACCATCTCTAAGTAAGCGGAGTCGAAAAACATGTCCATAAAATAATTTTTTTCATCTATTTCCTCTTGAAAGACTGCGTCTAAAATTTCCTCCATCACTTCGTTAATGATTTCAAAATGAATTTGTTTCTCTTCTGAGGAATTCTCCATAACTAGACTCAGTTTATTCTTCTGTATCCTTTTAAAAAAATATAGAGTCTAAATTATATCTTTTTTCATAAATGTATAACTTAAAAGTACCTTTACTAATTTTTAAACTACATATATTTTTATAATTTCTAACTTATTAACTCTATATATTTTAAGATACCACGTTCCTCTTCTTTTCAAAAGAAATTGGCAATATAACCCTAAACATTAACACTGATCTTTTTTTTCCATTAAATAATTACTGTTGTTAAAAGACATTTTACTGTAAAATTTCTTTTTAGATTTTCTAGATATCACAAATATTGATAATCTGTAGAATTAATTTTTAGAGACCCATTTTTTCAGTTCACCAGTACAAAGAGCTATGTAAACTATATGCACTCTGAAGAGAAGGCTCACACTATACAAACCATAGCATTCACTTAACAGATTACTACTTCCCACAGAGACAGTTCCTTTTATGTTTCAACAGCATACTCACCATGTAAAAGTCATAGCATATACAAAATGTCATACTAAGCATGAAGAACAACCTCATAATAAACCTCTGCATGAATATGTAAAACAATGCCTATACATAGTATAATCACAGATGTGCAGGAAAGATACCCATCACACCTAGAACCATATCATAATACCTATTTCTTAAATAAAGGAGAAAAACTGCCAAACATAATGCAACAAGATTTCAAAAATCATGAGCACTTCACAAGATTTAAGTAATGGAAACATGAAAGAATTATACTCCAATGATCCGTAAATCTGAACTCCATCAAAAAGAACACATGCACCAAGCCCATTAAAAGATAATTTCAACTGTCAGTGGAGAATATCTCAAAATACATATCTAGCATAAGCAGATACAACCCATGTGAATAATTCAAGATAAAATCATATTCCAAAATGAAATTTTACAAACATTTAAAAAAATCTTCTTCATTATTTTCATGTGCACCCAAAAAAATTGCCTATGCAAAAATACCAACTCACCTGAAAAAAAGAATATAATTCCTCAAATTCTGTAATTCAGAAGGCACGTTGTTGCTTTTCAGCACCAAACACTGTAAAAAAGAAAATAATAAAATTTAATTAACTTATTACAGACTTATTTCTTACACAACATAGAGCCATTATAGCAAAGAACAAGCATAACAGATAAATTCCCCAAGATTCTCTATCATTACAATAAGATACAAAATGTCTCATTAATGAAACAATTGCGCCACAGATATATCACTTTTTCCCATGTTAAAACTCATGCACCAGCGACACAAGGCCTTCATAACTAAAAGCCCATGTGACGGAGAACAAGTGCATAGACATAAAATACAGGGCCAACCATGGGCATATGCAAGCAGTACACCTGCACAGAACCACCAAACCCTAGGAGCCACCATATTAATATATATCCTTAATATAATAATCCTCTAAGGATGCATACATATTTGCGTAGCGGACCATGGCAGGAATGTGGCGTGCTCTGCCTCTGTTCCACTTCCAAACACCTTGATCCACCCCCCCTCTTCAGTGGGCTGCACGCTCCGCCCCGCCCAAACCCCCTGTTACAGAGCCCCCTACCTACGCTCCCTGCCCAGGGCTGCCATGACCCTATACCCGCCCCTGGAAAATGTGTAAGACACAGCAACAGTAAAAATCAAAGAATAGGCAACATGCAGAAAAACTACACAGTAGATAAAGAAACGAGGGGCATATTATCAAGGGGATTTATCTCCGCTTGTTTGGCTTTAAAAGCCAAGAAAGCGGAGATAAAATTATCTCCCTATTACCTAGCTGTCGCTAACACCAGTTAGCGACAGCTAGTAGGAGATAGCGTCCATCTTGGGCCCCACTTTGCATGTCAGTGATATTTATCACTAATGACATGCAGAGTGGGCGTGCCAAGATGTTAGCGACTGGAAACAGTCGCTAACATCGCTATCTCCTATTACCAACTTTTGAAGATATTCGTGCTAGGCGCGAATATCTCCAAAAGCTAACACCTGCCCTGAGCAGTTCTTAGCCATGTTATCCAATGGGAGGTGGATACCATGGCTAAGAGCATTAGCTCGGTAATGCATAAATATCGCTGACTTTTCAGCGATATTCATGCATTGCGACCGTTTTTTATCGCATTTGCGATAAACCTTGGTAATACCAAGGTTTATCTGCGATAAAAATTACCGCAGCGCAGCGGTACATTTTTGTCTCTAACCAAGCAATAGCGGTAATTATCGCTATTGCTTGGTAATATGCCCCCATATGTTTAAGATAACCCCATTGAAAAACATGTAGTCATTTTTTTAATCTGCCATGCATCTAGCCCTCCACGACCGCTTTGGAAACTCCTGCTCTAAACCCTTACTTTTTATTTTTAAAACAAACGCACGTTTTTTTTCAAAGCTGCATATTAAACGCCTAAACATATATTTAGTCGTCCACATGCAGGCACTTTCAATTACATGACTTATTTAAGTGGAATCCCTGTAATGTTGCATATGTTTCCAAAAATACACCAGTGCCTATTATTATAACGATTTTTTTTCATTCTTCATCAGTGATATTATTTTTTACATATAATGAAAATCACTATGACTTTTTAAACGACAAAGCTTACGCGGTAAAAATCACTCTGCATTTGCTTCCCTTTAAGAATGTAGTTTATCTACCCCACGCCTGTGAACCTTGATGTTTTCATCTGGCAGCGAATTCCGGCCTTGAATCACAAGACATGAACAACAGCCGTATTGTCACAAAAACAAGTTAGCGTAGCATCTGTTCGCGAACATATCTTTCACTTAGCTAATATTCACAGACAACACCATTCCTTATAAAAGAGTGGCCTTCCTTTACAATGTACTAAGGTGACTCCCTTAATTTTAAACGCATCCTCCACTTCAAGACAGGCTATTTTTTTTTATAACTACTAACCAATGGTTTAGTGACCGGACTGCCAAAAATTATATCAAGTCATTCTGCTACTATTCACTCCATGCTCTGCGACCTATTTCTGTGGACTTCCTGTTGAACTGCCAGTGCTGCGACGTTTGTTTTCCCATCTCATTTATTTCAAAATGGATGTCCCTCCTGTCTTCGCAAACAAGCCGGAACACTTAGAACTATTTTGCCAGAAGATGCTTGACTACTACGGCATCTTAGCACTCTCGACTCTGAATACTTCATATCGATTATCATTTCGATATTCCTATTTCACATGTGTGCAGCCTGTATTTCATTGCCTGAGCTGTGATTTCATGTGGGCCCTGGACTTATGTCTCTGCAACTTGGTACCTCCTGAAGTGAATTACAATCATCTCATGAATCCGTTAATTGATCATGAACAGCTTTGTTGCAACGGAGGGATTATGGCCTTTGCAGCGATACAAGGAGTTCTGGGTCATTGGGATATATTCGCAGCGGCGCAAGATTTCCTGACAAACAGCTACATTGAAAACCCACCGAGCTGTCCTCTGATGGTACTAGAGGCTCCGGTATTAACAGATCATGAATGCTGCTTTCCTCTTTTCAATTGGATGGCTGACATGTTTTCGGATCATAACAGTGACTTCTTGTTAGAAGCAGTTGCTGCCTACTTTGCCTATACAATCCTGGGTTGACTGTTATGCAAGCCATTGACGTCCACATTTCGTTTTGCCTCCCTATATTTTTCACGTTTTCTTGGATACTTTCTTAACATGAACAGACCTATTGGCTTTACTAACAGTGGACATTATGATTTCCTACTGGTTAAATTTTGATCTTTTATGTGGACTAAATTTTTTTTCTTCACCTACTCGATTTTGAACTTTATTTTAAGTCTAATCTCAACAATTCTATTGTATATCTTATCTTATGTTATTTCAAACGTACTCGAACCAAAACTCGCTAATATATGCTACATGTGCCCTAATTAATGTGTAAATATAGAATGAGTTTTTTATAACTGTAAACGCAATTTCGCATTTGAACTGCTTAATTCCGCCTCAGACACCTCTGATCATTTAATTTTCCATAAACTGAAATATTTTGATTACATACATGCACCTCTCGCCATATTGTCCGTTTTGGCGCGTTTTTTTTCCCTTACACAATAGCATAACAGAAACGTGATAGTGCTTCGCATACAGAGAGCTGATTGATAAGGACATAATGTCTAACCACTAGCATTTTCATGTATCGTTCCTAAACTGAAAGGCCAGAGACCTTCTTCCATTTATTAAAATATAATATACTTCCTCATAAGAGTCTATAATTAATTTTGCAAAACCATATTCATTTTTCATCAACTATACCGTTTGTATTCTATGTACTACTGACTATACCGATTACTTTGTTTTTTGCAATGTCTCTACTCGTATTAGATTAGAAACTTGCCTTATAAACAGTGCATTTCTGAATAAACATTTCAAATATACATGTTCTCTCTTTTAATCCATAATCTCAACTAAAATGATTGTATACTGAAACAGTATTCATGTGTTCCACGTAACTTCAGCTGTACTAACTTAATATTTTCTTTTGTCGACCTGATTTACTCATACTAGAACCCACAGGCCTATAACAGCCCGTGAACCCTTTCTTAGTAGGTCGCGCACCATGCAGACAGTTGTACCTCTGTAAAAAAATAATGTATTACTCTTCTCAAGCACCGTCGCAGTTCCGCTCCACTCAGTGTTAATCACTGCTCCCACGCTTCTACAGACCAGATGCTATGTCATATTTCACTCCTTATCACGCTTTAATCTCCACAATAACAAACACTTCTCCGCCAGCCACCAGAGAACAGAGTGCAGATGCAGAGGCACTAAGTAGTGAAATACAACATACCCTCTGCTCTATGGAAGCAACCGAGCGGTAATTCTGAAAGAAAACATTCACTAGCGCTTCAAAAAAGCATTTCAATTATATAAATAGTTTTTTGAAAACGTTCCAACTACTTTGATGCGACTATCTGTGTGTGCCTCCACAGCAAAGTTCCTCAGCCCGGACTGAAGGCAGACACAGACAGACACACACACAATAAGATAACACAGGGCAACGGAGACGGAAAACAGAAGGCAGATGAAGATGCAGTCAAACAGCAGGAGTGAGAGAGATATTTTTATACTCCGTTTGGTACCTCAATTTACGGACACATTTACTGCACAAATCTGTGTACAACCTCATGGTCGGAACTTTTCATTTTATTTTACTCGACCACCTGCCCTTCTCACCCTACGCCCCGCAATGCAGGCCGCGGCCACAAACCGCACTATAATTTTATCGTCTGACAGAAACTTTAAGAATTCATTAAACATTACCACTTTTTCAAGACGATATCACATGTAATGTACCAACTTTTCATTTTATTTTACTCGACCACCTACCCTTCTCCCCTACGCCCACCATCGCAGGCCGCGGCCACAAACCGCACTATAATTTTGTCGTCTGACACAAACTTTAAGAATTCATTAAACATTACCACTTTTTCAACACGGTATCACATGTAATATACCAACTTTTCATTTTATTTCACTCAACCACCTGCCCCTCTCACCCTACACCCACCAATGCAGGCCGCGTCCAGAAACCGCACTCTAATTTTGTCGTGTGACAGAAAGTTTACGAATTCATTAACCATTAACATTTTTTCACGACGGTATCACATGTAATTTACCATTTCTCTCTCTATCTGCATTATCTGTCTCTCTGCTAATATCATTTTTTCACTTCATAAACAACTTCTCTCATTATATATAAAGGCTTCAAAATCACACAAATAATTACTCTTTATATTAAACATATTTATACTTCATATTTCACATTTAAATTAAAAATAGTTTTACAAATACAACACATTATGACAGCCAAAAATGAGTTTAGTTTCAAACTATGAGGAAAATCAATCATTGTTTGTGAGTAAACCATATTTTACGGTACATGACAAAACAAACAGTTACAGACTTACCTTTACCAATGCTTTGTACGATGTACAACAGTGACAGTCACAAAATAGATATTCGTTTGACGGAAGTCTCAATTATGCTGCTATCACTGCAACCAAAATTCAATGGCACAGATATCCAGTCAATACAGACTCATATATGTCTCTTCAGCCAATCATATTTCCTCCCGCAAAATTTTGTATTCAAATTTACATTTCAGTTGGTTGTCCCTCACAATATTTTCAATGTCACATAAAAGTCACCCATCACCCACTGCCATCTCTGACTGTTTCCATGGTAACACCTCATTCTGCACCTGGCTGAAGGCACAGGTCAAAAGTTCATATCTCAACGTTCTACAGCAAACTAACAACACTGTTCTCCCTCCAGAAACACCTGCCTATCCACAGCTCTGTTACATGTCATTTTTTTCACACCCAATACTACTTTTTCTTTTACATAACATTAACATGCAACGTAGTCTTCAATCTTCACGTATTAGAATCAACCAATAATTTTTCGTTTTTCAACCACACCAAGCTTCATCCATTTTTTGATCCTGACTTTCAGCTTCTAACTGCCATTCCACTTCCAGAACCCATCGGAGTGCGAGTGCATCTGCCTTGAAAATGAAGGTTTGGCTTTTAGGACACAGCTATATTCACTGGAGTGGAAAATATGCAGCAAGCAGACGAATTTCCAACCTTGATTTACCAAATGTGCAGATAACGTGGATTGGGCAAAGAGGATTAAGATGTCACCAATTAATAGCATTGGTGAAAACTTTTATGCATCTCCCAGAACCAGACCTTATAATTGTGCACTGTGGTGGGAACGATCTAGGCACATTGACTGGGGTAGGTCTGGAAATGCTTCTAAAAGACACCTTTCGACAATTGATGACACTTTTTCCTCGAACTGCCTTGGTATATTCCAATATATGCCAAAGACAGAAATGGAATTGGTCCAATCAACATTGTGCACAAATTGAGAAAGCAAGGAGACATGTAAATAAATCTGTTTCTGCTTTCCTCAGAGATTATAGCATGGGTTCTATTTACCACAACAACTTGCGTTACCACATGCAAGACATCTATAGGACAGATGGTGTTCATTTCACGGATGAGGGAAACAGAATCTTCCTCTGCAACATCAGAATCTGCATCGGTACTTACTTATAAATGCAGAAAAAACTCAATTAACACAAGGGCTCTTTTCAGAGCCACCTTATATCAAAGCACCTAAACTTCTGATTTATCTCCATTTTCACACTCTTGTAAATAGGAGTGCGTGCCCGAGTGCGAGCACCCCGCAATTTAAAAAAAAAAAATATATATATATATTTTCGCGTTTAAGGGCCTTACTGCACACCCTGAGAGAACCTACGCAGCAAAACAATCTCTACCTTCTCCCCTTTCCATGTTCCAATGCTTTGAAATGACAATATATTTACTCGCAGTGACAAAATGGCGGTCAACACTTCCTGATTTCCTTCGAATCGAACGTTAACAGCCGCTTGAGTGAGCGCACCCGTGCGCGCTTATAGATATATAATTGACTTTAACTTTAATTTTCTCAGCAACTACTGAACAGATTTACCCCATTCCAAAAAAAGCGTAATCTGCGAGCCGGACTCTACAGTTTTGCCAAATTTCTTATAAATCCATTCAGCCGTTCGACCTGTAGCCGTGTCTAAACGTCCTATGGAAAATAACATGGAGAAAACACGTTTTGGGACCCCCCTTTTATCTCAGCCCCCACTTCACCAATCCCCCCCAAACTTTCAGGGAAGGAGCGCAGCGGACCGAGCCATCTTCTTTGAGAAATTCGCAAAAGATTCATCCACCAGGGCCAAAGTTAATCCAAATAGAATGTTGGTAATATATATATATATATATTACCTACTGGCGGTCGCCAGTAGGTATATATAGTTAGGATTTTTTCTCTATGGGTTTTTTGAAAATTCTATGTCTAATAACTTTGGCGTTTGTGGACGGAATTGGCTGAAATTTTCAGCAAAATGGAACATTTTGTTTCTGAGCAGCCACTGGAAATTTGGGGGGAGTTGGTCCAGGGGGGGCCGAGAAAAAAGGGGGGTCCCAAAACGTGTTTTTAACATTGAGTTTTCCATAGGGCGGTTAGCCTCACTTTTAGCCCGAACGGCTGAATGGATTTGCACGAAACTTGGCAAAATTGTAGGGACTGGTAGCCCGATGTGCCTTTTGTAGGTCTCAATATATGTGCTGCAGTGGATTTTGAGAAAATAACGTTCAAAAAAAGATATATATCTGTAAGCGCGGACCAGGCAGCGCCCCGGTACGCGTACTTGACGCGTAACGGAACTTCGCGTAGCGAAGTTGATTGGCTCTCCGGTGTCTGTCAACATTCTAAACAGTCCGGAGCGGCCGCCATCTTGTCTCTCGGTAGGATCGAGTGACAAGAGGAGGACAAAACAAAGGGGGAAATGACCATAAGGGGGCATAGTAGATCCTCCCTGACCCCCTAGGTTTGATGTGGAGGCTTTAAAGGGGCCCCGCTAAGCAAAAAAAAAAAAATTTTTTTTGTTTTTTTTCGTGGTTAGCGCCCGGTACGCGAACCGGGAAGCGTTCTGGGGAGCGTATCACAATGAAAAATGAATGATAGACTTTTCAAATGCTGTATGTTAATTGATTGTTGGTTTTGTTGATTATTTTTTTTTTTTTTTTTTTTTTAAGCTTTTTTTATTGTGTTTCATAATTTATTAAACTTTCTAACATTTCATTGTCAGAAATTTCATAATAATCATGGAATATAGATTGTAGTCTCTGAGGTTGTAAAATGTCCTCATTTGCAAGGAGGTTATCTACTGCTTGTACACATTGCAGTAGTTCTTGGTCCCAAGTTTCATCCATAAATTCAATCTCATTTGGATCAATGATTTCTGTGTTGGACTCTGGAAGGACAATTTCAAATGAAATGTTTTGTTCACTTTCCATTTTTCCTGAAATTTGCATAAAAAAAATATATATTAGTAGAGGTAGGGCACTGTTGGGATTAATTTTAGATAGGCAGTTTTTAACAGAGAATTTATCTTTGGGCAGTGTATAGTATCAGAGTGGAAGTAGGAATATAAAAAAGTGTATCTAAATTTATAAGTACTACAGAGGGATAGTATATAACTAACAGAAAAAGTTTGCCATATTAACTTAAAGTGCACAATATACTTCAGTTTTAAAAATAACAACTTACCTTTAAAAAGAAGTTGAAGTTATTAATGAAAATCCTATTGAAATGTACACCAGGAAGTAGTAGTCAAAATGGCTGTGTTTCCTTCTCTTCCTTTATATATATTCGGGTACATAACCAATCAAATGTGAGGTAAAAAAAGTAGAAAATGAAAGTATCATTTTAATTGGTTGTCAATTCCAACATTTCAGATGTGTTTTGTGAAGTAATTTACCTCACGGTATTTAGAGAGGTCTACAGGCTAAATGGCTAAATGGAATTCCAATCAAATTTGTGAAAATGGTAGGGATTGGTATGTAGTATGAGCTAATCTATATTTGGTGAAATTGTCTCCAGTGGCTTTTCTGTGAACTACTTTCCCACCTTTTTTTCCCAGGGAGCGACCCGGTACGCGAACCGTTGAGCGCCCCGGTTCGCGTACCTTAAGCGTTCCGGGAGTCCACCATTTTGTGTTTCGGTCGAATTAAGATACAAGATGGAGGGCAAATAATGTTCAGAATGGGTAGAAGGGGGCACGGTAGACTTATCTTGACCCCCTAGGTTTTCTGAGGGTGGCTGAGGAGGTTTATATGTGCGAAAAAAAAACATTTTTTTAAAAAATTTCGCGAGGTTAGCTCCCGGTACGCGTACCGGGTAGCGCCCCAGGGAGTGTACTTTGTTGAAAATTAGTGAAAAAAGTTAGAGTAAAATAATAATTGTGAGTGATTAGATGTAGGGTAGCTCTGAGAAGAGCTTTTGGGTTTATGGTACATTTTGGTACTTATAAGTAGGTACCAATGCACATTTTTAAATTCAGAGTGAAAACTCTGTTGCCCTCATCTGAGAAGTGAACTCCATCTCCTCTGTAGATATCTTGCATGTAGTAACGCAAGTTATTGTTGTACAGGGAGCCCATTCCATGGTCTCTCATGTAAGCTGAAACAGATTTGTTTACATGCTTCCTCGACTTCTCAATTTGTGGACAAAATTGGTTTGACCACCTCCATTTCTGTCTTTGGCATATATTTGAATATACCAAGGCAGTCTGAGGAAAAAGTGCCATTAATTGCTCAAAGGTGTCCTTTAAAAGCATTTCCAGACCTACACCAGTCAAAGTGCCCAAGTCATTACCTCCACAGTGCACAATTAACAGGTCAGGTTTTGGCAAATGCATAAAGGTTTTCACCAATGGTATCAATTGGTGACATTTTAATCCTCTGTGGCCAAACCACTTAATTTCCACATCTTGTAAATTGAGGTTAGGTAAATTCCTGCTTTCAACGTACCTTTGAGCCCAGTGAATATAACTATGACCAACAATCCAGACAGAAAACATGGTGAGAGAAGGTTCTCCTGCAGTCAGATGAAGTGTGGCAATGAAATGGCAGTTGAAAAAATGTGAGTTTGAAATGAAAAAAACTGTGGAGTTTCTGTGTTCATGAAGTAGTAACAGTGATTGGTGGATTTTGATTGATGAAAACAGAAAGTTAGGGTGTACAGATGTGTTGTTTGAAAGATGTATTTTGAGTGGTCAATAAAAAATCATTAAATGAAAGAAAGCACTGGATATGCAGGTGCACTGAGAGTTCAGAGTTCAATTGCAACATTGTTGTGTGAATTTGCAAACACCAGAGTTTCTCCAAGAGGTGGTTGCTATGGAAAATAGGCAGAAAGGGCAGAGGGGGAAGGGTTTTCATTTGAAAAAAAGTGAGGGAAGAGTTTTGATTGGGTGACATGAGAAATATGTGTGAAGAATTACACCATTTCTGTGCTTTTGATAGCTGCAGACTCTGGAGTGCATACCTTTTGCTCTGCTGAAGACAAATTGGTGTGTTTCTTAGACTGTTTTCAAACTCAAAGTATTTGCTAAGGTGAGAAAATATTTCTTTACTTTAGATAGAGAATAGTGTGCTTTAAGGAGAAAATTATGATTTATGTGGCGCAAATTGCTTGTAAATATGCTCTCACATGTGCATGGAAAATTTTGATTTTGAATGTTTGTGTTACATAGCCATGTTAAAAGTGACGCAACCATGCTGGAAAGCCAATCAAAAAATGATTTCATGTGTTTTAATGACATTTTAAGTCATTTTCTGATGTGCAGTGTTTAGAAATTATGATTTGAAAATCGTTTTTGTGGAAAAGGAATTGTTTTTAAATTCATGACAAGGATATAATGGTGTATGGTTCTTTATAAGGCAATTGACTGTCCTCGATGTTATTTTTCTCATTTTAGTGTAAGACCTTTCTCTGTGGCGCAAATTGCTTGTAAATATGCTCTCACATGTGCATGGAAAATTTAGATTTTGAATGTTTGTGTTAAATAGCCATGTTAAAAGTGACCAAACCATGCTGGGAAGGCAATCAAAAAACGCTTTCATGTGTTTTAATGACATTTTAAGTCATTTTCCCATGTGCAGTGTTTAGAAATTATGATTTTAAAATCGTTTTTGGGGAAAAGGAATTGTTTATAAAATCATGACAAGGACATAATGGTGTATGGTTCTTTATAAGGCAATTGACTGTTCCTGATGTTATTTTTCTCATTTTAGTGTAAGACCTTTCTCTGTGGCGCAAATTGCTTGTAAATATGCTCTTACATGTGCATGAAAATTTTAATTATCAATGTTTGTGTTACATAGCCATGATAAAAGTGAACCAACCATGCAGGAAAGCCAATCAAAAAACGCTTTCATGTGTTTCAATGACATTTTAAGTCATTTTCTCATGTGCAGTTTTTTGAAATTATGATTTGAAAATCGTTTTTGGGAAAAAGGAATTGTTTTTAAATTCATGAGAAGGACATAATGGTGTATGGTTCTTTATAAGGCAATTGACTGTCCCTGATGTTATTTTTCCCATTTTAATGTCAGACCTTTCTTTGTGGCGCAAATTGCTTGTAAATATGCTCCCACCTGTACATGGAAAATTTTGATTTTGAATGTTTATGTTACATAGCCATGTTAAAAGTGACCCTACCATGCAGGAAAGCCAATCAAAAAACGCTTTTATGTGTCTTAAGGACAATTTAAGTAATTTTCCCATGTGTAGTGTTTTGAAGTTATGATTTGAAAATCGTTTTTGAGGTAAAGGAATGTTGTTAAAATTTATGTTCGCCATATGCCCCCAAATTTCTTTTTCAGGGTTGCAGCAGGGTGTTCTTGAGACACCCCTGCACCTTTGGAATAAATTCCTAATTTGTGATGAGCAAATTGTTAATCGCAAATTGCACCTTCATTTATATGAGCCTCCTAGCCCATGGAAATGAATGGGTAATTTGCAATTAGCAATTTTCTCAAACAAATTTGGAATGGTAAAGAATCGCTATTTATTCCTTAAAATTCGCTTTTTTGGAAATGCAAAATAGTTATATGATACATATGGCGGTTGATGTCTAACAAGATAAGAAGCTTATGGATACATTTATGATGACTGGTGCAATGAAGTAGAAATCACTTACTTCATTGGTAGGCCTTTACAATAAATTATCTCCTCTGTATTCTTCATCAAGCGTAACTTTAATCTGCAATCCTGAGTAGGCCTCACCTTAAACAAACCTCTGGATAGGCCACATCTTATTGTCATCCTGATTTAATCATTTATAATGCTAGGGACAGATTTATGATAGGTGTATACCTCTTTTGTGCCACTTAGAAAACATTGTCCATGGGGAAATGACTTAAAATGTCATTAAGACACATGAATGTTTTTTTTTTAAAACGTTTGCAATTTTTTTGGGTCACTTTCAACATGGCTATGTGTCTGAAACAGTCAAAATCTAAATTTGCAATGCACAGGTGGGAGCATATTTACAAGGAATGTGCTTCATGGGGAAAGGTCTTATAATGTAATATGGGAAAAATGACATTAGAGATACTGAAATGCCTTATAGAGAAGCATACACCATTATGTCCTTGTCATAAATTTGCAAACCATTACTTTTCCCCAAAAACGATTTTCAAATTATATTTTGAAAACACTGCACATGTGGAAATTACTTAAAATGTCAATAATTCAAAATTTGTGATTCCTTAAATGCAATGTATCAAAAAAAAATATGTAAAAAATGATATTAAGGATTTGGAAACTACCACCAACTTCTAGTTTGTGGTAATTTGCGAATTCTTTTCAAAAAGCATTTTTAAAAAAAAAAAAAAAAAGGTCCCATATGACGCCCATACATGCCATTAGGGCATGTAGGTGTGCCATGTGCTCCCAAATTTCTTTTTCAGGGGTGCAGCAGGGTGTTCTTGAGATACCCCTGCACGCTTGAAAAAAATCCTATTTTGTGATGAGCTAATTGCTAATCACAACTTGCAACATTAATTCCTATGAGCCTCCTAGCCTATGGAAATGAATGGGTAATTTGCAATTAGCAATTTGCTCATTGCAAATTAGGAATAGTAAAGAATCGCTATTTATTCCTTAAAATTTGCTATTTATAATATGTAAAATATTTTGATGATACATATGGCAGTTCATCTGTAACAAGATAAGAAGCTTAGGGATAGATTTATGATGAGTGGCGCATCACCAGGGATGTGACAGTCATCCTGCGCCACTGTTCCGCCACCCATGTTGTGCTGCATTTACAATGCGGCGCAGCATGGGGCAAAAACGGCACAGATGCGTGACGCATCTGTGCCGTAAAGGTGGCGCATTGCTGGAGTTGTATCGTAAGTGCGATGCAGCTCCAGCAAGGCTCAGGGGTGCCCCATCTATACAATGCTGCGTCAAGACCTATGCCAGCTTCAAGCAGGCGCAGGGTTTTGAAGCAGCTTTCTCCTATCTGATTGTAAATGCGGCACACCATGGGTGGTAAAGCAGTGGTGCACATTAACTGGTGCATGCCTGGGGATGTGCCATTTAATATAAATCTGCACTTTAACATTTGAGTATGTGCAGGGGACACAGAGTCGTTGAGGCTTATCCAAGGTTAAGAACAGATGAGTCCTGTTCAGTGAAAAATTAGACATAGGCTTCACCTGCTCAGCATCGCTGGACATGGCTAAATAATAGCTGCAAAATGTTACTCTTGTTAAATAATTTTACTATTATAATCTGTGAGATTTGTCTCTTACTCTGCAACATCTCATTGTTGTTATCTTTCTTTAAAGATAAAGACAACCTCAACATGAGCGACAATCTGCAATCAGTTGATTTTGACCTCATCATTGAACTTGTAATTGAAACATCAGTGGATGTTGATCCATTGGATGATTTAAATCCTGAGGATGAAGAAGAGCGTGATGAGGATGCAGATTTGTCCGAATTATATGATATAGGATGGGAAGCTGACCTGCTTGAGCCTTTGGAATTATAAACATTTATTTTTAAAATTTATAATCAATAAAAAGTAAAAAGGTAAACCGTTTAATTTAAAAATAAAGACACCTTCAAAAACAGGTTATGTGTAGTGTCTTCAATAAAATATTAAAATATGCTCATAAAATTAGATCAGATTCACATATAAAATAGCATAGGTAACATAAATATAAATGTCATTTCTTTTCTGGTATTTCTGTATTGTAAAAATGGCAATGAGTAAAAAATCTTCAAATTAAAATGTCAAGTAGTGTGTTATGTTTTTGATCACTATTACTGATTTACTGTTTGATAATAATGTTTAATAACATTTTTTATTATATTTTTCCTCAGATTCAACTGCAGATCATTTCAAGATTTCAATATGCCTACAAAAATAAGAGAGATAAAGGCTGCAAAACGTCAAAGACAGCAGGAGAAAAAAAAAACGCAGCAGTCCTCTAACAAAAAGATTTCTCAAGCCATGAAGAAAGCATCGGGTAAGAGCTCTAAATATTTCATAAGAAATATTTCTAATAAAAAAAATATTAGTACAGAAAATGTTTCAATCCATAACATGAGAAGTAAATCAAATGGAAAGAAAAGGACAAATGAAAATGTTACTGCTAGAGCAAGAGATAAATCTGTGCATGATAGTAGAAGGAAACAACAGTTTAGGGAGATTCGTAAACGAATGTTCCGTAACAGGATAATTGGCAATTTGTTAAAAAATATTAAGAAAGGTCAACAGAAATTAGTTTTTTATAGGAGAAAAAAAAAAGTTGAGAAAGTTATTGATCAGGCTTTTGAAATTAAACGTAAGTTATTTATTTTGATAATCAATAGAATTAGGAAGCTAAACAAGGCAATTTTTGATTTCAAAAGAAATAGTAGATGGAAGAGAATAGTTAATCGTAGTAATTTTTGTGAAGTTTTTTCTGGAGAATGGATACATAGTTCAAGCTGTGAGGCATTTTTTAATGAAGAGAGTTATTTCCAGGATAATGATTTGGTGCATGCAGTTGACATCAGTGGTCGTGCTTATGAAGTGAAAGATGGTTGTCCAGTTGAAAAAGAAAAACTTGTGACAATAGAGGCAGAAGAGTTGTTAGGTAATGAGGTTTTAGGAAGACGTGCTAAGGGTCCTGTGTACACCTGGAAGTGTAGTAGTATTTGCAGTGTGCGACAGGATTCCATCAATTTGCTTTGTGATTTTGTACGGACATTTAACAAGAAAAGTTTGAAGCAGAAAATAAGGTTGTTGCAAGAATTAGATCCTTGCAGAGTGAGAGAAGTGACAGGTTTGCATGGTCATTCACTGGCTTGTCTTTCCAGGAGAGTATGCCAGAGTGTTTTTCATCATTTCAGGATGCTAGCAGTGCATCATAACAAAGTGAGGAAGTTAGTTAGACTGTTGTATTATGCTAAGAGTCCAGCAATTATGCTGAAACAATTATGCGCTGCTCTTTTGCATGGTTCTGAAATAGATGTGAAGAATATATGTGAAGAAATTGAGTTTTGTTACTTTGGAAGTAAAGAGGAGAATGTTGAAATTGAGCAAGAAGTAGAGGGTCATTTGGAAGATAGTGTACATGTTTCCAGTACAGATAATTTCCAGAGGGAAATTGCGACGTTTGACATGAAATCAAGTGAGAGGCCTAATTTCACTTGTGTGTGTTGTAGACGCACTTATTATAAGAATCAGACTAAGTTAGTGGATTTATATGCAAAAAGTGAAAGGGAAAATAATAGTGAATGGAAGGATTTTGCAACATACTTGATGGTAGAAAATTGTTTTGATTTGGGATTGGATCAACGTGTGTGTACTTATTGTTGTAACAAATTAAAACAAAACCAGATGCCTGCTAGAGCAGTTCATAATAATCTGGAATTGGTTGAGATTCCTTCTGAATTGAAGGACTTAAATACTTATGAATCTATTTTGATTCAAAGTATCCATCCCTTTCAGGCTATTGTAAGAATGGAGCCAAAGACAGGGAAATTGCCTCCATCAGATTTACAGAGAGGATTAAAGGGAAGAGTTGTTTATTTGCCTCTAGATTTCAAGAAAAACATTAACACAATTGGAGTAGAAAAAGTGGAAGAGGAACCTCTGGTTATCTTAGTTAATGGGGTTCCGACAAAGAATAAGAAAATATGGCAAGATTTAGTAGATGTTAGGAAAGTTAAAAAGGCAACATTGTATTTGAAAAAAAATAATAAATACTATAAGAATGTATATGTTGCAGAAGAGGAAGTAAGTGAGGAAGAGGATAGCGATTTGTGTGCTGGTCAAATTGAGAAAGTAGAACCCTCTACTAGTGAGGAAATATATGAACATTATAGTGTTCATCCTTTGCATTCAAAGGAAGTCATGGGGAATGCTATTGAGTTGTTTCAAATGAAACAAGCCAAAGGGAGTCCCATTAGTGTTTGGGAGGAAAGTTTGGAAGCTCGGTGTTTCCCACAGCTTTTTCCAACAGGTCAGGGAGGAAGATATGATGAGCGACCTCATCAAATTCCTGCTTCTGAATACCGGACTTTGCGATTGTATGCAGGAGATGCTAGGTTTCGACAATGCATTCCTTATTTGTTTCATCTCCTGTTTGAAAGCGATCTGTCTGGACTGTCATATGCAGTGAACCACATCTTGAAAAGTGGTATACACATGCAAAACATCTCGGCAAGTGATTTTATGGATAAAGTGAATGTCCAAGATAGTATTTTGGATTCTCACCTGATTAATCTCATGGCGTGTCAGCGTGGTACTAATGAGTACTGGTACCGTCGTCATGGTGATTTAAAATGTATGCTGAGGAACTTAGGTACTCCCACATGGTTCCTCACTCTGAGTTGTGCCGAGTATGGCTGGGAAGACTTACTTCAATTTCTACGAGAGGCAAATGCTAACGTAGAAAACATCGAATTCAAGACACCCGGAGAACTGTGCTCTTTGGATCCAGTCAATGTATGTAGGTACTTCAATCATAGATTTGAAGCTATGATGTCTTTCATCATGAATAAGAAGAATCCACCTCTTGGAGAGGTGTTGGATTTCTTCTGGAGAAAGGAGTACCAAGCAAGAGGTGCTCCTCATATACATATGTTGCTGTGGATCAAGGATGCACCTAAATTTGGAACGGATCCAGAAGACTCAGTGATGAGTTTCATCCAACAGTATTCTACGTGTGCTGTTCCAAACGCAAAGGAGAAGAAAAGCCTAAGAGAAAAAGTTCTGCGTTTCCAAAGCCATCGATGTGGAAAGTACTGCCGTCGTAAATTCCGAAACAAAGACAAGTTCTACACCAAATGTCGTTTCGGCTTTCCACGACCGGTGATTTCTAAAGGAAGAGTAAACAGTTTGATGTCTTCGCTGCGACATAATGTGATGAAGAAATCACCTAAAAACACTTACAATTTGAAGAGGAACGAAGAGTCCAAGTACATCAACGACTACAACCCGGTGATTTTGTCCATGTGGAATGCTAACATGGATATACAGTTTGTGGCTGATAACTGTATGGCTGTGGCTCGGTATGTGACGTCTTACATCACCAAAAAAGAGAAGACAGAATTGAAGGATATGTGGGAGGACATTTCCCATGAAAAGAGCCTCAGCAAGAAGTTGTACAGTTTCAGTCTGAAGATGTTGTCGCATCGAGAAATCGGAGCGTACGAATGTTCTGACCGGTTGTCTTCAGCAAGTCTCTATGCCAAGTCCAGGAGTATCGTTTGGGCGAGTCTTGGTCTTGCTGCAACGCGTAATCGAGTTCTCAAACCTGTGCGGGAAATTGAGTATTTGGCGGAAAAGGAGCCAAACAGTACCGACATTTTGAAGACAAACATGTTGGATACATATTATCCAAATCGAAGCAGTCACCTAGAGAATGTTTGTCTGTATGAGGTTCTGCAAAATTACATGTTCAAGAGGAACATCAAAGAAGATACTGAGAAAGGAGTGTATGCTGTAATAGGAAGTGAGGGATGTCTGGTCAAGCAAAGAAAATGCCACTTGATAAACCATCGAAAATTGAGTGGCGAATCTCCTGAAAAAAAGGAGTTTTTCTATTTAGCACTTTTGCAACTTTTCAAGCCTTGGCGTGCAGAAGAGGAACTGCTTGGAGATTTCCTCTGTTACGAAGACTCTTTCAATGCCGCCAAGGAGACCATAGAATGTCCTGCTTTTCCCAAATATGTAGAAATGTTGAATGCGGAAATTGAGCAGGAAGCAACGATTGCAGCCGAGATTGCCAGAGACAGTTCTCAGGACAGTCAGAGTTCTGCTTCATTGAGTCAGGATCCACTAGGAGGACCTCTTACTGAAAATGAAGCTGCCACTGCTATGAATGAGGTGGAAAGAGCCATGGCACATGCTCAAGAGGATGCGGTTAACTTAGAAGAGTTGGAAAGGCAACTCAACGTTGAGCAGAGGAAAATATATGACGAAGTTACCATGCAAATTGATCATGGATTAAGTCATGATAAGAAAGAGTGCTCATGTACGTCGTTGAAGCCTGTCCGACTGTACGTGAGTGGAGAAGCGGGAACTGGAAAAAGTTTCCTCATTAAAGCAATTTCATGCTATTTGCAGGAAAGGACAGAGTCATCGCTGTCTTGTGTTGTCACTGCTCCAACTGGACTGGCAGCACATAATATTAAAGGGATTACTTTACATCGTTTACTGATGCTGCCAGTGGAGCATGACAACAAATTACAATATCACAAGCTATCTGGAGATGCTTGTTTTGAAGTTTCAAGAATCTTGAGGAAAATGAAACTTCTTATCATTGACGAAGTAAGCATGGTTTCCAATGTCATGCTTGCCTTTGTGCATTTGAGGATGCAAGAAGTTCTCAAAACAGAGTATGATGTGTTATTTGGTGGCAAACACATCATTGTTTTCGGAGATCTTCTGCAGCTGACACCAGTGAAAGGGCAACCTGTGTTCAAAATGCTCACGCATGAAGATACCAGGAAGTGCCTAGGCAGCATTGGCAACGTCAATATATGGTTAAACTTCAATTATGCTGAACTGCATGAAAATATGCGTCAGGCAAAGGATGAAGTTTACAAGACTATTCTACAAGATGTTAGAATTGGAAAAGTGACCGAGCATGGGAAAGAAGCTTTACATGCACGATTACTGTCAAATTTATATCCAGAACAAGATGTTGTGCCTGAGAATATTTTTCAGAAAATTACTGATAAGAAATCTGGAATATGTTTGATGCCAACTCTTGCAGAATGTGCCAAATTTAACAACAAAATGTTGCATTTAGAAAAGCAAGAGATTGTGAAAGTGGAAGCTATTGATAGAGTAGAGCATATGGGATCAACAATTATTTTGTCTGAGAATCTGAAAACAAAATTGGATTCATTAGAGAAGAGTATATCTAAAACTGCAGGTTTTGAAAAGACTCTGAATGTGTGCTTGAACTGCCGTATAATTTTAAGAAGGAATTTACATGTTGAAAGAGGTCTGGTAAATGGATCAATGGGTAATGTTGTTGATTTTGTGAAATACAGAAATAGAGATGGAATTGAATTTTTAAAAATTAAATTTGATGGCATTGAGGAAGTACAGCTAATTGCTCGTTGTTCTGCTAGATTTTTGCTTGTAAAAGACTTATATGTTCGCCGTAAGCAGTTCCCTGTTTGCTTGGCATATGCGGTGACAATTCATAAATCGCAAGGTTTAAGTGTAGACACTGCATTGGTGAATATTGGCAGTTCTGTGTTCAAGGAGGGTATGGCATATGTGGCATTGTCACGAGTTAGAACTTTATCGGGATTGTACTTGATTGAGTGTGATGTCAGAAACATTTGTGCAGATCTAGATTGTGTTAAGGAATACAATAGGTTAAGAAGAGAGTATGCGCCACATTTGCCTCAGTTTCCTTTGTTTGAGAAACGTCTGGTAGGCCGGAAACGAAGAAATGAGAACAATACTGGGGAGGTTGTAGCAAAAAGACAAAAAGTGAATGAACCTAAAATTACAAGCAGAAACAAAGAGGATTCTGTTGAAGATGTTGTTGGTTTTCAGTTTGAAAACAGTTCTGGTGTCAACTGCTATGCTAATGTAGTAATTAATGTTTTGTTTTCTCTAAAAAATGTAAAAGAAGAGATTGTGGTCAATTCTGATCAAAGATTTTGCAGTTTGTTAAATTCTGTGTTAGAGAAATGTACCACTGATAGAAGAAACATAGAAAGTGTGTCTGAAATTAGAAATCTGTTAGATAGATGTTCAGGCCAAACACAATTCTCTCAAAATATTCAGCAAGATTGTCAGGAGTTTTTAATGTATATGCTTGATGTATTACATGCTGAAGGTGTAGATGTAGATCAGCTGTTTGGGCTTTCTTATCAATGGCAGCATGACTGCGAGAACTGTATGGTATCAAGTACTACTAGTGTAGACTCAGAAAGATTTATATATTTAACTTTGCCAGACAGTAAATCAGTCTCCTTTAATAAGCTAGTAAAAGCTGCTAATCACAACATGGAGTGTAGCCAATGTAAATCTGAAATGATGTCCACATTATTTATACGAACATATGGCCAGTACGTCATTTTAATGTTCCAACGATGTAGGCCTGATGGAACAAAATTGACAACTTTAATAAAAAATTTTGTAGCTTCGCAGTTGTCAATATCAGGAAGGACTTTTGTAACTACAGCAATTATATATCATGACGGCCCTTCAATATCATCAGGACATTACACAGCTTATTTAAAGTCTAGAAATGGCTGGTCATTCTGCAATGATTCTGTTTTAATTTTCAAAAAAAAATTGCCGTATGACCTTAAAAACTCTTACCTGGTGTTTTTAAAACCAAAATTTTAGGAAAATAATCTCGGGATATGATCTGTGGAATTTCAAGAAGTTCTAATGGCTCCTACACAATTTGGCCTTGAGGATAAGTGTAGTTCAGAGACATAACTTCTAATCATAGGATTGGACATCATGGAGATGTATGTGCACTTTAAATGAGTTCAGAAAAACTGTTTCTTTTCATAAGCTAATTGAAGCAGCCAATCAAAACATGGAGTAGAGGGAATGTAAGTCTGCAATGCTGTCTACTGTTTTACATTGCTTTGTGATTAAAAGTGATGTAGAGAATTAAATAATTGTAGTACTCATAGAGGTAGTGTAAGTCTGCTTCATATTAAGCAGTATCAGTGTCATAGGAAATGTAGAACATGACTGAGCAAGAAGGGGAAGATATTACTATTCCAGGATTGTGAAAATGATCTTCAACATTTTAATTCTGAAAGTTGCGGAAATGCCAAATGATGGGATTGGCTTACAAGAAATCCAAGAGTTATAAATATCTCTGACTAGATTTGGCCTTGTGGAAAATAGTGGTAGAGAGCAAGAAGTCATTTATTGCATGTAACGTGTTTTTAAAAACGATGGAGGTTTTCTTTCAGAAAGTGGCGGGCTGAAAGTAATAACAGCACAAAAGAGTGTAAGCTGTTCATAGGACATCCTTGGACGTCATGGAAAGTAAGTTAACTTTAAGGAGTTCTGAATTTTAATTTCTGATGTTGTATGGGTTTTTTAAACACAATCATTTTCATTGTGTTTTTTTTTCCCCGCTGTTACATGATGAATACCTTCAAGTCACTGTTTTTAGTGAATTTTGATACATTCTGAGAACAGCAAAAATAAACCATTTAACATGTATAATTAATTCTGTACTGTTTGCATTTATGATGTATATGTAGAACTGTGTAGGAGGCATGGAGAAGGTGAGTTTTCTGTAAGTGTTAAATTTATTGTATGCAGTGCTGCACTTCTACGTATTCTTTCATATGCTGGACTACATCTGCACAATGAGATACCTAAGCAAAGGAAACACAAGTGATGTGATTGTGAAATGAGCAAAATAAATTGCACATATTTCAATTACATCACCTGTGTTTCCTATCATTACGAATCACATTGTGCAGATCAAGTTTAGGTCTGTCCAGGGAAACATAGGAGGTTTCTACTTTGTTGAAGAGTGCAGTGGACATGACTCACTTCATTAGTAGACTTTCACAGATATTATCTCCTCTGTACACTTCAACAAGTGTAAATCTCATCTTGAACTCTGAGTAGGCCTCACCTCAAACAAATCTCTGGATAGGAGACATGTTATTGGCATACTGAAGCGACACTTTTCTGAAACAAGAGCAATGCAAAAGATGCACCATGTTTTAAGATAGGCCTCACTTCATCTGCATCAAGATACTGTTAGTTTAAAATGTATATCTTTAGGATTGTGTAGAGGACCTGGAGAAGCAGAAGCTTCTGTCAGTGTCAAAGTTGTTGAAAAACTATTTGTCCTTCAATATTTTCCCTTGTCTTTTGTAATTTTTAAATACATATTTTAATTTTTTTCAAATGTTGGTTCTCTCTTTCACAGATTGAAAGTATAGAAATAAAATGTGATTAATTTAACGGCAATTACAAGGTAAATAGTTGTACTCTTTTCGTTACATTTCTATCACATTCACCTACTATTAGATCCACTGCTTCACTTCTTTAATCCTCAGTTTCCTGCCTTTGCTACTTTCCTCATTCCTTTCTCTATTACCTATTTACTCAACTCCTTCCACTCTTTTTCTCAGTCCCTCTGTTCTCATAGTTCCTCAGTCTTGTTCACTCACTCCATCTCTATTACTCTTAGTGTCTGTGAATTACTTTCCCAACTTTTTTTTTTTTGGACCGCTTCCCGGGAAGTTGCCCGGTTCGCAAACCAGCAGCGTTATGGCAGTCCACCATTTTGTGTTTCGGTCGAATCAAGATACAAGATGGAGGGCAAATAATGTTCAGAATGGGTAGAAGGGGGCACGGTAGATGTATCTTGACCCCCTTGGTTTTCTGAGGGTGGCTGAGGAGGACCATAGTTCTTCACTCTTGTTCACTCTCTCTGTTTCTATTAATGTCACTGTTTATGACTGATCAAAAAAATGTTTTTTAAAAAAGAACAGTAACTATAAGGGAAGGAAATAGACAGTTATGTTAAAAGAAAGACAGCTATAGGGAGTAAACTAAGGATACTGTTACCTACAATCCACTGCTGTTGATGTTACTGACCATGTCATGAATGATGTAATATGTGACATCATCAGCAGTGGATTGTAGGTAACAGTATCCTTAGTTTACTCCCTAGAGCTGTCTTTCTTTTAACATAACTGTCTGTTTGCTTACCTTATACTTACTGTTCTTTTTTTTAAAAAATATTTTTTTTGGTTAGCTTCCGGTACGCGTACCGGGTAGCGCTCCGGGAGCGAACTAAGAGAAATAGAGGTTGGCAGAGTTCCAAATATTCTACCAATTTTTTTATAATGGGGAGTTAGTTCTGAAAAGAACTTTTTTTTTTATGTTTTTGTTGTTTTATATTTTTTTTAGTATTTTTTTAACATTTTTTTACTTTTTTTGTATTTTCTGAACGTTTTTAATTTTTTTTTGGTTTTTTTGGGGGGGGGGAAACAAAAACGATCCATTATAAAGGGCTCAACAGGAGCAAAAAAAAAAAAAAGAATTTATTTTTTGGTGCGTTTCGTACAAACATTAATATGATTTTGAATTGCTCGCAAAATCAAAGTGATGCTACTTTCTCTGTAGCAGATGAAAGTGCCACATTCCACGCACACTTGCTTTACGTGCCCAAACAACATTTGGATGTTTGCGATCATCTCCCTCGCCTCTGGTCCCGACACCTCTGGAACCACCGATCTTCTTGCCATTGGGAGGGGATTTTGTTGTTCGTCACGTAGCTGGGCAGCACTATAATTATTTGGGTGCCACCTACTCATATGCCGATGCATAGTATGATTGCCATAACTGTATTTTTTATCAGTGCCCCTTGACAATCTATCACCGCATATGCGGCAAAACACGTAACGTGCATTCACTTTCTTTTGCCCCTCAGGAATTCTGTAGAATTGCCAGATGTAATTCTCCTTTCGATTGTACCTCCTGGGCTCCTCTGGCAAAAACTCATGCTCTTCCTCCTCTTCCTCCTCTTCCTGTTCTTCCTCTTCTTGCAAAATTACTTCTGCAGGTGGTCCTCTCTTTCTTGGATTTGGTGGAGGTGGTGGGCTAGCACCAGCTGAAGCTACTAATGAAGCCATCTCAAAGTCTCAATAAAGGGTCTTTCTCTCACCAAGATGAAAGTCAGAGTGATGAAAGAAGGAGGGGTTTTCATCATTTGGGAAAAACAAAAGTTCTAAACCAATGAAAAGTGTCCATTTTAGATCACATGACCTTGTATTACATCATTAGGAAACCAAAAGTGAAATGAACCAATGAAAAGTGTTATTACCGAGTCACATGACCTGCTATGTTTACGTTACGCGGTCGGCGCCGCGCCGCGGATCGCTTCCGGTTCGCGTACCGCTGCGCTTCCGGGTACGCGAACGTAGCACGTAATATGACGTATTACGCGAGAACGCGAAACGTCATGCTGACGCGAAGCGTCACGATGTTGTTTTGTAACGCGAGAGGTGCGCAAAAGGAACGTTTACCAGTTCGCGTACCGGGTCGCGCCTCCGGATTGAGCTAACGGGAAGCTAACCGGTACGCGTACTGGGAGCGAAACAAAAAAAAATAAAAAAAAAATGGTATAAAAAACATGTAAAAAATATTTTTCTTTTTAAAGAATAATACATTGTAAAGGTTTTGATATTAGCTATTAAAAAACCAATGAAATTCACTGAAAAAACCATAGGTTATAGACCATATATAGTTAGGAATTAGCATTTAAAAAACCTTAAAAATTCACTGACAAAAACCATAGGTTATACACCATATATAGTTAGGAATTAGCATTTAAAAAACCTTATTTTACTCACACAAAACCAATGAAATTCCATATATAGTTAGTTGTACTAACTATATATCACGCACCCGCAATCCACTGCTGATGATGTCACATATTACATCATTCATGACATGGTCAGTGACATCACTGATGACATCACTGATGACATCTCAAATGACATCACTGATGACATCACTGATGACAAAATCCAGTGACTGTATTTTTCTGTAAAGTTAAAATATGTCTTACATATTTATGAATGAGTCGATGTATAAGTGTCTGGACGAAGGATTTAGTAGGTGCATGACTGAATGTATGAGTGAGTGATTAAATGTGTCTCACTGAGTGCATGGGTTAGTGACTAAACTGTCTTAATTTGTGCATCATTATGTCTGTTGTTCTGTAAACTGCTGCATGTGTTGATCAGTAGCTATATGAGTAACTATATAGGTTATTGATTGGTTGCACAAGCATTTGTATGGGAGACTGAGTGTGTGTGTGGGTGGCTGGGAAGTGTATGACTCTGTGCATAGATGTATGGATTCAAAAGTGCATGTTGGAAACAGCTGTATGGGCGGTTGACTGTGTGCATGACTGTATTGGTGAGTGAATAGATATCTCAGTGCTACATGTCAAATTAAGTACATATGTAAAATACAGTACATGTGAGAGTTGACATATATAAATAACTGTGCATAAGAGCCAGTGAATGTGTGAGTGGCTGTATGGATCATTGTGAACTTGTATCCAGGATTGTATAAGTGAGTAAATATGTTTTAGTATATGTTTGAATAAGTAAGGTGTGTTTAACTGTATAGTTAAGGAAACGGAGGTGTGATTGATTGTTTGCATGACTGTCTAGGTGTGTGTGTAACTTCATGGATGAGTGACAATCTGTGAGTCTGTGTTTACACTGAGTGTATCTAAGGTTATATTAGAGTCTGAAGAGGTTCATCGTATTATCACATGAATGATTTTATCAGTGATGTCATCAGTAATGTCATTTGAGATGTCATCAGTGATGTCATCAGTGATGTCATTTGAGATGTCATCAGTGATGTCATCAGTGATGTCACTGACCATGTCATGAATGATGTAATATGTGACATCATCAGCAGTGGATTGCGGGTGCGTGATATATAGTTAGTACAACTAACTATATATGGAATTTCATTGGTTTTGTGTGAGTAAAATAAGGTTTTTTAAATGCTAATTCCTAACTATATATGGTGTATAACCTATGGTTTTTGTCAGTGAATTTTTAAGGTTTTTTAAATGCTAATTCCTAACTATATATGGTCTATAACCTATGGTTTTTTCAGTGAATATATATATATATACATATATATATATATATATATATATATATAATCGCCACAAAGAGAAACACAACCAGATGGAATACTCATATACTCATCTCCCAAACCGAGAGGACGTGGACGCGGAAGGGGCAGGGGCCGAGGAAGAGGAGAAACCGGAACTGTAACTAGTTGAGAATCATGTTAACAACACTTTTTACCATTCCAATATGTCTGCCATTTACGTTTGTTAGTCCGACCTCTATGTCGACTACATGTTTGGAATACTGAAACTTTATTTAATGTCGGTGTCCCCTGTGTGAAGTTACACGTGAACAAGGCTTCTTAGCTGAAACGCGTTGTGTAATAAACTGCTAACTTGATACCTGGGACCCCTTTGCCTTTTTGCCTGAGAGCGCAAGACGAACACTTTGTGTACTTTTTGATATATTAATTTAACCGGACTGCTTCGCCGGTATCTGCGCCAACTTCCTTTGGGTTCCAGCACTCCGGAAGAAGCTGTGTTGTTTTTTCATATATATATATATCTATATATCTATATATAGATATATATAGATATATAGATATATATATATATAGGTCAAACATATGACTAAATAAACCTCTTTTGGAACATAGCTCAGGAGGCAACAGTAAAAGTACATTTTATTTGCATTACCAATATCTCAATATGTGAGTGAGAAAGCACTCTTTTTGGAAATATAAATGATCCTTTCAAGCAAACTGATTCAATTTTTTGACAATGCATTGCTTTTTGTTCTTTTTTTTTAAGGTTTAACGGCAATATCATTCTTATATATGTGACCGTGCCTGAGTAAATTTATCCACGGGTCCTGGTTTATAATGGATTCGCACAAAATCAAAATGCACATATACCAACCCTGGTTTTCTCCTTTTTTCCCTCTGTCATTAGATCATTTACTGAGAATATCGGTTCATCAAAAAAAGTCATGCTTCTAATGGGTATATACAAATAATACTGTATAGGAATCTTTAGGTTACATAAATAAATGGACTATTACCTACAGCTCAGTTTTAAACACGTCAGTGACAATATTTGAGAAGAGTGTCGAGGAGTACCCCTTTTTTTAAAACAATGCAACTGTTAAGGAAGTACTGGCATTGAAAGAATATATACATTTCCGAGGTGGAAATAGACTTGTAAATGGATCTCCTTCGCCTTCTCTGTGGGATTCCATTGAGTGTTATGTAAACAAGGAGAACAGAGTGATTTTATGTTTACTAGCCTGGAAGCATCCTCATTTTGAAATGTGAATGTGTCATTGTTTGGTGTGTTTAAATGATTTGCAAAATGTAAGGACTGTGTGTATTGATGTATAGAACTGCAGTATGTAATAACTGTTTGTCTTTTCTTTAAAAATCTGTTTTTGAGTGCTTAAACACAACTAAATAATATTGAATGTTCATAAAAACACACAGGATGTGTCTCCATGTTGTGGTGGGTAAACCAGTATTGAATAAATGGCGAATGGAGGCAGAGGGCAGTAGAGGAGAGGAGCATAAAGGTGAGGAGAGGAGAGGAGGGGAGAGGAGAGGTGAGGTGAGAAGAGGAGAAGAGGGGAGAGGAGAGAAAAGGTGAGGAGAGGAGAGGAGGACAGAAGTGGGTGTCAACCGTTTCCTGGTGTATGAGAACAAAGAAAGGATGGACACTAGTTCACATGCACTATCCTAATTCTCTCCATCAGTCTAGGGCTTAGTTTAGAGGTTTTTGGCATACCATGAGGTAGTGATAAATGTAGAGTGCAATCTGCCATTGAAATTTCCTTCATCACAGGATGGAATGGTAAAGCAAATCCGGCCTTGGATTCTCCTTTGGTTTTATTGCTGCCTCTAGCAATTAAAGGGACACAAAAGAATATAACATTAGGTATAATACAAAGGAGTTCAAGGAGCATAGGGATGAGGAGCTGAAAGAAGACAGCAAATCTAGAGAAAAGGGGAAAGTTTGCAAGACAGACAAATAATTAAAACTCCAAGAGAGCCACAAAATCAAGGAAGGAATAAGGGCATGAACGATGTTAGAATAACTGAAGAAGAAGTCCACAGGGAGACAGGAGTGACAGAGAGAGGGGAGGTTTTGTTGATGAAGAAAAATCAGAGACTGAGCGAAGGGCATAATTAGAATGAGAGATATCAAGGAGAGGAAAAGTCATTTCAGAATGAGAGAAAAGGGAAGAGTTAGAGAGAAGGGCAAAAAAGTGATAGGGTGAATAAGAGATGGGCAGAAAGTGAAAGGGAGAATGAAAGAGGGGCAAAATATAATATGGAGAACAAGAGAAGTATACACAGCAAGCAGGACAGTGGTATAGAGACAGAGGAAGAAAGGCAGAGGGTGAGGTAGAGAGAAACGTTGGTGTTTTGGATGGATAGACACAAATACAGAGAGCTAGAGAATCAGACAGATAGTTGCACTTGGTGATAACGGAGGTGAAATGAGGGAATAGAGAAAGTAAAGATAATAGAAGGGATGTATATGTGTATCTGTAAGAGGGGGCAATGGAACAGATAATGTCTAAAAGAATAATTAAAAGGTTGCATTTGGAGTGAATTCCTGCAGCTTTTCCATATTCAAGCCATGTCTCCACCCACAATACAAAATACATCAAGTACCAACCTGTATGCAATGCCCAAAGTCATTACTTGCAGAGAGGCTCTTGAATGACAAAGCCTTGTATTACTATGATGTGAAGAACACAACTTTCCAGGGAGTTTGGCAGTCATCTAACGGTCGGTGGCAGATACACAGGATCTGAAGGTGACCGAAAAAGTTAGTGGTTTAAGGCTGAGCAAGAGCTTCAGGTGCATGAAAGTGAATGGAGGAGGGGGCAAGTCAGTGACCTGAGGGTTCTGTTGAGTCTCTGGTGCCTAATATACGTATATCCTGAGTAAGAGCCTCAACCTGAGGTTGTCAAAGAGCCTCAGGAATACAAAAGTAAGCGGGAGCCTTGCATACTAAAGGGTGACCAGGAGCTCAAGAGAACTGATTAGAGACCTGGGTACAAGCAGGTGGATCAGAAGATAGGAATGAGCAATTGTTTCAAGGAAATGAAGGTAAACTGGAGCCTCAGGGGTCCAAACTAATCAATACTGTTGAAGCTTCTTCTCACCCAGTTATCCTCTGTGGAAACTGGGAGAGAACAGACGTTTCATGTACTTAAAGCAAGCAGAGCAACTTGTGATTTCACCGGCATTTAAACATTGGTTTTCAGTAACCTGAGAGTGAGCTACAGCTTTGGGCGGAATTGGAGAGTGAACAAGAGGTACCGGGCCCAAGGAGGAACAGGAAAATCAGTGAATCTTAGTGGGATTTGGGATGGAACACCCCCCTAATAACTCCAATGTCAGTCTCATAGCCTGTTGGTGGTTGGGTCAGGTCATAAAGCGCCTTCTGGTTGTAGTGTGAAGCAAATGATGTCTTTCCCGGAATGTGATTGTTGTGCTGGAAGGCCTCAGGGCTACAGGCTCAGATCTGGGTAAAAAGTGCACACCAGCCAGCCCCTGATTATTACACTAATACGTATCACACACAAGAGGGTCAAGAGAAAGAGCTGTGCTACAAAATAGACAACTTCTATCCTATATGGCTTCTGTAATCTTAATTCCCACACAATAAATAGGGTAGCACTATAGATAAATGTATAACAATCTCAAAACTAAATATGTGAAGAAAGTTAAAAGAAAAGCGAAGGGAACAGGGGACCAGTTGTGGACGAAAATCCTCACTCACCCGATGGTGACATGCTTCATCATTGGGTTCCTCCAACAAACGGGGACCGCAAGGTACCCCGTGTGGGATACAACTTTACCCAAGGGGGAAGGAGCAGGAGTGCAGAGCACGTGTTGGTTCTACCAACTCGGTATGGTGAGGAGGGGCAGAGTGCAAATGAATAAGTGAAAAAAGTGTGTTAAAAACTACCTACTTAGGAGCAACAACTTTATTCTTCCTTCTTAAGTGATAGTCAGTTAAAACGCAAGTGAGTGTAGGGTTATAGATGTATACCCTATCTAGTGATCAACATGTTTCTGCCATAGCAACCATTCTGTTCAGGGCATTCATCAGGCTTAAAAAACAGTCACTCTGCTGTATCAAGTGTATAAAGTGTATAAATTATAATGTGATACTTAGGCCAGTATTTCTTGACCATCACACGCATGTGTGGATCAATGTGAACAGTCAGAAGGCTCTGCAAAACGATAATAATAAAACGCATCTTAACAATAACCTTTCACCAGTGCGTGCCAACAACGCCTTCTCAGTGCCCAATTGATATAAAAGAAACTTACCTAAGTGTAATATGTATGTGTCAACGCAACCTTCTACCGAGTCTCACACCATATCAGTTTTTCTGGTATAGGGTAAAAAGATGATTTATAAAAACACATAGCATGATTAGTTACCTATTGCAGACACCACCGCATTAAGACTAAAAAACATAGAAACATAGCCTACTCACGATCCCACATGACCCTGGTGTGTGTGTGCTAAGAGTCATGATATTGCTATATTGCACTAGCCGTATGGTGTGCCACAAACGTTACAGTTGCACTTATATTTTTTTATTTAGAGCTCTATTCATGGTCTATGCACAAACACATGTCCAATGTGCAGCTAACAGGTATTTAGCCCATAGATCATCAATGATTATCTCCTCTTCCTGTGGTGAGCAAAAACAGCAAGTAATGCCTCACAAGTAGCAGGATATTGCACAGAACAAGGTTATATGTGCACGTCCCTACATGCGGCCAAACAAAAGTGGATGATAACCAAAGCGGGAAAAACGGGGGAACGGAAAAACATCTGACTCTCAAGGTATGTTTAAAATCCCTGCTCACCTTACAAAACTGCCTGGCACTCAGTTCAGAACTCGGGAGGGAGCACAGAACGCTACGGGTCTGTTGCTATATACCCGGAAGAACAAACGGGACCCCCAAAACATCCTGCGTGCGTGTCACGTGATTGCGGCCATGCGTTACTATGGGAACGAAGTAAACATTGTGCTCCGATCCTATCTAGGTGTAGGCGCCTTGTTCATGTACTATCTATATCGATTCTATCACTATTACTGAGCGAAAATTTGCCTCTCGATGGGTAGATGCGCAAATAACTTCATGTGCGTCAACATTACACACCCGGAGATGGAACCAAGACCCGTGCGCCACCCGGCGTACCTGGTCTTACGTCACGTTGCTACAGAGACGAAGTAAACACAACATCCCGGTCGGGGCTCCAGATCAAAGATTATGTGCCGCACTGTGTATTACCATGTTTACCAAGTGGAGAAGTGTGGCTCACTGGTTAGAGGAGGCAGACCCGGACGGTGAGATCAGACCTGGGACCAGGGTTCAATTCCCGACGTGGCAGGGTCTTGAACCCAAAATGTCAACGGACTCGATAATTCTCGCTTCGGTGCCTACTCGAATCACAGGTTCACACTCTGCAACTCTGAGCAATAGCTTGCTTAATCTCCACTACGGCCCCCCGTGGCGGGATGCCTGGCTTTCACCTTGGGGATACCCAGTAGGGGCTATCTCACAGGGAAAAACCAGGACGGGTTCCCAATGCAAAGCGCTTTGAGACCTGGCGGTGATATTGCGCTATATAAAAACCCATCCATCCATCCATCCATCCACCAACACCTAGAAGATCTAAAAAGATGCATCTTAATAAATATAGGGAATAGTTATGACAACAGAATGTACTTTCGCTTGCCCTTTGGAATTACTAATAGGGCTCATAAGTTATAAACACTAGACACCAAGGCTGATCTTATATCTATAAGTGTGCTTAAATGTAAACACATTAAAATCTATATGGCCTCAAGTCATGAATATACAAGAACCAGCCATGCGGCCGTATGGTATATCGTCTGTCAATTATCTATAGCAATATTAATGAGAGCCCACAGCACACCAGGGTATATCATCATTAAGGCCTTTCTGATGGCTACCCAATTTGAACACCCATCATTGTTCTCTATGGAACAGTGCGGTCTCAAGTGGTCCCATATCTCTATGGTAATGTGGTTTATCCAATACCACCCATCTGAGTCCCTCCCCTGTGTGTCCAACATCAAGAAAGTGGCTGTGAGTTTTGTGTTAGACTTTTTCCGTTTGATGGAACTCCTGTGTTCAATCATCCTGGTTTTAACTTTCCGGGTTGTCATACCCACGTAAATCAACTTGCAAGGGCACTGTATCAAATATATAACTCCCTCAGTTTTACAATTTGTATGGCCAGTTAATAACCAGGGTTATTTTATCCCAAATCAAGTTGAAAAGTACGTGTGGTTAGATGGCAAACCATGCAAGCGCCACAAGGAAAGTGGCCCTGAACAGGTCTACCAGTGTGCATCGTCTGTAGATGGTTAGTAACACGTAGCACTCTCGGCCGAGAGTGTACCAAGATATTTCCAAGATTTCTGCTTCGTTTAAAAGCAAAAAGGGGTCTCTCGCTAAATTTTTTGCCTTCATTCAAAATATGCCAGTTGGAATTAATGGCTTTCTTAATAGTAGTGCTGAGATGGCTGAAAGTACCGACACACACCAAACAATTAGAAGGAGGCTTTTCATGTGTCTCCAATAGTGCATCGCGGTTGTAGTTCCTGGCTCTCTTATTCGCATTCCGTATCAATCGTGTTGGATACTGTCGTGTGCAGAGGTGTGCACTAAGCAAGAGAGAGTGACGACTCTAGCTCCAGCTAGTGAGGACTCTGATGTTGACCTGATTGATCTGACACAGCCTGATGAATACAAATTACTGGATGTTGCAAAATTAAAGGTTGTTTTAGAAGAATTAATAAATGGTACAATCAGTATAGACAGATTAAAAACATCAGGATGATGAATTGTTGTTTCTTTGCAAAAGCATTACTTGGAAAACAAAAAATAAGTATGATGCTGTGGAAGAAATGGCTTTTGATTTAGAAATTGATTTGAGTAAACAAAACCTGTTTCAAAAAAATTACAGAATGAATTTTACTGAAAGGGACATTGAAAGCTTAAACAATACAGGTAGAATTGCCTATATAAAAGATTTAGGGGCTCATTATGATGGAGGATTTTCCGCATCCTCCGGGCCGGCGGAAGCCACCGCCGGCCCGGAGGATGCGGAAAATCCTCTGCGGACCCACCAAAGACCCACCGCCACATTAGGATGGCTGGTGGGTCCTGGTTTCAGTCCGCCGCTTTTCCGCCGAGGTTGACTTACAACCGCAGCGGATAAGCTGTAACATGGCTGGCGGTGTCTATCAGACACCGCCAGCCATATTAGGATGGAGTAAAAAGTATCCTTTTCCACAGCGGCTTTTCCGCCGTGGAAAAGCATACGGACCTTCACTTCGGGGGCCCGTTGCGGGCCCCCTGGGTGAAGGGGGGATGGGGGGTGCACATGGGGGGTACCTATGGTACCCCCCTGCATTTGCGTGCACAAAGCGGCAGGCACCGCGCGGTGCCTGCCGCTTTGTGCACGCAAATGCTGTGCATGCATTTTTAACATTGCGGCGGGTGCAGCTTGAAGCTCCACCCCCGCAATGTTAAAAATAGAGGATGTGACCGCCACCCTGGCGGTCACATCCTAATCTGTATGGAGGGACCGCCGCTGCCCCTGCGGACGGTCCCTCCTACTCTATGGTGGTCGTCCGCCATCGTAATCGGCCCCTTAATTTGGATTTTGAGAAAATGGGGTAATCTGAATAAATGGAAAACAAAATGGACGAAGAAAAAGGAGAATGAAAAAGCAAATTTAGCTTTTGTAAGAGAGTGTAAAAATTCGCCCAGAAATATCTTGAATTATGGTGTCCATAGATGCAAAATAAGATAAGTGAGCTGAATCAACAGCTACAAATACAGCGACAATGGTGATTCAACAGAATGAGATACTTTTGCCGCCATTTCCAAATTATGTTAATGAGCACAAATAAAATACAGATACAGGATTCAGTGGAGACCAGGAAAACAGACCACAAAGAATAAATGTACTCCCAGTATCTTGGAATGAATCTGATGATCTTTCAAGTGAAAATATCCAAGTAATAGATATAACTGATCCACAGATTAAAACAAAGTTGACAAATGACCATGAGTGTCAGGATGTATTAAAATTTTACACAAAGCCCAGACAAGACATTAAGGATGTTCCTTTACCAGAATATGACTATGTGCTATTTGTGAATGGTTGATGTTTGAGAACAGATGATAGTATATTGAGTACAGCTTATTCAATATGTACGATTGCAGAAGTGATTGAAGCCTCTTGTCTCAAAGGAGTTCGTTCAGCTCAAGTAGCGGAATTATTTGCTTTGATTCGTGCATGTGAGATGGTTGAAGGACTGAAATGTACCATAATAACTGATAGTGAATATGGATATAATATAATGCATGACTATGATCAACTATGGTCACAAAGAAATTGTTTAAACTCTATAGAATCACCTATAAGAAATGCTATTTTGATTAAGAGGTTGATAGATGGAATTGAGCTTCTTGACCAAATAGCAGTGGTGAAATGTGTTGTAAATGGAGAGAAAAATGATTATGTCTCAAAAGGCAATGCGTACGCAGGTATCAGTGCTAAGTTCTGTGCTCGGGAGAGGGTTGCAATCAATCGGGAAAAATTTAATGAACATGTTTCAAGCATTCTCATATTAATCTTTGTAATTCAGACATGGCAAGATTTAAAACAATTACAAGACAAGGCAGATGATGAGGAGAAAATTGGATGGCTGAGACAGGGCGGTAAACAAAGAGAAGGTGATAAGATTTGGGTTTACAAGATGACAGATTGCTCATGCCAAACAGCATCATTTCAGATATGGCTTGAATGTATCATGGAGAGGATCATGTAGATCGTGATGACATAATGAAAATGTTCAAAAAGACATGGTACAATCCAAAGTTCAAATTAGTTGCGGAGTCACTCTGTCAAAGATGTCTGACATGCCAGAAATACAATCCAGGTCAAAAGACAATTGAGAGTTTGGAAACTATAGGCCGGGAGGGTGGTCCATTTACAAGTATTCAAATAGATTTCATTGAAATGCCCCAACATAACAAACTGAGATATGTCCTAGTTATCATTTGTTTATTTTCAAATTGGGTAGAAGCTTTTCCAACAAGAAAGATTGACACAATTACTGTGGCGCGTGAATTCATTCCACGTTATGGCTTTCCAGTGACTGTAGAAGCATACAATGGAACACAAATTGAAAATGAATTAATGAAGATGGTTTGTGAAGCATTTGGTATTGAACAAAAACTACATTGTGCATACAGACCGGAAGTATTAGGAGATGTTGAACAAGTAAGTAGCCATATTAAGAATAGACTTACAAAAATGTGTAAAACAACAGGTATGAAGTGGACAGAAGCCTTGCCACTTGTGTTGAGTACTCTAAGAAACATACCTGACAAGACAGGTTTGAGCCCTCAAGAAAAATTGATGGGAAGGTTCATGAGGCAAGCTTTTGTTCCAGAAAACAAGTTGTTGAGTATAAATGACTGTGTTATCTTAGACTATTGCAAAAACGTATCTGATGTGGTAACTACTGTATTCAATCAAGTGGGAACTGAAGTGATCACAAAGGAGAGAGAACAAGGACATGATTTGATCCCAGGTGATTGGGTCAAAACAAAAGTGTACAGAAGAAGAAATTGTGTAATACCTAAATGGCAGAAGCCAAAACAAATAATTCTGGTAACAACAAATACTGTAAAGTGCAAAGGTATGAAAAGATGGATACATGTCAGTCATACTTTGCGTGTACCACAATTAGAAAATCAAGACGAAGAGGATACCACAGATGATTCAGACTCTGAAGAAGAAGATTATGAAGAAAATCCAGAACTTGAAGATCGACAAGAAAGTCGACATCTGGAAAATGCTGATGTGAATAAAAAATGAGAAAATAGTAATAGAAGATTCTGAAGACGAGAAAACTGAAAATTTGCTAGATCAAGTAGCAGAAGAAAAAGAAGAATCTGATCAAGAGATTCAAGAAATTCAAGAATAAGATCAGGAGAGTATCGAAAAGCAGATTGAAGACTCTAGAAACAAGAACAAAAATTCTGAAACTGGGAAGTTAGAAGTAATTCCAGAAGAGGAAGACGAATTACCAAGTACAAGCTATAAGGATGATGTTCCAAACAGAGAAGTACAACTGCTGATTAGAGAAGATCCTGAATCAAAGAAGAAAACTGAAATAATGAAATTATTCAGCAGAAAAAGCGAAATCAGCTGAAGACACAGAATCTGAAACTAGTGACAATGATTATTATGTAAATAAGCCGAGAAAGAGAACTTGGAAAATTGACAGTAATTTGACAGAACACAAGAAAAAAATAATTAATAAAAGAGTTGAGAATATGGTATACAAACTGGTAAATAAAGAAGATAGTCAAACAATTGGAATTAAAAGTCTAGAATACAAGTTGGTGAATAAAATTGAAGAACAAGTGAATGAAATTTCAAGTCAATGCAAAGAAGAGCTAAATGAAAAGTTCCAAATAGAAGGAAAAATTTAAGTATTAAATAGAAGAAAACAAATGAGAGTGGGCAAAACAAATCAGAAAAATAAGTCATTAAGGCAGTCCTTTATAATATTTCCACCTGTAATTGAAAGATTAATTGACTAGGTCGAAGAAATCTTGTTAGTTGACTAGGTCGAAGAAACTATGTTTTAGTTGGGAAAAGAAACTTTGTTGTATGAACTAGGTGGAAGAAAACATGTTTTAGAATTTGAAAACTTAAAAAAAAGAGGGGTATATACTAATTTTTCAAAAATAAAAAATGTTGTTTTGTTTTTTTAGGTGGGACAATACTCAGATTAATATTTGTTTTGTTGCTGCAAGTCAAAATGTAGATACTTATAAATTCATTGGGGGGTTGGGGATTTAAAGGTGGAAAGGATCCAACTTAGCTGAATAAAGAAAGGGAAAAGGAAATAGAATTAGAAGAATGTTGTAGAACTCAATATGAGAGTTGCAGAAATATAGATGAAATTAGAGTTTAAATACTAATCCTGAGTAAGCCTGAAACATGTTCAATAGATAAAATTTGTGAAATTTTTGGGTGGTGTTTGGTGATTCTTAAAATCACCAGATGAGGGAGTTGATGGAGCAGGTTAATGAATAATATTTTGTTCAGGCTTGTGAAGCCAGACTTCCATAATGTTTAACAAAACTAATATGTTTGCTGCATGTTATTAAATCAACCTAGAATAAACTGTGCAACATGAACACATGGAACTAACATTATGCTTATTTGTGCAAAATACAAAAAGAAATAATACAATAATTATTGTCTATAGTCTTTGTTGTATACTAACTGCTGCTGTCAAAAATAATAGCATGTGCTTTTAAATGTGCTTTTGTTTTGTCTTTTCTGTGACAAATGCAGTTCCAGATCGGATTGGTACATCAAAGGTAATATATGCTGCTTAAATGTGCTTTTGCTAGGTAACATAATTAATGGGTTAACATTTAGCAAAGGGGGGTGGGAAACAGAATACATTTCAGTTCTTTAATTAATCAATGCCTTGTGTTTGTTTAATATTAGTTTCCATGATGGGGCCTGCCTGAATAAGGCAAGTGGGTGAGCTGCAATGGAAAGGAGCCTGGTTTTGCAAAACAAAGCTATGTGGTAGTGGAAAGGTTTCTTATGAATGTCTTTGCCAAGTTGGTTTCAAAAGTCTATTGTGCCACTGGAAGCTCAGAACGGACAGGCTCAAGGTTGGGAGGAAGAGCCGCGGCATTTTTGTGCATAACATGAACATCTTTGCTACAAAATGTAGCTGCCTAAGGAATTGTCGCCAGGACTCTGTGCATGAACAATGGGTTAGTGAAAAAGTCCGGACCTGAGGTGGAAGATGTCACAATTTTCTGTGGCATGAGGTGGTTCAGCCAATGGGGAGCCAGAATTCAGCTGTTGGAATGTGAAAATAGTTAGTTTAGCCTTAGTTGTAGGGTATAAGAATTGGCTCAAAGAGCAGATATTTGCCTACGCTTCTTGATTCCAGAGGGTCGTGTTCTGCGGATGGACGAACGCACGTAAGGACAGGAGACTTTAATAAAGACTTTGTTTTCAGGCGATGAGAGTAGTAACAGGGAATTAGTTAGGGTTTTCATGAATATGGTTGAATAAACTTACTAAATGACAAGCTGGTCTTGATTATTGTGGATTGTTTAATGTTAAATGTTATGTTAATTTTTTATTTCTATAGCGCATGGCTACTCCAATGGAGTGTCCCGGCGCTTTTCACTAGGCGGCTCATAACCAAGAAAACATAACACAGTTAAAAACAGGGGGACAGGAAAAACAGACAACCAGAGACAGAGAATTTAAAGAGTAAAAAGCCACGTTTTGAGGCCCTTTCTGAAAGACATCAAATTGGAGGTACACCGTAAGGCCAATGGTAGGGTGTTCCAGAGCTCTGGGGCCCTAAGCCTAAACGAACGCCCTCCAATTCGGGCTTTAAACAACATATATAGATCTAATCGCCTCATGATTCAGTTGCTCTGTTGTTGATATGGGCCTGGTATTGTATGGTAAATTTGGTGGTAGTAGGTAGAGTCATTTATGCAGAATTTTGGTAGGAGCGCTGGATCAGTGCGTTAAGTAAGGAAGAGTGGTTAGCTGCAGAGAGGTCGAGAAGAATAAATAGGCAGGTGTCACCATTGTCAAGGCAGCTGTGAATGTCATCAACTATATATATTTATTAATTCTTTTTATTAACCAGAAAAATACACAAATGCTTCAAAAACAGTACATTGTACATAGTGTGAGGTTTGGCGTGTGTAGATACAGAATATCTCCACAATTCAACCCGCCCAATGATCCGCCTCCTCTACCAATCTAACTCAGGGTACAATCATGCAGGTTGTACACCAACATGCCTAAGGTCCTTAATTAGACTGGGAGTTGTCCGGTTCTGGAGCCCACCCAGGCTCCCCATATCTTCTCCCATTCGCGTGGGCACCCCCTACTCTGATATACTGTCTGTTTAGCTCGCTGGCACCAATCTAAATCATTTTCCAAGGATGCCACCTTGGGACTGCACTAGCGTCCCATGCATGGGCAATGTTGCATTTTGCCACCACTCCTGCCAGAGCAAGGCATGTTGTGTCCCATTTGGGCCATACTATTTTGCCTGTCACCCCTAGGATATGCCATCTTGCATCAACTGGGACCTGCTCCCCCACCACCTTTGTCATCACGCGGGCCAAGCCAGCCCAGAATGTCTGAATCTTGGGGCAGGCCCACAATATGTGTAAAAAAGTACCTGTCTTGCCACATCCCCTAATGCTCTGTTCCGGCGTACAGTGGCCCATATGGTGCTGCACCGTCCTCGAGGTGTATGACGTATGTAAAATGCATAGTTGGATCAACCTAAATCTTGCTCGCACAATATCTCTCTGGGGTTCTGCAGAGCATCCCTCCAGTCATCGTCCTCAAGGAGACCTACATCTGACTCCCAGGCTGTCCGCAAGGGTCCCAGACAGTCAGGTGTATTATTTATTAGCTTTTAGTAGGTAAGGGATATCGCCTTATCTATCATTGGATCAAGTAGGAGTCTGTCTCCAAGTGGTGTGTACTCCGGTATTGTGTCCTCTCCTTCAAGTGGCAGTGAAGTGCTTGCCTCAGCAGTATGTATCTGAAGTGTTTGGTCGAAAACCATTTGGAACTCCTCGGTTGGCGAAAAGACCCACCCATTGATGTTGACATGCAGGGCTGCCCAGTACTATTTCCTGATATCTGGGACCGCCAGCTCCCATTCGTAGACCACTTTCTGCAATTTCTGTAACGCGATTCTGGGGCAATCTCCCTCCATATCAAAGTACGCTGCTCAGACTCAATCCTAAGTTTCGTTGCAGTGCACTACCAAAGCCTGCGGAGCCACCCCACCTAAGGATTGCAAATACCCAGTGGACTTGGCCATATACATTACGGAAGTCAGCTGTAGGTTAGACGAACCAAGAGTCCATGTCAACGAGATTATTTACCAAACATCTTTGAGACTGATGGGCAAACAATCATTAGTGTCTCTCCAGCCATCCTCGCTGCGCTGGCCTTTCCTCTGCGATTGTCCCTCATCCAGCCAGTCCTGCACTGCCAAGGGGGCTGTGAAGAAACAGGATCTACCATTGTCGATCACCTTAAGTTTTGCTGGGAAGAACATCATGTACTTTATGCCCCTTTCCCTTAGGGCACGCTTCACTCCATCAAAGGTGCGGCACTCCTGCTGCACCTTTAAAGTAAAGTCCGCAAAGGATTTCACAGACGCGTTGACGTAAGGGAGGTCACCGTGTAGCCTAGCTGCCTCCAGAATAGCGCCCCGGTCCCTATAGTTCAGGATTCTTGCAATGATTCTTTTGGGGTTCCCCGGGCTTCAGCGGGGGACTGGAGCTCTGTGGGCCCTTTCAATTGTAAAAAAGGTGGAAAGTTGTTTAGGTTTGAGATGGTTCATTAATAGGCCCTCAAGGAAAAGGTCCATGCTTGAGCCTTCTGCCCCCTCCGGGACCCCAACCACCCATATGTTATTCCAACGGGCCCTTTCTTCCTGATCCTCCATCTTCAGGGCCACTTGTGTGTGTTGGTGAACTAGTAGCTGTTCTCGTTCCTCCAATTTGCGGATAGTAGATTGCAGTTCTGTTATGGTTGTCTCCGCCACTGTTATCCTCTCTGAGGTCTTGTTCAGATCGGCACGGATTAAGTTCATCTCAATAGAGACTTTATTGATCTTTGTTGTTATGGTTGTTCCAAGAACTTGTATGGCAGCCATTATTGAACCTAAGGATGGTTCAGACACCTACTCTCAGTCACTAGTGGCACCCTCCGTCATGGACGGTTGCTTCGGAATCGCATACTTGCCCAATTTGTTGGACTGCACCTGTGTGGCACCTTTAGGATTTATTTTGCAGAGGGCACACCGCCCACCGCCAAGTTTGGAGCTGCATCCTGTTGGAGCACAGGCAACATATTACACAGGGCCCGGCACCTCAAGGATCTTCTGGACCAATACAGCTGCAAGCCAGGTGCCATGTGGGTCTCGGGTCTCAGAGTGACGGCGATGGATCACTAACCTGGTAGCACCACATCCTGCCTACGCACTTTTTGGGCCCGTCCGTCGTAGGTGCCTTGGAATTGTCCTAGTAAGATTAGCCGAAGAGGGCAGCCCTTGGTCATGTATTTACAGTTCAGGCCGCTGGATGGGGTCACCGCCCCGGCGGTCACCCCCGTCGCTCTCGGGCCCAAAAACACAGGTTAGTGGCAGCAATGGTAGCAACGGACGCCATGTACTTTGTAGGACTTGGCTTTGCCCCAGACAATTTTCCTGACATAGAGTTGCCAATTTAGGTGCTTTGGGTACTTTGCCACTGCTGATCAGTGCCAAAGTATAAGTGTTCCCTATGTAAAGTGTAATGGTAATTGATTGGCCATGATTGGTATGTTTGTCTTAGTAGTAAAATCCCTAGTGATGTGCACTGTGTGTTCCAGGGCTAGTAATGCAAAGGTGCACGGAGAAGGGAACTCAGGCCTGCAGTGTAGGGCCTGAGTGCTTGGTTAGCATGTTATCCTGACAAGTGCAACCACTTGTCAGGCCCGACTTACCCTTTTGCATACACATTGGGCACCCCTGTGGTAGGTCCTGGGTAATCCCTGGGCAGGGTGCAGTGCAGTGTAGGTAAAAGGCAGGATATATAATATGGTGTGTTTTATGTCCTGACAGTGAAAAACACTCCATTTGTTGTGTTTGTTAGCCTAGTTTCCTTTAAGTTTATAATGGAGAGGTGAAGTTTAGTATGTATGAACTCATAGTGTCATAAAACATCTTTGTGTGAAGGAGGTTTTGTCACTATGTGTTCAGAAACCACTCTTTTAGAAAGTGGCTGAGTTTTGTGCTCTAGGCATTTCTGTGTGTCTCTGCTGAAATGTGCATTGTCTGTCTGGATCTGAACGGTGAGAGGAGCTGGGAGAGATCTTGACCCAAGGAGGGGTTGAAATGGCACCAGGCTGCCCTGCATTTGGAGAGTAGGGGGACGAGAAGCCCGGGAGGTGAAAAGGCTTGGGCTGGTTCTATAAACCTCTTGACCCATCTCCTGTTGAGTAAATAAGGATCCAGACCCCCCAGTACCAAAGGAAGAGAGGTAACACTGGGAGGGAGTCACCCAGAACTGATTTAGGGAGGGGTCAGGGATCCCTGAGCACAAACGAACTTCAAAGACAGTAAAGGGTATAACTATGAGAGCTGAAACCCCTGAACGTTGGAATGAAACAGAAATGGATTGAGACTGAAAAGGCGTGGACCCATTCTGTGGCCAAGAGGAACCTCTGCTAAAGAAGTAGCAACTGAAGACACTGCTGTGGATAGACCAGTCCTTGCTTTGTTATCTGGGGCTGGTCTGCAGTTTGCTGTTCTAACCAAGGGAGAGGCTGTTGGGACAGTGCTTGGAGGCGCTGGGCCCCCCTGCTTGAAGACTGTGCTTTGTGCTGTGTCTTGTAACCCCAAGGGCTCACTACCATCTAAACCTCGAAAACTCTTACAAATATGAACAAGAGGTTTGTGATCTGTCTTGAAGACAAAAGGTAAGTCCCACAAGTACTGCCTAAAATGTCCCATACCCCAACAACATGCTAGAGCTTCCTTTTCTATAGTTGAGTATGATTTCTCCGCTCCTTGTAATCTACGTGAAGCAAAACCAATAATTGTTTCACCTTTTTCTGATAATTGCAACAAAACTGCCCCAAGCCCAATGTTACTGGCATCTGTAACAAGAATGGATTTCTTTTTAGAGTCAAAATGTCCCAGAGATGGAGAACTGGAAAGAAATTTCTTTACATTAGCAAATGCATTTTCACATTTAGAATTCCATTCAAACACAGTTCCTTTTTTTAGGAGCAAGCTCATTGGTTCTACTAAATCAGCAAACATTTGAATACATTTACAGCAATATGCAGCAAGACCAAAGAAATACTTCCACTGCTTGGAGAAGGAGCATCTTTGACAGCTCTTACAATACTTCCCTTCGGTCTTATTCCATTAACAGATATTTGATGACCCAAATAATTAACTTCACTCAATCTTATTTGACACTTCTCTTTTTTGATTGTCAATCCATATTTAGAAATTCCACATAAAACTTCTTCCATCAATACATCATGTCCATCAAACGACCTACCCACAATCATAATATCATCCTGGAAACATAGGGGGTCATTAGGATTGCGGTTTTTCTGCATCCTCTGGGCCGGCGGAATCCACTGCCGGCCCGGAGGATGCGGAAAAACCGCAGCGGACCGACCAAAGACCCACCGCCACATTAGGATAGCTGGTGGGTCCTGGTTTCCGTCCGCAGCTTTTCCGCCGCGGTTGGCTTACAACCGCGGCGGAAAAGCTGTAATATGGTGACGGTGTCTCTCAGACACCGTCCACCATATTAGGATGCACAGAAAGAAATGCTTTTACACGGCGGATATTCCGCCGTGTAAAAGCATACGGTGCTTCACTGCGGGGGCCCGCTGCAGGCCCCCTGGGTGAAGGGGGGGTAGGGGGTGCACATGGGGGGTACCTATGGTACCCCCCTGCACATGTATGCAGCAAGCGGCAGGCACCGCGCGGTGCCTGCTGCTTGCTGCATACATATGCAATGTATGCTTTTTTAACATTACGGCGGGTGCAGCTTGAAGCTGCACCCGCCGCAATGTTAAATATCCAGGATGTGACCGCCAGGGTGGCAGTCACATCCTAATTTGCACGGAGGGACCGCCGCAGCCCATGCGGACGGTCCCTCCTACTCTTGGGTGGCGGACGGACGCAAGTCCGTCCGCCATCCTAATGAGCCCCATAGTACTCTTTCTATCCCCCTAAATATGTTTGGCATAAGTCGCGGAAAAAAAGCAGAGACTGTTGCCAACCCAAAAGGCATTCTACAATGCCAAAGTACCCCCAAAGGTGTTACAAATGAAGTCAAGGGACGTGACTCGGGATGTAGATTCACCTGATGGTAGGCTGAGGACATGTCCAGCACCCTAAAAACACAACCACCACCCATCATGCTTAGCATCTCCCCAATATTTGGTAAGGGTTGCCTATCCACCCAAATATTTCTGTTCAGATCTCTCAATTCAATGCATAAATGAATTGTGTTACCCTCCTTAGGAGCAACGACATTTAGAGATAACCACTCTGAAGACTCTATTGGTTCTATGACCCTTGCTTCCAACATCTTATCCAACTCTTTTTGAAGTGGTTCTCTCATCATATATGGTATCGGTATAACTTTATGCACAATGAATTTGGCATTTTTCTTTTAAACAATACAATGAGCAAACTCCTTTAACATACCCAAATCATCAGAAAATACATGAGAATAGATTTTCCTTAACATGTTTGCCCACTCATTGTTCATGTCAACATTGGATGATATATTTTCCATACTTGCCTCAACAACGATAACTGGTTCTACAGCATTGGGATTAAGTATAATGTTCAAATCTTTCTGATTTCGCCATCCTAACAGATTTGACCCTTCCTGTCTCATATAAACTCTTCCATGAACACAAATATTTTTGAAGACAATATTCATCCACTGCATTCCCAAAATGCTAATTTTTGATCCACCATACCCAACAGCTCTTACATCTGCTTGTAGAAGTTCTTGCACCTCTCCACTCAGTTTCT